>NC_141689.1:1814991243-1815591243 GCF_964263255.1 Lissotriton vulgaris | reverse complement strand
ATGCTAATTAACAATAATATGTTTAATAGAAATCTTCAGTATTGTAGGCATCCACTTGAATTGTTAATATTATAAGGGTGGTCAGCTGGTCGTACCCTGCGCTCCCCTCAGTCGCTCACTGATGCCCATCAGAGTGACCATTGTTCATGTCTTGTTCTGGCAACAGCCAGGTTAGGGTGGTTTTCTCCCTTGTTGTATTATCAATAGTGGGTGATCTAGACAATGTTGCTTCAGACAGGAGACTTGAGATGTGTAGAATGTTAACTAGGTCATTCATAGCTGCCTTGAGATTCGAGAGCGATGGGTGTATAAGGCATATTTTAGGCAAAGTAGTATCTTACAATGGAAGAGAAATGAGTTACCGATATCTCTCTTTCCCAAATTGAGTATTTAATTTCAAATCCCAGTAGAAACATAATTATCTACTTTCCAACGTTACAGACAGAATTCTGAATTTTTAATATTAAATAACAAAATTCCTTCTTCCGATAACCCACATCACAGCTCCGGGGTGATACTTAATGACTTATTCACATTAATTAATTAAAAAAAAGAAGTATGGACTAGATGACATTCAAAACGCTCTGAATGTTAGTGCCACATCTATATGTGAAACTTCTGCTCAGGACATACATTACGCGTTGGTTGATAGATTTATACCAGAACTGTGAAGCGTGAGATTTGTGCTTCAGAGAGTAAATGATTGTAGAGACAACATTATTTTTAGTGGTGAAGGGGATAAAACCCAATTGAATGTTATCACTGACTCTGAACTCTGATTATTATAGCACTGACTTTTTTTGTTTACAGTTTGGTGCTTCGTGATTTAGTGGACGTCACTTAAAATGTTAAGTTTTATCAAGTGGCAGTGTCACACTTTAATCTAAACAGTTGTAACCTTTCTGACAACAATAGCAGTTCAGTTGTGACGAGCGAGGCCGATTGTAAGGCAAAGACACAGAGACAATTTAAGAATAATAATTTTAATAAACAACTGAAAGATCATCAGCAAACGATTTTGTGGTATATTGAAGGAGAAAGGAATTAATTAATCAACCTGGACATCCGTTTATGTTTACAACCAAACCCACAATTACAACCCGATAGTGTGTACCCAAAATATTAAGCGTTCAGTTGACCCATTGTTGTGCGTCATCATTTCCAGTCTGTGTTCCCACGCAGCCTGACTCTCCACATATGTAGATTCATTTGAAACAACAAAAAGTCATGGGTAAACTGCTTGCAGTAGCCTCAGTCAGTAGTAATCACTTAGGTAAGTAACCCGGTATATGTAAAGTGCGATCTAATCACCCGAAAGTGTCTCATTGCGCTGGGGGCCATCGGGGAGATTAAGTGAGCTAATGCCCAGAGTCACATGATGCTGAGCTGATCTACCTCCAGCGCTGGGAATCGAACCGTGAGCCCCACACTCCGGATTCAGCCTTCCTGGCCGCTGCGTCACCCCTCTCTCTCTCTCTTAGGCCATATTCCACTGCATCACTTTTCTGCCACTACACCACTCCACACAGGGACCATGCTAACTCAGTCGTGCTCCTGGTCCACTGAAAACTGTCCATCCTGAATTGACAGGCAACATCCCCTCTGAATTGGAACACAAACTACTCATGATTAATTTTAGCCATGTTGGGCCCATCAGTGCAGTGCAGATTGGATTGGATGGCACATCGAGCATGGGACCAATGCCTTGGCAACCCGTCATGAAATTGGCCCATGGGTTTTTGTTTTCCAAGTCAAAGGTAACATGGCCTGGCCGTTCGAGCTGGACTGTACCTATTGTTTTAGGTCCAACCTTTCCACTCAATTGCTTTTGTTGTCTTGGTTCATTCATTCCACTCGGAGTTTGTGGTTAAGGATCCTATATTCTGTGACACATAAGATATCATGTCTTAACTAGATGCAATACCTGAAAAAGAACACTATATGATACTAGGATGTCATGCTCATAAAAGTTGATGGCAAGAATGCCTGTGAATAGTTGAAACCACCGGCAATTGCTCTGGGTAGCATTCCAGCTCATCATTTTTTCAGAACTATGTCACTCTAGAAAGAGGACGCCATATGCAAATCAGTACTGCTACTGCTCCTGATGGGAACAGCCTATCCCGAACTTCCAGGTGAGACCCATCCAGACGGGAGCACAAGCAACGCCTTGGTAGGCCTTTTCGGTGAGGTATAGCTCGGATGCTGTGGCATCGTGAGCAAGGCCCTGATGTGATAGTTCAACCATATCCAAGACAGATTTGCATTTGCGAGGTCTAGATTCGGATAGTGGTTTAAAAACAGTGGAGTGGAATGCAGTCCAAGCAATCGTCAGTAGCTGAAGTTAATTCTTGCATTCCATCCATCTCCTTATCTTTTGTTGGATTCGACATGATTCCATTTTACACCTCGTTTTGCTTTTCAGAAGTAAGATCTTGTTCTCCAGCGGAAGGAATTCCACTACATCTGAGGAAGAGAATAGTTTTGCTTTGTAGTGTAGTCATTTTCGGAAGGTCTTCTGAAAGGCAGAAGCGCCTAAAACAAGTTCAATTTAGGGGAATAGAGTCAAGAGGTCACCCAGAAAATCCTTATCCAATCACAGCACAACATTACTAGACTGGAGAGATTTCTATACCCCACCAAAAATGATGATAGGATTGTTTATATTCTTCCTCGAATATTGCCACTGAATTATTCTTGTTGGAGAGTTTCATTTAGATACAAAATATGCTTTAAATGGTAATTATTAATGGATGTGCTAATATTAGGCAACTTTGTTTTATAGTTAACTTAATAAATAATCCTCAGCTTATGTTATCACATTGACTTTTTTGCTCGTCACACTTAACTATATCCCTCATATCTATACAAAGCCTTGTACAACTTCAGAATTTTGGAGAAAATACTTAAAAGAGTAAATTAAATTGTTCGAAACAGCATTTTGGTGATAATTAAAGATATCTGCAAACTAACTTTTCAGCACTGGATCAGTCAGAACCACCCCTGGAGCACTGCAGGCAGAGGCGCAACTAGAGCCAAATTTCGGGTGCGGGGAGGGGGCGGGGCAGGGTGAAGCAACAACAATCCCTCGTTAGCAAGTAAATTATAAGAATAATAATAATAATAAAACCATTTATAAAGCGCCTGGTTACCCAAAAACAGTGTGTCCCCGCGCTAAATACTGAAAAATGGCTCAAAGGAAAGAACAAGGGTGAGCCAGGAAGGGGCGGGAGAAGGAGTAGGGATTATGCACATTGAAAGAGAAAAGTTTTAAGTTTTCCCCGGAACCTGATTTCAGAGGGTTCCATCCGAAGCTCGAGCGGGAGTTTGTTCCAACACTTGGCAGCCAGGTATCTGAACGAACAACCTCCCATCCTAGCTCTGGTGATTTTGGGGAGTTTAAACATGTTAACAAGTGGTTTGTATGTTAACAAGTGGTTTGTATAGCGCGCGGTTACTCAGGCAGAGTGTCCCGGCGCTGTGTCGATCTGTGGAGAGACGTTGAGCGTAGAACAGGCGCACTAGATGCTGAAAAGCCAGGTCTTTAGGCCTTTCCTGAAGGACAGGAGGTTGTCAGCTTTCCTCAGCGAGAGGGGGAGCTTGTTCCAAAACATCATAATTTCAGAAGATCTCAGGTTCCTAGTGGGGCGATGTATTGTGAGAAGGCTATGTAAATAGCCTGGACCAGTGCCATGGGCGATTCGATGAGCAAAGCAGAGGGATTTACATTTAATTCGCTCCTTGATAGGGAGCCAGTGGAGTTTGGACAGAGCGGATTTCCCTGAAGCTCTGCGAGGAAGTTTGAGCACAAGGCGCGCTGTGGCATTCTGAGCACACTGGAGTTGGTGAAGTCCTTTTTTGCTCAAACCTAAAAGCAGAGCATTCCCATAGTTAAGATGGGGGGTTACTAAAGCGTGGACAATGGACTTCCTGGACTCCATGGGGAGGAGGTATAAGACCTTCCGGAGAACTTTCAGTACGCTGAAGCACCTAGCTGTTACTTTGCTGACATGAGACTTGTATGAAAGGTCTGAGTCAAGTATTATGCCCAGGTTACGCACCGAGACCACAGGACAAGGCGGACTGCCTAGTTCCGCAGGCCACCACATGTGTGACCATGCTGAAGGTGATTTCCATACCACCACCAGCTCGGTTTTATTGCCATTAAGGCGTAGGCAGTTCCTATTCATCCAAGCTGCCACAGATGAAAGACAGTTGGAAAAGTTGGTGGCATCTTCTCTGTGGTCGGGTGGGAGCTTGAACATCAATTGGGTGTCATCAGCGTAGCTGACAATACCCACCCCAAATGTCTCAACTATGCGAGCCAGGGGTTCCATATAGATATTAAACAAAGTACGGCTCAAACTCGAGCCCTGAGGAACCCCATGGCTTGCCTTCATGAGGGAGGATTTAAAGGGGGGGCAGTGCATTTGAAAGCTCCTGTTGACCAAGAAGGACTCTATCCAAGCAAGGGCTTGTCCCTTTACTCCCATGTCAGACAGCAGAGACAGCAGCGTTGAGTGCAGCACGGTGTCAAAGGCTGCACTTAGGTCTAATAGAACCAACGCTGCTGTCTCTCCTTCATCCACTATGCGCCTTAGGCCCTCGGTGGAAAAGAGTAGGGCTGACTCTGTGGAGTATCCAGCTCTAAAACCCGATTGTGTGGGGTGCAGGAGAGAATGTTCCTCCAGATAACTCATGAGCTGCCTATTCACTACTTTCAATCTTTGCACAGAAGGGGAGGAGGGAGATAGGACGAAGGTTTTGAAATTGGGAGATGTGGATGTTGGCCTTCTTTTTAAGGGGGATTACCTGGGCAGTTTTCCAAGCATCTAATACCTGACATTCTTGAAAAGAGAGCGACACAATTAGGCTGATCTGGTCGATTATTGTGGTCTCCATGACTCCTTTACAGCGAGCCGGCGGGCAAACATCGCTCAGTCAGCCAGATTGTATGCTGTTGGCGATGCTTAATAACTCTTGCTTCTCAGGTGTAATAAAACAAGTGAGACCAGAAATCCCCGTATAGATGTTTTTGGCTACTGCAAGTTTACTCGGATAGGTCTCATCCTTTGTAAAGGTGGCATGGATTTTATCGATCTTGCTTACGAAAAAATCGGCAATAGAGTCGCACAATTCTTTCGAGTAGGTGTCTTGAGCTTCCAGTCTGGTTGGGACCGTGAGCTCTCAATAGATAGTGAAAAGTTCTCTAGTGGGGTTATCTGCTAAGTCAATTCTGCTTTTAAGGTGGCAACTTTTTTCGGATCTCACCAATTTATGGTATTTATTCAATTCACTTTTGTACAATAATTTATCCTCAAGATTTTAGTATTTTCTCCAGTTGCGCTCTAGAGTTTTGCATCTGGCTCTGGCAAGTTTAAGTTTTTCCGAAAACCAGGGAGCGGTTTTGGATTGCCTAGCAGGGGGCTTGGATGTCCAAGGAACTATCTCGTCCAGAGCAGTGGACATCCATTTTTCATAGTTCTTCCAAGCCTCCTGAAGAGAGTTACTTTGCGGAGGGGGATTTTTTTGTAGTGCACATCTGAATGCTTCTTTTTTTTTGGGGGGGGGTTCAAATCTGCTTTATTGAGAAAAAACATAGTAAAATACACAGCTTGGGTCGCCTACAACCCGGAGGCCGGCAGCAAGAGAGGAGCTACAATACACAGCCTGTTAGCCGGCATCCCGGGGGCCCGGCGGCACATTACAGATTGATACAGCGTCACATCCGTATCCGGTGACGTAGGCCAAGCAAGTATGAGCAGCGGTCGAACAGGTTTTTTTGAGCGAGAGAAGAGTCTCACTGCTGTTTTGTAGGTTGTGTAACAAGAACCAAAAAACACCCCAACCAGGTTACAACTAAGAGGTAGTGCATGACTGCGTAGTGGTAATGTGTGTCAATGGTGTATTGTGGCGGTCCTAGCAGGTGGCGCTGTGCGGGGAGTAATGTGTCCAGTGCTTATTCTCCAGGGTCGTTGGAGTCCGTGGAGTGTCAGTCTTAGAATCCGCGAGGTATGAAGGATACAACTCGCCAGAGGGGCGACCTCGCGTCGCAATGGCAATGGGGACGTATAGGCATGGAGAGGGGAAAGAGGGCAGTACCGCTTAGGCAGGGCAGCTCACCCTTCGAGGAGTCTGCGGGGGCAGAGAGGCATGTCCAAAGAGGGAAGGCAGCGAACCCCACCCGAAGCTACAGGACAAGTACCGGAAGATTGTCATTGGCGCTGGGGAGTGGCAGGCTCGTCACCCGACTGCGCATCGTTGTTTGAGCGTTTAAGCAAGTAGTGTACCAGTGGATCCCAAATGACCCCGGGTCGGCATGAGAGAGGCAATAGTTCAGCAAAGGTGGTATGCTGATCTTGGCAATATGTTAAGTCAGTTAGCCAGTCCTTGAACTTGGGCGCTCTGCCCCTGCTCCAACGGCAAGCAACACGCCGCTTGGCCAAGAGCAATGCCATGTCAATGAATTTTCTGTATTCTCTAGGCAACTGCTTGGTGTATCCGAGGACGGCTACCAGAGGGTCTGCAGGAATCTCCTCATCCACCATTTCCGCAACGTCCTCGATGACCTGTCGCCAGTAGTCAGCAATCTGGGGGCAGGACCACGCCAGGTGGAGAAAATCAGCATGTTCAGCACGACATCGTTCACAACGATCATTATCGGCCAGCCCAAATCTATACTTCCGGACCGGCGTGTAATATATCCTCTGAAGGAATTTGTAATGTATAATTTTTAATCTGCAACTGGCAGAGATGCGGGAAGTCAATGCACAGCAGTGCTTCCATTGGTCGTCCGAGAGATCCATTTCGAAGCTCTGCAGACCAGTGCAGTCGGGCAGCAGAGATTTGTAATGGAGCAGCAGCGGAATTGGCGGTAGAGCCCAGAGACCAAATGGGTCCCATCCTGTGATCCTAAAAGGAAGTGTAGTGGTGGCAGGATCGCAGGCTCATCAGGGTAGTCGGGTAGGATGTCTCGCATCCCAGCGCGTAGCCGAATATAGTAAAAGAGTTCAAGGGGCGTATGTTCGTGCGTTTTAAAAAATAGATCAGCTGATTTGAAATGACTGTCGTGAAACAGATCTCCCCAGCAGGTGATAAGGAGTTTGCCACAAAGCTGCTGGAACCCCAGCTCCGATAACAAGGAAAGCCGCGGGTGATAGGTAAGCGGTAGTCTGGGGGAGTAGGGCAGTGTGCATAACAGTCGCCGAGCGATGCGGCGCCATGCATCCAATGTGCAGGAAACCGAGGTATCCGAAGTGGTGATGGAAGTCTCGGGACAGTGTAGCAGGCCGTTCAGCGGGAGTGGGTGTACTATCCAGTCCTCCACCGCTATATGTGGCATGAAGGGAGTAGGAGCCATCCAGTGATAGGCAAAATGCGCCTGTGCGCACATATAGTATGTTTCAAAATCGGGGACATCGAACCCACCCTGGTCATAGGGAAGGGTCAGCGTTGACCACTTTAATCGGGGAGATTTGCCACCCCAAAAGAGTCTGCGCAGCTCCGTGCGGAGTGTCTTGAAGAAGAAGGCACCAGGGTAGTAGGGGATATTGAGGAAAAGGTATAGGAAGCGGGGCAGTATCACCATTTTTATGAGGGAGGCCCTCCCAGCCATGGAGAGTGGCAACGTGATCCACCTATCGACGGAGGCAGTCAATTTGGTTATGGCTACTCCATAATTGGATCGGAGTGTCTCGTCCTTATCACGAGCGATACGGATCCCCAAATAGCGAAGATCGTCACGGCACCATACCAACGGATAATCAAGTGGGAAGTCGTGCACTGCGTCCGTAAGAGGAAAAAATTGTGATTTAGACCAATTGATGTGAACACCTGACAACCCTCCGAAAAGGACGAATTCACGAAGCAGGGGATTGAGGTGTAGGGTCGGGTATTTGACGTACAGCGTGAAGTCATCCGCATAGAGGGACACATCAATTTGCCGCTGCAGGCATTGTACCGCTCCCGCTCGGTGTAATTGACGCAGGCGACAGGCCAGAGGTTCAACCGCGATAGCAAATAATAGAGGCGAGAGCGGGCATCCTTGGCGGGTGCCTCTCGTAAGGTTGATAGGTTGCGACAGTTTTCCATTTATCAGTACTTTTGCTGTAGGATCCGTGTATAGGAGGCGCACCCAGGCCAAGAACATTTTAGGGAAACCCATGCTAGCCAAGACCGAGAAGAGGTAGGGCCATTCGACAGAGTCAAACGCCTTGGTGGTGTCCAGGAACACAGCCGCCACTGGGACGTCAGGGTGGACTGTACGGAGCAGGGAGAAAAGGGTGCGGAGATTATGGGATGTGGATCTGCCCGCCACGAAGCCAGATTGGTCGGGTAGGACAATTCTGGTCATGAGCAACGAAAGTCGTGTAGCTAGAATCTTGGCAAGGATCTTGACGTCACAGTTTAGAAGGGAAAGTGGACGGTAAGAGTCACAGGAGGTGGGTTCCTTATCTGGTTTCAGAAGAGAGGTGATAACTACCTCGCGCATAGAGCAGGGTAGTATCCCGTCAGTTAGGGATTCGGTAAAGACTTCTCTAAGCACGGGCGCCATAATATCGATATAGGCTTTGTAGTATTCGGCTGGGATGCCATCAAGCCCCGGAGCCTTACCGTTTTTGAGGGACATGATGGCCTCGCGAACCTCGTCTAGCTCGAAAGGCGCCGCTAGAAACTCCCTATCTCCATCGCTAAGCCAGCAGAGCGCTACTTCGTTTAGATATTCGGCGTAAGGTGCGTCCGCCTCTGCCGTGGATGTGTATAGTGTCGAGTAGTGTGTCGTGAAGGCAGTGAGTATCGCATCTGAATCTCTAATGGTGGCACCGGCCGCATCGGTAAGTTCTAATATAGTGTTGTGTTCTCAAGGTGGACGTGTGAGTGCAGCTAGCACTTTTCCAGGCCTATCCCCTTCACAGTATCTCCGGGCCACCCAGTGTTTGCCCCGATATTTTGCTTCCCTGGCAGCCTCCTCCTCATATTTGGACAGTGTCTCCCTAAAGGTCACCTGTAGGCGTGGGTCAGTATCCGCCGCCATTTGGAGCTCCAGATCCCGCAGCTCTCCCTCCAGTGTGGTGATGGTACGCAGGATATCTCATAGTACCCCGTGGCTTTTGGAAATGCAGAACCCCCTGATAGTGACCTTGAAAGCCTCCCATATGTGCTCAACTGACTCCACTGAGCCCTTGTTCCTAGGGAAGAAGTCCTTAATCTCTTCACCCAAGTCTGTGCGGAAGAGATCGTCAAGAAGCACATCGGGGCCTAGCCTCCACTGTGGTCTCGGACTGTCCCACCCAGGAGTCTGGAACTGCAACCTCACAGGGCTGTGATCTGAATAGGTTCTGGGCAAGTGGTCAACTCCTAACAGTCCCTTAGTAATGTCTCGGGTGACCAGAAAGTAATCTAAGCGCGCCCATGTCCCGGTGTGAGATGTGAAGTGTGTGCCCTCTCGTCCTATGGGATGTAGGTGTCTCCAGGCATCGAACAGTCCACCCTCCTCCACCACTCCCTCCAAAGCTTCCCTGGCACGAGGCTTGTAGGAACTTACACCATCCGCTCTGTCAAGGGGGGGCGCTAGCGCCAGATTAAAATCACCACCCCAGACGATGTGTCGCGCCCCAATGGAAACAATTTTACCCCACAGTGTGGAAAAAAAGGCAGGTGAGTCAATATTCGGTGCATACATTGAGACAAATAAATAGGTGTCATGCCCCACCCTACCCCATAGCAAAACATACCGCCCCTCCCCGTCCACCTCCTCCCCAAAGCGGTGGAAAGGTACGCCACGGGCAATGAGAATCGTCACACCCCTTGCATAAGACGAATAGGAGGAAAAGACGCGGGTATCAGCCCATTTCAATGCAAAAGAGGTATCCCTTCGCATGGGCATATGTGTCTCTTGCAGCATGGCAACCTGTACATGATGTCTATTCAAGTAGGCAATAACATTCCTGCATTTTTTAGCATCGTTCAACCCCCGGACGTTCCATGATAGACATGTCAGTCGCGCAGTTGTGTTCATAGCAGCCATGGACATGGTGATAGTAGAGGCGTAAGTGCCCGAGGGGGCCAAATCAGGAACCCACATCCGCCTCCGCAGGACCAAATCATACAACAGGCTAGCAAATATATACACAGTCTATGCAGTATCAACCTCACGAAATCCAACCCCCCCCACCCACCCCAGCATCCCAAACATGCCAGTAGCCATGGATCCCCCTAACGTGACCTTCCCCCCTTCCCCTCCCCCCCAACTGTAGTGAGGCAAACAGCCAAACAAACAACAAGTCAATGGGGAACACCCGACAGGGGTACATCAGAAAGTACCCCTGTACTGCCACTATCCGGCCCATAGCTCCAGAACTATACCGCCCTCGGTGGAGTCTAGGGCCGAGAGAGGGGTCCTTGGTATACGTTACCACTGGGGTGCAAGGTCCAGACAGTTCGCCGCTCTTGTATCTCCCCAGCTCTCAAGTGGTGAGTCGTTGCCAGCTAGTAGGTCGGTATGATGCGTATATAGCTCAGAGTATGGAAGGTCTATCAGTCCTCATGGTGCGCTGGAGGTAGGTCAGGATTCTCCTGTTCGTCCGCAGATACATGTTCGTCCCTGCGTGCTCTTCGGATCGTCTTAAGGAAGTCCTCAGCCTTTTGCGAGTTGGTGAAAAAGCGTTGTTTGCCCTGGTGGGTAACTCTGAGCTTCTCAGAGTATAAGAGGGCATAGTCTATTTGGGCCTCCCGCAGTTTTTTTTTCACTGGAAGGAATTTGCGCCGCTCATCCTGAACCATCGGCGTGAAGTCGGGGTAGATGGAGAATGTGATGCCTTCATACCGCAGTGATCTCTGAGTCCGGGCAGCCCTGAGGGCCGTATCACGATCGCGATAATTTAGAAGACGAGCAATTATAGGTCTCGGTGGCAGGCCAGGTTGGGGCATAGGTGCCAGGGAGCGGTGGGCCCTCTCCACGATGAACTGGGACGAGAAAGCTTCCTCTCCGATTGAGCCCTTGAGCAATTTCTCCACATATAACTCCATCCTGCCCGTGGCAGTGGACTCCGGCACATTTGTAATGCGAATGTTGTTCCGGCGGCTGCGTGCTTCCAAGTCCTCGTTCTTTGCCGCTATGATGCGGAGGAGATTGTCCATTCTCGCCAGCTGCGTCGTGTGGGCCGTGGCGGCATCGGTGTTGTCGGAGATTTCTGTTCCGCAGTTGTGAGGCGCTCTTCATGGCGATCCACCTTGTGGACCAGGGCGTCCAGTCGAGCCGTGACGCCATCCACCTTCTCCACAACGGTGGCGAAGCCCTGACGCATCTCCTGTATCAGGTTGGTAAGGTCCGCAGCAGGAGCAGAAGGTGGGGCAGGCTGCGGAGGCGGTACGCTGGGCCCCGGGTTCATCTGTTTCGATGTGGCGCTTTTGCGAGTGCTGTCGAAGCTCAGCTTAGGCTGGCGAGTCTCGGATCGCCCCATGGCAGTGGCCGGAGTCAAGTGAGACGTCAAAAATGAGGGATGGCAGAGCACTGCAGGTAAGAATCAGCCAGCAGCAGGCAGTAGGTTTTCGGGCTCGGTATGCTTCGATATACCTCAATACGGTCGTTACCAACAGAAGCGCTGTGTGGTTTCCAACCGCTCAGTGGTAGTGGCTGTATGTCCAGTCCTGGGCACTCGGCCGCAGTATCAGGCACTCGCTGCGTGGAAGCCAGGTAATATATGGGCCAGAGCATCGGCATCCAAGGCAGGCTGCAGGGTCAGATCCAGGGGAGCAGGCTACGACACACAACGGCGGGGCGTCGCAACTCACCGGTTGGTGCCTCTCAGAATGGTAGCTGTGTGCCGCGTGTATAGCCCCCAGCGCACCCGGCTCTCAATGTTGTACAGCAATCCTCAGGCGGGTGGTGCGGGAAGCGACAGTGGGACTCCGCACATCAGGGGGCAGCCCCAGCCCCCGGTCGACAGTTCTGGCGGACAGCGCCGCGCAAGCCCGGGTCTGCAGCGCTATGGGCGACGGGTATAGTGACCTAGAGGAGCCGTGGCAGCAGGCGTCGCAGCAGGAGCATCTCCCTCTCAGTGCCAGCGAGATGATGGCTGGGGGAGGGGGGGGGGAGACCCAAGGCGAGTTTCTTTAGCAGCCGCCTACCTGCACAGCCCCCTCCGCATGCTGTCCCAAAAGGGTCAGGAAGGTGAGGTCTCGATGCGGCCTGGGAGCCTCGTGGCAGGCCTCGGGATCGCGTACTTGCAGTGACAGTGCGTCAGCCTCAAGCAGCTCCAGAGCGAGAGCCGGGCAGTTTTCAGCAGCCCGTAACTTCGGCTCCAGGGCTCGCAGCCTCTCCAAACTTGGGACGAGTGTAGAGAGCACCCCCCTGATGCGAAATCCGGTCTTCTGGGGGCGATGTGGCACCCCGTGGCGAAGGATCTAGGTAGGATCAGTTACCAAGGAGCGGGAGCTGCAGGTCTAGGCAGCCATTCCGCAAGCGCGCCCTCTAGCGCCCCCCACATCTGAATGCTTCTTGATTAAAAGTTTTCCAGTTTCTCCGTTTCAGGGAAGGGGGTTTAAAGAGTCTGTTTTCTAGAGGAGTATTATCTACAAAGAACGGGCTGATGAAGTGATCTGACCAAATTATTCTAACAGGAGGGCAGACTGTAATGCCCTCCCAGTTAGCAAAGATGGGATCCAGAAGATGGCCATGTTGGTGTGAGGGGGCAGTGGATTGTAGATTAAGCCCCAACGATGCCAGTGCTGCCGCCACATCCTGTGCCTCCCTGCATTCCCTATCATCAAAATGGAGGTTTAAATCACCAAAAATGATGAATTTTTTGTATCGGAGAGCTGGCTGAGTAATGTAGTCTAAAAGCTGATTACCACACTGTCCAGCTACTCCAGGCGGGCGGTACACCAACAGACTATTAATGACATTTCTCTGCCCTATTTTAATAGTGAATAGGCCACTCTCACTATGAGGTAAAGTGGCTTTCACTAAGGTGCATTCCAACTCAGACTTATGAATAAGGGCTAGCCCCCCCCCCTCTTTGTTTATGTCTATCTAATCGAAGTAGACAGTAACCAGGAGGAGAGGCCTTGAGTGCTTCAGGAGACGAATCTTCGTCCATCCACGTCTCGGTGAGAAAAAGCACGTCGGGACTATTTATAGTTAGTAAATCATGTATTTCGAGTTTATGTTTTTTCATCGACCTGCAATTTAATAATAGCATGTTTGTTTTGGATATTACATGTATGTTGTTCTTCGAGAATTGAAAGGTCTGATCACAGAAACCGCATGACAGAGGTAGTAAATCAGCTTGAAAGATGTGACCACAGCTATTTGCCACACTTGGGCGTAGTAGCAGAAGCTCCTGTTTAGTATATTGTAAATTGTACCTGACCGGTCCCAACATGTCAGATGGCATCGAAGGACTAGGAGGAGCCGCCCCGCGCCCCGGTCTGTCGCGGACGGGCGCAGACGGGCTGGACTCTGGCTTGACTCCGGCGCGAATACGGCGCGCCCGCTGAACGCGTCCGCTGCGCGGAGCGATATCCGTTTGTTTTTATACTGGTGACTGTCGCCCCAAGGGAGGATAGCCCTACCCAAGATGGCCGCCGCAGTAACTCCGCCCGTGCCCCAGGTAGAACAGCCCAGAAATCGGCCGGACCCTCTGGGGGAAGGCAGCGCTAAATTGGGTGAGTGCAATGTTTTAAAAATAAGGATAAAATAATGGCCTCACCCGAAAATCGGTGGAGACAGAAAGCGTCGCGCAAAATCCGCGCGCTGGTGCAGGGGGGAGAGGACACAAAGGGCAAGTGCTCACAATAAGTTTTTTAAAAATAAGAGCAAGTGAAAAGAGTGACCGCCCGGCTCAAGCCTCAGGCGACAATTGCAGTATTCTCGCGAGTTAATAGATCTACTGTTTTTATACTGGTGACTCTCGCCCCAAGGGAGGATAGCCCTACCCAAGATGGCCGCCGCAGTAACTCCGCCCATGTCCCAGGTAGAACAGCCCTGAAATCGGCCAGACCCTCTGGGGGAAGGCAGCGCTAAATTGGGTGAGTGCAATCTAATTGTTTTAAAAATAAGGATAAAAAAATGCCTTCACCCGAAAATCGGTGGAGACAGAAAGCGTCGCGCTAAATCCGCGCGCTGGTGCAGGCGGGAGATGACACAAAGGGCAAGTGCTCACAATAAGTTTTTTTAAAATAAGAGCAAGAGAAAAGAGTGACCGCCCGGCTGAAGCCTCAGTCGACAATTGCAGTATTCTTGCGAGTTAAAAGATCTACTGTTTTTATACTGGTGACTTTCGCCCCAAGGGAGGATAGCCCTACCCAAGATGGCCGCCGCAGTAACTCCGCCCGTGCCCCAGGTAGAACAGCCCTGAAATCGGCCGGACCCTCTGGGGGAAGGCAGCGCTAAATTTTAAAGACCTGTGAATTACTTAGGTGCAGCTGTGTTTGTGCCCGTGAAGCTATCTCAGCCGGGCTGACACACACAACGGGGGAGGGCGGCTGAAGCCCCTTGAGCCCAATCAGCATTGCCCCCCTGCCTGCAGATCACTCTGAAAGGTGTGGGCAGTTCAGGTCAGTTGATGGAGCCCTGTTCAGTCCCTCATCTAACTAGAGTTTAGAGTGTGAGCTTCCATCCATGCAGGATCCTTATAATTTTTGACATGCAGGAGCTGACGATCCCAGATAAAAAAAATGTAAAATATCTTTTCATTGTGGGTAAAGCGCATAAAAGGGCAATGACATTAAACATTGCATATTGTGGCATCAAGGCATATGCATACAGTAACAAACTCTTGTCCGGCCCCCGGAACACACGATCGCTCCGTCCTATTCCCCGCCAGGTCAGGCTTTGTTCATATACTTCTTAAAGGTGCTAAGTCAACACCATGATTACATCATGGATGGGAGCAGGAACAATAGAAGTTGTTGTAACCTGTACAGATATAGTGAGTAAACCTCTATAGTCTTTCACTGGTTAAACTATCAGAATTTTAACTGTTGGTTTCTACTAGAAACATGCTGATAATCTGCAGGTACAGTAGCTCCTAGATATATATTATGAGTTGTAGGTAGTCAGTAACACTTGTAGGGATGATGCTACTTGAAAAGAAGGGAAAAGTAACTTGAAACACCTGTAAAGAACCAATGATGGGTTACTGGAGGACACAAAACTTGAAATAGAAAAACATTATGCTTTACTGACCAGGTCAAAGTCGAAAAATATGGCTGACCATGATGGAGCATGGTTCAGGTACAAGAAGAAAATTAAGCCCAGTCTGCGCTTACATTTGGACTTAGAAGAAATTTGAGAAAAATGTTCAGAGAAGATAAAGTTCAGCGGGGCAAGGCTGCAAACAGTGTCCAAAGAGGGAGCATTGTCGTTGGGGAGCCTTGGGTTGAAGCCGCAGTGAAGATTTCTGCGTTTGGATGTAATCTTTTTTATGGAAGTCAAAAATCTCCAATGGGACGAGGCAGGAGGCTGTAGTCAGCTGTAGTAGGGCTCGGCTGTCCCTTTGGCGAAGGACCACTGAACAGGATTTGCTGCTTTGGAGATGAACGTAGTCGGAGCAATGGGGAAGTCAGGCTGACCGGCAATGCACCATGGGCGGATAGGCAAGCAGGTTGGTCCCGGTCTCTCCTTGGTTCTCAGAGCAGCGTTTAGCTAAAAATGTTTTTAAAACCTCAGTTTTGGATTTTGGCTATCTGGGCATGTTTAGCACCACAACCAAGGGTCCATGACAGGTGGGACACCACGTAGTGGTCCAGGATTCCTCAGGCTAGGTCCAGGTGCAGGTTCAAGATGGCAGGAGCCTTCCTTTCATGTCCATTTGGCTCTGAACAGCAGTCCCGCAAACTAGCCATTGGAGTCACTCTGGTAGTCCTCAGTTCAGGTGAAAATGCAGGGCTCAAACAGCAGGGATGACCTCTGAGATTCAAATGAGGCTCCAGGCAATAAAGCGCTCCATCCAGGTAGAGCAAGACTGATTTGCATATGGATAGGATCTTATTGGAATTGCATGGTGAGCAAACAAACAATGGATTTAGGCCCAGATCTTTGACTGGGGGGACTGTTTGAAAGTGTTCAGCATTCCGTCCATCAATTGTTTGTTTCGCATTTTTCATCCCAAGTAGGACGGATATACCCAGACGTAGGTCCCAGGCTCGCCATCCCACGGAATTCAATCTATCCTGACTGATGAGGGGTGATACCTCGAAACTGGTCCTGGGATGCTTGTGTCCGGTCCAGAGTGGACCTGGCCTGGTATTTCAGGCTGGACTTTTGCCATGGGAAGCAGGGTCAAGACTGATTTAAATAAGGATGGGTCCATATTGGAATGATGTGGTGGATTTAGGCCCATAATTTTGACTGGGGGTAAGTGTTTGACATTGTTCAGCATTTCGTCCATCAATTGTTCTTTTTGCAACTTTCGAAAATTGCCATTTTCAAAATTGATATGTAAAATCCGACTTTATTATTAAGGAGTAGATTTCACTACAATTTCATAGATACCAAACATAAACTGCTTACCTGGTTCCAATCAAAAGTTAGCACTAATCAAATGTAATAGGGCAAAAAAGAATCTTTGTCCACCTTGGCTCCTTCATGAAATGTTTTGTGTTAATCCGTCAAGTGGGGGACAAGAAAAAGGGGTTCCCAGAAGTTTGATTTTCACTGTTAATTCCCATAGGAAACTTTGCTATCCGATACAAAACAAATGGCTGAATGGAATTACACCAGTTCGGGAAACAGTTACAACTTTACTCTGAATGCGTGCTTTTTGTGAATTGGTATAAATCTGTTCAGCCATTTTTGAGAAATTTGCATTTAAAGAGGGGCTCGGTTTTACCCTCAGAAAAAGTTAGGTATATCCGGAAGGTTGATCCCATAGTAGTCTTGCAGTATACATTAAAAAAAAATCTTTTGTCTGGTTCTGAGTGATTGAGTGAGCTTTTTCTTCCATCAGCCATTTTGGTCTTGCAGGGCTGCCAAAATAAACTGATTAGTTGGGTGCTACATAGAAGAAAATGTTGAGGCTGCCAATACACATCTTGGGAACACGGTGCCAGAGTACTTAATTTGTAGAAAAAATGTCACAAAAAGGGGTTTGGTGAGCAGGCATTGACCCCCAGTCCCATAGGAACCCTCCAAGTAATTAAGATTTTAAAAAAATCTGAATTTGGTGGTGGTACTGTAGTATTAGAGTGGGACTCAGCCTGAACCACGTTGTACTGCATGAATATCGCAGACGGAAAATATTTTTTTTGAAAGACTATGGACGGTGAGATTTGGCTGCTCCCTTGGGGTTGGCCTGGCCTGTGGATCCTATGACCAACCCCTCTTGCACATGGCCGAAGGGTTGGACAGGGTGTCCCGCAGTGGGTAGAGTGTGCCAGACCCTATGTCTATACTCCTGATGCACCCGGCTGAATATACTTTAACATTTAAACACAGACACGACTAACAACTTAATTTTTTTTTACTTAAAGATGGTTCTAAGAAGAAACCTTTTGGGGTGGTTTAAACCCATTTGATTTCTTTATGGAGTTTTTTGGGGCTTAACTACATTTTTTTTTCAAATAAATACAAATTTCAATTGCTTATCACCCTGAGTTTGGTGTGCAGCCATAAGCTTGTCTTGAGCTCAAGCATTGCTCTCCCACATAAACCACCTTACAGCACTTGGTGCAGTATACCTCTATATTGGAGTAGAAATGGATCATATCATGTTAGGATTTGTCGCAGTACAGGATTTCCAAATTGAGCACATACACCCGCAATAGAAGATGTTGAAGCCCCCTCTTCCTCTTCCCATATTGTATTTAGAATATTCAACTGCTGACTGTGCCTAACTCTCAGATTCTTCATCGTAACTGCGGTGCCAAAAGAGTACTTCTTCCCCGTTCCCCAGCTGAATTCTCTGTGACCACTTAAGCTGAAACTTTCTTTTCTTCAGCCTGGCTATACACATGATTGCAGGGGAGGGAAGTGAATGCCCTGCAGAAGTGATGCAGGACTGTATCATTGGCTGTGTCGGTCCCATGTGAGTACCACAGTACCAAGGGCACACCCCAAAAAATAAATATAAAAAGCAGACATCTGATTGGCCACTAAGGGTACACTACTAAAAAATTAGGCCCACAGCCTTTAGGAGGAAAAAAATAAACAAATATTAAAACACTATTTCCATATTGGTATTTTGCAGCGCCACATTACTGTGCAGACCATCTGAGGGCATCATGGCTTCTGACACAACTCCACAGAGGCAGCCATCTGGTGACCCTGCTACCGCTGGTTCATTGCAAGATGATGACAAAATTGTGCTGCCTTTGACATCAGCAAAACACACAAGATGATGGACGGAATGCTGCACAATGGCAAACACTCACCCCCAGTCACAGATCTGGGCTTAATCCATCGTTATTTTGCTCACCAAGCCACCTCAGTTCAGACATGGCCATATGCAAATCAGTCTTGACCCTGTGCCTCATGGGAACAGTCCAGCCCGAACTGCCAAGCCATGTCTTCCCTGGACCGGAATCAAGCATCCTAGGACCGGTTTCTGGCTATCAGCCATCTTCAGCCAGGATAGCTTGACTCCAGTGGATTAGTGAGCAGGGTACCCACCTCTGGGCATACCCTTCCCACATAGGGCGAATAGCAAAACACACAAGATGATGGACGGAATGCTGCACAATGGCAAAACACTCACCCCAGTTACAGATCTGGGCCATCGTTATTTTGCTCACCAAGCCACCTCAGTTCAGACATGGCCATATGCAAATCAGTCTTGACCCTGTGCCTCATGGGAACAGTCCAGCCCGAACTGCCAAGCCATGTCTTCCCTGGACCGGAATCAAACATCCTAGGACCGGTTTCTGGCTATCAGCCATCTTCAGCCAGGATAGCTTGACTCCAGTGGATTAGTGAGCATGGGACCCACGTCTAGGCATACCCTTCCCACATAGGGTGAACAGCAAAACACACAAGATGATGGACGGAATGCTGCACAATGGCAAACACTCACCCCCAGTCACAGATCTGGGCTTAATCCATCGTTATTTTGCTCACCAAACCACCTCAGTTCAGACATGGCCATATGCAAATCAGTCTTGACCCTGTGCCTCATGGGAACAGTCCAGCCCGAACTGCCAAGCCATGTCTTCCCTGGACCGGAATCAAGCATCCTAGGACCGGTTTCTGGCTATCAGCCATCTTCAGCCAGGATAGCTTGACTCCAGTGGATTAGTGAGCACGGTACCCACCTCTGGGCATACCCTTCCCACATAGTGCGAATAGCAAAACACACAAGATGATGGACGGAATGCTGCACAATGGCAAAACACTCACCCCAGTTACAGATCTGGGCCATCGTTATTTTGCTCACCAAGCCACCTCAGTTCAGACATGGCCATATGCAAATCAGTCTTGACCCTGTGCCTCATGGGAACAGTCCAGCCCGAACTGCCAAGCCATGTCTTCCCTGGACCGGAATCAAACATCCTAGGACCGGTTTCTGGCTATCAGCCATCTTCAGCCAGGATAGCTTGACTCCAGTGGATTAGTGAGCATGGGACCCACGTCTAGGCATACCCTTCCCACATAGGGCGAATAGCAAAACACACAAGAAGATGGACGGAATGCTGCACGTTGGCAAAACACTCACCCCAGTATAGAGATCTATACTGGGCCATTTAATGGACATTGACTGTTGGTAATGTAAATGCACGTACAGAGAGGCCTGTTGCGGTTTACAGGCCACTATTCTTGCATTTGCCGTCCATTGCAGGGGGATCATGTAGCCACTTGCCTACTTAATTTTCAGTAAGCAGGTGGTTCTGCAAACCCCAGTTGGTGTGCAAACTGCTTATATTCGTTTACAAAGCGGAATGAGTACATTGAGCTCTATGGGCTCTCTGGTTTGCTGCGAGGTTTATTTATTTATTTATTTCGAAATGTATTAAGCGCGCGGCTACCCCCAGCGGGGGTGTCCCGGCGCTGTAGGTTGGTTAATGGAATAAGATTTGTACAAATAACCCTAATATTTAGACACCTACATTGTTTACCTATACATATGAGGCTATCTTCATTTCATCATCTAGTTGTCCTGTTGATAAAATTGTAATCTTGCCAACGTTCAGAGGTTTAAGAAATAAGGATAAGTAAGTTGCAATTGCAAATATCTGGGCTTCGGAGTCAAAGATCACGTCACAGGCCGGCCCTTGGTTTCAGTTTTCGATCTGAAACGCACTTGCTAGTGATATTATGCATACCTACTTCCGGTTCGTTAGCGGTTACAAATACACTCATGCCTACCCATTTTCAAATATTATTTGAACCTGGCCTTTTAAACTGAACTACACATTATATGACTTATTATTGTTCTTTAATCACATTAATATTGGCTCGTTTTTATCTTATTCTGTGGCTTTGATTATTCTTATATAAAGGTGATGTACTTTGGTGCACCGTTTCCACTTGATGAAAGTGATATTAAATAAGCAAATACATAAGTAAGTAAGTAAATAAATAAATAAACAAACAAACAAGTAGGAAAATAAGGAGATATGTCTTTTTTGCAGAAGAAAGGAAATACAAATGCCATTTGTGCCCATACGCTGCCAAGTGCCGTGCAAACCTGAATCAGCACCTGACCGTCCATTCTGTGAAGCTAGTGAGTACCGACACGGAGGACATCGTCAGCGCTGTCATTTCGGACGCGGGAGATGGAAAGAAGCACTCTTATTTCTACAGGTAAGGAACTACTGCTTAGGAAATTGGCCTAGCCAGAGTAACCTTAATTGATGGTCAGGGAAATGAAAACCTGATGGTCTTGACTTCCTTACTCCACAATTGAAAGTAGTTAGCAAAGTTTCATGCTAACTATGATCACTAAATGGCGGCGCTGTGTATTCACAGTGTTTGACTATGTGAGTTTCCAGCAGTGCACTCATAGTGACAGAAAACAATCATGAGTTCTAAAATTGAGTTATGAACTGAAGTACAATAAATCGCTTTCAATCTCGGTTTCCAAAATATTTGTATTGAGTCCTGCCTCCTGTACTGTGATTGCAAGGTGAGTTCAGATCGAGCAGTGGCAGAGACATTCTTAAATAGATTTCACAGTCATGTAGAGAGTGGACAGTGACTGAAATACTGCACACTTCTATCTGGCTTGTGTTATCTTCCCACAAGTTATCTAGGTTCTGTATTGAAATGCTGTTTAGATTTTTAGCAGATAGTTTTTTTTTACTTTCTGTGACTGATTGGAGCAAGAAGAAAGAGATATTAAAGGTGAAAGACAGGAATATATGGCCCTCAGTGCTTAGTTTGTAAAATGATATGTGCATGCATGCACATATTTATTAGGATCCCACGACTGAGGCTGCCGAATACTGAGGTTGCCCAATATCAAGGCTGCTTAATCCTAATTCTACCTCAGGCCTCTTTCCTTCACCACTGTACACTTCCTGTCAGTTTATTACACTCTTGCAGGTTCATTTTCATCCCTATTGTTAGATCTGTCATCCTTAGGTGATCTTCCCCCAAATGTTTGGCCTTACTCCTCCAAATGTTTTCTGTTCTTGATTGTGTTGGGCTTAGGACTTTGTACGCTTTGTACTTCTAACCAGTGCTAAAGTGTGTGTGCTCACTCCTTAAAACATGGTAACATTGGTTTCTCCCCATTTGTTGTATTTAACTTACTTGTAAGTCCCTAGTACAGTGTTACTACCTCTGCCTGGGGCCTGTAAATGAAATGCTACTAGTGTGCTTGCAGCACAGATTGTGCCACCGCGTGAGTAGCCTTTTAAAAATGTCTCAGGCCTGCCATTGCAACCTGTGTGGGCAGTTATGAGCTGACATTTTGACCTGGAAAATTAAATGTGATGTCTGGCCTAAACCTTCTTTTTTAATATATCTAAGTCACCCCTAGGGTAGGCCTTAAACATCCCACAGTGCAGGGTGCAATATATTTAAAAAGTCGTTAATGTACTTTTAAGTTTTACATGTCCTGATGGTGGAAAACTCTTAAATGCATTTTTCACTATTGCAAAGCCTACCTTTCCCATAGGATAACACAGGAGTTGCCATATTTCACTTAATAAGGATATCTTCCAAATGGGAGCAGAATAACAGTTCATTTTTTGGTGTATTTGGAATTGTAACAAAAACACCCTTTTAATGGTAAAGTAAGTTTATTAATTACAGTTTTGAAAATGGCACTTTTAGAAAGCTAACATTTTCCTGCCTTAGCCACTTAGTGCCTGTAGCCTGTCTCTGGGTCACATGATTATGTGTAGTTGGCAGTTGGTGTTTGTGCATTCCTCCTAGACAGCCTCACAAAATAGAGAGCTTGGTGTACCTGATGGGCCATCACTGGCAGGATGTCACTGGCAGGATGGGAGGACGGAATAAGGTACAGCCCCACCCACACCTGAATGGGGTTTGTCCTGCCTTACTACAAAGGATTGCATACCCCCTGTAGTTAGCCTGAAGCCTGAGCGAGGGAGACAGGAACCCTCTGCACTTGAAATGGAAACCTCTAGAAGTTTCTCCCACTTCAAAAGAGGCACCAGGTATAAATATTGGACCTCAGTCACCAACTCTTCAGTTCACATATAGTCTTGTGGAAGACTCTGTCAGGAAGAAGGACTGCCGTGCTGCTGATAGGACTACTACTCTTCTGGACTGCTAGCTTGAAGGACTGCTGACCAACTGTGCTGGCCCACTGCCCTGCTACCCACTTGCCTGCATGAGAAGTACTGGACCTGGAACCTGTACCCAGGACCACCAGAGTGACTCCAAGGGCTAGTCTATTTGTAACTTGCACCTGGACTCTGCAACTGTGAGTCCTACCCAGCCTCCTGGTGCTACCCCAATCCTGGACCCTTGAAAGTGGGCCTGAAGGTACTCTGCTAGCCCATATGTAGACCCTGCAGAACCAACACATCTCCTTTGCTGCGGGGTTCTATCCCTAGCAGAACTGATGCATTGCCTCTGCTTTGTGGATTTTCCTGTTGCATCACTGCCGTAGCCTCTTTAGAAACACAGTTGCACAGCACATCCTCTATGTAGGCCCTCTCATCGCAAGTCCCTCATCAATGGCATCCCCGATGACGACGCAGGACTCTGCATTAGCAGGCCCCAATGGGACCGTGTAGCCGGCCTGTACGTCCATTGTGGTCGGCATGAACATGTTACTTTTTCCCAGTCTAATCACGGGGGGGAAGCCTTTTCATTGGCTCCGCCAAGCTGCACAGCCACAACTACTATGAATCAAATCCGTTTTTCACTCTTCTTTTTTTATCAACAATATTCTCTTTTTCATTTCAAGTTTTTTACTCCATTATTCTTTCAATTTGTTTTATTCATTGCTTGACATCAGTGCTCAAAAAAGCTCTGGAGCGCAAGTGGGTTCCACAAATCATGATTTTATTTCAAAACAACCCAATGCATTTCGGGAAAATATTTCCCTTCGTCAGGGGCATCTAAAAAAATAAACACAAATATATTTACTCATCTGAGTCAACACAGTCAACGCAGCAATGCACATTACATGATTTTTTCCTGTCAAAACCATGAAAATCATCTTTTTTACTCTGAATCTCGTGTTGACCTCTAGGTTACTGCACATGCATCTAGTCAAAATTCATAACGTTAACAGTATTCATACCAAAAACACTGATGTTTACTATCACATAAAGATCAAATCTAAAAGGTTCTCCCCCAATTTAACGCTTTTCTAAGGCAACATGTTTGTGTGCATCAATACCTCAATGCTGAAAATAAACTTGCTTACCATAACTTGTGGTTTTTCTTATTTCTTAAACCAGACGCTACTCAATATAAAACATCTTTAATTAAGCATGCTCTTTTCTGTCTGGTCTGTTTCTGTTGCCCCGGCATATATCGTGATGCACATGCTTTGTGCGGGTACAACCTGAATCTTTCCATAACCCCACCCTTTTTTTATTTACCCACCCTTCTCAATTATCCCCAGGTGATTAACCATTGCTGCATGTTCCGGAAACTGACATAAACAACGGACTATGTATATCACACTGCTCTCTTTCCACTTTCACGATTTTTCTGCATAGTGCAACTACATATCCCAAAATGCAGTATTCCTCATCCTGAACAACATAGTGTTTTTCACAGATTCCTATTGACCTCGTCACTGCGTTCATCAAATTGTTCATGCAACATTCTTTATTGACAGTGACCCTTGTGCTTCATTTCAGTGAGTCTACTCCATATCATGCAACAAATTTCATCTTTTGCTAAACGTTTCTTGTGAGCAACACTTGTTCATAATATTCCATTATGATGTGAAACCCGACTCCTTCTTCAATCGTCAACAATTCCGTGCGCTGTTTCAAAATGCTTTTCCTTTTCACATTTATTCCTGTTTCTTCACTGGCTTTATTCCTTTCATCCTGGGTGCAACCTCACCAATGGGAGACGAACAATTCATTCAAATGGCCAGATATCCACAGTTGGTGCTTTGTGATTTTTCGTGCTATTTTCATTGAAATCTTTAAACATGCCTATCTCCGGTTCTACTCATTGAATGTTTGTCATTTTTGTCTTGTTTTATTTATTAAAAATTACTCTGTTTTCCTAATTTGCTGTGGGATTTTTTGTGTTTCGTGTTTTCACTTTATTACAGGTTGAAATGTTTTATACACTGCCTCTAAGTTAAGCCTGACTGCTCTGTGCTAAGCTACAAGGGGGTTGAGCACAGTTTAATTTGGGGTTGCTTGAGACGTCACCCTGACAGGGTTTGTGATTCCTGCTTGAATAGGGTTACACCTCCTCATCCAGTAACCCAATTTCTTTCACCTAAGTTCTTTATTTGTCACCTTTTAGCATTGTTCTCTTATACCCTTCCTTTTCATTTTCTTTCTTTCATTTTTCGACTCTGTGTCAAAATCTCATGAAGGAAACAAGTGACGTTCTCAAACATTAATGTTGGTGTCTTTCAGAAACAGGGTTATTAATTTGAGCGGGGGCACCCCTGCCAGCTCTATAACCCACTCTGGTTAGGTTAAAATACAGTACAAAGTTCAAGCAGTAACAATAATTTTGAAGTAAAAATCACAGCACAGTAAAAATACTTTAGAAACATAGTAAAACATTTAATGAGTAAAAAGACACAACAATCATCAAAAATATGTTAAAGGGAACCTGAGATATGAATGTTTAAATATTTAAGCCAAAAGGACCTAACATAAGTCAGGCACTATGGAAAACAACAGTTTGTGGTAGACTTGGATCTATGCACAGCCTGACCATGATGGATCTGAGGTTGGATACAACAATCGAGTTGTCCCAGTCAAAGGTTTTTAACTTCAAAATCAGTCTTCAGCTGCTGAGGAAGCTTCTTCTGGTCCTGAAGGCTTCTTGGCACCAGGTCTCTCTCCAGAAAGCTTCTTTGGGATCTAGTCCTCTTTAGTCAGCTGGGCCCTCTTGGTGTCAGGAGTCCTTCTGTTTTTTGTGTCCTTTAAGCAAGTAAACAGGAGGCGAACAATTTGACCCTTGAAGGGCAGTTACATTTTCTGGGTGACAGCAGGATTTAGGGTTCCTTGTGTGATTCCTCATCTTCCAGGAGGAGCCAGGAGTCAGAAGTCATGATTTTCCTTCAACAGGGCCTTCTTCTATAGATGGAGGCTTCACAGCTCCAGGAATATCGGAGGATATGGCGATGGTGGTGCTAAATTTATTCTCTTCACAACATAACATAACAGTTGTATTTGTAAAGCGTACTTTCACCCGGAGGCATCTTAGTGCTGAACAACAGATGTTTATTGTTACCCAACTCAATGGTACACAAGCTTGTGATTGGAGAAATTCTACAACCCAGTCCTCACAATTTTACCCTGGAACCCCTATTTGTACATGGCGGGACCCAGCTGCCACAAGTCAGGTCTATCTTTAGCGTCTTGACCAGTTCCCTATGTTAAACCTGGCTTCCTTGGCGTGGTTTCCCCTGACTTTTTGTCTTCTGACCTTACGTTTTGCTGACCTAATATTTGCTGGATTTAGGATTCTGGGCTCTTTACCACTGTTAACCAGTGCTCAAGTGCGTATTCTCTGTACTCTAAACATGTTACCATTGGCTTTACCACAATTGGCTTATTTATTTTACTTGTAAGTCCCTAGTAAGGTGCACTGTATGTACCTAGGGCATGTAAATTAAATGCTACTAGTGGGCCTGCAGCACTAATTTTGCCACCCACTTTAGTCAATCAATCAGGATTTATAAAGTGTGGCTTATCACCCAATAGGTTATCCAGGCGCTTGCAGGCCCTGGAAACTTATTCAAACAGCCAGGTCTTGGGGACATTCAGAATTCATGAAGTGAGGTGATGGTCCGGAGGTGTGTGGGAAGGCTGTTCCAAATCTTTGCTGAAATGTGGGAGAAGGAGTGCCCTCCACTTCTGCTTCAGTAGATGCGGGAAGAATGGGCAAGTGAAGGGAGGCAGAGTATAGTCTTCTCAATGACTGGTGGAAGTTCAGGCGGTGGTTAATGTAGGTGGGTCCTTGATTGTCTAGAACCTTGTGTGCATGGGTCGGCAGCTTGAATTGGCATCTCTTCTATACGGGAAGCCAGTGGAGTTTCCAGAGGTGGGGTGTGTTATGGGTTTGTAAGGAAAAGCAGAGGATAAGTCTGGCTGCAGCATTCTGTATGGTCTAATGTCACTGTAGAAGCTGTGTAGCGATTCTTACGTAGCAGGAATTGTAATAGTCCATTCTACTGGTGATGAGGGCTTTGGTCACTGTGCGTCTCGTGTGTAGGGGCAGCCACTTGAAGATCTTACACAGTGTGCGCAGAGTGAGGAAGCAGGCAGAGGAGATGGCGTTAATCTGTGATTTCATAGTGAGCTTGTTAATGATGATTCTGAGGTTTCTGGCATGGTTGGAGGGAATGGGTGCAGGTCCTAGGTCCGAGGGCCATGAGGAGTAGTTCTGTTGCTGCTGTGGCCAAAGATTAGTACTTCTGTCTTGTCTGTGTTCTGCTGCAGGCAGTTCTTCATCCTGTTGGTGATGTTTGTCATACGTCTGTGGAAGTTGGTTCTGGTGTTGGTGAAGTCGTCGGTGAGTGAGAGGATGAGTTGGATGTTGTCTAAGTATGAAATTATGTTGAGACCGTGGGATCTGACGATGTTGGCCAGCGGAGTCATATATGCTTTGAAAAGTATGGGGTTGAGGGATAAGCCCTGGGAGACACCCCAGGTTATCTCCTTGTGTTCAAAGGTGAAAGGTGGGCAGTTGATCCTCTGGGTTCTTCCGGTGAGAAAGAATGTGAATCATCTGAGCGCGTCCCCTTGGGTGCTGATGTGGTGGAGTCGTTCGATCAGTGTGTGGTGGGATACGGTCCCGAAGGCTGCCGTGAGGTTGAGGAGGATCAAAGCTGCTGTTTCTCCTCGGTTGAGGAGAATTCGGATGTCGTTGGTGGCTGCGATCAGGGCGGTTTATGTACTGTGATTGATGCGGAAGACAGATTGTGAGGCTTTGAGTAGTTTGTTCTGCCCCAGGTGTGTCATGAGTTGATTCTTGATGCAGTACCTTCACTGGGAATGGGAGCAGGGAGATTGGCCGGTAGTTTTTAAGTTCGCTGGGGTTTGCAGAGGGTTTTTTGAGTAGTGGTCTGACTTTGGCATGTTTCCAGGTGTTAGAAAATGTTGCTGTGGTTATAGAGGTGTTGAGTAGGGTTATGAGCTCCTGGACAATCCTTTTGTTTTTGATGTTGGAGATATGATGCAGGAATAGGTCTGTGGGAGCTTCCGAGTGGATGGATTTCATGGTGGAGGTGGTGTCCTGGGTGGAGAGGATGTTTCAGGAGGTCAGTGTGTGGTTTGTGTTGTTTGCGGTGGTGGCGTATCTGTCGATGTGTTGGGATTCAAGGTTTCTGTATATGGTTGCGACCTTGTGGAGGAAGAAGTGGGCAATGTTGTCTCACAACTCCTGTGATGGGGTAATGTTCTTTTCACTGGCAGCTGGGTTGGAGAATTCCTTAACAATGTTGAAATGCTCCTTGGTATTGTTGGCATCCTGTAGCCCTGTGCCTTAGGCCTGCCATTGCAAAGCCTGTGTGTGCAGTTTTAAACTGCCATTTCGACCTGGCAAGTTAACCTACTTGCCATGCCCAAACCTTCCCTTTTGTTACATATAAGTCACCCGTGAGGTTGGCTCTAGGCAGCCCTAGGGCAGAGTGCAGTGTATTTCCAAGTTAGGACATTTAATTTTAGTTTTGCATGTCCTGGTAGTGAAACTATTAAATCTGTTTCTCTCTACTGCAATGTATATCTCTCCTTTAGGTTAACATTGGGATTTCCTTAAAATATCCTTTCAATGTAATTTCTAATTGGGAAAACATAGAGATTTGGAGCTTGGTGTCTCTGGACTCATAATTTAAAATCACAACTTATGGTGAAGTTAAATTTAAAATTGCAAGTCTGAAAATGCCACTTTTAGAAAGTTGCCATTTTCTTACATTAACCATTCTGTGGCTGTGTCTGTCTGTCAATACATGTCTGGATTAGGTGATAGATGGGCTTTGTGTATTCTCTCTAGAGAGACACATACAAAGGAAGCTAGGGTGTTACATTTGCATCCTGATGGCCCATCATCTGGCTGATGGGCTTTCCTGAAATAAATTGGGAGGGAGGAGCTTACACTTGCAACTGAGAAGGGCTGTGCCTATCCCCTATAGTAAATCTGGAGCCAGGGCAGGAAAAGCAGGGACCCTGTGATCTTTAAATGCCTCTTTGAAGTCTCCCCCACGTCAAAGGCACAACTTAGTATAAGTACTGGAACCCTGGCACCACCAAATCAGAACTTTGCTGGAACCAAGGACATTCTGACAGGAAGAAGAGCTGCTGTGCCACTCTGCTAACTGCTTTGCTGTGTTGGCCTGCTCCCTACCGATAGCTGTGCTGCAGGAGGAACTGCCACTTTGTTACCAGTTTTGCTGTGTTGGCCTGATGCGTCTTGCCTGGGGGTGAGAACTGGTCTTGCTCTCTGCATTCTTGAAACCCAGTTTCTACAAGGGCTTCTGGGTTTCCCCCAGTTCTTGAAGTTTCAGATCCATCAAATCTTCCTTCCACTCTGCTTCAGCTGCTGGACTCTGCCAACTGTGAGTCCTGTCCTACAAATAGGTGCCAATCCAGTCCTGGGCCTAGAAAGTGGGTTCTGCAGCTGTTTGTCTGTAAATATGGATGCAGTTATGACTTTGCGCTGATCCGAATTGATACAGTTCCCTCCAATACAGACGCAAACCTGATCAGATGACATCCCTGTGTGGCTTGACAACAATATGGGTCTCTACTGTGAGGTTGGACGTTGATGCAGATCCGATCTGAAGACTTCCCTGCAAGGCTCGACAGCGACACAGCACCTGCATCGTAAGGGGTTCGCTTATGATGCGGGACCACCTGACTGCGATGCTCGATTTCAACGCATCAGCCTGAGTGTGTGATTCGGAACTGGCACATCAAGTCTTCGATGCCAGCGACTGCTCCATCCAACATGGTATTTCAGCAGGCACTGCGTTGTTCCGGTAGCCTCCATCACAGTCCGCCTGAAACTTTGTATTAACCCCAGTCGAGTGTGACCTCAAGTAACCCCTAAGCGCTATTGACTTTTAAGCAGTATATTGTAGTTTATTCTTTAAAACAATCATAACTCAAGTTTGACTTATTGGATTTTTATCGTTTTGTTCTTGTTCAGATACATTTTCTTTAGTTAACTAAACTGTGGAGTCTTTTGTTGTGTTTTCACTGTGTTACTGTAATTACAGTGTGCACAGATACTTTACAGATTACTTCATACATTAAGCCTGGCTGTTCTGTGCCAAGCTACGAGAGGGTAAGCACAGGTTAATTTAGGCTTTGTCTCTGACTTCCCCTGACTAGGATTGTGGTCCCTACTTGGTCAGGGTGCAAATCTCTGCCAGCTAGAGACCCAATTTCAAACACCCTACCTGACAGGGTCAAAACTGTTTTTCTCTTATACCTGTTTTGAGCATCCTTGGGGTGAATAGACGAAGCCCTGCTTCGCCTCTCCAAGTCAAAAGAAGTAGTTCTCTGATAGCTAATCTCTGCTAAGTAGTCAGCAGTTAACATACATTATCCTTTGCTGGTCCCAAAAGGAAGGCAATGTTCTCTGAGCCAGAATCATTTGCTCTCCCAGTCAAATATGTGTATTCCAACTCTAGAAGTGTGATAGGTAGCAGAACTTGTTTTCCCTCTTCTGTGACTGGGGACGGGCTGTCGAAGAAGGTCCTGGCAATTAATAGGAGGAACCCTCCCTGGCATCTCCATATTAAAATAAAAAGACCTAAAGCTGTGCTTTGTTCTGCCAACTGTTCCTCTCCAGTCCCAGATAGCTAATACTTGCTAAGTTATCAGCAATTAACACCTTTCCTGGTCCCAGAGGCAAGCCATCGACCTCTCAGTCAGGAATGTGAACTCTCCCAGCCAAGGATATGTATTCTAGTGCTGTTGGTGTAATGAGTGGCAGAACTGATTTAAAGCCAGTTCTTGCTCAGACACTACATTTTGCAATGTTACTTTACAGCTTAAGTGAACAAAAAGCTGACTTCCCCATTAAGTCAGATTTGAACAACTATGCAGGAAATATCTTTGAAGCATTTCCTAGCACTTTCCAATGTAGAGGTGGAAAATAAAGATTTTAAACCACCTATGCCCCAGATGTCTAGCCTGGCCTACATAGTGAGCTAACTTAGCAGTTTTATTTCAATGTGAGGGTATACTAACCATTATGCCCCATGTGCCCTATATTTATATATTGCCTAATATATTTTTATATTTTAGCACTCTGCCTATGGGCCTACAAGGCATACTTTAGGGGTGACTTAGGAATATAGAAAATAGGCTTTTTCTTACATGTCAAATACATTTCCTTGCCAAGTGTCCCTGCAGTGCATTTCAACTGCAGCCTAGCCAGGGCACAGTGGTACTACTGGCAGAAACATATTCTGGTCATATATGTTTGTGGTGTAAATTCACAATGCAGCCCACATATACCATTTACATTTTCATGTCATAGGTGCATTAATGGCACCATTTGCAAGTGTCTTATTGGGAAGTTAAATAGGTCAAATATGGAGTTGAAATGTACAGCACACATTTAAGACGTGGCGGCATCTCTGTACCAATTTCTCTTGTTGTTGATTTACCAGGCCAACTTAGAATGTCACTGCTTTTCAGTAGCTGGCATTTATGGCAGTTTGTGCATCAATATAACATCGCATACACATGAACCTAGGGCAATTGCCTCTTTCAGAAATACGAAAACAACTACCTTGCTCTGTTGGTGTTGCTGAGCAGCTCAGTAGTTTACTTTTTAGGTCTCGCTGAACCAACGTGCATGCGTAGTTCAGCGAGAGTATAGTAAGGGACTTTCAAAAATGCTCCCAGTCAGGCGGATCGCGCACAGTGCATGTGCGCCCGGCGCGCACACCATTTGTCCGCCTCATTAAGCCCCGAGATCACTTTCGCCGGCAATCACCTTAGCAGCGCCCCTTTGATGTTCTCCTGCAAAGAACATCAAACATCAAAGAACATGTGTCACTTTCGCCTGCGAAAACTTTAGCAGCGCCCCTTTGATGTTCTCGGTCAAAGAACATTAAACATCAAAGAACATGTGTCACTTTCACCTGCGAAAACTTTAGCAGCGCCCCTTTGATGTTCTCGGTCAAAGAACATCAAACATCAAAAAACGTTGTGTTAATGCTTTGCTGCGCTGTTTGCCTTACAATGTGCTTTCTCTTTCCACAAACTCGATGTTTGTGGTACTTTATTTTGAGATGCTTTTAGTATTAATGTCACACAAACATCCCCCCCCACACACATACAACCCCCCCACACACACACAACCCCACACACAACCACACAACCCCACACACACACAACCCCACACACACAACCCTGCACACACGCAACCACAACCCCACACACACACACACAATCCCCCACACACACAACCACACAACCCCCCCACACGCACAACCTCCCACACACAACCCCCCCACACACACACAACCCCACACACACACAACCACACCACACACACAACTCCCTCACACACACACAAACCCACAACTACACAACCCCACACACACAACCCCACCCCACACACACACACACAACCCCTCACACACCACACAACCCCACACATACACAACCCCACACACACAGCCCCACACACACAACCTCCCACACACACACAACCACAACCCCAACCCCCCACACAACCCCTCACCACACAACCCCCCCACACACACAACCACAACCCCACACATGCACCAACACAACCCCACACACACACAGAACCCCTCCACACACACACAACCCCCCACACACACAACCACACACACACAACCACAACCACACACACACAAAATCACACACACACGACCACACACACGACCACACACACAACCATCTATCTATTTATCTATCTATCTATCTATCTATCTATCTATCTATCTATCTATCTATCTATCTATCTATCGCCCTCACTCTCTCTATCTATCGCCCTCACTCTGTCTGTCTGTCTATCTATCTATCTATCTATCTATCTATCTATCTATCTATTTATCTATCTATCTATCTATCTATCTATCTATCTATCTATCTATCTATCTATCTATCTTTCTCACTCTATCTGTCTATCGCCCTCACTCTATCTATCTATTGCCCTCACTCTATCTATCTATCTATCTATTGCCCTCACTCTATCTATCTATCTATTGCCCTCACTCTATCTATCCATTGCCCTCACTCTATCTATCACCCTCACTCTATCTATCTATCTATCTATCTATCTATCTATCTATCTATCTATCTATCTATCTATCTATCTATCTTTCTATCGCCCTCACTCTATCTATCGCCCTCACTCTATCTATCACCCTCACTCTATCGCCCTCACTCTATCTATCTATCACCCTCACTCTATCTATCACCCTCACTCTATCTATCACCCTCACTCTATCTATCTATCTATCTATCTATCTATCTATCTATCTATCTATCTATCTATTGCCCTCACTCTATCTATCTATTGACCTCACTCTATCTATCGCCCTCACTCTATCTATCTACCTATCTATCTATCTATCTATCTATCTATCTATCTATCTATCTATCTATCTATCTATCTATCTATCTATCTATCTATCTATTTATCTATCTATCTATCTTTCTATCGCCCTCACTCTATCTATCGCCCCCACTCTATCTATCACCCTCACTCTATCGCCCTCACTCTATCTATCTATCGCCCTCACTCTATCTTATCTATCGCCCTCACTCTATCTATCTATCTATCTATCTATCTATCTATCTATCTATCTATCTATCTATCGGCATCACTCTGTCTATCTATGTATCTACCTATCGCTTTCACTCTATCTATCGCCCTCACTCTATCTATCGCCCTCACTCTATCTCCCTCACTCTATCTATCGCCCTCACTCTATCTATCGCCCTCACTCTATCGCCCTCACTCTATCTATCTATCGCCCTCACTCTATCTATCTATCTATCGCCATCACTCTATCGCCCTCACTCTATCTATCTATTGCCCTCACTCTATCTATCGCCCTCACTCTATCTATCTATCTATCAATCTATCTATCTATCTATCTATCTATCTATCTATCTATCTATCTATCTTTCTATCGCCCTCACTCTATCTATCGCCCTCACTCTATCTATCACCCTCACTCTATCTATCGCCCTCACTCTAGCTATCTATTGCCCTCACTCTAATTATCTCCCTCACTCTATCGCCCTCACTCTATCTATCTATCGCCCTCACTCTATCTATCTATCTATCTATCTATCTATCTATCTATCTATCTATCTATCTATCTATCTATCTATCTATCTATCGCCCTCACTCTATCTATTGCCCTCACTCTGTCTATTGCCCTCACTCTATCTATCTATCACCCTCACTCTATCTATCGCCCTCACTCTATCTATCTATCGCCCTCACTCTATCTATCTATCTATCTATCTATATATCTATCTATCTATCTATCTATCTATCTATCTATCTATCTATCTATCTAACTATTTATCGGCTTCACTCTATCTATCTATCTATCTATCTATTGCCCTCACTCTATCTAAATATCGCCCTCACTCTATCTATCTATCTATAGCACTCACTCTATCTATCGCCTCACTCTCTCTATCGCATCACCACAGCATCACTCAGCACCCCCACAGCATCAGTCAGGGGCATCAAAACATCACTATGCGCTACCGCAGCATCACTGAATGCTACAGCATCACTCGTCGCCACCACAACATCACTCAGCGCCACCAGAGCATTAACAACCATTCAACAACAACTGGTTCAAATATGTTCTCTCAATGTTTCAAGCTTTATTACAAATGTCACAAAAAGATGTTAATATTTCACTTAGGTTCTTGGATTTTCGTCACAATAAAATACAATGAACATAATCTTCATAAAAGTTATTTACAAACGTTTAAGCTATTGCCATTATAAATTACAATAACTTTTATTTAAGTATTAATTATTTAAAAAAATCAAAAGCCATTGTTATTTGTAATATCAATACATCTAAGTCACGTAAATACAACACATATTACAGTACAAATGCTATAGGTGTCACATTTGCGAAAGTTATAACTATTGGCATTGTAAATAACAAAGCTACTAATTTCACTATTTTCAAAACCAACATATAAATAAAAAAATTGTAATTTACACAATAACAATAGCTCAAACTTTCCTAATGCGAGACCTGTTGCGTTGCAAATGCTTGTTTCTTTTAGTGAGTGCTCAGAGAATCTTTGGAATCGTTGTGTGATTGTGTCTTTTTTTTTAGGAAAAACATTTTTTATTTTCTCAAACACATGATTGTGAAAAAATATTGATGTTCAGACTGTTTCAGTATTTATCATCTCCACTATAATGTTCAGCATTTACTTTCCCTCGCAGATGAGTGTAGATTGAAAAGTATATACCCTCCCTTTCCGCATACACACAGTGCAGAGGTGAATTTAGACTTCAGTTTGACTTCAATGAATGTATCGTCTGAGATTTCTAAAAAAATCTTTTAAAGTGGGATTTGGGCAAGGTCTGGTATCCCCCCCCTTCACAACACTGGTGGTTACCTATGAAGCTTTGGCTCATGGCTAACGTAACATTTACAAACCTGCACTTCCTAAAGATAGCGCGAGAGCCTGGCCTCCACGTGTAACGGTCCAGCCTGTCATTGAAAGTGGTCCAGAGCTTACAAACAGCTCCTGGGGTACAGTAAGATATCCATTAACATAAAACTAGCCCTTAGAAATGGCCTTGGCAACACTGTGCTGCCTCTTATTGCCCCACAGGACTATAAGAGGTGATGGGAAGCATCTGGAACCTGTAGTTGTTAATTATCTCTCTAATTATTTTACATAATAATGGCATCCAAGGGATATTTGCAGTGTGGAACTGTTCTTAATCAGGTTGCCGCTGTGGTACATTGGAAAGGTAGCACAAATGGCCAAGTGTTTGAATCAAGAAGAAAGCAACGGTTTAATTTTGCTACAGTAATTGATAGAGAAAGTTATTTTAGATTGTTCATCAGGCACAAAACACAGTGCATTTAAATGTATCCAGTCTTTTTTGCACTAAATATGCCACTAGATTATATCCATGATAACCGGTTCCGTCTATACTTCTGTTTTCCTTACTGGATGGAAGATACCGTCTCCTGTGCTGCAGGTGGGGAGGAGGGGGGGGGGGGGGCTTGGGCTCCAGAATATAGATCTACGTCATCCCAGTGTTTTTCAGATGTTTACCTGTAGCCTTTACCTCTCCAGAACTGCTTAAAGTTGTTGGAGGTGGGTAGCGTCTTTTCTTCCATTTTTTTCTCCTTAAGTTTTGATGAGGTGATTATTATATATTTTTTACATTTAAACATCTTGCTCTGGTAACTACTTAGCAATTGTTTGGCTAGTTTGTATTAAAGAAAATATACATTCTTTTTCTACCAACATTTTATTTTAAGGCAGACTGATTAAGCAAAACCGTTTTCGGTTTGTGGTCCTTTTTCATATTAGGCTGTCCACAATTTATGAACTGCAATCAGATTCTGAAATAGGATGTGACATTAGAGAAGGGCATAACATGTAGATTTATTGCAGCCCAAGAGCCAAATATAGTGTTGTATCTTATTTTTCTGGAAATAAAAAAAAACATCCAGTGTTACATTTTAAATTGCAACACCAGGGACGGCCTAAATAAGAACATTGTTTACAAACTGTTTAAAATAATATAGATCAAAATAATGTTTGATTGATCAGTCTATAAAAAGATATATATTTACTGTTGTAATTAATCCCCAGTGTCAGAATTAACAAGTGATAGCATTCCAGTCTGGTGACTGTTAATAGTTCTTGAAGCCCATTCAGACATAAACAACAAAGGATCATTCTGGAATACCTTTTGTTGGTGATTAATACAGGTGTAGAAATGGGTAAAGGGAACTGTTCTTTTTACCAACCCTCGATACCCTCTTCATTGTTTTTATGCCATGATTTGTTTATGTTTTGGAGCGGGCGACACGCTATTTTTAGTACCGGATTCCTCCTGTACACGTCTTCCAGGCTTCAAATCCCCCTAAAAGGGCTATTTTGTTTGTTTGAATACCATTTGGCAATTTACTTTTTTGTTTGTAGTTTTTCGTTATCAGAACTCCTGTGATTCTCGAGTCCATTAGATAAAACCTGTTTACCCAATCCATGTTATGCATAACCACCACTAAACGCTTTGTGCAGCGCTGGTATTTGCCCCTCGAGTTTTTGATTGGTAGCATTTGGCGCATGCGCGCAAGTTACCAGTTCGCGCACCCCATGCAGTTTAAAACGTACAGGATGTGCGCATAATAACTCTCTATTCCGAAGTTTAATAATTGTGCTCCGGTTAATTACCACACTCCGGGCAAACGATAATTAGCATGTGAGCAGTTCCTAACTGCGATGTGCACACAACTTATGAACCTGCCCTAAATATTTGCTTGGAGGTGGTGAGAACTGACCTACTTGCAGTCCGATAAATTGTTTTCATTTTAACACAATTTCATTTATAACCCGTTATTTCATTTTTACTTTTATTGTTAATAATTTCTGCACTTCATGTGTCCATACCAACATTTTTCATTTTGAAAAGCTTCTCTTTTCCTTAACCTTGATCTTTGTGCGCTGTCTCTAGCTACAGGTACAGGACATAACGCCTTATAGAATTCACATTGTGGCTTATTTCTGTATGCATCCCGTGTCGACTTTGTTCAAGTACTATTTTATTTTCCCATCAGAAATAGGAAGAAATGATGATCCTAGTAAGCATGTCTATAAGGTGTTTCACTTGTTATCACTTCAGAACATTTGTTTTGGATGCGATGGAGTTAAAGGTAAGGTCTAAGGTAGACCAAGTCTTTCTGAAACAAGGAATGCAGCAAAGTCTCTGACGAGCTTTGAATATGTCTAAAAGACTTTCATGTCAGAGTCATCACATATTTCTAATAAGAAAAGCTCATGTGCCCGCTGTCTTAAGTGCCCAGCTTCTTGTGGTCTATATCTCACTCCGAGGAGTGATCTAAAGGCCACAGGACTGGGAGAAAATTTGACACACTATGATGAGAATTTCTAAAGTAAACCCCAGTTGTCGGTGCTTAATTTGAGCCTCTGATTGTCAGCGGGGGCCACCAGCACTTATTTTTTTGGACCATAACTTATTTAGCAAGTGTAAGAGAGGGAAAAAACACACAGATCGGAAAGACAGAAGAAGAGAAAGATGGCAAAACCATCACAAAGGGGAAGGCAGGAACCAGCAAAAGTGAGAAGAAGGGTCAGAGAATGTCTGCTAGTGGATTAAAGTCTACCAGACTTGATGCTCGGCCGCCGATGTTTAATTTTACTGGCTGCCTGCTTATGATCAGACTGCGACGACTGGCACTCTTTCTTTCGCAAATTAAGCGCTGGTTGTGTTACATTGTAATTTTGCAAAACACACAAGATGATGGACGGAATGTTGCACAATGGCAAAACATTCACCCCCAGTTACAGATCTGGGTTTAATCCATCGTTATTTTGCTCACCAAGCCACCCCAGTTCAGACATGGCCATATGAAAATCAGTCTTGTCCCTGTGCCTCATGGAAACAGTCCAGCCCGAACTGCCAAGCCATGTCTTCCCTGGACCGGAATAAGACCGTTAAGTAGTGTGGCTCACTGGTTAGAGGCGGCAGACCCGAAAGCAGAGGACGGCCCGGGACCAGGGTTCGATTCCCGACGCAGCAGGTTTCTGGACCAGGGTCAGCGGACTCGATAATTCTCTCGCCTCGGTGCCCACTCTGATCAGCGATCACACTCGGCAACTCTGGGCATTAGCTTGCCTCATCTTCACTAACGGCCCCACCAGACCGCCGGGGATGCCTGGTCTCACCCTGGAGATGCCCATTAAGGGACCATCTCTCAGGGAAGCCAGGAAGGGTTTCGCAGCGGTCGAAGCGCCTTGGGACCCTACGGGTAAGTAGTGCGCTATAGAAATGCCTATACATTTACATACATTTACATACATTTCTGGCTATCAGCCGTCTTCAGCCTGGATAGCTTGACTCCAGTGGCTTAGTGAGCACGGGACCGACGTCTGGGCATACCCTTCCCATATAGGGTGAACAGTAAAACACACAAGATGATGGACGGAATGTTGCACAATGGCAAAACATTCATCCCCCAGTCACAGATCTGGGTTTAATCCATCGTTATTTTGCTCACCAAGCCACCCCAGTTCAGACATGGCCATATGCAAATCAGTCTTGATCCTGTGCCTCATGGGGACAGTCCAGCCCGAACTGCCAAGCCATGTCTTCCTTGGACCGGAATCAAGCATCCTAGGACTTGTTTCTGGCTATCAGCCGTCTTCAGCCAGGATAGCTTGACTCCAGTGGCTTAGTGAGCACGGGACCCACGTCTGGGCATACCCTTCCCACATAGTGTGAACAGCAAAACACACAATATGATGGACGGAATGTTGCACAATGGCAAAACATTCACCCCCAGTTACAGATCTGGTTTTAATCCATCGTTATTTTGCTCACCAAGCCACCCCAGTGTAGACATGGCCATATGCAAATCATCCTTGACCCTGTGCCTCATGGGAACAGTCCAGCCGAAGTGCCAAACCATGTCTTCCCTGGACAGGAATCAAGCATCCTAGAACCGGTTTCTGGCTATCAGCCGTCTTCAGCCAGGATAGCTTGATCCAGTGGCGTAGTAATTCTGTGCAGGTCAGTTTAAAAAACTTGAGGATGAATGGTATGGTTCTGTACTGTGACCATATTAAAGGTTCAAGGTGATAGCTTTATCCTTGGGAAGAGGAGTGAACAATGGCGTAGGTAGGACTTGAGCCCTATTACAAACCAAAAATGTGGGATCCCTGCAAAAGGATGGAACAGATATGACAATATGGGCACAGTGAAGTGTGAGATCTCTATACCTGACTGTCATTAGCATTTTTCAAGCAGCAATTCGGGACCGACAAAGGGTCAGCCAGGCTTAGAAACTTCCTTACCTACAGTCTCAAAAATTGTAGGGCCATCCCTACTTTAAGAAATTGGGTTGTTAGTTGAGGTGGATGACTACCCACCTAAAGAAACAAACACAATCCTTGTCACAGTGAACTACTAAAGTCACAAAGTTAAACTGAACTTAACCCCCTGGTAGCTTTGGCACAGAGCAGCCTCATTTTGTTAATAAATAAAATGACACCTAACATCATAAAAATATACATTGTTTAATTATTAAATAAAATAGTGGCAGAAAGCGTTCAGTGCTAACCATGGTCAACTGGTCATTGTAGACAGGGACCTGGGCACAATTTGAGGCCGACCACGAGGGAGCATGGGTCGGATATGGGGACCAGGTTTGACCCGGTTGAAGGATTTACTTAGAAACGTAGTCTCAAAAATGGAAATCCAAAGTCTTCAGTGGGGCAAGGCAGCAGGCTGTAGCCGTGGAGGGCTCCATGAGGTTGGAGACCTGTTGAATGTGGTCTCAGTGAAGCCACTATTTCTTTTGCTGAATGATCTGAGCAGGAAAAATTTGAATTTAGAAGTCTTTGGAGCCAAAAATCATTCTAAGACCCCCGTTTTGAGTGGTGGTAGAAGAAGTACAGCCAGACACAGCCAAGGGTTTTAGGACCTCATTAACAGACCTTATGGGTCAGTACGGAATCCAGCAGAAGCCATGAGGCAGGGTTCAGGTCAGGTCAAGTTAGAACTGGTCAGCTGGAAGTCTTCAGGAAATTACTCTTGTAGCTTGCTGTGCCCCCTTAACCTGAACAGGATGTTAGCCTTATGACACTTGGAGTCCACTATTTTATCCTAGTTACAAGAGAGAGCAAGGCCAGCCCTTCAGAGCTTCTTTCAGGTCTTAGACAGCATGTTCAGTCCTCTTCTTAGCTTCCTCAGATCCTGTAGTGTTCTGATGAGGGTACAAGGATGCCAGATTTGTGCCTGGCAACAGCTTTTGTGCGGGGGGGGGACTCCTGCCTCCTCCCTAACCAATAGGATAAAGGTTCCTAGGGGTTCCCTACCCACTTTTGGGTAGGATAACCCTACTGCAAACAATCCCTCAGGGCCCCTCTCTTCCTAAATCCAACAGTTAAAACGTTCTCTATTTGCGCAGAGCTTGAGTGCCCACCACAGAGGTGTGACCAGAGAAATAAGCACACTTTGGTCACTCCAAACCAGTTCTCTGGGCAGCTCCCTCCCCACTTGCATAGGATCCTGCCTAACTGGCAGGAGAAACGAAGAGGCCTGTCGAGGAGTCATATGACATCTGCTTGTGACAGGGTAGGGCCCTTTGTAGTAAATTACGCTCCTGGACACTGCTCAAATGGTTTTTCTGGCACAGGAACAGAAACACATCCCCACACGCAGACCTTTGTCCTTGCTCTGGAAGCAGTTGTCCCTCCTATTTCAGTGTAGAGCACTCAGGGCTGCAGCTTTAGGCTAATGCAAATTAGCCCCCAGAGTATTTAGGCAGTGAAAATGTAATGTTCTAAAATTAACTTTTCCTTAACATTTATTAACAATATGACTTCACTAGTGAATTGGGCATTTAATAAATAACAGAAAGAGCACAAGAATTATATTTCTAGGTGTTTCCTAGTCAAACATGGCATTATTAAATGTTTAAAGTGCATCCCTGTGTTTCTCTATGGAACAGCCAGACTTGCTAGAGTGATAGTAACTTGTAGGTGCTAGTCATTGTAAGGGCATGTTCTACTTTTGCTTAATGGCGACTTATTAATATTTAAAAGAAAGGTTTAGACCTATCAAAAGGGTTTAATTTGTTAGGTTGAATTCAAGTTTTTTAACTGCTCCATTCAGGCTACAATGATAGGCTCGTAGTCATGTTTGCACTACCACTGTAGTGGGTGGCACAATAGGTGCTGCAGTCCACTTAACTTACAGGTTCTGGGTGTACCTTGTACCATATACTTAGAACTTATAGTTAAGTTAAATAAACCAATTAGGGTTATACCAATTCAACCAAAAGGGAGAGCACATGCACTTTACTACCTGTTAGCAGGGGTAAAGTGCACAGGGTTCTACACCCAGCAATTACAGATAGGGCAAACAATTAGAGGTTCGCCCCACAAATGATAATTTCCTTCGGCTTATCTTTACCAAACAGCATTAGTCAGAGAGAAGCTATTTAGCACCCCATTGCTAACACAGTTAATAACATTGGTTAAAGTAGTAGTATAACTTCCTCACTTCATTGTCTGGGCCTTCACCCTCCAGGCACAGGAATGTAGACAACACATTTCCACTGTCTGGGAAGCTTTTCTCACTCTTATCTTGTGCCATGCCACAACCAGGAGCACCAAAAATGAATGCCACTTTGCTTTTTTCCTATCTATGCGGCCAGCCATTACTTTACGCTTCCAGCAATTGAGCTGATCAGCTGTTCTTGCTAAAGCACTGGTCTACTGGTAGCCTTTCAGGGGGCACAAGGTTTGCATGATTCTATTGATAAACAAGGGTACCTTATAAAGTACTGTCTCACATGCAAATAACTTTTTCTTTTACAGGTTTGTATTCATTCTCAAAGCCTCCTCTGTATGTACAGGAAACTTGACCTTGTCTTATAAATTAGAAATGTTGCATGTCCTTTTCTTACTTTTATTTTTCTCAGTCAAAACCATGCTTTCCTTATTCTCTGTTTTTGCATTTTTGCAAATTGCCCACTGCTCAGTTTAAAGATATCACCTTAACAACAACTAATCTCGGGTTTCTCACATATTATTACTGCCAACCATGTGCATTCATTGGCGTAACCCTTCTACCACAAAGGATCACAAATAAATCTTATTAATTTAATCCACCTCATAAAAACTGGAGTAAATGCACAGAATGTTGAGAATTATTACCTTATGGGCACAAGACTAATCCCAACAGTATCTAACTAGGGGAAAAAAGAATCTTGGATTCTGTAGCCGAGGGCTGCCCGGCGTAAAGCGCATTAATGCCTCGTCAAGGGTAGTAAAGGCTATATAAATACAATTATAATACAATATATAATCCTGCTGGCCTATTATAATACTGAAACCATAGCACTAAGTAGTCAGGCAGTCGATCATAGCTCATATAAACTGCCTAATGATTCCTTTATACTAGTTGATATTCTTACACTCAAGTAAGACGGCGTTGTTATGGGTCCTGTCCCTTGCCCAGTATTGTATTAGTCTACAGCATTAAATTAACCATCACCAACTAAATAGGCATAGAATAACTGAAGAAATATGCTACATGCCAATCGCCCACAGAGGACTTTAATTTATTCCACCACTGCAGGTCCCGCCAAGTTATACACTATAACCTCTTCCTGACACCTCTCAATGACAATCAGATATGGGATGATAGTATGGGACGAAATTAACAAGTCTATCCCATCAGATCTATCCATCATTTCTCTCTCCTACCTATGCCTGATCAGGACCTTAAACTTTAAACAAAATATCTCTGAATGGACAACCCAGTGAAGTAGCCAGCTAAGAGGACTCTGATTGTAAGAAATACCATAAAGGGTCTTGCTGAGCTTCTAAATAGTGCCAGTTTACTTAAAACCATAAACTGTGTGCCTCTTTCACACACTTCTTCATGCATCATTCATTACACTACTAAGCCCTGCATCTTATTCATGGTCCTCAAGCACAACATAGGATCAAATTAAGGACAACATGCTTCCAGCCTCAAACCTTACACATGGTAGCGTGCTACCCATGTAGGCAAGCACTTCAGCTCTTTGCATAGGGATAGTAAGCACTATGTCATTTTGCAATATAATACAATACCACAAAGAGGCATGCATGGATACCTTCCACAGAACACTGCTGTACTACCACAGCTGTGGCATTCCCCAGAAAGGAGTTGCAGTCTTTTTGTCCTTCCCAGCACCCTAAACTACACCGCGTTGTCATCACACTGCTTGCTTATTTTATCTTCCTGATGTATTGTCTTCTCCTTCCCACAGTTGTCACGTGTGTGGATTTGAAACCGAGCTGAACGCCCAGTTTGTCAGTCACATGTCCCTCCACGTGGACAAGGAGCAGTGGATGTTCTCAATCTGCTGTGGCACCTGTGATTTCATCACCATGGAAGAGACTGATATGAGGAACCACGTGCTGAACAAGCACTCGGGTAAGGGCGCGGTGACTTGATCATGAAATCTTCAATTGGTTACTCGGGCCACACCCAACCAACCATCCGCCAATTACAACCTGCCATCTATATCACTGGATCTTGCACAATGCAGACCCAGGATAGGATTTTGGCAACACTATGATCATGTGTAATTTCTTGGTAATTGTAGTTCAAAAAGGGCTAGTCTGTAGGGGACGTTAGCAATCATCTAGATTCATTAAAATCAGTAGATTTTCAACAGTTTATGGAAGTAAAACCAGTTTCATCTTCAGCCATAATTCAAAGCAAGCATTCACTGTATTGACTCGTTCCACAATATGCATAGACCACATTTTCATATTTGAGATCAGTTTTGTAGCAAACTTTGAACATATTTGATTTGAAATCACTAAGGTTTCAGAGCGTAGGTATTCCATTTCATAACGTTTGATTAAGAAAAAAATCTTCAGGCAATAATCGATTTGAACCTACAGTAAATTCTGCCAATTTTATCTTACATTTCCGTCAATAATTTCCATATGGCTGCTCTTGTTTGCATCCAGTCTACCGGGAAAGTGTAACCCACAGTTTCAGTCAATCAAAATTATTTCAGTAATGATCAGTGGTCTTAACAATCTTGATTTCACACAGAAGTTAGGTTTTATTGACAGAGTAAGAATTGGTTCAAGAATGAACGGCAAAGAACTTCTGCTTGCTGGTGTTTTGCTGGCCTCTGAAAAGAGTGCTGGCTTTCTAATTTAAATGCCCACTTTTTGATTCCCTGCGTTTTTGGACGGTGCCTTCGCTCCGCCCAGTTTTTATTTACTTATGCTTCAAATTGTACCCGATGCTAGAATGAGGTGCTGATGGAGGCCATTAACGCCTTTTGCGCGCATAGTCGTGGTGCCATTGTTATTAATGGATGGTGAAGGGCTGCAGCCTGGATGTGCTTTGCTGTATTGTCATTGGAGTTTTTTTGCAGTTTACTTCAATTTAATCTAAATAAATTCACTTTGATTTCCTTGTCATTTTGGCTGCCTGCCTGGACCCAGCCACTGATTCATCTACTTGTAAATCATGTTTCCTTGCGTTTGCCAGACGGTGACTAAAAGCCCCTACCCTTGATCTGCTTGTTGTGCATCTCTTGCAGGAGTCCCCATGTGACCCTGACGTTGGCCCCAGAGCCGACTCCGGTGCACTCAGACATTGCATCTGCAGCACTGGGAAACCACAAAGGACTGAAACAAGCCTGTGCTGCTGCATAGAGCTACAGTTCAAGAGTTATATTTTGCTTTAATTAAATTTCATTCTTTTTGGGGTTTTTTTCTATGTCACTTTGTGTGGTGGTCTGCCCCTATACTGCCTAAGGTCTTATTTGCTTTTGATTTATGAACGCATTTTTGGATTGCTGTTCATTTCTAAGGGGTTGCCTAGGTGACACCCCCTTAGGATATTATCTTGAGTGCAGTCACCAGGGGCCGTATATTTTGGCATTCCATTGACATGAAAAAGACGATCCCTTTATTTTCTGTCTGTGCCAAGTATGGGCACACGCTTTAGAAAGCTATTACAACCCCCACCCACCCTTCCTCCAACAGTGGCAGACACCTACATTGCAGGGCAGCCCCTTTAGCACTCTACTGGCAGGTTACCTCCCACAGACTCTCTATGGAGCCTGTTGCAGCCTGCTGCTGTATGGTCGCATGTTCATCTTGGCCTACAGATTCCTTTAACTGACACTTCCTGGCTCTAAGGGTTATTTAATTACATGTTCTTCAACAATTGCTCAGTTTCTGGTAAAACACGGATTTTGCACAGACTCGAGCACTGATCTCATTATTATAAATGGAGATGGTTGACCAACAATGCCAGTCCTTAGTTATCCTAGGCCACCATCAACCACATTTCACAGTTGAAGAGGAAATAGATGTAAAATATTATCAACATTATAAAACAATTTATTCTTTCAGCTGCATTTCTCATCACCTTTCTTGTAAGTTCTGGGCTTTGGGATGGAATGTCCTAATGAACATTAAACATGTGGCTTGAATTACCCTGCTTGACCTTTCGCAGACCTTACCACTTCCACCTATCAGATCAGCATGGATGACAGTACATTGGGGGTTTTGCAGGGTTTGTCCTTGTTGCCAGTATTGTCTGTCTAAGCTCCCTACATTAATTGATCTTTTCATTGCACTGTAGGGCATTGGCGAATGTCCGCCCTGCCTGGAAGCTGGAGACGCAGCCCGCTCCTCCCTAATAGACTGACTTCTGTGGTCCTTTCCAAATCACACACGTCGAAAGACTTATTAATTATCCTCAGATGGCCAGCTTGCAGTGGCCCACCGCCCAGCGACTATACCCTGATAATTGAGCTATTGGCTGTATTGCACGTTCCAACACTTTGGTATTTACAACTCACTCTGATGACCTATCTCTTCCTGGGTCCTTACAACCCACTTATAGACGTCAGCCCCAGCATTCAATTACAGTTCGCCTACGGTTTTACCGCCTGAACACCTTAATTGTGTCTACAATACTCTTCTACTCTTTCACTGGCATGCTTTCGGTCTCAAAAATTCAGCTTGCTCACATATGCTATGTCCTGAAGATGATCTCTAGTCACTGAGATCGAAACGTCGTCGACCCCCTACAACATGAACTCCTTGCATTTTGTATAAACTGTTCACGAGGAGTTCTTATGTGTTGTTAATGCGATGTATATATATTTTTTAAAGTCACCCTCACTTATCACATCACGCTTGTTGTCACTTTTTTATGTGAGTACCTGAACAATTTTTTGTTAAAAATAAATCATATAGCTTTTTTTAATTTAATCCTGTCCCTGTGCATACATTTCATTGCTCCCTCTAGCATTAATTGCCTATCCCAAAAATCTGACCTTTTTTTCTCATTCTTGACACAAATTCCTATGTCTGGTACATAAGCCCTTCAATGGCAGGAAAATGTCAGACATTACTAAGCTTCTGTACCCTACATTCTGTCCACATCACCTCACTCCGAGAATCTGTTACTGCTCCAGATTCCACAGAGCTCAAGAGATTGTGGCGTTCAGATAAGTAGGTGCAAGGGTGCCTGTGTTGGCACTAGGCAGCTAAAAGGGAACCAGCGCTGGGGAAATGACAGAAAGGTGTGGTATTGACTCAAATACTGTGTATTTTTACCCTTTCCCAGCCGCGCAGTGCAGCGCAGCCTGGTGACTTGCTGCGCGACTTGGCCATTAATATGCCCCAAGTGCACATCCCTTTGACCAGTTGCTGTTCCCTCCGTCAGCTTAGGAAGCCTGTGAAGAGCCTTACAGTAAAGGCATTTAGCATGTGGGCCTTTGACTCCGAGAAAGACATGGGAGTGTAATCGGAAGAAAAAGTCACAACCCCCTCCCCCCAATTTGACTTTTTGGGAGCCCGTATAGCCCGTTTCTGAGCCCAAAAAGAACTTTTGTGTTTCAACTTTTCACCATGTAGCCTCTGCAAGTGCTATGTTGGGCAAGGATGGTGGAGCTGAACTTGGAACCGATGCAATCATCCGTCTGTGACTTGAGGTTCCTAGGTAATGACATTTTGAAACTCCAGCACACAAATCATGAATATTGTGCCATGCTCCTCAAGGGAAATTTCATCCAGCCCAGTGGGTGTCACTCCTACTATAAAGTTGAGTATGGCCTCACGCTTTTCATTATGCTGACCCAGAAGTACTTTTACACAGTTTTGCGCCAATTGTGACGACCCATCTAATTTCTTGAAACTCTCCCTCCACCCGTCACCCAAGTAACTTTGAGACCAGTTGGAGGCACTTTTGGCCCCTGAGCTTTACTGGATGTGGTACATTAACCCTCCTATGCCCGAAGGTCCCAGAACACAGACACCAAAATGACTAGACACACTGTTTGCTTTTGCTCTTTTCCAAAAAGGGACTGCTTTCCAGTTTCAATTTGGAACTAAAGTTTTCTTTTGGATGATAGGTTTCTTGGATTTTGCAAAGACATCATGGTATTTGCTGAAGACCACTTGACTAGTAAAGCTTTAAGCAATTGCTGCAAGGAAAGAAGAAAATGGCCAAAAATGTATAGCACTTTAAGATAATTTGTAGCAATCCCTCTTGCACCTTCTCTTTACTGACGTGAACATGGGGAACACGATTTGTTGACAGCCTGCTCGGGTTGTGGAGAATGTGAAGGCTGGGGAGTCCTTGTGATTTCAACCATTAGGCTTATGTTGTTGTTGTTGAAGGCCCCATGTAATTGTCTTCATTAAAATGCATAAGTGCTAGAATAATGTTTGGGATCAAATCATGGCTTTTTCAAGGTCTAGGCAATTTTGTCTTTTAGTACTTATGTTAGTTTAAATGCTGCACATTTTCTATTGTAAACAAATAAGTAGACTTTTTTCTGAGGAGTGGCCTTCATGAAGTGTGACATTGCAAGTACTTATTACCTTCTAAAATGTGGCTTCACTGCTTGATTACCTAATCCTTGGAGAGTCAATTCCCGAAATAGCAATACTTAGCATTAGACTAGGCCTGGAAATGAAATTCCGCTTCCGCTTGCGGAGTTTGTGGAAATTTTTCACTCCGCGCAGAGCTCCGAAAAACTCTAGTGCGGCTCGCCAACGTTGAGTTGGCAAGTGTGAGCAAGGAAAATTGTACCCCAGACTATTTCACAAAAAGAATGCTCAACATGGACGGTCGTGGCAGGTCGCTACTGCTCGCATTGAAAAACCTTGCTCTCGAGTTGGGGAAGCTGCCGCTTAAATGGAACATTTATTTGAGCAGCAGAAAGAAACTGCGCTCTCTTGCAATGCATGTGGTGCCTTTCACACTGATTTTACAGTGTGGTACAAACACCTCGTGCTAAAAATCCTCGTGAGCAGTGTGACCTATCGCAATCCGCCGCCTGCTGAACTCTGCATAGCGCAGCAGAGTTTTTGGGGCACTTTGCGGAATTCCGCAGCGGTTCCAAGCAGTTCATTGCTACCTACATTAGTAAATGGCAGTTGCTCACCAGAGACCTCCACTGAAACTATTGGCTGGCCCAGCCCCTGAAAAAAGGCCTGACAACAGGAGTGCCGGTTGAGATCCCAGATTCTCTGTCCCATTTTTAGAATCATTGGTAGAACCTAAGTGCTCTGCCAGTCAGCTAGTGGTGCCTGGTCCTTTAACTACTTCATTGAAAGTGCAGTCACTTCTAGTGTTTGCTAATCATGGCACTCCGCTTGGGCAAGGTATTGATCCAAACCATCATGGACCGAATCAGTTCATTGCTCTGCAGCCCTCACAACTGTTGTTTCAACTTTTCCGCTAATCTGGTCAGACTGCAGGTCAGTGATTTTAAATTCCCGTTTATCTTGCACTCTGATTGACGGGACTGGGCTGATAGTTAACGTCACTCTATGTGTTCAGATCTTTCAAATATTGTATGCTTCCTTTAATAGCTGGCTAGAACCAGCTATGGATTTTGTGTCGCTCTCCACAAAAAAATATGTCCTTATTGTAAAGCTGATGGGTAGTTCTGTGAACCGGTGGCTCAGACATCTTGCACAAAACACTGAAAACTACTGGTATGAACCTCATAAAAAGCATCTTCAATGCCCCATATCTTATAAATTTACTATTTTATCTAGTCTTCAATTTCACTGCCAGAAATTCGCAGCATGAAAAATTCCAATTGGAAAAAGCTGCCCAGTTTATATTGTACCTGCTTCCATCCAGTTATCTGGTACTACATCAATCAGATTGTTCTTTGTTTGCCAAACGAGTCAAGAATCTTGACAATCTGTTTGTCCATTAAAGGTCATCAAAGTTGTATTTCAATTCCAGTTTTAACTTTTCATGAAATGAAAAGCAGGCCAGCACGTGTTTCGCGGCAATATCAGTTATATATGTCCCTTCATCAGGGCCAGTATATATTTGTATGCAGCCAAGTTCTCTTCATAATTACAAAATAATGATTTTTCGGCAGTCAGTATTGTCAAATGTGCAGTGGATCGATGATAAAAATTAGTTATGATCCAAGGATGTGTGGTGTTGTAGCGGCATGATGACCGCCAACAGCTGTCACAGCGTAGTCACCCTTTTATCGGGAATGAAACACATGCGAAATTATGTCTGATTTAAAAATAATCAGAATATTTCCAATTCTACATGCACGGCATTCCAGAAAAATCACTTTTCTAAATGTGACCTCCTGTAAAGAAGATCTCTTACTCTAGTCTTTCTGTGAAAAGCCAACGTGTAGCCAGCTGACAAAGTTCAGTGTGTCCCAAAATGTCAAATTAAATATTATTCTGTATTATTATTCATCTTTTTTATGTAGCTCTTATTGTTGATTCGTTTCAAGGCACTCTAAGTGACACGTGTCATTATTAGCCAACTCACTGGATATTTTCTGACCTAGGGAGGTTGAATGTTGGTGTTAACCCATCATAGTCCAAGACTGCGATAACTCCAGGATGAACTAGCATTTGCAGAAGGTGCATTAATCCACTCAGCCAACTCAATGAACCCGCTTCTATCTACTGGTGTCTGTCCATCGTTGTCTGTTTAAAGCCGTGGCTCGGTTTACCAGAGTTTAAACGTTTTCATCTTTCATAAGTAGTTTTAGTCAAACAGTGCGTGTGTCATTTGTGATGAGCAATTGCTATCTCATTTCTGTACTGTTTCTTTAAGGCCCTGTGGACTGGTCAGCAAACCGCGTCATTAATCCAGTGTCCCTCTTTTAAACAAAAGTATGCCTGTATTTTTTGAAAGTTTTACTTGATAGCTGAGAGTGCTTGTTACCATTGACTTTCTGTTGCCCCGTGTTTTCAGTAAAGATGAATTAATACATGTACAATGACCAACAAACTGCATCAGAATTAATTTGATGTCACTTCCTGTGGCGTCATTTAGTCAAAGAGTGTGTGATTTCACACCTGCTGTTCCTTTCGTTGTGTATTAGCTAGACGTGTGGATAATTGACGTTCACTTTTGCAGGTGAAGACAGGAAGACCCCAAGCACGTCAAACAGCCCTTCTTCGTCCTCTATGTCTGCACTTAGCGATTCTGCGAACAGCAAAGAAGATATGGATGTGACCCAGAACAGCCAGGACATCAGCAATTTACTAGTCATTTCCGTAGTGCCTGGTCCGCAGTCCTTCATGAACACAGAAGAGAAACCTGAGAAAGGTAAAGGAAACCAGTGCCAGCAACGCAGCCTGGATGTAGCATGTGACTTGTTGAAAAGTGGGTGGCCCTAACACGCGCTTATGCTCTCCCGTTTTCAGGGTTTGAATGTGTTTTCTGTAACTTTGTCTGCAAAACGAAAACCATGTTTGAGCGACATTTGCAGATTCACCTCATTACGCGGATGTTCGAATGTGACGTGTGCCACAAGTTCATGAAGACACCAGAGCAGCTAGTGGAGCACAAGAAGTGTCACACGGTCCCCACTGGTGGGCTCAAGTAAGGAAAGCAAGTACAAATCTTCTTCTTGTGTTGTTAATCGCCAATGAGGCTCTCACCATGTCAGTATGCAACCTCCCAGAATCTCTTGCGAAGTATGCAACCTCACAGAATCTCTTGCAAAGTATGAAACCTCCCAGAATCTTTTGCGGTGGCACATTTTTGGGTGAATTCTGGATAGTGGTTCCTTATTGTATCAAAACTTGATTTAGTGTTATAGGGAGAGCAAGCACTTGTTCTGGGAGTCAAAAATCTCTAAACACGCATCCGGTTTCCACAGCACCTGGTTTTGCCACCTGACAGTTGTTGTGATGTTGGTCAAGAAATGCCTTCTCTTGATCCTCACAACAATAATTCAGTGGTTCTGTTTGTTTCCTGGGGTGAGTTAGTATGCCTGTTATAAGGCCTCCTACAGTAACTCTTAAAGACCTCAGAAGTATCTGAAGAAGGTCCTCACCAATTTCAAATGTATATTGATCTTCTGCAGCCTCTCACATTTTTTGTGGAGTGATCAAGAAAGGGCATAGCAGCAAGTCTTCCTATTGGTAAACTTGAGGGCTTGTTAGGAGTTGCTGGAAGTCAGATTTTCAGTATTGTCTACAAACTAGATGGAAGGAGCAACCACCAGAGCTACAAGAGAGCCTGGGAAACTAACACTCCAGTCTTCTTCAACCTGATCATGCCTTGTCACCTTTGAGCACCAACCACTACTCCACTTATGGATTAAAATGGTCAGTCATTTACAATAGTTTACAATAGTTTTGACAACTTAACTACTGTGTATCAGTAGCATGATGTTACAGAGTCTATTGTGGCCTAGTGTTAGAACTGGGGTAGCGTGGTGCAGAGCGGGTGGGTCAAACTCCGGAGGAAATGTGTAAAGCATCCACGCAGTACACACAGGCGACACACAAGGCACACTACAAAAAGAGACCACACCCGTTTGGGTGAAAAACAGTATGTGTATTCTAAGATAAACACATCAGAAGGGAATCACAGGTGCAGATAAACTGTTCACAGGTGGACTATATACAGGGCAGCGCCAATCGGGCCACTGCCAGAACCATCATGAGTCCACGAATAAACGAAAGTCCATCAATAAATGTATAACAGCCAGGACCTTCTGGCTAGGTCATGACCTGGGCAACCTTGATAAAAGTATCAGGCCTAAACATAAGGCATCCTCCTTAGCATGAAGCCTAAACAAGGGGCCCAGAATAAAACATCAGGTCAGCATATAAACACATTGTGAGCAAACCTGGAAGAAAAACATTAGGCATATAACAGCAGGCATGAAAACTCTAGTACATTGTGCATAACCACATGGACATGAGACATACAATCATCAGCATAGATAATGGTGTGAGTCCACCCTCAGCATATAACATGTTATGCATCATATCAGCAGCAACATAAGTACATGGGGCATACATCTCATCCTGCATTAGGCCTAATCACATTAGCATAGGCATATACATAGTAGCATTTGGCAACTCCATAGGCAGGAAAACATTAGACCTAAACCTGAGTCATAGGGGCAATATCATTAGGCATAAACCTATTGGCAAATCCAACAGTCTGGGGCATAATCTGTAGGCCTCAAATTAGCATGGGCCACCCTGGGCATGAAGTAGGGGGCAGCAACATGAGCCAAAAACAACATTAACAGGACACCTGATGCAAATACACCTGGAATAGCTGCCCCAAAGTTGCAGATTTGCTTCTGGCGCTACTGCGCCTACGGAGCCCCTACTCGGGGGCTCTCAAATTACCAATGGCCCAAAATCAGCACTGCAAACCGGAGGGAAAAGCATTAGGTTTCATCCTAGATACAAATGCATTATGCAACAATATTATGCAAAAAATCATATTGGGCAATAGGCCTCACCAGCATTAACACAGTTCGCCCCAATAGGGGGCACAACACTCTGAAACTGACCCCAGGCCAACTGGCCTCTCTCCGGGGCTCAAATGCCCAATGTCCCGCAAAGTCAGGGCTGGCTGCAAAAACAGCAAAAGCAAAGTGCGCAAAGCACTGGGGCAGGGCAAGAGTATCTCTCACTCCTCTCTCTCTCCTCCTGAGGAGTACAATGCCCCCCAATACGTTGCAGCTGCCCACTGTCAACCAAGCAGGCAGGGGGGAATCCCACACTCCGGGATCCCCTCGTAGCGCTAGAGAATCCCGGCGCTGCAGGCGTCCGCTCCTCTTCTCCTGGGCACAGTTGTAGCACCTTGGCAGCAAGCAGAGCACAGTCAATGCAAATATGGCACTCTGGCAGTACCCCAATGCAGCACACATGCAGGGGAATTGGAATATAGCACCTTGACAGCACATCGCTGCAGGCGTCAGCTCCTCTTCCCCTGGCACCTTGAATATAGCGCTTGTGAGGCACTAGGTCCCACTAGAAGCTTCAGGGACAGAATTTAGTGTACCTCTTCTGGTAATCAGGATAACAGTACCCACCAGGCGCTGGAGTGCAGGCAGAGCAACACAGTCACTTCAAATATGGCGCGTCACCAGGCGCTAGGTGACTCACAGTTCCCGGGGTCCCACCCGTGGGAGTAGCGCCCACGCTCCTCACCTCATTGGAGTGCAGGCTGTCAAAGTATAGCGCTCACGAGGCGCTACGGCAGCAGAGCAGGCAGGCCAGGCTGGGCAAGATCAGCAGACAGTGGGCACTCCTCAGTACAGGACAGCAGCTCCTAGAAGCAGTCATCTGCCATAAAGTGGCACTCCTCCTGACACAGCAGTCTTCACTCCAGCAAAGGCTGTCACTGGACCTGTATCTAGCATAGGGGTACAGATGGGATCAGGGGCCAGCACACAGGCCAATGCGGCGGTACCTCCTGGCAGAGTGTTGGCTCTCATTCCAGTCCACCCTCAGTCTGAGCACATGGCATCTCTACTGCTCTACATATACACCTCTTCTCCCACCTACCAGAAAGGGCTGGAAGCTTCTAGAAGGTTCCAGCCTCACTGTCACTGGGGGAAGTGTAGATCACCTTGTCACTTCAAACACTAGACCGACAATCCACCTCAGTCAGGCAGCACAAGCAGACAGAAATGGCGTCCATTTTAAAAGTGACATTTTACAAAGGTGCATTTCTACAATGGTGAAAATGACTCTCCGCACGCCATTGCGCAGCGTGTATCACTGCATCTCGCACCACACATGGCTTATACATTTCCTACCATGGAGGAGATGTCCCCTAAAAGGGGGGGGGGGGGGTTCCTAATATACTTATGTAAGGCAGAAAGCACCAACACTTTGCACTGCTAACCAGCACGAAAGTGTCCAACGTCCTGAACCCACCAATTCAATTACAGCGAAAGGGCTAGGGGAAAAGCAAAAAGTCCAACACCTAGTTTTCACCCATACCTTCCCTGCTAAAGGTACACACATGAATGGAAGTTCAACAGCATGCTAGAGATAATGAAGACCAAAATAAAAATGGGCAAAGGCATTTGATGAACCAGTCAAAAACCAGCTATTAGTTCCAAATAATAATTGAGTCTTCCATTTAAGACTTAATGCTTATAATTTGGCGTTTCAATCTTAACTGTGCAACTTGAATCTCATAGAGATGATTTGCATATTTGTATACTATTTAAATAAGTTCATTCATACTTTGATATACCTTATTTAGCTTGGTTCTTAAAATACTCCACTTAGTTATAATGCACCTGAATTTGAAAGCATTTACTAAACACTGGTGTCCTTCCTACATCTGTGTACATACACACCTACATAAAAAGCTTTCAGCACAAGTGATCATTGCAACTGAACATAATGGCAGATCATTCAATCTGTGTGCTTGGAAAACAGCAGCGGATGAGCTCTTCCCAACTGATAAAGCCCCATAACTAATAAGCCTTAGGAAGGAGGCAAAGACTACTGTAAAATGCAGTAATATCAGGTACCGATAAATAGTTGAATTTGGCTGAGACTGCAATGGTATCTTGAAGTCAAGGGACAGTGAATTTCACACAAATGTCCAAGCTGTCACCAGATATTTCGAGAAAATCAGTTCACCACAACTAATGGGTACTTCAAGATTACAAACTCACTCACCTATTTCTGCCATAGCTCCATGAGCCTAATCTTTGGTTGAGTTTGGTATTTTGTTTTGAGCTGTTTTAACTGCATAGGCTTGGATTTTTAGAAGCAGTGCCCTAGGATTTAGGGATAAAAAACTGAAAATTAAGCTACGCATAGCCAGCAAAGATTTGACTGGAATAACGTGCTCTGAGTAGTTTCCAGAGGATGCAAGTATGGGTTTATCCATATTGGCAAGAGTGGCGATTATGCACTTAAATATGCACATTTGTTTATTAAGTCGAGTACGAATAATAACTATTGACAATTTTGCTAGTATGAAGAAGTTGCTTACTTTCATCCTTCTTATAGTTTCTAGGCAGCTGCCTGTATTACCTCATCCTTGATAGGATCTGATAAGAAATGTACTCAGATGGTGGTGGTAAGGAATGACAAAAGACACATATCTCTGCTGTTGATTCTCCTCGTAATTTATACTTTTAGCACATTGCAACATCTGCCTTGAATGGTTTTGGTGATGTTGTGTACCCATTATTTGTAGACAGAAATATCTGAAGCCACTGCTTAGTATCAAATGTTCTCTTCGACAAGCCTAGGCTTGCGCTGTTGATACCAAAGTAATGATATTGTTTTGTTGTGAAAAATGGTTTAGGGAACTCAGATTGTGGTCAATGTTTGCATTGAACAAATGATGAATGCATGCATTGACATCAGTAGGTACATCGTTTATATTAACAGCTAATGGTGGCCATGTGCGGACCACTTAATATAGCATATTGCTGAGTTTCTGTTCTATGCATTGTTGCAATGTATGAAATTCTAAGAAGCTAAGTACTGTAATGGGGTGTGTTGCTGCACTCCAAGTCATTCCCCAACACGAATGTTCTACTCCCTGGGTTAACCGTTAAAAAAAACAAGTTACACAGACTTGATATACACAAATATGAGAGAGGCCCTCTATAAGTAATAAAACAACTCGCAGTTTGTCCAAGAAGAATATTAAAATTCCATATGTAAATTCTAAAATGCTTATTCAATCTTTCAAATACAAGAAAACTTGTTTGTAATCAAAGTGATATTCTTTATTTCATGCAATATGAATGACCAACACAGCCAATAAGTTTCATCCCAAAGACACTGGGACTTCTTCAAGGCTGATTATTATCATCTAAAAAGTATTTTTATAATAATTTCTCATCCGTTCTTGAAATTTACCTGATAGAGCCAGAACAGTTCTTTCAGCAGTCCCCTGTTTTGGCAATGGGAGAAATCTGCTGTATAGAGGCCCGGGCTCGGCTGCCACCTAGGGAAACCTCTATTCTTGAAAAATACTTGATAGCGGCATAATAGTTCTTTAAGCTGTTCCCTGTTTTGGCAATGAGGGAAACTGTGGTATAGGGGCTCTGGCTTGACTTCCATCCGAGGTTTCCCTAGGTGGCAGCTGAGTCATGGCCAATATACCGCATTTTCCCCCATTGGCAAAACGGGGCTGCTGAAAGAACTTTTATGACTCTATCAAGTAAATTAACAGAATGGATAAGAAATAAATATAAAAATACTTTTTGGGTAATAAAATTAGCCCTGAAGAAGTCCCATTGTCCTTGGGACTAAACTTGTTGGCTGTTTTCGTCATTCATATTGCATGAAAGAAATAAAGAATATCACTTTAACTACACACAAGTATCCTTGTATTTGAGTGATTGGATAATCATTTTGGAATTTACATATGGAATGTTAATTCTCTTCTTGGACACATTGAGAGTTGTTTTATTTCGTATGAAGTGCCTGTCCCACATTTCTGTATAACAAGCACAAAATAGATCTTAATACAATGCATCTAAATGTGAATTACCTTTGAAGTTCTTATGATTAGTGCATGCGATAAAGAAAGAGTATCACTGAAAAATTGACCTGTATTTCCAATGGTTGTTCCCTGTTTCACTGCAGGTGGACACAATCTGTCCTTGGAGGCTACCGTATTTGACTACACCCCTCTACAGGAGTGGTCCCTGAAGCATCCCTAACACCATCTTCTCCTCCTCTCATAGGACACTCCAAAGTGGTACTCTAACTTTGCATCTCTTACTGGTGTTCACACAATTAGTGTACCTACCTACCTAAAGCCTCTTTGTATGTGCACCCACATCTGTAAAATGGACAGACCCATTGCCAAAAGTATTCCCTCATATGATTTGGACCACACCCTCATGCAAATTAGGAACATCCCTTTTCACATTGCACAGTTGAAAAACGTGTGTCCACATATCAAGTATTACAAGAGAGTCCACACAGGCATTTACCTCTTCTGTAAAATGGAAGTGACCTCAGTGCTGCACCAAGGTCTGCAGTGTCCTAGGCTGTGTTTACAGAGGTAGATTTTGGTCCCTTTTTATTATTCTTTTTTTGTGAAAGAAAAGTTGCTGTTCAAAAGGCATTAATGTATTTATTGTTGTTCGCCCTTCCACCGTGTGATGCTCCAAAGAAGGACTGCTTTGTGGGAACCCCCTGAGAAAGGGGGTTCCTGCTCTGCACCACAAAGAATGCTAAGAGTTTGTATAGAAAATAGTGATATGTTTACTAAAAGATACATGGGCACGCAAACGGTGCAGCCCAGCTGGATGCTTTCAGACTATTATAATGAATGGTAAATTGATGCTGCTCTTCCTCTTGTTGAAATATGCGAGTGCCCTCGAAAAACATTAAGAAATATACCCTGAAGACTTCAGACCGTGGGGCTAGCTTGTTGTGTCTGTATCCTGACGCATTCTAGGCGGCATATAACATGTTGATATGTGTCCTGCAGGTTACCTCTTATCACCTTATAATGGCTGCTCGCTCTCATTACAGAGACCAGAACTGGTTAGATCCTCTTCACTGTGCTCTTTCCCGTACCATGCCTGAGGCGCCAGTTATAGATGAGAAAGGTAACCCTCAGGGTGCTTATTGACATATGCACATTGTTAATGGGTATCCAAATGTAAAGAGCAATGTAATATTCTTTGGAATGTAAAAAAGTGTAAACTCACGATTTAGATCAAAACGTGTTCAACTCACAGTGTTGCGGGTACAAACATTGGTCCAATTTTTATCCAACATCCAAAATTTACATCTATTGTTTTTGTGGTATTCAGAAAGAGTTGTGCTGGAGGAACTAGGATTGAAGTCTCCTTCGGATGATCATGTGCAAAAGCATTTCTGCAAATATGATCTTCGATGCAGATATTTGTGAATGCCGTATATGAAGGCTTTTGTAAAACTGAGATACTTCCAGGCACCTTCTAAATGTATCCAAAGAAATATTGATAATCTGACCCATGTATCTCAAAGCAGTTGTCTACATACACAATTCTATAATATAGACTTACATAAAGGTAGAGACATGGCGGGCTCTTCCAGCCATTAAGAGCCTGCTCCAGTGTTAAAGGCCCGAGCCAAAGGCAAAGGCTATTAGAACATTCCGCCACTAGAAGGAAGAATGTTCAAATTTGTAAAACAAAGGCCTCACCCGAGCCTGAGGCTCTGTGAGGCCTTTTTTCACAGCAACAGTGTAATGTTGATGCTCCAGGCTTCTATCTGCTATTACAAGCCTGGAACACTCCACTGTCTTCAATGGAGCACTCACCATTCCAATGTTCTAATATTAGCACATGTATGTAGCATTTGCTTTAGATTTGTGTCATATTGGAACCAAAATTAGCAACTATTTAGAAGTCAGGAGTCCCAAATAGTGATTTCTAATGAAATATGGATTCTGATTAAATAGATGGAGAAAGTCAACATCCTTGGGGCAAAATATAGGCTGTCGGTTTGGAAATAAAAGATGTAGGAGTGAAAATAGATCCAAAACAGAAGCATTGAGACTATTGACTGTAGCATTGAGGATGGTAGACATGCTGTTAGACCTAATGCCCCTGGGACGGTGGAAGTAAGTCAAACGTGACTTGACAAAGTCCACTTTACCGGCCCACATAAAAATATGTTGGCGTCTGTAAATGTATATATTGATATATAATTTCACCATGATTAGGAGATTTTCAATATACCTAAATTTCAAAAAGATTTGAAAATGGAAATTTATGACACCAAATATTACCAAAAGGCAAATGTGAGTCATAAAAGGGACAGCATACTCAGCTGTATCATATATAATTTGTACCTGCGTTCCCCAGTGGGAATTGAGCATATTCAGGTAGTCAAAGGAAAGGTTTGATAATGTAATTGTAGCTTAGGGCTTTTTGACACTTATGTTATTATTTGCCTAATTTCCGCAACAAACAAATACTTCTTGACGTTTGTAGTAAAAACTGCAATTATTTGGAATTTTAAAAGGGTGTTTTGTTGCTATTCCCGTAAAGAAAATGCAGTGGCACTTTCACAGTTGTGTAATGTTTACATAGTTAGGTCAAAAAGGCAAAAGATTTCAGCTAAGATAAAATGAAGAGGAAGACTAGCAAATCGGAGAGATTTGTATAGATTTTGATAAACTATTATACAGTCGGGTGAAGTTAGAAGACCAGTGATATGATTACATTGAATAAATTGCCTTATTTAGAGTTTGACTGGGTAAATGAGAATTCTAGTGTTTCTATGTTTTTTTATTAAAATTTTGCTTAGCAAATCCAGTTATCCTGATCTGTTTTTCCAAGGTGTTTAAACTGTAGGCTCCAGTCGCCCTTCACCTTCTTTCATCAGTGGCATAACACTGTCCATCCTTCTGCCTCAGCAAAATACACTGCGATTCTTACCACTGAATGCATAACTGCTAACCCCAACCCCTGGCCCCTCCTCTAAAGGAAGATTTGGCGGTATTGATATTGGAGCTCTGGTCTGCAGCACTTTATATCTCAGTTCTCACCATTTCTGAAGTGTAAATACCAAGTGTTACTCAATTTATTGGCTCTCAGTTATCTTAGCTTGGAAGAATGGAAGGCTGCGTTTGCCTTCCCCGGGTCCAAACTTGCGGTTTGCATGCTGCAGCCAGAGTGAACTATGAGTATTTAGCTCACTGAGTCACTTCCTACCTAAATGTCAGTTTTAATGACACGGTTGTTCGCCCTTCAACCGTGTGATGCTCCGAAAGAGGACTGTTATGTAGGAACCCCCTGAGAAAGTGGGGCTTTCCTGCTCTGCACTACAAGGAATGCTGAGAGCATGTGTTATGCACCAGCCCCTCTTCTTTCACGGTGGGCTGAGGCCAGTGTGGAAGAGCCAGCTTCTGTGTCAAAGGGGATCTGCGGTGGTATAGGGACAACAAGTAGGCCCACATTAGAAACAGAGGAAGTGTATGGGCAAACAACCTCGATGACTTTATGAAGTGTTATTTGCATGTCCGTTCTACCCCTTCCTCTCTACTCTATTCCTGCTGGTTTTGGTATATTTGGTGAAAACTGTTCGTCACGCTACATTGTCGTAGTTTTCAGGTAGTTTAAAGTTATCTCTGTAAGTTTTTTTTTACAACATAACACAGCCCAGTGTTTTGCTTTCCTCAACTATCTGCAGTAAGCACTGGTTGCTTTCTCTCTATCTCTCTCTTTTTTCTTTCTTTATCTCTCTCTAACTGTTGAAGAAATTGTAAGCTGTACTTTTCCACCTTTCCATAAATCTGGTGGTAGGAGTGTGGTGTGGGTTAGCATTAGCTGGCGACAGTGTTGTGTATTTTACACATATAAGAGTTATTTTCTTTGACTCCAATATTCCATTTTGCCCTCTTATCCCCTGCCCTATCTGACGCCATTTTAAATCAGGGAACATCTGGCATGGTTGTGTGATTGGCGTATAACATGGCAGTGAGAATAGGCACACCATCGACTTTTTTGTTATAGGTCTTGGCAAAATATGCTATAAATCAACACCCATCAACATAGGTCAAAAAACCTGACTACACCAGTGCCAATCCGGCAACGTCCATTTTCAACACATCAGTAATATGTTTACAAAAAATGCTGGATTGCCTTTGTGGAGGTGGAGGGATGTCCCTGCTGGGGCTTTGATAACAGATGAGCAGTGTCAGAGAGTTCACTCTCCCTACCCTTTAGTCACTAGCAAACACGAAATGTCTCATTCATAGTTTATTACACATGGGCAAAACTGGACTGAAGCGGGTCAACAGTGCATGCGCCTTCTTTCTGTACCCAGCTTCAGGGGAGTGCAAAATGGTAAAAGAGTAGAAGTACAGACATTTCTAAAACTTATTTTTTAACACATCAAAACTAATGTAGACTGAGGAGATAGACGTTAATATACTCACACTACTAAAAGTTCACTGCAGCTACAACTACGTTTAGAGTTAATATTAGAAACTAATATTATTGTAATAATAAAACCAATAATGCCAGCAAGACACTTATCATCATTATTATCATAACAATAATTATCATCATCATATTAATAATACTAAACACATTTTCTCTTGGCCCTTAACAGATAGTTATTTTTATTTCAATGGTTCACATGTTTATGAACCTCAAAGGATAAAAGGCTGAGTCATCCCTCATGGAATATTAAGCTGAGACCTGCAGCGCTCGGGGGCCCATAGAGCTCTCATACCAGTAAGTTTGTTTCACATATCAGGACTTGAGGAAACAGATCAAGGCTTATCTCGAAGTAGGTTGCTTTCATTCAAGAATTACCTGCCAGTGCTGCGAAATTTCTGATAGCTTGTGTTATAGGCTCAACAGGTGACCATTTTTTTGGAGAAACTAGCAAGAGTATACAAACTGCTATACGAGAATGAATTCCCAAGATATACTTAAGTCCTCTTTGACGTGTTTATTTTTCTTGCATTCCTCACACCTTGTTTTGTTTCCTTTTTGACAGGTGCCCCTTCTGCATTTACTCCACCAACCGGCCTGCAGCCATGGAGTGCCACCTGAGGACGCACTACAAAATGGAGTACAAGTGCCGCATCTGCCAGACGGTGAAAGCTAATCAGCTGGAGCTCGAAATGCACATCAGAGAGCATCGCCTGGGCAACCATTACAAATGCGACCAGTGCGGGTACCTGTCCAAGACAGCCAATAAGCTGATCGAGCATGTACGCGTGCACACCGGCGAGCGTCCCTTTCACTGTGACCAGTGCAGCTATAGCTGCAAGCGCAAAGACAATCTCAACCTCCACAAAAAGCTCAAGCACGCACCACGCCAGACATTCAGCTGCGCTGAGTGCCAGTTCAAGACCACCCATCCTTTTGTCTACAGTCGCCACATGAAGAAACATCAGAGCGAAGACTGTTCGGAAGAGGAGAAGAAGATCCAGGTGTCCACGTCAACGGAGGCGAGCCCGCTTCTGACTGTGGCCAGCTCCAGGAGCCTCTTAGCTCCTCTTTCAGTCATGTCTGCCTCGCAGGCTCTACAAACGGTGGCCATATCCGCTGCACAGGGCTGCAGAGGAGACTCGAACATAGCACTTAAAGCCTTGGCCATGAACGGCAGCTCCCTGCGCTTTGATACCTTTCGGAACACTGAACATGCCCACCTCATTCCCTTGACAATGCTCTTCCCCAGTGACCAATTTGATCTCACATTCCACCCACCCAGACCTCAGACTGCGCCTCCGGGAGCAGCCTCCTCAAAGCACTCCTTCTTGGCCTACCTTGGACTCACAGAGAGAGCTGAGACAGTATAGCGTCAGACATTTTCTTGTACCAAGTACACGGCAGATGTACTGTGCTGCAAAAAATTCAAGACATTTGAACATTTGTACTGTATATCATTGGTAATGTTAGACGTGTGTATAGTACTTATTGCATATACATGAAAGCTGCTTATTTAATTCTTCAAGGAGGCGGTAACCCGCTGCATAATGCCACACATACAGGGTACTGTTGGGCCAAGACTTTCTCTTCAGAGGCCTTGTTGAAATCACCCGTTAGCGCTCGTTAGCCTTTTAAAGGTTTCAGAGTGGCACGCCTTTAAGAAGTCCTCCTGACTCCACCCCTCGCGACAACTCAAGCACCACCACATGTTATGGAAGCCTCACACCTTCACAAACATGTCTGCCACCTCCGCCTCCCACACCTCGCTCGCATCCCTTCTCCAAGCATACATATGTGGAGTCCCTCTCGTTGTTTTGCACTAATTTTGCCAAACAGTTTAAAAACTGACAGTGACTCCCTTGACAGGAATTTGGAGCCGCGAGTCATGGCTTCGACTATTTTTGATAGCATGAAACAGAATGTGCCCTGAAGGTGGCGTGGGGTTGCACTTATCCAGCCTTAAATCGTTACTTGTTGGGTCCAGGCGCCATTTTCATGCCTGTCACTTCTCTTCAAGGAAGGCAGCTGTTGGAGGGGCTGTCCCTACCACTCCTCCCTTTGCTCCTCCCCCTCTACCGTACTGTTCCCCCTCCCCGCCACACTCATATGGGCTCATACAATGAGCATCGCACATTATGGGATATGGTAATATGCAGCGGGTTCTCTTTTTTGTTGAAGAAACAATTCCTGCTAAAACTCTAGCATTTAAAAAATCAAACACCCGGAGATATTTAAAAAGGGGTCTTTGGTTATATCCTGGGCATAAATGCCCAGATAAAAAAAAAAACGACAGTTTGCACGGTGCTGTTTAGCTCCAAGCTATATTGTTTTGACAAAGACTGGAAAAGAATGAAGGTATGCGCCCTTTCAAAATGGGACAAATTTATTTTCAAGTGTTTGAAAAGCTAGTCGCGACCCGGGGATGTACAGACAGCAGACATGATGCTCTTAAATTATACAGTAAAACGTTCTGCATCCCGCCCTCACCGCGGCATGAAAGCCTGCCGCTGTGGGAGTGTTTTTTTTTTATCCTTTTGTCCTCTCGCCTTCATACTGATTAAATGTTGGATTTACATTTTTGGGCATGCCTGCTACGAGGCCCCGTTTGTACTTATTTAATGCTGTTACTCCGTGTCATGAAAATGGCATCTTTTATCTTAGCACTTTATTGCTGTCCAAGGCAGACTTTGCATCACGGCGTTCTTTACATTTCAAGTGAAAGCAGTAAGCGGAGAAAATGTGTATTATTTGTGTACTGTCTAAAAGGATTCTCCAGTGTGAAACAGGTAGCAGGTGCGGGAGGAAGTGGTCTGCACGAGAATGTAAATTGTCCACTTATGGTTACTGATTCTGGCCTCTGTTTGCTTTTCATGTCCTCATTCAATTGCGATGTAGAAATGTGTTTTAAAGTATTGCTTTACTTTTCATGACTTGGAGCTTTTTTTTCCTTTCTGCTATTCAAGCCTGGGGCTCAAAAAGCATACAAGACATAAAACTGCCTATGATGGGAACTTATATTTTATCTTATTTGAAGGATATTTTGGCACTTAAAGGTTGCAGATTTTTTTGTTTAGCCTGAATAATCAGTCGAATGGATTGATGAGATTGTCGAAAGAGCCTATGGCCCAGATTTATGAAAAAATCAGGCAACATGGGTCTGCAACTAAAGTTCACACATGGCCATATGAAAATCAACCTTGACCCTGTGCCTCATGGGAAAAGTCCAGCCCGAACTGCCAAGTCATGTCTTTCCTGGACCGGCATCAAGCATCCTAGGACCGGCTATCAGCCGTCTTCAGCCAGGATAGCTTGAATCCAGTGGCGTGGAGAGCATGGGACTCACGTCTGAGCATACCCATCCCACTCGGGGTGACAAATGCAAAAACAACAGTTGATGGACAGAATGCAGAACAATGTCATACATTCACCCCAGTACAGAGATCTGGGCCTAAATCCATCGTTTTTTTGCACTCCACACCACCCCAGTTCAGACATGGCCACATGCAAATCAGCCTTGACCCTGTGCCTCATGGGAACAGTCCAGCCCGAACTGCCAAGCCATGTCTTTCCTGGACCGGAATCAAGCATCCTAGGACCGGTTTCTGGCTATCAGCCGTCTTCAGCCAGGATAGCTTGACTCCAGTGGTGTGGAGAGCATGGGACTCGTCTTAGAAAGGTAGGCATCACTCAAGCCATGCTTGTGGGTGGCTGCAGAGAGGCTCATTGAAGTCATTGGGACCTCAAATAGTGCAGTGGGCTGGAATTCGACATTCATCATCTCCGCGCTGTCCCCTTTATGTTGTAATCCCCCATTCCTAATAGTCTCCTATCCTGTCAAGGTGTAACAAGCTACATTCTCCTTGGTCACCTATCTTGGTAAGATTCTTAGTCCCCTTCTGTTCATCCAAGCCTATCATAATTGTAATATCATAAATACAAGGGTCAGGCAAAACGAGTTACTGTCTTCCCTCATATGCAGCAATCTCTAACAGCAGTCACTTTTAGCAGAATGTGTTGGAGACAAACAGTAGAACGTAATAGGTACTAGATACCTTGGCATTCTATTGCTTTTATTTGGTACTATGAGTTCTGAGAGCACTCACATTGGAAACAATTACCAAATTCGATGTTATTCTCTAAGCAAATTTTAAATAAAGTGACACATTGCACAATGGTGTTACCCCATCATCAAAGCAACAGCCATGCCTTGCCATGCAGACAGTGATTTGGGACTGCTAACTAAGATTAGACCATGTTGCATCTGGGAGCTCTCAGTCCTTAATTTAAACAATTGTGTTTTTCATCTGTAAGTTTTGTTGTGCATTTTTTGGATATTTTATTTCCTCCCACTACAAGGCTTTGTAATAAGTCCAAACTCACAGTTTTGCTCGAAGATTTGTGACATATATTTTCCTCAATAATATATACTTACTATCTAAATAGATCCACACAGCTTTCTGTGAGTGATCATGTCTTACTCAACTATGACACAGCTACTCACAGAAAGTGTTCTGTGAACTAGGGAATGTAGCAGCAATTTGCACCTAAGAAAGGAGTAAATCACAACTGTTACTCACAGAAAAACCTTTGTGAATCAGATTCTTAACCTTGGAAATGAGCTAAGGATTGGAGAGTTACTACAGTGTTTCCAAATGTATTCACTAGCAAACTTGAAATTCTCAAGTCAAATCCAAAGCAGATCAAAATAGGCTATTAATCTATTTATTAAATGAGGCCCTTTAATATTAGCTGGTGTACGTTGTCTGTGCAGTTGTTTTTCAAATAATTTGAGTGAAATGTGTGCACCCACTGCATATTAATGGGAGATGGCCGACAAGAAAGAGATTTGTTCCTCTGTACAAATACTGATCATTTGGGTGGTGCTGTCATGAGAAATACATTGAGGAAGACAACCAAACCAAGACAGAGAGATTTAAGTTGTTCAACATGTAACATCTAAATTCTCCAAAACCAAGCATCAACAGTGCAGATGTGTTTCAGTTTTCTTCTTTTATGCCCAGCACTGATGAGTCAGCATCTGTTGATATCCTGGCTTAGAAAGCTGATGGAGGGAAATTATTTACTTTTAGCCGCTTTGGATGTTTATTTATGAATCAGCTGTGAGACTTTCCTATCCATGAAAATTGATTTCCCTAAATTCACGTACCTTTCCTTAAAGATTGCCGATGTCTGCTCCTCACTGTTTCACCCTAGCCTACACACTGACCATTTGATACTCTTAATCCAAGTCACAGTACCATGTCTGTAGGATGCGTACTAAACTTTGTCTCCAGGCTCAGCACCTGCTTGCGCTCTTAAGTCCATTGTTGGTAAAAGTGATCAGCACACCATTGCCATCTACATGGCCTGCTCTAGACAAAGGGAGTTTAAAAAGCCTGTGGTTCAAGTTGCTAATATCCTGCTAGGAAATTATGAAGATTAAAAATAATGTTTGTGTAGTCTACTGTATGGGAAAAAGACACATTTTTGGTCCTATATAAGAATTCTCAGTTTGTCTAAGAATCAACGTCATAGCCATAACAATAATCTTTTTTCAAGTTCAGGAGCAGCATATATTTGAATGGTGGAACACCTATGCTACACACTCCCTAGTTTTTCGATCTGGCCTTCTCTACATTAGATGAAGTGTTTCTTGATAAGTACTAGAATAAAAGGGAGAAATTATCACAGGGTTAGCTGCAGAAGATGAAATCAAATGTTGAAAAGTATTATTCGAATTGTGGTCTTTTTTGCGTCAATTACACAACTGTTAAATTGGCATCCGAGTGGTGATCAGATCCAGGTTGCAGGAATCCCAAACCTTTTGACTTCTTACAAGGCTTTTCATGCTTGATGTTGTTTTTTCAAATTTTTTTTTATAAAGGCTGTCCTTCCAAGGATGTGGTTTAAGGAGTTGTTGACTTGTTCAATAGGAATAAATGGCAGAATGTTCTTACCAGGAATATGAGACCAATGTTTGCTCTTTTTATACTCACACCCTTGAGGTTTTGCTTATTTTTGCAAGCTAACATTATCTAAGGGCATTAGAATATGGTGCACCAGGATAAAGGCAGCCACTATGCCATTTATTGCACATGCTTTTACTAAGGAAAACTGCACAGCATCAATTTGGTCCGTTCTCCAGATTTTCTGCAAACATTACTCCCTGGATATCCTTTGTGACTTCTGTGGTTGGCAGCTGTGGCCTGTGTAGGTAAGAGCGATGTGGCCAGATTTTAATGGACGATGACAAGGGGAAATGAAATAAATAAATAATTTTACCTCGTCAACGTCCGTCGGAATCCCCCCCAGCTCAACCGCTCCTACCTTCACGGGCCGCGGCTAGTGGTTGGAGCCAAAATAGTTTTACACTGTAGTAGTCTTCCCATATTGCTTTTTTGGAAATCTTCCCCAACTAGCCTGCGAATCACAGGAGTCCACTTCTAAGATGTGAATCAGTTGGATATCTGATGCTGAGCATTTGTTTCTCTTTATAAAAAGGCAGTAAGAGATGACCAAGGGATTCCTGCTAGTATAGGTCTTCTTGAGGCCAAGTCTCCATAGTTCAAAAACCGGTTTCAATCTACAGGCTTCTTGATGAAGCCAAAACTAGCTTTGGATGAGGAATATAAACACAGATCATTTCACTTTGGTGCTGTCTTATTGAATATGTAGCTTTAGCCCTTTCATGCTATTAAAGACTTCACAATAGGTCATTTACTTGAGAAATTACATTAATTAAGGACAAGTTTTTTCATGTAAATAACTGTTCCTGTTGGTAGAAGACTTCAGTAGTAGAGATAATGACTCATGGCACCTGCTAAAATCATTTGACTTGATAGTCACCATCTTAATTAGCGGATCTTATGTGACGTAGTTAGATTGTACAGAGCAGCCTTAATCTAGAAACATAACCACAAGTGGTGATCAAGAGAATCATTGGCAACAGATGGTTATGTGAAAACCTTTTTCACAATGTGAACATTCTATGTAGAGGCAAGAGCACCAACATTCCTAGAATAATTGCATTGGTTTATATACACTTGACAGGATTTGTTTTCATCATTTTCTTTGTGCTATGGATGTGCAACATGTTAAATAGAAATGAGTTGTGTCCCTGCTAGCATTAAATCATTATTGATTTTAAATGAAGTGACTAATCTCTTTGAAGCTGATTCACAAAGGTTTATCTCTTGGCTAGCTACTCCTCAAAATTCAACTCTAAAGGTTCTGATTCCAAGATGGCCTTCGTTTTCTCAAACCTAGAAAATCACTGAATGTGCAGGGGTCGGAGTAACAATTAGGATGGTATTTACCTTACCCAGTAATTACCAAACAAGCTGGAATTTACCCGAAAAAAACAATCCATATTGTAACGTGGATTTTGGTATTGAGCACCCATATCCACTCATTCCCCAAAAACCCAGAATAAATGCTATTTATCGAATGGGATAAGTTCTGCACCCCAAGGAACGAAATGTATTAGGTGTGATAACTGCATCTAGACCTCGGAATTATGGCAGTGAATCCTTGTTTTCCAACCCCTATGCAAAGCCCCATTTGAGCATGGGTCCGAATTTTTAGGTATGTGGTATTTACCACTCTTGGTTATTACTGGGCTTGTTTAATACTCACCTCGTTGAAATTTAGCAGGCCAGAGGGGCAAACAGTATGGAATTTACCATAGCATATGGGTTTTGGTGCAGTAAAAACTTGGTATAGGTTCTATTTATTGCACTAAATAAATATCGAACCTCAGGGTATCAGATTTTATGGTGTGATAAATAGCACCTATTCCTCCGACACAATCATAAACAGGGCCTAAATCAGAAATAAATTATGCCTACGAAAAGAAAAATATTTGTGAGTCTGGCCCTTTTTTTGCACTGGTTAGTTAACATTTAAAAGCTGGGAAAAATGGACACCAAGCTGTGCAATATAATGTAATGGTTAGATTTAGAACTTTTAACTACCTGGGTACTGGACGCTGCTAACCTCCCTTGCTTTACTGATTGAGTACGTTTTCAGCTTAAACAATATGTAAGGTTGATGTCATCAGATGACTCAGGAGAGCACTTTTGAAAGCTAAATTGTTCTTTCTTTCAAACTCTGTATTTTTTTATGTATTAGATTTGCATGCCTTAACAAAAATTGTACAATTTGCCAGCAACTAGAATTGTTCACCAGCTATTCTTTTCGTTTTGCATTCGAAGACTACAGAACACGGTGTTCTGGCAGGATACTTTGCCCCCACCCTAATATATCTGCAACCTGACTTCACAAAGTGTTGTGTAAGTTGTCATTACTACATTTTCTTTCACTGTGACTATGAAGATGTGCATTCTGCTATATGCCCCTATATCTGCCCTCCTGTTAACCTGCATCTCTTTTTTGTCCATTCAGTCACTCTACGGGCCATATTTATGACCCTTGTGACGCAGGGCAGTGCAGCAAGTCACCTCCCTACGCTGCCCTGTATCACAGGGAAAAGGTAGGAATGCACTGTATTTAACCTATGTGGCACATTCCTGTCCTTTCCCCCTTGCAGGATGCCATTTTTGCAGCCTAGTGCCAAGGCAGGCACCCTTGCACCATGGTAAAAGGGTGCCTGTGTTGTCGTTAGGATGGTTTTTGTGGAGGAAGGGGCATCTTTCTGCACAAAAACAATCCTGAGAGACTTTTTCTTCTTTCTGTGTGCAGTAGAATGCAGCACATGCAGAAAGAGGAAAAAACGAGAAGTAAAGATATTTCTTCTCGTTACGCCTCACCTGGGTAAGGGTATCTTTTTGGCGCATTCCTAGCTTTACCAGGTTTGCTAAATCTGGGAATGAGTCCAAAACTATGGGAGTTGCATGTGAACACCAACACAAATGCCATGGAATGCCTCCCTCGTGCAGAGTAATGCAACTGAGCAATTTGGGCTGTGTTGCATACTGCATATTTTTTAAGCCACGCAAAGCGGCTTTGCATAGCTTCAAAATTATGACTTTTGGTTTGCGTTGCTTTTGCACCACCTTGCATGGTGCCAGAGCAATGCAAACCAGGTCATAATGATGGCCCTTAGTGTGCCACTTCACCCTCCACTGACATTGTTTTTTTCTCTCTTAAAGAGGAGTTGTCAATTAAAAATAATCTCTACTGTGCTCATTCATTCAGGGTTCTTGATATGGGTAGACAGCAAATACAAAATGTGGGAATTTATTTCCCAGGAAGACAAAATGACCCTAGGTCTTATTTAATGCCCCTATGTGCACTGACATGTCATCCTGCTGCATAGATGTAACCCCTTCTGAACAGATTTGACTTTATCGAGACTACTCAGCAGCCCTGTATGTCACCTACACAAAGCAAATATATTTCTTACATCAGGCCGAAATGATCCACAAATTATAACATAGAAGTTTAAATACTTTCTTGTTTGAGTCCCAGTAACTTGCTAATATACTCCTTTATGATTGTGCTTACACCACACAAATGAGAGAGAAACGGTAAACCCCCGCCCGACTCCAACAAACACACATCCTGCAATCACCCACAAGCAGGTATACAGTTTATGTCCTGTGCACTATTGCTTTTCTGCCTTTTAACTTTTGATTATTGTATGTGGTTCAAAGAGCTGAAAGGTTTGTGTACATTATTACGGAGAATTTGTATTGTATAAAGCTTTTTGCATTCTGAGGCTGTACAGGGTTATTTTGACAGTAACTGATATATTCCTCCTTTGCATCATATGTTGCATTGCCAATTTCTAGTGTAACCGGTTTGGAAGTATAAATATACTCTAATTAAAAAATACATGGTTGGATAAATATGGCTTTGTCTCATATAAAATGATCTTTGTTTCCCAGGTTGAAGAAACCGTATTACTCCTTGTAAATCAATTGATCAAATTATGTTAAAACAGATTAATTATTTTGGTAGCAATTGTCTTTAGTTGAGCAAAGGAAATGGAGGTAAGTGTTTCACATATCGTCAGTAAGCTTATACTAGATCGAGGCCTAGATTCAGTAACTTAGCGTCGAGATTGTGTCACTTCTTTTGAACAGCCCTGATGCAAAATCTATATTGGTATTTACAAAGACACACAAAGCCCAATTTGCACAGGTTTGCATAATTTCTTTTTTAAACAGCGCTGCCTTGCATAACCGTATATCAGGTAGGTTTTACATGGGTCTGGCACTAGCGTTCCTCATTCATCCGCCCATGCATTTCGAAGCAAACCCATATTTACCAAAGTCAGTAAACATGGGTTTGCACCAAAATGCTGCTCCTACCCGACAAGGGTGTAGCAAGGAGAAAAAGCCTTATTTCTCATAGTTACTTCCTCTTTGCACGTGTGCTGTGCCATGCAGCACACATATCAATTAGAATAATCCTCTAAGAATAGTTTTTGTGCAGGAAGGTATCTCTTCGTGGGCAAAAAGATTCTGATCACAATGCAAGCATCCTTGTGTTGTGGCGTAAGGCTGCCTGTGTTGGAACTAAACTGCTAGAATTACGCCTGCACTACGTAAGAGTAGAACTGCTCTATATCTTACTAGATGTTGCATATTTCTGATGCCTTCCTTCGACACATCACGGTTCAGCAACTTCACTTGCTTCTTAGCTGCAAAATTTAGTAAATCTGAGCCTGACTGTTCAAGACAACTGTGCTACGGGGGTGGTGGGGGGGGGGGGGGTGTTATGGTGAAGGGGAGGTACCAAAAGTGGAAAGAACTAAGGGGCATATTAACAAGGCCAGGCGATAATTATCGCTAAGCACACTTAGCGCTAGGATAATTATCGCCGGCCAACTCTTAATTCTAGCGCGGTGATAGCGTGCTATCAGCAACGCTTATCTCCAAAGCGATACAATTCAGAGCGCAAGCTGCCAATTGAGATTATCGTTGGAAATACAGCGATAATCCCACAAGGTTTGGCAATAGCTTGCTGTTAGGGATAGACATACTTAGCCATGATATCCACCTTACTAGGAGATCATGGCTAAGTCAGAAAAATACCAAACGTAAAAAAAGCAGCGTTAACCGCAGTTAGCGCTGCTTTTTTTATCGCTAGGGTTAGCGATATCCTTGATAATAGGAGAAATGTCGCTTAGCGAAATTTCTCCTATTATTTTACTCTAGAATGCCCCCTTTGCATCTTATTAGAGATGCAAGGGGTAGCAAAGAGTAAAAGGGTGCTAACATGCAAATTTGCGTGTTAGCACCCTGTTGCTGATAGGGCGCTAGTTTTATCTCTGCTTTTTGGCTTTTAAAGCCAAAAAAGCAGAGATAAAGCCCTTGTTAATATGGCCCTTAACATAATAGGGTGATAGGGAGGTAGGTAGACTTGAAGAAAGCAAACAAGAATGGGGGGATGTGCTGAATTATTGTTGGCCAGGTGGTACATGCCCTCTCAGAGGCTAAAGAGAAGCATGCAAAGACAGCTGATTCAAAATAGAAAACAGCAACGTAACAAGTAATAGCCTCTTGCCTTCAATTGTCTGAAAGTCACTCTATCACTAATTCTACAAAAATCATAGATTTCTTCCTGTGCTCCGTAGTAAAGGCGGTGTGTTTTTCTACTGGGGTCCACTCCTCTGTTTTTTTCATTAGGTCTAAGACCGTACATACATCCTTAAATCTTTTTCTTATTTTTTTGTTTGTCTGAACAAAAATTTCAATGTGGGAGAATCCCTTCTGGTTTGATATTTTTTACACCCAGTTTGTAGTCTAACCCTCTAAGTAAGGTGTGCTACGTCCAAGCAGCTATCCGCTTGCTCTAGTAAAACTCATGTTTGTATGCCTAATCTGAAATTGCAGCTGTGGAAAACCCACCATTCTTGTGTAGTTTCCACAGTCATAAACAGAATGTGCAGTATAAAAAATCCGCAAATCCTGGTTATAGTAACAATCTGTAATTCAACTTTTTGTTCTCCTAACTGTAGGAGAAGTTGGCTGATTATGTCCGAGCTTGTCACTTATACAGCATTCAAAATAGGACACTTGTAATAGGGTATTTACCTATAAATTATGTGCATGGTCTAACTTCCCTTCACATTATTACATGTACTCCTAATAACTAGGGCCATCCACATCAGGTGAAGACGTGACATAAAGCTCAGTATCCTATGACACTTACTGATGATTGGAACTGTCAGGATACAGCGAAAGAAAGTATTAAGATCAGGACTGGAGATTACAGCATAGGGGAAGATTTCTTACAGCTGAGAAACAGCGGTTCTACCGAGAGGGCTGAAAGGGCTGGCGTACCAGTTTATGAAGGCTGAGGCAGAGCAGAAAGATGGCTTTTATGGGCAGACTCAGAGCAAGACAAATCAGATTGTCAGCATCATGGAACCCGGCATTTCTGGGGCGGCATATACAGCATCAGTAGTGGTACCACGGTGAACTGCAACATTCTTGGTTGTATGGTGCTTGCTGGTATTTCTTTCATTCACGCATCTGTTCTTGTACCTTTTTAGGTTTCTTTCACCCTTGGTGTTCATGTAGTCCTTCAGCTCCGTATGCTCCCACTGTGTTTCCTTGGAGAGTTCCATTACTGTGCAGCTTCCTTACATTCTTCCACTAGAAGTCCATTGCTGTTCCTCCAGTGGTGTTCTGGTGCTCTCGAGCTTGGGATGGTCTCCTGGTACTTCTCAAGGTTATTAGCTGCTGTGATCATTAGAGCATCACTTGAGCAATTGCAAAACAATCAAGAGGGGAGAAGTGCTGAAAGTATTAGAGAGACTATTTACTTCTTCCTGTTGTTCCTCCTTCCCAAGAACCCGCCAAAGAACCATAATGTATGATTTCCTCCCTGAACCCTGCAGGATGCCTGTGACTTTAGAGAGAGGAGCCATGTATCGAGTGTCATTCTTTCGCTTCCCCAAACCCCAGTTTTCCCCTGGGAAGATTGTGTTGACTGGCAAAAAGTAGTCTAAAACCCATCTCATTCATCTCCATAGAGGGGAGGATGGAGGACTGTCATCGGAGCTCCTGTCGCCAAGTTCTCCCTGGTAGCGTATTATGACAGGAACATCATGCAATTCCTGGAGGGCATAACAGAGGCACTAGCACAGGAAAGGGATGCCATCATGGAGACAGATGCAAAAACAACAAGTGATGGACCGAATGTGGATCAATGTCACACATTACCCCAGTCAAAAGGAGACAGACACATCTTCAAAGGCATTGGCACAGGGACTACACCCAAGGGCACCAAATCAAAAATCCTGGTTGCAAATAGGAACAAAGAAGGGATATTGAAATTTGATAATAGAAACATCCATGTTTAGAACTTCAGAGTTACAGTAGTGGAGGATCACCTAGCTGCACTCTATACCTGGATCTCCAGGATATACAGGTGAATCTAGAGCCTTAAAGTAAGGGAGATTTCCAAAAACATGAAGTTGTGTTGTAAACCATTTTAGGACACTATTGTAAATTTCCCGATTCATGCCCTTATATAGTTATAAATCACTATGTCCATATATAGTCATAAGAATCATAACCATATTTAGACATAGCTCATGCAGTCCAAATATGGCAGGGCTACTTCCACTAGTTCCGAAAATCTACAACGATTTCTTGGAAAACTCGGCTTCAGCAGCTAGGGACTTTCTCTTGCTCAAGAAATGACTTGTCCAAGAACTCATGGAGTTTCCAACGAACCGAGAGTCTTTAACTACATTATTATGTCCACCTTTACGTTAAACTCGGCAACCTCAAGGTATAAATATGCCCACACTTGCCTTAGAAAACACACAGTGGTTTGGAGCAGTTTGACTATCTACTTGCCCTACGCGCCCTGCTACTGCAAGTGCCGAAGGAAGCCAACCCTCCAGCAGACGCACTGAGAGAGACACTGTCTTTTCTCCTGCCGAGAAATCCAGCTCCAGTGTTTCCAAGCTACCCTTGCGGGTTGTTGGGAAATCGAGTCCCGAGACTGACCTTCATTCCAAACTAAGGTACGGAGCTGATGAGACCCTAAGAGAAATTTTGGACAGATTCTTGGCAAAAGAATACTACATTTATGCTACACCTCACTTACTTCTTCCCTTGTATTAAGCTTAGGTTAGGTACATCAGGGTAGGCGTATTTTAGAAGCACCAGTTGAGTACTTTTAGCCTCTGTTATTTATGTGTGTATTTATCTAAGGTTTAGGAACCATACAATGCTCTTACAGTATTATTTTATTCTACTCTTTATACTGTATGCATTATATTTTACAACCAGTTTTACAATTGTAGCAGTTCATTTCTTATGCTTGAGAAAGAAGACTGTTCAATAAAACCTTTTTATTGAAAACGCCCGTCTATCTATTTCTCTGCACCTCTAGTGAAACGAAGCATGCACGATTGACTGACGTGAAATATCTATCTATTGTTTCCACGACTCTGATGAACAGTTTTATCTTGGGGAAACAAAGTTGTCATGTTTATGCGGTTGTCAGAAATTAATCCCTTCTTGTGAATTTGAGAAAGTTTCTAGTGACCTCTGTCCAGCAGCTGGCACTCACAATTAAGTCTGATATATTCGATAGAGACCTAGTAGACCTCAGTCCTACGTCACATCTATAGGATATGTTATTCCAATGCGCAGAGCCTATTGGGAATATAGGAACTACACTACAGTTGTTCCTAGGAGAAATGAATGACGAGAGTTGCTGCACTGCGTTGCATGAAAGGGAGAAGAGCAGAAGAACGTCATATCTATTAGGATATGGTGCTGTTCTCTCTTGCCCTCTGTGCTGGTGCATTTTTGACTGCCTTGTGCCAACGCACACATTCTTGCACCATACTGTAAGAATGTCTGCATGATGTCAAGCATGGGTTTTGCACTGGAAGGGAAACGTCCTCTACCAAATATTATACTTAGACATGTAAACATGTTTCCCACATTGTATGAAAGCTGTGCAGTCCTGCACACATGCAAAATTGGGATGTTGTTGAGAATAAAAAACTTTGTCAAACCTTATGCTTGGCTGAAGTAGGTATTACATTTTGGCATAAAGTCCTGTTTACCTTTTTTTAGTTGATAGGGCATCAAAATCATTGATGGTTTCATGGTAACATTCAAGTACCACCTATGGTATGCTTCCTTAGTGCAAGGTAGCCCTAAGTAGTACAAAGGGCTACTTTGCATTAATTTAAGGCTACTTTGCAACACAAATCAAGATTTGAGCTGTAAAGCAAATCCCCCAAAAACACTTTACGGCAGGTTTGCTTCACGTTTCACAAGCCTGCTGCAGATTATTAGTAAACCTTCCCCCCAGTTTGATCTACTTCACCAGTTTGGTCTCATCTGTATCTAATCTCTGTTAACGTGAAGAAACACTACTGCATTGTACCCTCTTTTGCTTCAGCATTGTACATCTATTATAATCCAATACCTCTATGGTGACAATCTTGTTAATATTAAACACACTGAGGTTTGGTTGTATGTCTCCTGAACAGTGCTTATATTTGTTAGCAATTTTAAGACGAGACTTATGGAGCAATGCCAGCATAAGGAATGGTAATATTCAAATGCAAAAGACCAGCTTTGCCATTTTAGTATGTTTAGCAATTATGAAGCTTCCTGTCACCATGCCAGTGGACCCTGGATGAACCAAATGTGGCTGCCAAGCATAGGTGCCAAAAAAACGAATGCATACCTAGCGTGATGAGACTCGTCTTTTTTTATTTTGCACAGTCTTTCTTTTAGTTCACTGTTTTTCACCCAACTAGTCAATCACTCCATGGCTGGTTGGTACCGACTCCTCCTCTGCTCATCCGCTCTTCTTCTGGGATGAGTGCATTCAAGCAGTTCCTTTTGGGTTTCTTGGTGGTCATGACCTTGATGATGTGGCAGCTCCCGTTGTTGGAAATGGCTGTTCGTGGAAATCCTGAACCTCTGATTCTCACAGCTTATCAGAGGGAGCTAGGAGCAGCCCCATGGGCTGATTGGGGGTGGGTCGGTGGAGCCATGCACATGCCAGGCTCATTCAGGAAGTAAGAATTCACACAGGTCCCACTGGACGGATGGGGACCAAAGCTCAGGTCAGCCCTAGGTCTAATGTCATGTAGCATCACAATTCTGGTGCAATGGCTCACCTACATCTCGCACCTCCTGGACATTCACTCCTCTTGCAGGATTAGAAGGCTCCTTCCCTCTTAGGAGACAGTCTGGTGTCTATATACTCCAGGAGAGGTGAACAGCTCTTCCACAAGAGGTATACTCAAGTTATGTCCCCTCACATTATGAAGCTGGCTGTCAGGTAGACACCAGCTTGGTTGCACAGAGGGATTGCTCCGTTGAGTAGGTCAGTGGATCCCACATTTTTTACACTAAAATCAGACAGGAGATGTGTTAGACCTGGAAATCGCTAGTTGGCCGAGGTAGGTACCTTAGGCCAAATAGGGACCCTTGCTTCCATGTCAGGGAAAGGAAGGACACCTTCTTAGATAGCCCTGCTCACCCCCCCTTGGTAGCTTGGCACGAGCAGCCAGGCTTATCTACAAGGCAAGTGTGTAGAGTATTTGCAACCACGCTCTCGGTAACCCAATGATTAAACCACAAATTGACTCCACAAGAGTTTCATAAAAACAAGTATATATATAAAAAGATGTACAAATGGACCACACAATATAAGTTCAACATATGCATATTTATAATATTCCTACTGGCCGGTTTTTAGGCCAGCCAGCCATTGTAGGTCCTGGCGATATTAATGAGCAGTTCTAGATGATCCACTGCAGTCCTAATTCAATGCTATGCAGTTCTTAATGCAAAAATCGGGCAAAAATAATGCCAAAATAATACAATGCATAACATAACAATCAGGCAGTGCATTATGCAAACTAATGCAATGCGTAATGCAACAATCAGGTAATTCGTAATGCAAAAATAGTGCAATACTTAATGCAACAATCAGGCAGTTCGTAATGCAAAAATAGTGCAATGCGTAATGCAACAATCAGGCAGTTCGTAATGCAGAAACAATGCAATGCGTAATGCTCTCCAGCACCGATCATGGTGTTTCAGACGGTCTCTCCGCTGCTCGTACTGACTCGTGGTCACCTTCCGCCAACAGATGCCCACAACATGGGTATGCTGTAAACAAAAGGTCAGTTCTGTACTCCGGCCCCGGTACTGCCGCTCCTCAGCAAGTACAAGCCGCAATACGAGCTGAATCAGAGGCTCGCACTGCAAGAATGGAAGAGGCCAAGAGTGTCCGTCTCTGAACCTGCACCCTGCCCCAGGCGGCGAAACACATTACCTGGGGGGTGCAATCTCGCTTTTCTCTCCTCTTCTCCTGACTTGGACCTCCGATGTGATTTTGGGAATTCCGGGCCATTGGTGGTAACAAAAATATCAGGCTGCAACAGTGCACACACACACAGTGTCGCTGAGACTCACTTGAGCTTCTGGTGTGCACAATCACAGGGCAATCCTCACGAAGGTCTCAGGCTGCAAGAAGCACACGCACACAGCGTTGCTGAGACTCACTTGGACTCCAGGTGTGCACGATAACAGGGCAATCCTCACAAAGGTCTCAGGCTGCACAAAGCACACGCACACAGCATCGCGGAGACTCACTCAGACATCGGGTGTGCGCGATAACAGGGCAATCCTCACGAAAGTCTCAGGCTTCACAAAGCACACACACACAGCATCGCAGAGACTCACTTGGACTCTGGGTGCACACCATCATAGGACAATCCTTACAAAGGGCTCAGGCTGCAAAAAGCACACACACACCGCGTAGCTGAGACTCGCTTGGACTCCAGGTGCCTACGATCACAGGGCAATTCTTATGAGGGTCTCACATGCACACAACGTTGCTGAGATTCTCCTGGAAACCTTTGTGTTCCTGAGTTTCCACAACAGGGAGCCAGCTCTCCTCGGGCCGTTGGGGTTCAGTTACTTCAGGACACAGCACACAGCAAAGTCCTTTCAAGCAGGGGGACACAGCACACAGCAAAGTCCCTTTAGCCTCTCCTTGGTTAAATCAGCAAAATGCAGGCCAGCCCCAGAACACACAGCAAGGGTCAGTCCTTTCCTTCATTCTCTTCAGCTGGTTCTTCCTTAGCAGAGGTTTTTCTTGACCACAAAGTAGTTTCAATCCTTTTCAGTCTTGAGCAATCCAACATTCAAGGATTTCAGCGCTCATAGTTATACCCCTAAATGTCTTTGAAGTCTTTGTGTTCAGGGGGGCAACCTTCTTCCTTTGATAGTGGGTGTCTGGATCCTTAATCCCTCGGCAGGAGATGGAGCCATTGTTTTATGACGGAGCCCAGGCCTCTTCACCTTTAGGGGCAACTCCTCCCCCCTACACTCCAGATGCAGGTCAGCCTGGTGCTGTCTCACCTCCTCTCCTGGGTCAAGACATTCCCCAGATCCTATCACTTTGAGATCCAGACAGTCAATCCACAACCAGGCAGAGACACACAGAAATGTTAAAGCACAAAAACCCAGCCACTTCTAAAAGAGTGGTTTCTAATCACACAATGCAAAACTCACCTTCACAAAAAGATGTGTTATTAAATTGTGAGTTCAGGCATACTAAACTTCACCTCTCCATCTTAAGCCTATGGGAAGATAGGCTGGAAACTATTACACAGCCTCCCCTGTTCTGTCCTATGGGCAAGATGGCCTTTCAACAGTTAAAAACGAAATTGAGATTTTTTCACTGTATGGTACACACCTCAGTACATGTCCTACCCTTCAAATGCACTGCACCCTACCCAGGGTGGTACCTTGGACCTACCATAGGGGTGTCTGATGTGCATAGAAAGAGAAGGGTAAGGCCTGGCAAGTGGGTGCACTTGTCAGGACAACATGGCAGTTTAACCAACTGCGTGCAGGCACTGCAGTGGCAGGCCTGAGTTCTCTCTTTAAGTCTACTTGTGTGGATGGCACAATTAGTGCTGCAGGCCCACTAGTAGCATTTGCATTACCAGCCCCGGCACACATAGTGCACTTTACTAGGGACTTTACTAGTAAGGCAAACATACCAATCACAGACAACCAATTATCATAACAATTTACACAGGGAGCACTTGCACTTTGACACTGATCAGCATTGGAAAAGTGCCAAAAGCATCTAAGGTGGCAAAACCAATTTCAGAAAAAAAGTTCTAGGGGGACAGCAAAAAGTTTAGGGAACTTTAGCCAAAAAGGGCCAAGTCCAACAAGATGTCTATAAACTATATGCACATTTTGAACAAGCTTCAGGTGTTTTTCTTTTCAGGTGCCCTTTTGAGGCTGCTCTGAAGACACAGTCTTTAAGAGGAAAGATTATTCTCACTACAGGGTAGTCTTCAGTCTGGAGAACCCACAACAGGTGCACAAAAAGGCGCAAACTTTCTGAACCAGTCTGTCAGCCAAACTCGCCAAACGGAAGAAGGGATCAGGCCAAGATAAAAGGCTGGCCTCTATTCATAATGACGGAAGAAGGGATCAGGCCAAAATAATAGGCTGGCCTCTACTCATAATAATAATGAACAAATTTATAAAGCGCATGGCTACACTAACTAGTGTGTCCCCGTGCTGCGGCATCAAAGACCTCGTTAGGAGTAGTGCAGTGATACAGATTAGAAGGGAAGGCCTGAGGACGGAAAGAGCTAGGTCTTCAGTCTCTTCCGAAAGAGTGTCTCCGAAGACTCCATCCGGAGACCCAGGTAAGATTATTCCAATGTTTGGCAGCCAGGAAACAGAAGGACCAGCCACCTATTCTTTCTCTTCTGATGGCCGGGATATTAACCTGCCCCGTCCCGCTTGATCTCAGCCAGCGGGTCGGAGTGTAGGGAATGAGTAAATCATGAAGATAGGTAAGCCCTTTGCTCTGTAGGATGCAGTGACTAACACACAGGGCTTTGAAGAGAATTCTTTCCCTCACCGGAAGCCAGTGAAGGGATGCTAGGGCCTGGTTAGAGCGAGACGAACCTCTGTGTTCTGAATGCATTGGAGTCTTTGCACACATTTGCTACTTGCCCCCAGCTAGAGGGCGTTACCATAGTCTAAGTGTGAGGTTACCAGAGCGTGGCCCGTGATTTTACTAGCTGTCACAGGAAGTACATCAAGGGTCTTCCGGAGTCCTCGCATTACCCCAAAACATTTCCCTGCCACCCGCCTGGTGAGGCTCTCTAAGGATAGTTTAGTGTCCAGCCACATCCCTAGGATCTTAACCTGTTCGCTGGGAGTGGGGTCGGTCCCAGTGTCTGAGGCCACCATGATGACGACCAAATCGAGGGGGCTGTGCCTACCACTAGCACTTCTGTTTTGTTGCTATTAAGTTTCAAACAATTGTTCGACATCCATGACGCCAGTTCTTGTAGGCAAGTCGAGAAGTTGATGGCTGCCTCATCGTGGGCTTGTGTTAAGAGACATAACCAATTGCGTGTCATCAGCATATGACACGACACTGATGCCAAATTTTCCAATAATCTCTGCCAATAGGGTAATGTAGTGAATAAAGAGAGTGGGGCTGAGTATGGAGTCCTGCCTGACCCCTTGGGTCAGCTTAATGCTCCTGGGTAGTATGGTTGCTGAGACACCTGAAAACTGCGGTCATGTAAGAGGGACCGCAGCCACTCTAGGGCTCGTCCAGCCAGACCTCCTTTCCTGAGGCGCTGAAGGAGTGTTGGATGGTCAACAGTAAACAGTAAAACTTTATTTGACCCAGACCTCAACTGAGATCAACAAATACAAAATTAAAATAATTTCAAATACTCATAAAAATGCTTAGCTAAAACATATTTGCTTTTTTAAGCTCACTACAAGATGGTACAGTGGTGATGTTCAGCCACCTACTCAGACAACATTAGAATGAATTTGATAGAATAGAATAAAATCTTCTGATTGTACTTCTTGTTTAAAACAGATTCAAGAAGCTTTTTAAAAACTTAAATAGGTTATGACACACATATTCATTAAAAGGAGAGTTACACAATGTAATTAAATCTTGAGCAGAGAAAGCGTTATACTTTAATTGAATTGGGATTATGTAACGTCGGCGGGGGTAACTATGCTCTCATTAGGACAGATTAATAGAACGTGGAGCAAATCTTGTTGCCCACCTTTACAAAGTTCACATATACCTTGAGGGTTATTAGAACCATCCCAGCTAGCTGAGAAAGTGGCTAAAGGGAGTATGCCCGGACGTAAAAGTAAAATACTCCGCCTTACGCCATTCTCTAATTGAAAAAGCAAGTAAGGGATAGAAGTTTTGAATTCCTTACGTTCAGCGAACCCTTTATAGTGCTTCAATTGACAACAGTGATCTTTATCAGATTCAAAGCTGATTCTAGGGGCCAAATGTTTTAAAAACAGTTTCAGATGTGCTGGAGACCACTCCTGTAAAATTGCAACCGTGCATTGTGAGACCTCCAAGGCTTTTACCATATTCTTATTAAAGGTGTACCCAGACGCTTTCTCTCTAAAAAACTCAAATTTTAACAAATGTCTTAAGGTGTCTGGGGCTGCATGTAGACCACCTAATAATATTACAAATTACTCTGGCAAAAATTCCCATAACCGATAGCTCAAGACGTAGGGCTTGAACTGGGACCGACTGTGCCACTTTTATTAGTTTTCGGAGAATGGTCCCTTCTTTTACTTTTAAAGATTGCCATGTTTTAATTTGTGAATATTCCATGGCATACGATAAGATCGGGGGGATTTTCATATTGTAGACTTCCAGCATTGAATTAAAATGTCTGTTTCCTGTGGAAAGATACAATCTCTGTAGAGCCCCAAAAGGGGAATCTGCCTTCCAGTACACATTGCAAAGGTGGGCTTTATCTAGGAGGTTGGAAGTGAATGTTCTACCCAGATACACATACTTACTTACGGTCTCTATTGGCTTGTCTCCTAGAGACCAAGTATAAGGTGAAGGCTTCCTTCTGCCCCTAAAGGGGAGTGCTTTAGTTTTATTAATATTTGGCTTCAGGAAGTTTTCGGTTGCATAGAGATTTAGTTCATTCAAAGATCTTTGGGACCTATCGGGGTCTGGTCAGGAATTACGATATCATCTGCGTACATTAAACACAGTATACCTACTTTAGCTAATTTTGGAGGAAAATTATTTCTTTGAGAGAGACGCCCTGGGAGATCGCTGATATAAATAGAGAATAATAAAGGAGCTAGTAAGCATCCTTGTTTTAGCCCATTCTGCAAAGGGATGGGTTTGGTTAGGTCTTTTTCGCCCCCCATTTGAACTCTACACCAAATATGAAATAAAAAAGCCTGGTATACCCCAGAGCTTAGAACTCTTAAATAGCTCTGTAAACAGAAGGAGAGGCTCTGGAGAAAAGACTACCAAGAAACTAGTAAGGATATTTATAGAACTGCTCTTCGCAACTACAAAAAACTGATTAAATCCACTCAATCCAACTATTACCAGGAAAAAATCACCTCTGCCTCCAGCTCTTCTAGGGAAATCTTTAAAATATTCAAGTCCTTAGTCACCCCACCTATTCCCACTGCTGATCCCAGTCTTGCACATACTCGCTGTAGGGAACTAGCTAATTTTTTTTATATAAAAAATAACAGACATCTATTCCACTTTCCATGATACACCACGGATATCAGTATCACCCCCTAGTCTGGAGATGAACCTCCTTGAGACATTTCCCCCTCTTGACTGCCCTGAGGTTCAATCACTTCTGAGCAACCTTAAATCAGGTTCACCAGTTGATGTAGCACCCCCCACCATGCTCAACCTGGTCTCCGATGCTGTGGCCCCGGTGATTAAGGAGGTGATCAATACTTCACTCGCAGCTGGGGAAGTCCCCCTCCACAGGAAACATGCAAGAGTGAAAGCATTATTGAAAAAGCCCAACCTCAATCCTGATGATTGGGCTAACTACCGCCCTATCTCTTTGCTGCCCACAATTAGTAAACTGACTGAAAAGGATGTCAATTCTCTGCTTTCCACCCATCTGGAAACCCAGAATCTACTGCATCCAACACAGACCGGTTTCAGGTGCAAACAAGGCACCGAAACGGCTCTGGTGGGAGTCATTGAGGAAGCAAGAAGGATTGTAGATGAAGGCAGTTGTGCAGCCATATTATTATTAGACCTCAGCGCGGCCTTTGACACCGTTAACCACTCTATTCTGATTCAAAGGATGTGTGATGTGGGTGTCACTGGGACCGCGCTGAAATGGCTGCAATCCTTCCTCTCCGACCGGACTTTCTCTGTATTTGAGGATGACATCTCTTCTCCACCTGCGCATCTTCACTGTGGCGTTCCCCAGGGTTCATCCCTCAGCCCAACATTATTTAATATATATATGAGGCCTTTGGCTGAGGTGGTGTTACCCTAGGGAGTGCAACTAGTGACGTATGCTGACGATACGCAGCTCATCATCACCCTTTCTGATCAGATGTCATCCTATGATAAACTTTCCTCCTGCCTTAGCAAGGTTCGTGAGTGGATGGATGCCTCTTTCCTGAAACTTAACGGAACAAAGACGGAGATCATGATGTTGGGGCATGATGCTCCATCCACGGTGGACGGATGGTGGCATACCACCTTGGGCCACACCCCTTCTCCCAAAAAGAAAATCAAAAGTTTAGGGGTTTGGTTAGACCCAGCTCTCAACTTTTTGGCACAAGCGCAGAAGGTTGCAGCGACCTGCTTCGCCCTGAGGAGATCTTTTAGAAAAATCATTGAATTGCTTCAGTTCGAAGCAAGGCGGATATTAGTCCAGGCCCTGATTCTAACACACCTGGACTACGCTAATGCGGTATACTTGGGAGCACCACTAGGGACACTCAGGGTCCTTCAGACGGTACAGAATTGTGCTGCCCGGATGCTTCTAAAGATACCGCGTAGAACGTCCGCCAAACCAGCACTCCGACAACTCCACTGGTTGCCAATACAACAAAGGATCGAATTTAAGGCTATGACCTCTGTTCATAAAGCCTTGACCAACACAGGGCCTGGTCTAATTCAACCTCTGTTCTGCCCTTACCAAACCAATAGGACCCTGAGATCTAGTAGTAAGAACTTTCTGGCAGTCCCACGAATAAGGAGAATCCGTATGGGCGGCAGACGTTTTTCTGTCCAAGCAGCTAAACTTTGGAACAATCTGCCGGACCCTATTCAGATGGAAGAGAACCACCCTAGGTTTAGAAAAATGTTAAAAACCGTCCTATTTCTTTAATCTCTCGGGTGATGAATTGGTTCACTGCAGCGCTGGGATGCCCCCAGGTAACCATGCGCTATAGAAATGAGTATTCATTCATTCATTCATGTATGTAGTGCGATTATTATTATTAACCCCTTGAATGCTCATGACGAGCTGACTCCCTTCCCTCACTCCCTTCCCTCACTCCCCTTCCCTCACTCCCTCCCTCACTCCCCTTCCTTCCCTCCCCTTCCCTCACTCACTCCCTCCCCTTCCCTCACCCCCTCCCTCGTTCCTTCACTCCCTTCCCGCACTCCCCTTCCCTCACTCCCCTTCCCTCACTACCCTTCCCTCACTCCCTCCCCTTCCCTCACTCCCTCACTCACTTCCCTTCCCTCACTCCCTCACTCCCCTCCCCTCACTCTCCTTCCCCCTCTCCCTCTCCTTCCCTCACTCCCCTTCCCTCACCCTCACTCCCTCCCCTTCCCTCAATCCCCTTCCCTCACTCCCCTTCCCTCACTCCCTCCCTCACTGCCCTTCCCTCACTCCCTCCGTCACTCCCTTCCCTCACCCCTCCCTTACCCCCTCCCTCACTCCCTTCCCTGCCCTCACTCCCCTTCCATCACTCCCTCCCTCATTCCCCTTCCCTGACTCCCTCACCCCCTCCCTCACTCCCTTCCCTCACTCCCTCACTCCCCTTCCCTCACTCACTCCCTCAACCCCTCCCTCACTCCCTTCCCTCACTCCCTTCACTCTGTCTCCCTCACTCCGTCTCCCTCTGTGCACTCCTCCCTCTGTCGCCCTCCTCCCTCTGTCTGTCTCCCTTTCTCTGTCTCAATTTCTCGGTCCCCCTTTGTCTCTGTCTTCCCTCCCTTTCCCTCCCTCCCTCTGTCTCTGTCCCTCTACCTCCCTCAGTCACCCTCTGTCATCTCACCATGCCTGTGTGTCACCGGGCTGAGACAGCTTCCCCAGCCAGCTTCCCCAGCACGCACAGACACACAGCCCCCACCCTGAGCACTTCACAGGTCTTTAAAAAGACCATTTGCATGTGAATTGGGCTTTGCTGTATTTCACCTCCTCTTAGCGCCCCTGCAGCTTCACTCTGGCCTCGCTGGAATGAATCGCCCGGCCCCCACAGAGCGGCAGAGTGTTTGCAGACACTCTTTGAAAACACGGTTACAATGTCTCATGGTCCAGGGGTCGCCACGGAAGGCTTGTCGGGCCGCTGCCGGCCCACGGGCCGTACTATGAGTACCCGTGGTCTATACTATTGAACGCAGTCGAAAAGTCGATAAAAGCACAATATAAAATTTGGCCGTTTGACTTCACAAATTTATCTAGCACAGTTTGGAACACTGCAATATTGTCCAATGTAGAATGCTTTGTGCGAAACCCAGCTTGATACATAGGAATTACTTTCTTGGAAAAAGCTGAGTCTTTTAAGTGTTCCAAAATACAAGCAGCAAAGATTGCCGGAGGTGTCTAGGAGAGCTATTTGCCTATAATTTGCAGGGTTTGTTCTGACGACCACGCTCCCTTGCCAAGATTCAGGAATTTTACCACTTTCCAGGCAATATTGAAAAAGAGGGGCTAAAAATGTTCCCCAGTCGTCATAGTTTTTTTGTAAAACTTTGATAGGAATCTTATCTGGGCCCATTGCCGCTGTAGACCTGGCAGAAGAAATCAAAGTAGAGATCTGAGCGGCTGAGATTTCCATTGTATTTTGTTTGGGGAGTTTCATCGATGCCTGATCCAGTCCGGGGATAAAAGGTCTTGATGGTTGGATTTATAAAGCCTTAAGATATACTTTTCCCAATCTGATGATGGTACAGGAGTTGTTTCAACCGATTTTCGAATCCCCGTCTGCGCTGCGATTATTTTCCAGAATGCTTTATTATTATTGTGCTTTACTGCTTGTTGGATGTCTACCCAGACACAATCTCTCAGAGCTTGTCTTTCTCTCACCTTTTACCGTTGATGTTGTTTTTTCAGTTTCCTTATTTCTCCTTGTCTAAAGACGCCAAAAGAACGAAATTGCATTCTAGTCAATGTATTTAATTGTCGAGAAATATTGTTCTCCAGAGTTTTTCCTATCTGGCATGTTTTAACATATTCGCGTCTAGAAATACTACCTTGGAGAGAGGCGACTACCGTCTGCAAGGTTACCTCGAATCTGTTTATTGGATTACCGGTATTGCTTAGTGATGTTAGCAATTCTTGTGAGATCAAAAGATTAATTTTACTAATAGCTTTAGAATTCCAATGGATCCTTCCTGTTTTCTGATTTACGGCTGCCTGGCCTTCATAGGAATGGAATGACCACGAAAAGGGGTGCTGGGTATGAATTTCAACTTCCACAGTAAGTAATGCATGATCGCTTTCACGTGAATGTCTAGTAGAGAGCCATTGAACCTTTGAAAATAAGTTTAGGCTGCAGATGAAATAGTCTGTGATTGAAGACTAAGGGCTAGATTAGGATTGTGGTGAATCCGCATCCTCCGGGCCGACTGAAGCCACCGAACACCATCTTTTATAGAGATCTGCAGAGGAGTATATTGCAAATATTTCCCTTCTATTTCTTCCGTTCTCTGTTGTTTGAAGTTATTAATAGAGATGCCTTTTATTCCTTTAACTTCCCTTATCCCTTTACATATGGAGCTTGCCTTCTTAACCATAGAAATATCATAACCATTTTTATGAAGAATACTTTGTTCTTTAATAATGATAGCTGGGACGACGTCACACCAGAACTCAACACGGGCCACCGAGCAGGTTGTTTTGTCTGGAAAGGAGACTAATTTTATTTCACCTGAGGTTAACGAATGAAGCAGTCCAATCTTATTTAACAATTCAACTATTCTTCCTCGATTTAATGGGCATTTACCGCTAGGAAATATGTCTGTAAAGTCTAGTACGTTTTGTAGTGAGACCTCGGGATCATCTTTAGCATCTAAGATGTCACCATTACCCTCTGTTATATATTCTTTCTTATATTCTTTTGCTTGCGTGCAATTTGAAGAGTCACTCAGAGCTAGCGGATTTAATGCTGTACTGCTTTTTGTTTCCATTTGAATGATTTTTTGAGAGGACTTCTGACAAGTATTATATGGTCCATTGCTCTTGGGAAAGTTGCTTTCTTCCTCATCGTGTTCTGCTTGACTTATTTGGAGAAATTTTATTTTTCGGGATGCTCTTTTCGATATTCTTCGTTTAAGTTTTTTCTTAGACAGTTTTGGTTTATTCTTTTTCCCGGACTTAAGTTTCTCCTTTTTTTGGGTCGTTCTTATGGGTTCCAGAGGAATTAGTTGGATCCGAGGAGACACGTCCCCTTTACTCTCAGATAGTCGAGAAGGGAAGAGACCTGTTTTTTGTTTTCTTGCTATGAAGATCGGAAAGAAAGATATTGGTTTGTTGGTAATGCTCCCCTTATCTCTTCCTGGCCCTGGCTCTTTGAATAGTTTTCGAAGAGAATACATTTCATCGACATTATTTTAGATTTTTTGGTATTTGGTACTTTTCCATTTGGCTTCCCTTCTGTTTTTCCCCCTTTTCTTGCATAGGCGAGATACAGGAGACCGAGGCAGTTACATGACACTTCCTTTTTCTGCCCACGTCATGCTGTGGGCTAAGAGTTGGCATATGTGTCGTTTTAACTGGTAAATTTGAATGAATCATTTGTTTTTTCCTTTTTTTGTCTACGAGATATTGAAGGATTCCGGTTTGAGTTTCTAAGATCTGATCCGAATTTTCCCGATTCTTTTCCAGGAGTGTTAATATCGAGTCCATAATTCTCTGTAGAGACAGAATAGTATTAGATACAGGATCTTGTCTGGGTGCTGATTGGGGCATAATGAACGACAGGAACTCAGTAGAATGAGAGAAATTTTGATCTAGCTCTAACAAATTACTCGGTGTACTGGATAATATACGGACGGATTGCTTTTGAGCATTATTAGAGTCAAGATGAGCAAGTGAGATGAGGTTAAGATCTGGTAGAGTAAAATCAGTTGGTGCGACTTGTCTCGGGCCCTCCTTTATTTTCATTTTGGAGAATATTCTTGGAAGGTCTGTCATGAGCGAGAGATTCTCAAGCTCTTTGTGCTCATGGGATGTTGTGGGATCATGCATTTCCAAAGGATATGAGGATTGAGCATTTTGGTGAGGTTCATCCTTAGATGAGAGGACTTCGTAGGCTTGGTCTTCACTTATAACGTCAGCTTTTCCTTTTACTATAATTGCGGATTGCTTTGTCTAATCCTCTTGAGAATTGTTTTTTACGAAATCTGTAGGCAATGTCACTGTAGGTAAGAAGAAATTTGCCTTGCCGTTGAGGGGGCGGGAGGAGGAATGAGAGATAAATCAGCTGAGATATTTTCCACCTATCTACCTTCTAAGTGCTAGAACATCCATCCTCCAACAGCTTTCTCCTGTTTTTGAGCCTTCGTGTCTTCCTGCCCGCCTACTGACAGTCTGGCAATCTATCGGCCTTAGCCAGTTTCTGGCTCTTCTTCGGGTCACCTTATCGCCACATTGCCGCCAAGCTGCTCGGTGTACTCTTTGTACTGTAGGCAGGTTTTCTGGATTTAGGAAGACACGACTCCCTTTTCCAAACACAGATGGCTCACCTTAAACTAAATTTGTCTGAGCTGTCGAGTTATTTACTTAATATGTAGAAGTACCACCGAATTCTGCAAAATTCTGCTGAATGCTGCCAGGTGCTATATTGGGATTAAAACCGGCTCATTTCAGTTCTACCGGTATCTCACGTCGAGGCACATGCCCCACAATAACGGAAAGTAAGCAACAGGAAGCATCTGAAAGTCAGCAGAAAACTTCCTGGCGTAACTATGTCCGCAGCTGCCGCTGCCACTAAATAATCTGCTATCTGCTTCTTTTATTGTTTTGTGGTTTTCTCAGATTCCAGGGATTCAGGGGGGTGCAGAAGTGTGGGTTATGCGGGATGGCTAACAATCGCCTACCAACCTGCCAGTGCCCGCTAGCTTTCAGCGTTTCTTTGCGTGCTCCACTCCTCCTCTCCTGCTCCCACTTCTGCTCTGCACTGCTCGGTTGCTGCATCCAGATCTGCGCGGTGCGCCCGCTGTTCAGTCCCAACACCGCAGTTTCTCGCAGCCATCACAGCCCTCAGCTCCGAGTCCGAGTCCGGGGATGGGTGTGCTCCGCGAATGCCTGCCGGTGTAAGCCGACCGGAACAAAGACACTGAATCAATGCCGGCACACCAGCCCTGATCTTTGGACTGGGTAAGAGTGGTCTGCTTAATTCTGACACTCTGTTCATCACCACCCCCTTTTCTGGCACACCAGCACCAGCACTCCTGCGGCCCCCCCCACTGCCGCTCGGCTCCGCAGCCGCTCTCCAGCCGTTCTCCGCCCGCAGTCTGCGCCGTATAGTCTCCCGAAGAGATGCAAGGAGTGCCGGAGAGGAGACAGCACAACGGGTGCAAGCCAAGTCAGAGGGAGCCGCAACGGCAACACGTCACAGGAACAGGAAGCCTTGATGGTCTACTGTGTTGAATGCGGCACTGAGGTCTAAGAGGACTAGGGCGACCGTCTGGTCCTCATCTACATGTTTGCGGATGGTTTCTGTAGATAGGAGCAGTGCTGATTCAGTAGAGTAGGTAGCACGAAAACCCGACTGTGTAGGGTGAACTAAGTTGTGTTTATAATAATAAGGGCTGACAGTTGAGTGTTGACCACCTTCTCTGCTATTTTGCCAAAGTAGGGCAGAAGTGAAATTGGACGCAAATTCTCGAATTGACTCATGCTTACATTCGGCTTCTTTTTTATGGGGAGGACAATCGCCTCCTTCCACCTTTTTGGGACCGTTCCTGAGGTAAAAGAGAGTTCGAGGAGGTGGCTGATGTAGGGCGCTAGTACCTCTAGGCTCCCTCTTAACACTTTAGGAGTCGTGGGGTCCCTTGGTGAGCCTGACTTGATGCTTAAGGCTATGTCTTTGAGACTGTCACAAAAGGGGAGAACAAAACCACAACGATATTTCGCCTCCGCTATGTTGGATGTCCCATCACTATCCGGGCACCCATTACGTGCTACATCTGGGAAGGTGGAGTAGATCTTTCCTACCTTCTCCGCAAAGAAGTCTGCCACCAAGTTGCAGGAATCCACTGAGCTGATGTTTGGAGCTGTGGTTCTTGCTAGTGACGAGATCTCTTTAAAAATAGTGAAGAGTTCCTTCGAGGAGTTCTCAGCTATCCCAATCCTATCACTATAGTAAGCGGCCCAGGCTTTTCTTATGAGGGAGTGAAAGTGTTTGAGACTAGTTTTGGATTCAGTTTTCCTGTGATCTGGGAAGTCTTTCCTCCTTGTTCTTTCAAGGCGCTTACAGGCGGTTTTAGCTGTTCTGAGTTCACCATTAAACCATGGTGCTGTTTTTAATTGTCTCCCAGGTACACTCGAGACCATGGAGCGTTACTATCTAATGACTCCATAATCGCCTTGTCAAGTACGCTGCAGGCAGAGTCAATTTCTTTGCCACCAGGTGACCTGCCCTGTTGGAGGGCCAGATTAAAGCTCGCTGATGAAAACCTAGCCCACTTCCTATGCGGTTTCCCGGTGCCAGACATCTATGCCGAGTATATGTATGTGGCAACAGAGCGCTAAAGGGAACCACAAAGTGGTCAGTCCAGGGGACTGCGATCGGGGGTTTAATTCCTAAGGCACCCCAATTGGCAAAAATCAGGTCTAATAGGTGGCCTAATTGATGAGAAGGAAGTACCGATTGTAGTGTCAGTTGGAGGGCAGCCAGTTCCTGACAGATCTTCTGCACTCCGGTATTAGTCAGCTCGTCAAAGTGAAGATTCAGGTCCCCCAACAACAGCATTTTGTCATAGCGCAGTGCAGGTTGAATCATCTGCTCAATTAGGCTAGATACAAACCGGGTGGAGGGCCCTGGAGGCCTATAAAGTAGAAACCCCTTTATAATGTAGTTGTAAATGGAAATGGAAATGTAGATTCATTTATATAGCGCTGTATCACCGACCGGTTTCTAAGCGCTTGCTTAGGGAACCCGTCCTGGTATTCCCCTGTAAGATAACCCATTACTGGGCATCCCCAAGGTGAAAGCCAGGCATCCTGCTGCGAGGGGCCGTCGTGGAGATTAAGCAAGCTATTGCCCAGAGTTGCAGAGTGGGACTCCATGATTGGAATAGGCGCCGAGGCGAGAATTGTCAGGTCTGGGGAAATTTGAGCCCAAGACCCGCCGAGGCGGGGAATTGAACCCTGGTCCGGGCCAGACCTCTGCATCAGGGTCTGCCGCTCCAACCACTTGAGCCACACTTCTCCAGTTGCCATTACAGAGAAGAAGCCTGCTTCGCTATCCTCAATGTTGGTTGACTCTAAGGTACATTGAATTGTTAATTTATGAATAATGGCAATCCCTCCTCCCCTGGTAGTCGGCCATAGTTATGTGGAAGAGCCTTGAGGATTTCTGGTGTAGAGTCCTCGTTTAGCCAGGTTTCAGTAAGAAACATCACATCTGGCTGCAAGTCAAATAAATAGTCGTGAATTTCATGTTTGTGCTTCTTCAGGGATCTACAGTTGATCAGGGAGAGACTTAACTTCTGGCAAGCCCCTCTCAGTTTCAAGTTCGTCTCCGTAGTAAATGGGCAGTGACTGCATTTCTGACGCATTTTCCCTATTGTTATGCTATGCTTACAAGTTTCCAAGATGGGGGGGCATAGTGCGTGCAGCTGTTCAGCGGTATAGCTACGGGCTGATCTGGATCGGGCAGGGGTTCTGGCCCGAGCCCTGCCCAGACAAGGACAGGCTTGCTTTTGGAGCGCCGGCGGCGTGCCCGCTGGGCACGTCCGCTGCGCGTCTGCTCGAGCCTGCGCATTAAGTAGGGTCTCTTCCCCCCAGACTAGACGCTATGTGGTCCCTTTCACCTTGCACAACTCAGCCTGCAGTCCCAGGCTACACCCACCACCTACCAAATGGCAGTGCTTCAAGAAGACCAATCAGCAACTCCTTGCTCAGCCAAAAACCCATCGATTTTGCAAAGGATTCTCTCCTCTCAATTCAGTGTTTAGGTACCTGATTTAGAGGTTGGTGGGAAGGATACTCTGTCATAAACAGGACGGATTTACTGTCTGCCTTGTTATAAGCCCATTGTATCCTATTGCACCTGTAATAAGGCGAGTACCCATCCCCCAAACTCTAAATCAGGTCTCAGCCTTTCAGCTTCAGGAATGTCTGCAATATTATGTTGTCCATAAGCAAATGTTCACGAGATAACATGACTGAGGAGAAACTGTCTTATTATAACCAATTCAGAAATTCATGTTCAGCTTTATTCTTACAGTTTCTGAAAGAGCTTTCATTTGTTCTAATTCTGTGGAGCAGGTTCCTGCGGAATATACAGCTACGACAAATCTAACATGTTTTGGAGACTTACAAAGACTTAGGGCCTCATTTAGAGTTAATGAAGTGGGAGCATGAACCATAAATGAGTGGATCGCTTATCCCTCTCAGCCCCCACCCCACTTTCTTAAATGTGAGCAGAGCTCTACGTTTCCTGCAGTGAATCCTTTGTTGGCAGAAGTTATGGACTTGCGGCCCTTCCACCACAGGGCAGTCGGCCAATGTTTGAGGATGCCATGAAAATTTAGCAGTAGGGCTTTAGGCACTGGGAATACATTCATGATTGGTACTGCTGCTTCCAGTTTACTTATACAAAACAGGAATTAGTATGTATTATAGCCACAATTACACCTATTGGTGTTTCATTTTAACATGTCAAAACATAGTATTAGTCAAATTATCAACAACAACAAAATTAAAATTGACTAATGTTTTGAGAATTAAAATGGACAGGTTTCAGGTTGGATTTGCACATTTTCCATAATAGGAATGACAATACAATGACAATGAAATAAATTGTCCTATTGGCGATAAGATATAGAAATGGGGCCTTAAGAAGTAATAACAATAGGGAGTAGATTGTCAGTGTTGTATTTAATCAGATTGCTGTTATCCCTCTGACATTTTTTGGGATGTGTATATCACAGACAGGTGCAATATATATAATTATGGCGGCATGGGTTCCAAAAAGTAAGAGAGATGATTCGGCGCTTCTTGTGCTAGTTTTTATCACATATATTTTTATTAATGAACTGAAAATAAAGTGACTTTTTTGTGTCTATAATTATGTGGCATTACTGCTTTATTGTGTGTGCCAAATAAGCTGATCGTTACATAAATCCACATAAGAAGTAATTAAAGGTTTTTACGTTGAAATAACTATATATATATGGTTGACCATTGTATGCCAGAAGGTCCACCGTTGTGTTAATCAACTCTGGTGGAAAAACCTATGCAGCCTTAGTGGAACACTCTAAATTAGTATTTTCTACCAAGTATAAAGTTCTCCAGATAGACATATCGGAAAACTGTGGGTTTGGGCAAAAGCACGTATCTCTGTAATTTCTCTCACATATTTACCATCTCCGATGTCTATGGGGAATAAATGCAAGTGTGTATCATAGCCTTGGGCGCAATTTATTCTGAAAAACTATCTATCAAAAACCTCCGTCTCTGCCTTGACACTAATGCTATCAGCTGGGATCCACTAGCTAAGACTTATGACGCCAAAACCCTTGGTGCTGAGGCACTCTCCCTCAAGCGTGAGGCACTGTGAAACAATAACAAATCTGTATTAAGAAGTAGAATCTGTAATGGTGGGAGAAGGCATGGACATTGCTAAAATGAGTGGCCACTGAAATTATTTTGGCCGCAAACGTATATGCTTCTAGAATCTAAACAACTTTATTAAAGTAATATGTAATACAATGCAGGTTATATGTCATTCAGAACAGATATTTTGGACAATCACATTACAGGAACTTCGCAGTGTGACCCGGTACTTACATGGCAATACGAATTTCAATATAATAACTAAAACAAATTGAGCAGGAGGAAAAACCGCGAGTGACGTGTTTCACGGTAGAAGTATGTAGTTTGCCTGAGAGCTGTTTGTGGCGCAGATTTTTTGCAATGATACACAAAGTGCAACACTGTGATGCCATTTTTGGTCATGGCGGGGGGGATGGGGGAATTGGTGAGGAGAGGGGCAGAGTTCTGGCATGGGGCGAGTGAGGTCTACATTAGGAATGCAATCCCTATGGCCATATGTGTGGTGTGCTTTCTTAGTCGGGGTGGAGGAGTCGCTGTGCGGTGTGCACTGGAAGGCGAACAGCAGATCGTCTCATGCGGACACAATGAGGCACTTCTGCAATCCATGAGCTTCCTCGTGGCAAAGTGCAGCAACTTCGACCCTGTCCCATTTAATAGTTGCCACCTGCCAACATTCTGGTGCAGGGGGGTTGCGCTCGCCTTCCAATGCATTGAGATCATTCATCATGCTATCAGCGATGCCAGATCAATGAATTGGGTAGTGGCACCGCCTGCTTTAGAGCGCTTGAATGGACCAAGTCGGCTGCTGGCTACGCCATCTAAGTCCATTTGGACTTTCAATTTGTCGAAGTGGTCCGACTGGAGTTCTGTGTGCTCTATCAGATGGTCAAAGGAGATAAGGGTGACATTATGGAACAGGTTTCCTAGGGTTCCCACGCCTGCTGTTTCTCAGAGCTCCACCTCCTCCAGACCTATCTGTGCCCAGAAGGCCCGCATAGAGTGTAAAGGGATCTCTCAGGAGTATTGTGGCATGTTCTGCATAACTTGCAATGCCCTCCTGTGGCTCTCACTCACCACTTGCAGGAGGCTACTAATGGGGGCAGGCAGAACTGCACTGGGGAGAAGTAGCTCTTGCACGAGTAGCAGCGCCTTCTCCGCAAGCTCCAGTCCTGTCTCCACTAGAAGGTGGGCCACTGAAGCTGTGCAGTCAGGTAGTACTGCTCGAGCACCAGGGCACCCAACCCTCCTAGCTCTATTGGGAGCTGCGGATGGCCATGGCCCCCCTGCGTCTCCCTTTTTCATAATGATGCAGCCCAACATGGCATTAAGAGACTTAAATGTTCTGTGGGGAATGCTTACTGGTAGGTGGGAGAAATAGCACGTAAGCATCATCATATTGGAGTGGGACACTTGGCCCTGCAACGTGAGGAGAAGGGAGCAGCAGAAGGTGATTTGGGGCTGGAGCGAGGAGATCGCCTTTGTGACGTTTCCCTCAAGGGGGGCTTTGCGCGAATGGTAGATGTTAATGTCCAAATACCGCAAAGTGCGAGGCTCCCAAAGGATGACATGGGCATTCACCTCAATGTGCTGTGAGGGGCAGTCTGGGAGAAGTGGGAACAGGAAGGTATTGGCCCAGGTGACTCCCAATCCTGAGGCAGAACAAAAGGTTTATTAGTACATGCGCTATTTCACTTTCACTTTTCAAAACTTTATTCGTTTCAGAAAAGAAGAATCATAAAAGTCAAACAATTACATTTACAAACATAGTTTGGAATTCATTTAAAAGACAATCTTACAATTATAACGCTAAACTAATAAAATACATTGGTTAATATGGTCACAGTAAAAACCCATAACTTTTGCTTTCAATCAATTAGGGTAATTCATAAATTCTTCATACCAGGGTATACATTAAAGGGCAGGGAAAGGGAAGTCACGATACAACAATATGCATGGGCAAAGAGACAAGTTCTTGGGGCCAAATTTAACCATACCGTTTTCTAATCAACAGTGACACTCGTATAAAGTTTAACATCGCACTACAGACACCAGATGAAGACAAGGATAACAGATGGTCATAACCCTCTTTATAATGACATGGTTGCTTTTCCTTAAGGATCGGCTTAATAAACCTAATTCTCGGATCCTTATATAGGGAACAAAAGAGAACAACATGCATCGTGCTCTGGCTATCTCTATTATTACAAGGACAGGGGGGCAGTCTCTCACACCATCCCCCCTGTTTAGGAAATGCAAGAAGAAAGTGCAAGATGTGTAACCTAAACCTTGTCAAATAGAAACGCCATTGCACATGATTTGTAAAGGTTAAATAAAAATAATGCGCTATTTCATATATGTCCTCCCCGATTAGGACCTCGTCAGCGTACAAGAAGCTGGCATGAACCATGTCTCTGAGGGGTATAGCCCAGGAACAACCTGACTGGCGGACTTGCTGTACAAGGGAATCCATCACCAAAGGGAATAGCAGGGGGAACAGCAGGCATTCCTGAGGCTTGCCCCTGCCAACTGGTAAGGGGTCTGAGATTCTCCATCCAATCTTCACTCTCGTTGTTGGGTTGGTTTAAAGCAGTTTGATCAGTCTCTGTAGCCTACCCCTAATGTCGATTGTATCCAGTACCACAGACATGTAGATCCTATCTAAGGTGCCAAATGCCTTTTTGAGGTCCAAGACCGGGCAGGCAGCATAGGGCCAGTTTGCTGGGCCTCCTCCAATATTCTAATCTGTCTACGGATACTAAGGGTCGTGATCTAGTTGGAATAAACCCATTTTGGGTTGGATGTACATGGGTCTACATTTGCTCCAGTAATCGTGACACCAGAATCTTTCTTAGGACCTTATAGTTGTTACCTAGCATGGGCAGCAGGTTTTTGGAGGCAATCTCAAGGGGGTCTTGTCCCGGCTTCGGGGGCAAGACTGGGAGGACTTCTAATAGAGTCGGAGTAGATGCCCAGCATTGACTGCAGCTGTGCTGTGCCATGTTTGGTACGTAGACACTAACCAAGAAGTATTGCCTGCCATTCGGCTTCCCCTCCACAAAAGCACTCTGGATCAGTCTCGACCACGATGCTCGTCTATGTTTCTAGATAAGTATGCATTTTTAGAAGGCTTTAGCGGACTTCTATATCATTAGTTAATGGTGTACACCAAAACTTCCCACATTTTGAAGTTACAGAAATACTTGGAATTGATGTGGTACGTTAAACTGAATTAATATGTAAAATACTCATATAGGATCTGGTGCAGCGAATGAATGACTAGTCCACATGAATGGACCGGCAGTTAATATGAACAATTCCTTTTGGTTACCAGCTCCTCTTCCACAACTATGTTCATATATGTTCATGTATGTTTATATATATTTTTGCATTTCTATGTATTTATATAGCAAACAACATTTTGACCAGAAATACTATGCAGTATATACATCAAACTGTTCACAGGATTAAAGCGCAGGATGGTAAAATATATACCATTATTAGAATAGAGGGTGGTAACTGCAATTACAATGGTCTCTTTATATTTGGTAATGTAAATTTATTTATAAATCTGTGCTGTGTCACTGTTTGTTTCAACACAGACAATAATGTATTACTTTATTGCTTTTTCCTTGTTCCATCAGCCCATTTATATAACACTACATAATACCTACTACTTTATTCTGCCACTCCTTTTCTCCCATCTGCACAGAGAAAACGTCTGGCAAGGCCAAAAGGCTTTGTTTAATGCACACGATTTAAGGCCTATTTTGACATGCTCATTTACTTGTTTATTTAGAAAAATGTTACTGGCACAACATATCAATAGCGCCAAGCCATTACATGTAACAATGATTTCAAGAGTGAGAAAATAGCCACTCTCAGGTAACTTTGCATTTGATTTGCCTTTCTTTATAGTTTATTTGCCTTTTTGACAAATGTAGCCAGCTTTGCTCAATCTTAGTCATATTTTAAGTAGCCAGATTTGTTGGTTTCTGGGAAATAAAATCTACTGCTTGGAGCAGGTTGGGGATCAGCCATCTCTGAGGACTGGATTCCCACAAAGCCCAAATAGCTGTGCTCAAATTAACCTAAGAACAGGGCCGGACTGGACATAACGGGCATCAGGCGTTTCCTCTGAAGTGTAGGAGTCGGTTTTGCAGCGGTGGGTGCCGGTTATGCAGTGGTGCTGCAATATTGGCCCCCCGTAACAAAAGCAGCAGTGCTTCCAACTTGCACCCGCTCTCCCCTGATTTTGCCAGGGCTGCCTTGGGTTTCCAGCCCGGCTCTGGGTAAGAACTCCTTAAATACAGTGGACAGTGCTATTAGCGAGCAATGGGCCAAGCCTAGGAGCTAAATATCAGATAATATATCGGGCTGATAAGCGCTAAATATCAGATATTATATCAGGCGTGTAACTTAAAATGGTAAGACATATGGTGGCAACTTCTCTGCACTCAGTTTTATATGTATTCTGAATGAGTTAAAGAAGAAAATGGAAACTTTCTTTGGTAGATATCTACAAAATAAACTTTAACTTGCTGAGCCACACATTTTATATACAAACAGAAAGTTGTACCAACATTTGGGAGAGATGAAGTGTGTGTGTGTGTGTGTGGTGTGTGTTGAGGTAGAGACGACATTCAAGTGATGAATAACAGGAAAATCATTATATGTTTGCTAAAAATGTAAATGTGTCATACTGGGAAAAAAGTTCTTGACATTGCAAGGGGCACACATTTATGCAGAGCTTTGTATAGTAATTCGTCTCAGCAACATTCAAAAGTCATATTCCACACCACACCATACAATTTGACACTTATGTAATCAATGCCTAGCATAAGTGACGAAGTCAAAGAAAATTACTTTTAAAGGACATTGGATGCAGAGAGAGAGAAAGAAAGTGAAACAGAGAGAGAAACAGACAAATTCATGACAATTGCACCGCAGAAAAGAAGTTAGTGTCACGTTGAACTTGCTTCTTCACGTTCGTGCTGAGCCGGACTAGGAAAATTTAGACTGGTAATGGCCTTTCTAATTTCTCCATGGCCATTCCGGGTGAATTTGGTATGACATCGCATGCCTGATTTTTCCTGGTTGATAAGTTGCAGCTGTTTTGATTGGAGGTGGTCGTTGCGGTGGGCCTGAGGTAAGCGTTTTGAGGAGCCTCTCCACCGCAGCAGTTTCTGCAAAAAAAGAAACAAAAATGTAAACAAAGTATTGTGGCAAGAATTACACGTTGTTAATTAAAGATTTATAGATGTAATATTCCTTAGTGAAAGAGAAAATGTGTGTGTGTGTGTATTTGTACATATACATATATATGTAATCTTATATGGTCCAGTAGAGGGCGGAGAGCCGAAACATGTAGACCGTCCATACTTTTTGTTTTTGCACTATGATGTGCTAACACTTTTTAAAAAAGAAATACCTGCTTAATATGCTCTTTATGGTGCCGTGAAATTCTCTCTGTGTGGAGGTGTATATTAAAGTTGCGGTGAAATTGTGGTTGTGGAGGTGAAAGTTCGACACTGGGAGCTGAGACTCGCTTGGCGGGGAATGTGAATCCTGCACTACAAACCGTTTTGAAAACCTCATCCTAGAAATGTTTTCCACCCGTGGAGCTGGGCACCACGACGAAGGCACTGGTCGAGTGGTGAGAACATGGGACCTAAATACCAGTTGGAGGATTTATTTGAACCGGGACACATGGACGCATAGTTTGTGTGCTGCCGTTCCAGTGAGTACCCAAATTGCATGGGAAAGTATTGTACACTGAATTCAGTGTCCAATATCTATTGGACGTGTGAGGCAATACATATTTGGAGAACTGTGACGTTAACACTAAATTCCCAAAGGTTCCTCGGGATGTATATGAAAGATAATATCTAAGTTGCACAAACAACTGGTGAAATGTTCTTTAAAGAAATTGTTTTAATTATTGCAGTTTTGCATGTTTTCATGGACATTTTTCTTCCAGAATCATAGGAATTGAATTATATTCCAGTCCGGGTTTTGTGCTTGCCACTGTGATGGGAGATGGAACTTTTTTGATTTAATGAACTTGCGGATGGGTGCTCAGGGACACTGGTCAGGTATAATCTGCAATTTCTCATTTTTTGAGTTACATGACTAATAATAACACTGAGACGCCCATGTTATGCATCACAAATTTAATCTTCAATGTTCAAATAGAGCACCAGTATGGTTAAATCAGATTGATAAAGGCAGTTGCACTGCCGAAACGCATCTCTGATGTGTCCTTGTGGTTGGGGAGACCTGATCAAGTAAACAAGGCTATTTTTGCCCTGACTTTGAGTGCTGTTTCTCTTTTCTCTTAATGGAGATGTGGGACATATTTTTATATTATATATCTATATATATTTATATATATATATATATATATATATATATATATATATATATATATATATATATATATATATATATATATATATATATATATATATATATATATATATATATATATATATATATATATATATATATATATATATATATATATATATATATATATATATATATATTGCAAAATCCTGAACAGTCTGGCGCACACGCCTCAATCGCGCATGCAGCGTGGAAACAGGACACAAACCCAAATTTCCTTCTTAAGTTATCTTATTTTGCTTAGCCCAAAATCAAAGACGCGTTTCGCGGCTCCCGCCGCTTGTTCACTCGACAATACAATGGCCAATGGGAAGCTTTTTTAAAGTGAAAGTGCTCATTTCAAACCCATCACGTGACATTACTCTTAATGGATATAAAAGACATACTGCTTTTGTAATCGTATCGTTTTTGTTTACATTTCATATTCAAAATTTCCATTTTAGTGCAAATACGCAAACATACAGATATGCAGTGCAGTTTGAAAAGATGTCATAAAATGTATCGGTAAAATACCGTTTCGACACATTTTTTCTCTCACGATGTGAAAAATAGTCCAAAATGCATGATGTTAGCATATGTTGGCACAGCTAGCAAGGACATTGTTCCTAATATTGCCAGCGCTGTAAATCTCACATCCTAACTATACAATTGTGAGCATTGACAAATACAGGTAAAATACCAATTGTCAAACTACAAACTTGACTGTATGTGCAAAAATCCGCAAATAGAATGGGCGATTATGGCAAAATACCATTTTAGTATGTTCATAATTCCATTGAGATAGTTCAAACATAGATTATACCAAAATACAATAGAGACAACCCCTAAAGTGCAAGTGTCTGAATCCTAAGATTCATTTTGTGATAAATTAAATAATAAATAACAATAAAATAATAAATAACAATAAAATAGAATTGATATATATATACAGCACAGTATTTCATCATAATGTTAAGTATTGCTGTATAATGTATACGGCCAATTGGAACTTCCAAACCACTTTTTAGATTCCATGTATTCTGATATTTTATACACACTTAATATCTTTACCAGTCACTTAAATCCAACTTAATGTCATAAATTAATTGATTTATATACAAGACATTCCATAATGAGAATTAATATGTCAATTAACATCAATATAATAAATAAATACTATATACAGGTTAAAAATATCATATCAATATCTCATCCTAAAATATATGTTCGAATATATAATAAATACCTTTATGTGCTAAAAAGTTTTCTTTAGTGTATAGGTGACATGTTAATCTCATGAGTAATTTGTCTTTTCTCCGGTGTCATCATATTTTCTATTTTGCCTTAAATGCTGTTTATTCTAGACATGTATATAAGTCTTCCGTATTATTGAGACCCTGCGGTTGTTTTGAATCTAGTAGCAGGATGTATCTTGTTTCTAGTTTGCGTACTCTACTTTCTCTATCTCCTCCTCGTCTATTTGGGGGTATAGAATCGATCAAGTAATAGGATAACCCTTTGTTGTTAGCGCCAAGGACCTCCTTAAAATGCCTAGCCACCGGGTAGGTATTGTCCATGTTTGTTATCGCACGCAAATGTTGCAGTATTCTTAAATTAGCTTGTAATTTTGTACTTCCTACATATATTCTGCCACAAGGGGCATGTTAAAACATAAACAACATATTATGATTTGCAGGTCAACATTTTAGAAATTTTATATGGTTTAACTCTAAAAGGGCTTGTCTATGTGGTTGTACTGACACCATGTCTACAAGCTTTGCACGTTATGCATCTCTTAAAGCCTTTAGGTTCTGATACCAAATGGGATTTGCTGCAATTTCTGGACTTGATATTACTAAGTTGTCCCGCATAGAGGGAGCTCTACTGTAGGTAATGGACACCCTCTGCGGAAGCAGGGGTCCTAAAACCTGGTCACTTAGAAGAATTGGCCAGCTTCCTTGAATGATATTACTTAGTTCTTTGTGTTGTCTGCTGTAGCCTATGATTAAACGAAAGGTAGTCATGTCATCTTTGGACAAAACTTCTTCCCCAACTGTGACCAAAGTGTTATTCTTGCTTTTAGATAGTAGGTCCTCTCTAGCTAATGTTCCTGATTTTTCTATGGCCTGATTTATCACCTGTTCCGAATAGCCTCTTGCTAGAAATCTCATCTTGCTTTCATATTGAGCTTTTTCTAAATCATGTGCTGTGCTGCAAACCCTCTTAATTCTCAGCATTTCGCCATAGGGAATGCTATTTATCAGATGGCGTGGGTGTGAACTTGTGGCATGTAAAACAGAATTCCCAGATGTTCTCTTTCTAAATAAGGTAGTTTCAAGTTTGTTATTCTGTACGTATATCTTAGTGTCCAGGAAATTTACATTGCTTGCACTGATCTCAGCTGTAAATCTCAGGTTCAGCTTGTTAATGTTAATTTGTGATATAAACTCCAGTGCTTCCGTTTTAGTACCATGCCATATAATAAAAAGGTCATCTATAAACCTGAACCACACCTTAATTTTAGTAGTCATGATTTCTGCAAATTCCTCCATGAGGACTAGCTTCTCCCACATGCCCATATGAAGACAGGCATAGCTTGGAGAGAAGCTAGCCCCCATTGCTACACCTTGTATCTGACAGAATAATAAATGATTATACAAACAAAATTCTATCATAGAGGTCAGCATCTCACTATGTTGTTTATAAATCGGGTCTCTAGTGGATAAGTAATATTTGATTGCATTAATTCCATCGTCATGGGAGATACTCGTGTACAATGAGGACACATCTAGAGCCAGTAATAAAAATTCTTCATGCCATGTAAAATTCCTGATTTTGTTTATGAAGTCACTTGTGTCTCTGATGTACGAGGGTAAAGACTTAACATAATCCTGCAAAAAATAATCAACATATACAGAGGTTTTTTCTAGAATGCTATTAATTGCACTTATGATCGGACGCCCTGGTGGCTTTTTTTCAACCTTATGGATTTTCGGGATGAAGTACATCGTGGGCACAACTGGATTTTTGTTGGTTAAATATTTCCTTTCATCCTCACTTATTAGTTTCTTATCTCGCCATCCTGTCAGTTTTTTGTAATATGTTTGATACATCTCTTTTAATGATTTTATGTCCGATCGCTTGTAGCATTCTCTGTCATTTAGTTGACTCATGGCTTCATTCTTGTATTCCTCCTGTCCCCACAGTACAATATTTCCTCCCTTATCATTATTTCTTATGATGACATCTCGGTGACTTTTTAATTTTTTCATTAGCTGAAAGTATTTGTGATCTTGGTTTCGATATTTCTGTGTGGTTAATCCAATTTTTTTATTTTTTTATTTATTTTTACTGGTGATGATTTCATGGTAGGTATCTATTGCATCATGCGTCATAATGGGACAAAAAGTTGATTTTTGTTTAAATTTCGTTAGTCCCGCTCCTTTTGTGCCACCCTCCAAAGTTTGTGTATTGGATTCACTTTGTTCCTGGTTCCACATCTCATACAATTCCATTTCTGTGTTTGTTCCTGGAGGTGTGGATTCTAGTTGTAGGTCACCCTGTGCATTGTCTTCAAATTGTTTATTTTTTGTTGCAAATATTCTTTTTTTTTTTTCTTCTCAACTTTAATTTTCTTATTCCTTTATATATGTCCATCCGGACTCCTGGATAGTCAAAGTTTTGGGGAGGGCAGTATGATAATCCAAAACTCAATGTTTTCTCTTCATCCCTTGTCAGTGTTATTTTAGACAAGTTTACCACAGTTTTATTGGTATCATTCATTTTTTTCTCCAGTATGTTCTTTTCTTTTTTTGCACATTTTGATTTCCGGTTTGCTGCTTTGCGCCTTTGTTTGCGCTTGTTGTTTGCGCATTTGCGTTTGTCTGCGGCGGGTTTCTGGATCTTAGTGATGCCAATCTTTGTGCTGCTAAAATGTTCATCTCTTCCCCCGGAGACGGTTTCTTTCCATTGGTTTCCCCTGGGGGATTTCTTAATTCTGATTCTTCTTCACTATTTGATGTTATTTGTTCACTTGAACTGCTGGTGGCTATTTCTTCCCTCACCTTCCTTTGGCGAACATTGATGTTCTTGGCTACAGATCCTTGTTTTTGTTGCGATTGTCTTGCCGCATCGTATTTTTTAGCAAAAGTAAATATCTCATAATCCATTTTGTCTTGTTGAAACTTTTGCGTTTTTCTTTCTTTAATTTTTTCTTCTTCTTTTTTTATTCGTATTTCCATCTCCTTACGTAATTTTTTGATCTCCTCTTCTTGCCCCATTTTTCCAAGTTTGTCATTTAGAGCATCTATCTCATTTAATAATCTGGCTCGATCTATATCAGCATATTTGATCAATAGCAGTGTGAGTCGCCTCGAGGAGTCTAAATTACATTCCGCCCACTCACGCATAAGTTCCAAATTTGGCTCTTCATATGTGGTGGCAGTAAGGATTCTCAGACCACGGGGGGATTCTTCCTACATCAATATAGATTTGGAGTGACCTTGATTCCCACCACTTACTCATTTCCATCTTCATCTTTTTTTCCAACTGTTTCATTTTGAATTGTATGGAATCTGGGTTTGCGTTTCTGCCCGTATCATTAAGTCTCACATTTCGACTTATTTCCAGGGTGTCTTTGAACATGCCAGTGGCAGCTGCCTCCCTTTCCTGGACAGTGTCGTTTGGCATCTTGGGCACTTTTTAGATTATTTATTAGTTATGTTGCAGGAAAACACGGATTGTTGAGATTCTTTGCCGAATATTTTCCCCGCTCAAACTTTGGTTACTCCTCCTCCCCACAATGTCAGCGTTTGTTTTTCCAGTACCTGATAGTCGGGTCACCGAGGTCTTGCAACTCCGCGGGCTCGCTCGTCCACTCGGTCGTTACCTCGAACCACTGCCGGTACGTTATTTTCACTTCTCTTGTTGTGGGGGGGCTCGGCCGTTTTCCCGTCGTGGAATAGTGTTTAATCCTCTTCGGTTACCCTGGAGGAATTTTCCGTTTGTTGCCTTGCCCGGTTTGGAGGAGGGGTCCATGGATGACCGGTCGGAACACCAGTCACTATATTGCAAAATCCTGAACAGCCTGGCGCACACGCCTCAATCGCGCATGCAGCGTGGAAACAGGACACAGACCCGAATTTTCTTCTTAAGTTATTTTATTTTGCTTAGCCCAAAGTCAAAGACGCGTTTTGCGGCTCCCGCCGCTTGTTCACTCGACAATACAATGGCCAATGGGAAGCTTTTTTAAAGTGAAAGTGCTCATTTCAAACCCATCACGTGACATTAATCTTAATGGATATAAAAGACATACTGCTTTTGTAATCGTATCGTTTTTGTTTACATTTCATATTCAAAATTTCCATTTTAGTGCAAATACGCAAACATACAGATATGCAGTGCAGTTTGAAAAGATGTCATAAAATATATCGGTAAAATACAGTTTCGACACATTTTTTCTCTCACGATGTGAAAAATAGTCCAAAATGCATGATGTTAGCATATGTTGGCACAGCTAGCAAGGACATTGTTCCTAATATTGCCAGCGCTGTAAATCTCACATCCTAACTATACAATTGTGAGCATTGACAAATACAGGTAAAATACCAATTGTCAAACTACAAACTTGACTGTATGTGCAAAAACCCGCAAATATATATATATAAAAAATATATATATCCACTCGAAAAGCACTCCTTCCGGACCTCACGGGTCCGTGAAGGTCGGCGCACACGCCGAGGAGACAACCGGCTGTATAAATTAATCACATAGTTCCAAATAAGCGCGCTCTCAGGAAAGTACAAAATCTGCACTCGAGATGAAAGTAGTGTTGTTTAATCTTTTGATGAACTCCCGTGCTGCTTCCATAGATCCTTTCCACACAATGAACAAATCGTTGATGTAGCAAAGCCACATCGACACATTCTGAAAATCCTGACATAAAATGGGATCGGATCTGATGCTCTCCTCCTCCCTTATTTATGGTTTTTATTATATCATATAAGAAATGTATATAGTGACACCATTCTGTTAAAACTGCAGTATTACTAAGTGACCTTCACATGATTACTTTGACATTTAGTTTACATGTTTCAAAATGAATTGTAACACAGTCCTATGTTCATGTTCTTTTCCTGTTTACACCATTTAATGGTGATTGGTCAATAGATAATTCACGCGATCAAGCCAGTTTCTGTGGTGAAACGCGTTGTGAATTAAACAACACTACTTTCAGCTCGAGTGCTGATTTTGTACTTTCCTGAGAGCGCGCTTATTTGGAACTTTGTGAGTAATATATATATATGTCAAAGCAATAAACCTTCTGTGACGAAAACACCGCACACCACTTGAAGTTGATTAATTTCACTTTTATTTGCCTGTAGGTTTCTCCTACCTACGCGTTTCGAACCTCACGGTTCCTGGTCACGGTCAGCAAACATTTGTCCATTGTTTCTGTTCATTATTTATACAGAGTCTCCATCCTCTATCCTAATGTTTTGTTTCCGGAGCCTGGTGATTAATTCACACATGAAGGACAAGTCTAACGCTCCTACATAATTGTTGGGCACTATATGGACACACGCTGTGTGGTAATCATTGAGTATGATTAACCAAGGCGCAATTAGTTGCAGTTTCTTAGTGCATGATGGCTAAGTGTCTTAGTGACTCTATCACTTCAAGGTGTTTATCCACCAGGCTCACAGTTGCTCAACATTAAGGATACTAATAAATTGCTGTTACTGATCATACATCTCTACTCCTATAGTAGTTATGCCTATACCTATTAGGTGATATTTACATATATACAGTGAAATTCCCAAATACATATTTTGCGTTATTGATTATACAGGTTGCGACCAGATAGTTTGTTGTAAAGAAATTTTCAATGTTGTAACATTATTTAGTCATTTCCTTTGTCCAATGTATAGTTATGGGTTGATATATCAAGCTGATTAGTTCTATAGATGCACATGCATTTCTTCATCCCCGTTGAGCCCCCATGGGCTTCTGGTCTTAAATCGGATTATAAATTTGGACTCTAAACATCTCAGTTTCTGGATGAGATTGCCTCCCCTTTCATGTTCCCTCACAGTTGCTAGTCCTGAGTACCACCCGCCCATCCCATCATCTCTAGCTGTGGCTCACTTTGTGAAAATATGGCCTCATTTGTCGACCACTTCCTGGCACCCATTGTTCCAACATTACGCTCCTTTATTAAAGACACTGGAGATGTTCTGAGAATCATCAGTGATGTCATCTGTGATGTCACTGACCATGTCATGAGTGATGTAATATGTGACGTCATAAGCAGTGCATTGCGGGGGCGCAAGTTATAGTTAGCTAAACTAACTATAACAGGGGAATTTCTTTGGTTTTGTATGAGTGAAATATCCAACTAACTATAACGCCCCTAAAACCTATGTTTTTTCAGTGAATTTCTAAGGTTTTTTAAATGCTAATTTCTAACCATAACATGCCTGAAACCTATGTTTTTTTAGTGAATTTCAAAGGTTTTTCAAATGCTAATTTCTAACTATAACATGCCTGAAACCTATGGTTTTTTCAGTGAATTTCAAAGGTTTTTCAAATGCTACTTTCTAACTATGCCTACAGATGTAGGACATGTGATGAAAGAAGAAACAACGCACAGGAAGATAAAAAAGAAATGCAGAAATAAGCAACAGAAGTACACAAAGACAAAGAAAAGTGCAGGATGAAGACATGTGCAGAAAGAACCAACAGAGGAGCAGAAAGAGGCCTTGTTGCAAAATCATCCTGTGCCCACAACTTTTTCAGACGGGTACTGGTGGTAAATGACTGACTAACCAGGCCTAGAGCCAGTGCTATGCTAAAAGACACTTAGAATACAGTGAAAACATACACTGGGGACACTATGTGTTGGGGTACCCCTGTAATTAGCATGACCTCCTCTGTAAACCCTAGTACAAAATAGGGCAGGGGGATTAAAACAATCTCTTAAAATGCGCCACGAGGCACGTTTGCACACTGGTGAAGGGAGGGGGGGGGCCTGAGGTGACATGTGTGCAAACACGCCCTTTGGCCATTTTAAGTTGGGGAATAAAGTGCCCTTGAATCCTGAGGGTCCCTGGGGTCCAACTAGCCCACCAGGTACCTCCAGTAAGTGCCACAGAGCTGCGTTGCAGAGAGGTATAAAAAGGGGCATGGCCTGGACCACCTCTCTGCAACACAGCCCTGTGGCGCTTACTGGAGGTACCTGGTGGGCTAGTAGGCCCATTGGGACCCTCAGTATTGAAGGGGAATCAATTTCCCAACTTAAAACGCGCCACAGGGTTTCTGGTAGGGGGCGGGGCCTCTAACACGATTGCGGTCTTTAAAAAAATTGTTAGAAGGGGGGCTGTGTGGACCCCCTTCTTTCCCCTTTTTTTGCGCCCTGGGGACCCCACCCCTAGGGCGTGATCCCTTTTTAAAATATAAATAACTAAATGAACGGGAAGGGGGCCAGGTGGGCCCCCTCCCGAGACCAATTCCAGCCCCAGGGACCCCATTACCCAGGGCATGGCCAAACATTGTTTTTTAATATAAAGGGGGGCTGCATGTCCCCCCTCCTAAGGCCTCTATTGGCCCCGGGGACCCCATCCTCCGGGGCCTGCCTTTAATGATTTTTTTTCAAGGGGTGGGGGGTCGTGTGGCCCCCTCCCGGCCCCATCCCCGGGGCCTGGCCATCCTTTTTTTTTATTTGGTGGGGGGCTGCATGGCCCCCTCCTGAGGCCATTTATGGCCCTGGAGACCCCATCCCCATCCCCCAGGCCGGCCTTTGCATTTTTTTTATAATGGGGAAGGGGGCCACGTGGGCCCCCTCCCGGGCCACTCATGGCCCCGGGGACCCCATCCCCTGCGGCCTGGCCTCTCTTTGGGGACCATGGGGGGGGGGTCCCCAATCCTCCCATGGTCCCTGCGGCTCACCGCATCCCGCGGCAGCCGGCATTGCTTTTCCTCACTGGGAGCTGCTGTGCTTCGTGACCAAGGTGCATGGCTTGCACCGAAACGCGTTGACGCTTGTACCACTGCTGTTGTTAGGAATAAATTACTTTATAACTGCACCGGAGTGCTGTGGGGTCCAATTATTGCTGCTTGGAACCGTATCTTTGAAGTTTAACAGCGCTCGGCGAAGGCCTGTCATGCACAGCACTACCTGCGTTTGGGTAGCTGAGAGGGAAATTTGCCGGAACCAGGAGAATATATATATATATTTGAAACACACCCAATCCAAGAAACCTCAAACTCCCACATCCGCCGGAGCACCATAAGGCGAGGAAAGAGGAGCTGACCCAGAAAATGCAGTGAGCAATTACTTTTTATTCGTGGAAGCTCGCTCTGACAGCATAACGTTTCGGCCTTCACAGAGGCCTTGGTCACTTGACGCCAATGTGGGAGGGGGGACTATTTAAAGTGCAAGTGCAATGAGAACGAGGGTTAGAATTGGTCACAGAAAGGCGCTTAATAATAGCCATGAAAAGAGGACAGAATAACTGCATAAATGCACATTACCCTACTCTATGCTGCATATTAACCAGACCATATGGAATGTTAAAAACGTATAGACAATGCACTTGAATTTACTAAGTAAAAACAGTAATTGTTAAAAATGTAGATATCAGAAAATGTTGATAATGAAAATATAATCATTAATAACATATATTACACACAAATATTAAAAAGCTTGTAATTATATACATACAAGAACGTCTTCATAAATGTGCAAAAATATGCTAGGCAACAAAAAGTGCAAGTGCAGCAGCAGATATCTAACTAAGAGCAGCATTGATGTTCACTATGTCCGATTATTACCTAGACACAGAAAAAGCAGCATTATAGAAATAAATCAATGGCTAAATTGATTTAGCAGCATCATATCGCCCCAGTGGGCTGATGATCCTTGTATTGACCTATACATGGAACCCTTAAAGTGCAAAAATGTTATTAGTGAACAGTGCAAAACGTTTATTATGATTAAAATAGTCAAATACTAGGTAATGACTAATTGTTTTTTAGAAAAACATGTGACTAAGTGTCAAATTACAAGCAATGAGAGTTTGGAACAAGAAGATATATATCTCTATACGGCAACGTGACTATATTACAAACAGAAAACCAGATCAGTCACTATTCTCAACGGTCTGTAAACAGGCTGAGTCATTTGTATTTCATATCGTCGAGGATAAAATGTGACCACCAATTTAACAGAATCAGAGGCAGGTATAGAAATCCTCAGTGGCATTCAAGCCACCCGGGGTCTTACTATCGAATCTCAGGATAAATTTGGCCTCGGTGAGTCGCAAAAGTGCTTCCCTATCACCTCCTCTCCTTAAAGGGCCAATGGCATCCACGACATAATATTGTAACAGTTCAGTCTTGTTACCGTGATGTGATTTAAAATGTCGCGCAACAGGGTATGATGCATCACTGGTATTGATGGCCCTAATGTGCTGGAGTATCCGCTTGTGAACCTGCAATTTGGTACTCCCAACATATCGCAGGCCACAGGGGCACTCCAGCACATAGATAGCAAACTCCGTTTTGCACGTGAGTTGCTTACTGATTTTAAAGGGAATATCGGAAAAGGGGGTGATTACCTCAGTTTTGTTAATGCCATGCTTGCAGGCTTTGCAAGATGCACATTTGCAAAAACCTCTGCTCGAGCTGAGCCAATTAACCGGAGCCATAATTTCAGGGCTGGATTTAACCAACTCATCGCCCAAAGAACGGCCTTTCCTGAAAGTAATCAAGGGCTTTAATGGCATAGACTCACCGATAGATGGATCATTACGGATGAGGTTCCAATGTGTATTCACAATTTTCTTCAACGCACTATGCTGTTTATTAAATGACCAGATCAATCTGGTCTGGTGCCGAGGCTCACCAATACTAGAGATCGTATTTTTCTTATATGTTAGTGCCTCCTGTCTAGATAGTGCATTAGCTTTGCGAATTGCCCATGTTGATGTCTTTTTCCTTATAGCCTCTCGCCAGGAATCTAATATGGCTGGCTCGCTGAGCAAACTCACACTCCTGGTCTGTGCTACAAATGCGTCTTATTCTGAGCATCTCCCCATAGGGGATGCTGCATATAAGGGGGGGTGGGTGGTGTCTAGTGGCATGCAACAAAGTGTTGCCTGCCGTAGGTGTCCTGTATAATTTAGTTTGAACGTGATCATCAACAATTGATATCTCTACATCAAGGAAATAGGCTGTTGTACGGCTAATATTGGCAGTAAATTCAAGATTGAAACTGTTAACATTGATGTTTTTTACAAATGTTTCTGCCTCTTCAAATGACCCACGCCAGATTAAAAATATATCATCGATATATCGATACCATTGTAGAATGTTATTGCAGCAAATGTCTTCGAAATCACCATGCAGGACCTGTCTCTCCCAGTAGCCCATGTGCAAACAGGCATAACTGGGAGAGAAATAGGCCCCCATGGCAACTCCTCTGACCTGTTGATAATACTGCTTGTTGAACATAAAGAAATTGTTGTTCAAACAATGGCTGATCATGGCAATAAGCATCTTATTGTGCTGTGACAGGGCTGCTGGTCTAAAATCTAAGAAATACTGGACTGCTCTTAACACCATCCTGGTGATGGATAGATGTATAGAGCGATGTAACATCCAATGTTATTAGCCAGCAGTCTGGGTCCCAAACTATGTTGTTAATTTTCCTAAGGAAATCACCTGAGTCTTGAATAAAGGAAGGTAAACCACTCACAATGTCCTGTAAAAAAGAGTCTATGCTGATGGTCGTGTTCTCCAAAAAGCCACCACAAGCCGAAATAATGGGCCTGCCCGGAGGAGTGATAGCATTCTTGTGAATTTTTGGAATGAGATAGCAAACTGGCATAATTGGATGTTCATTCTTCAAAAATTTCAGTTCTTCCATACTCAATAGACCCATACTACGCCAACCCAACAATAAGGAGTAGAATTCAGATTGAGATTTGGTAACAGAGATTTTATCACATCGTCTATAGCACAAAGAGTCATTTAATTGTGAGAGGGCTTCCTGTAAATATAATGTTCGAGGCCACAAAACGAGGTTACCGCCCTTGTCCACTTGGCGGACAATTATATTTTGATCTCCTTGAATTCTCTTAACCAGGCTAGTATATTGATTGTTCCGTCTAACCTGTTGGCGAGTGGTTTTCAAGACTTTGGTATGTAGTTTTTTGATTTCCTTAGCTGTCATCTCATGGAACACGTCAATATTGTCATGAATCATCACTGGTGTAAAAGTGGATCGGGGTTTGAATTTTGTCATACCGGCAGTCCTTTGTCCAACAGGGTCCTCTGTACCTTGGGAATTAGTTTGTTCAGATCTTAAAGATTCCAGGTTGTGTACAGCACGCAAGTCATGAATATTAAGCTCTGCTATATTGCTGTTAGTTGCCGTTATGGTCGGTGATTTAGGGGCTCTGTTGTGCACAAAATGTTTTTGAAGCTTTAATTTTCGAACAAATTTGAACAGATCCATTCTTGTGTTCGGATAATCAAAATTGCATGTAGAGCTGAAGCAAAGTCCCGATGCCAAGATGTTGAGATCGGACTCACTGAGTGCAACCTCAGTTAAATTAATAATTGAGAGACGTGATTAAGAGTCAATCGATGTTACTTGTGTTTGTTGTTCCATTTCTTTTGGTACGTTTTTTTCTTTTTTTGAACAGCGTCTGCTTCGGGCTTGCCTGCGTTTGCGGCGCTTGAAGTTGATGGCTGTCCTCCTTGCTGCCAATGCCTCTGTGGACGCAAAGTGTCTCATCGATCTTGGCGCTGGCAATCCACTTCTTGCGCCAAGGAGAATCGGGTAAACCCCAACTGACCATTACTTCTCGTTGCCTCTGTCTCTGACCCGCTGTCACATAGAGAACTCAAATCTGACCTCGATAAGCTCACAGAAGGTACAGATGCAGAGACTGCTGTTGGATGGTTGGAGGAGGAGGCGTTTACAGAGGACTTAGATGCAGCTGCTTAAATCGCATCGTATTTTTTGGCGAATGTGAAGATTCGCCCCTCTTGATAGTCTATTTTATCCCTCTGAAATTTAAATGCTTTTCTTTTTGTAATCACTTCCTCTTCTTTACTAAGCCTAGCCAACATGTCGTTTTTCAATTGAACATACTCAGCTGAGTCGCCTAACTCCATTGCTTCAATATCAGCATTGATTTCATCAATTTGCACCTCCAAAGCCGCCCGGTCACTTTCTGCATATTGCACCAGAATGGTCATGAGGGGGCGGGAGGATTCCAGGTTACACTCGGCCCAATCTTTCAGCATGTTTGGATCCGGAGCCTCATAGCTCGGAGCGAGCATAATCCTTAACCCTCTGGGAACCCGGTTCACCTCCAAGTATCTACTGAGGGACCGGTGCTCCCACCAATTGCCTTGTTCCTTGTGCATTCGTTTTTCTAATTTTTTCATTTTCGCACGTAAAGTGGTGCCGACCTCATTGCCTGCCTCTGACACCGTCGGCACATTTGACCCCCCCAGCCGGGGAGTCATCAAATAAGTCAAGAGCTGCCAGCTCTCTCCCTCTTTTGGCGTCAGCTGACATGACGAAACGCTTCAAAAATAACTGAACGCTAATGCGTACTCACGGGACTCCGGACAGCTTGCCTTAATGATCCGTGCTGTGGGGCCCCCGAAAAGAACTCCTCCTTCGGACTGTACGGCCAATACTACCGCTGCAGCAGAAGACCAAAACCTGACAAAACCGCCGTCTTGCAGCTCCGCTCCCGGTTTCAGCTATACGGTATTCAAATGCCAATGTCTGAGGGCTGGAACGGTGTCTCTCCAACGAGAGTAACAAATGACTTCCGGTGCACCAGAGGTCGCAGCTTCCTGCCTTTCTGCCGCAAAGGTGAAGGAGGGGTCAGCTCAGACCGGAGAAGCCAAAAACCGGTCAATGGTATGAAACACACCCAATCCAAGAAACCTCGAACTCCCACATACGCCGGAGCACCATAAGGCGAGGAAAGAGGAGCTGATCCAGAAAATGCAGTGAGCAATTACTTTTTATTCGTGGAAGCTCGCCCTGCCAGCATAACATTTCGGCCTTCACAGGGGCCTTGGTCACTTGACGCCAATGTGGGAGGGGGGACTATTTAAAGTGCGAGTGCAATGAGAACGAGGGTTACAATTGGTCACAGAAAGGCGCTTAATAATAGCCATGAAAAGAGGACAGAATAACTGCATAAATGCACATTACCCTACTCCATGCTGCATATTAACCAGACCATATGGAATGTTAAAAGCGTATAGACAATGCACTTGAATTTACTAAGTAAAAACAGTAATTGTTAAAAATGTAGGTATCAGAAAATGTTGATAATGAAAATATAATCATTAATAACATATAATACACACAAATATTAAAAAGCTCGTAATTATATACATACAAGAACGTCTTCATAAATGTGCAAAAATAAGCTAGGCAACAAAAAGTGGAAGTGCAGCAACAGATATCTAACTAAGAGCAGCATTGATGTTCACTATGTCCGATTATTACCTAGACACAGAGAAAGCAGCATTATAGAAATAAATCAATGGCTAAATTGATTTAGCGGCATCATATCGCCCCAGTGGGCTGACGGTCCTTGTCTTGACCTATACATGGAACCCTTAAAGTGCAAAAATGTTATTAGTGAACAGTGCAAATCGTGTATTATGATTAAAATAGTCAAATACTAGGTAATGACTAATTGTTTTTTAGATGTATGTATAGATATATATTTTCACAGTTACCCCTTCAGATGAAGGGCACACTCGTGATTGCTCCTTCATTACAGGTAGGTTTTCAGCCACAACCTCTTAGCTTCAGCCAATGTGTTTCAGGCAGGAATGCCCTTCTTCGTGAGCCATAAGTGAAGATGAGGCGTGTGCTGCTGGAATTGGTCAGTTTCGCGGATGAGGTAATTTCGGTGTGGCTGTTGTTACACTGGAGTTCCACCCCCGCAGCCACATGGGTTCACTTGCTGTTTGGATTGCACAGTTCGCGTGGAGCGGGAGATGCCCAAAATATTGTACAGCGAGGTGGACAATACACTTTGATTGTTGTTTAAAGGAGTGACTTTGACGACGCCCACATGGGTTAGCCATTTTTGCACTACCAGTCCTAGAATGCATTGGGTAATTATTATCATCCTGATTGTTGAAATAAAAGAGAGATTTTACTGTCATTGCTTTTTTGTCGTCATTTTCACTTATAGTAGTAACTTCAACAGTGGTTCTTTCGGGTATCTAACCAATTGCTTTGAATCATATGCATACCTTCAGCAATAATCAAATTATAGTTTCAAAAATATGCTACATTAGTCATCTTTGAGGTGCAAAACCAAACACAAAAAGAAGGGTCAGAGTATATTTTAATTAAACAGTTATTTTTTCTTTTTCTTTTTAGTTGTCAACTGACACCTTCCGTAAGAACATAAAAAGCAATTTTTACTTTTTCACAAAATACAAATTGCGGCGCAACAATTCAAATCAGTGTGAGAAGTGACTGAGTGTGAAATATTGTGACATTGTGACATATATACGTGAAGGTCTATATACAAGTGAATAAGTGATTATGAGGAAGGGGGAGAGGTTTATAAAAGGCCAGTTTCTATCTCGTTAATACTCGGGACCAACACGCTATTTCAATTAGCCATGATGTGTTGGACTCGGTAAATTGGTCCTTTGATGGTTATGTCGACGTTTCGACCCTGTGGACACCTTATTTGTGGGTCACTGGCGGGTCTTCTTCAGGACGGGGACTGGGAAAAGATTATTGCGCCTGTTGGTTTAAAAGAGGATAAAACCATCAGGTTTGGGTTTTGCACGAGAAATTATTAATAGAAGACGTTGTTACAACTTATTACCAGGTCTTCACCGAGCAGACATCCTTATATTCTACTTTATGCAGGTGTCTTCATCAATCTTGAATCTGAATAATCAAACAATGAGTATTAGTGGACTAACTACTCAATATTGGCCATATGGCAAATCGGATCAGGCCTCACTGGTGTGTTACACTCACCTATTCTGTGTATCATGTGGCCATATTCAAAGATATTTCTAATTGTGGGGTGACTGTTCTCTCTGAACACCACGATCGTTGTGCATCACTCTCAACGATCTGCAAATTAATATCATTTGCAAAGTATTAGTGTTTTTTTATTATTAAAAAAGTTTATTGGGAGTGTCCAATCATAATTAGTCTCCCCGTTAAACTAACTTGGCAGCACTCACCAATTGTATATGTGGGTATACATATTGCTGTCTTCCATCAATTATGCCCTCTCACATTCAATGTGGAAATTCTGAAAAATTGAAACGGAAAAGTCCGTCAGATAAACCCAACACACAGACGGAATTAAAATCTGTGTTGGTGCTGTAGTTATGCAGCGCTTACTTTTGATACGTGGTCTCCTTCGTCAAACTGGAATCCTGGAATCGTCCGCTCGGCTAAGCGGTGCCGACTAGCTGAATGCGAGTCCCGGGCGGCGGTAGTTATAAACTTCCGCATTCGCCTCGAGGACGTCGGCGTTGGAGTTGCCTAGCAACAACGCGCGAGACACGGCGCGCGTCAGGGTGACGTCAGCCCGTGTATGATTGGAATTTACCGAGTCAGTTACACTACGCCTCTCGTTGCTAGGAGATCAATCCGAGAGGCTAAACAGACCCTGGGCACAATGAGCAATGGTTTAGGAAACACTACGCTTATTCAGGAATCCGTTCTTGGCAGATTAAAAGAATAGAGACACAGAGGAATATTCACATATCTCAATGGCAAAGTCAGAACAATTCCATAGCCACAAATAACGTTAACATAATCCATGCATGTTATATTTAAAAACCAAGCGATGTTAACGTGATGCATGCACATTGTATTTGAAAAACATAGCCACAAATGACGTTCACATGAACCATGCATATTATATTTACAAAACAAACGATGTTAACGTGATCCATGTACATTGTATTCGAGAAACATACAGCGTTAGAGGTTTTACTGCTAGCGAAAACAGTGTGATGTTTTTAAGCTGTATTGTTTGGAGATGTTTGGTCAGAAATAGGGCAACAGATATAATCATAGCCAAATATTCACAGCTGTCCCATTTGTCTCGCTGTTTCTTCTCTCTCATTAAGCCCCTGTGAGACACTGTTCAAGGAATGTATCCATCTACACTCCTTATAGCTCATTGTCTTAGCTGTGGATCCACCCCTTGGGCCTACGGTTACCTTTTCCACAATTCTCCACTTGATCTCATCAGGCTTATGTTTATAGGTGTTATAATGCTCAACTAGTGGGGCCCCAATAGTGTTGCATCTAATTCGGCTCATGTGCTGCAAAATTCTTATTTTGACTTTTTGTGTAGTTTGTCCTACGTAAAGCAACCCACATGGACAAGTGATGGCGTATATCACATGCGTGCTGTTGCAATTCGTAAACTGTGCCAATTTGTATGTTCTGGAGTTGTGCGTGAAGCTGGATCCTTCCTGGCATAGGTCGCACACCTTGCAACTACCACATTTGTGGTTGCCAACCAACGGAGGCAAATTCAACATACTTCTCAAGTCTTGCTGCTTGGGTGGATTGAGGAAGGCACTAACCACTACATCCTTGATGTTCCGTCCCCGTTTAAATGCGAATAGTGGCTGCTCCTCAGTCTGTAGGTCACTCGCCACAAGGTTCCAGTACTTCTTTATGGTTTTTTTAATATCCGCACTTTTTGTGTTATATGTGGTCACACATACCAGGTTCTTCATGTCATCTGTCTTCTCCTTTGGTTCCAGCAATTGTTCACGTGGTTGATACCATGCGCGTTTTCTCGCTTTTTTCAGCAGGCTCGATGGATATCCACGGCTCCTCAGTCGCGATGTCAGGTCTTCCGCAGCCTGGAAGAAGTCCTGGCGTCTATAACAGTTTCTTCTTACCCTCAGATACTGTCCATAGGGTAAATTGTCTCTTAAGTTCCTGGGATGATGTGATCTATACATCAGAAGTGTATTTCTTCCCATCGGTTTGCGGAACAAATCAGTGTACAGTTGACCATTTTCAACCTTAAATGTAAGGTCCAGGAAGTCAATAGATTCTGAGTTGCTAGTCATCGTAAATTGGATATCATTATTCCTGGTATTTATCCATGTATAGAAGTCTTTCAGTTCCATTTCAGTTCCAGACCAGATCATGAGCACATCATCAATGTATCGTTTCCATACATCAATGTTGTGCAGGTAGGGGTTGCTGAGGTCATAGAGATGCTCCTCCTCATAGTGGTCCATAAAGATGTTAGCCAGACTAGGAGCATAAGTAGCCCCCATGGCTACTCCTTTACATTGATAGTAGAATTGATTCCTAAACACAAAGAAATTCTTCTTCATCGCAATCTCAAGGAGGTTCATCAAGAATTCAGTCGGTATCCAGTGGGGTCTCTCTCTTCTGTCTAGCGTTTTCGTAATGACTTCTATTGCAGTGGTCTGGGGAATAGAGGTGTACAAAGATGACACATCTAGCGTCACCATCAACTGTTTCTTGTTGTCAAATGGTTGGCCCTCCAGGAGCTGTATAATGTGCATGCTATCACGTACATAAGATTTGGTATGTATGACCCAAGGCTGCAGAAAGTGGTCAAGGCTGGTGTAAACGTAGAGACTGGTCTAAACATCGTTGCCGTTCTTAGACCAGTCTCTACGTTTACACCAGCCTCATTCACCATGAGTGAAAGAATATTGGCCTTTGAAAAAGTGGTCTTAGAAGAAGTCATGCAATCACTGGAAGAACGAAGATATATACAATACAACACAAGTAAAGAAGAAAAGGATGCACTTTATGAACTGTCACGCAATGAAGCCATAGTAATAAAAGCAGCGGACAAGGGGGGTGCAATTGTGGTACAAAATACACAAGACTACATTGATGAGATTAATGGACAACTCCAAATGCAGGACAGTTATAGTAAGATCAGAGGAGATCCGACTTCTGAGATAAAGGCACTGATTGAGACGGTAACTAAAAACGGAATCGAGATGGGCTTCATAAGCCAGAATGAGTATGATTTCCTCAATCAACGTGAACCACGAATTCCTACAATATACACACTTCCCAAGGTGCATAAGGGACTTGAGAAACCTCCCGGTAGACCCATAGTATCGGGGTGTGGCTCGATTCTGGAGCCTCTCAACAGATTTATTGACCACTTTCTGCAGCCTTGGGTCATACATACCAAATCTTATGTACGTGATAGCATGCACATTATACAGCTCCTGGAGGGCCAACCATTTGACAACAAGAAACAGTTGATGGTGACGCTAGATGTGTCATCTTTGTACACCTCTATTCCCCAGACCACTGCAATAGAAGTCATTACGAAAACGCTAGACAGAAGAGAGAGACCCCACTGGATACCGACTGAATTCTTGATGAACCTCCTTGAGATTGCGATGAAGAAGAATTTCTTTGTGTTTAGGAATCAATTCTACTATCAATGTAAAGGAGTAGCCATGGGGGCTACTTATGCTCCTAGTCTGGCTAACATCTTTATGGACCACTATGAGGAGGAGCATCTCTATGACCTCAGCAACCCCTACCTGCACAACATTGATGTATGGAAACGATACATTGATGATGTGCTCATGATCTGGTCTGGAACTGAAATGGAACTGAAAGACTTCTATACATGGATAAATACCAGGAATAATGATATCCAATTTACGATGACTAGCAACTCAGAATCTATTGACTTCCTGGACCTTACATTTAAGGTTGAAAATGGTCAACTGTACACTGATTTGTTCCGCAAACCGATGGGAAGAAATACACTTCTGATGTATAGATCACATCATCCCAGGAACTTAAGAGACAATTTACCCTATGGACAGTATCTGAGGGTAAGAAGAAACTGTTATAGACGCCAGGACTTCTTCCAGGCTGCGGAAGACCTGACATCGCGACTGAGGAGCCGTGGATATCCATCGAGCCTGCTAAAAAAAGCGAGAAAACGCGCATGGTATCAACCACGTGAACAATTGCTGGAACCAAAGGAGAAGACAGATGACATGAAGAACCTGGTATGTGTGACCACATATAACACAAAAAGTGCGGATATTAAAAAAACCATAAAGAAGTACTGGAACCTTGTGGCGAGTGACCTACAGACTGAGGAGCAGCCACTATTCGCATTTAAACGGGGACGGAACATCAAGGATGTAGTGGTTAGTGCCTTCCTCAATCCACCCAAGCAGCAAGACTTGAGAAGTATGTTGAATTTGCCTCCGTTGGTTGGCAACCACAAATGTGGTAGTTGCAAGGTGTGCGACCTATGCCAGGAAGGATCCAGCTTCACGCACAACTCCAGAACATACAAATTGGCACAGTTTACGAATTGCAACAGCACGCATGTGATATACGCCATCACTTGTCCATGTGGGTTGCTTTACGTAGGACAAACTACACAAAAAGTCAAAATAAGAATTTTGCAGCACATGAGCCGAATTAGATGCAACACTATTGGGGCCCCACTAGTTGAGCATTATAACACCTATAAACATAAGCCTGATGAGATCAAGTGGAGAATTGTGGAAAAGGTAACCGTAGGCCCAAGGGGTGGATCCACAGCTAAGACAATGAGCTATAAGGAGTGTAGATGGATACATTCCTTGAACAGTGTCTCACAGGGGCTTAATGAGAGAGAAGAAACAGCGAGACAAATGGGACAGCTGTGAATATTTGGCTATGATTATATCTGTTGCCCTATTTCTGACCAAACATCTCCAAACAATACAGCTTAAAAACATCACACTGTTTTCGCTAGCAGTAAAACCTCTAACGCTGTATGTTTCTCGAATACAATGTACATGGATCACGTTAACATCGTTTGTTTTGTAAATATAATATGCATGGTTCATGTGAACGTCATTTGTGGCTATGTTTTTCAAATACAATGTGCATGCATCACGTTAACATCGCTTGGTTTTTAAATATAACATGCATGGATTATGTTAACGTTATTTGTGGCTATGGAATTGTTCTGACTTTGCCATTGAGATATGTGAATATTCCTCTGTGTCTCTATTCTTTTAATCTGCCAAGAACGGATTCCTGAATAAGCGTAGTGTTTCCTAAACCATTGCTCATTGTGCCCAGGGTCTGTTTAGCCTCTCGGATTGATCTCCTAGCAACGAGAGGCGTAGTGTAACTGACTCGGTAAATTCCAATCATACACGGGCTGACGTCACCCTGACGCGCGCCGTGTCTCGCGCGTTGTTGCTAGGCAACTCCAACGCCGACGTCCTCGAGGCGAATGCGGAAGTTTATAACTACCGCCGCCCGGGACTCGCATTCAGCTAGTCAGCACCGCTTAGCCGAGCGGACGATTCCAGGATTCCAGTTTGACGAAGGAGACCACGTATCAAAAGTAAGCGCTGCATAACTACAGCACCAACACAGATTTTAATTCCGTCTGTGTGTTGGGTTTATCTGACGGACTTTTCCGTTTCAATTTTTCAGAATTTCCACATTGAATGTGAGAGGGCATAATTGATGGAAGACAGCAATATGTATACCCACATATACAATTGGTGAGTGCTGCCAAGTTAGTTTAACGGGGAGACTAATTATGATTGGACACTCCCAATAAACTTTTTTAATAATAAAAAAACACTAATACTTTGCAAATGATATTAATTTGCAGATCGTTGAGAGTGATGCACAACGATCGTGGTGTTCAGAGAGAACAGTCACCCCACAATTAGAAATATCTTTGAATATGGCCACATGATACACAGAATAGGTGAGTGTAACACACCAGTGAGGCCTGATCCGATTTGCCATATGGCCAATATTGAGTAGTTAGTCCACTAATACTCATTGTTTGATTATTCAGATTCAAGATTGATGAAGACACCTGCATAAAGTAGAATATAAGGATGTCTGCTCGGTGAAGACCTGGTAATAAGTTGTAACAACGTCTTCTATTAATAATTTCTCGTGCAAAACCCAAACCTGATGGTTTTATCCTCTTTTAAACCAACAGGCGCAATAATCTTTTCCCAGTCCCCGTCCTGAAGAAGACCCGCCAGTGACCCACAAATAAGGTGTCCACAGGGTCGAAACGTCGACATAACCATCAAAGGACCAATTTACCGAGTCCAACACATCATGGCTAATTGAAATAGCGTGTTGGTCCCGAGTATTAACGAGATAGAAACTGGCCTTTTATAAACCTCTCCCCCTTCCTCATAATCACTTATTCACTTGTATATAGACCTTCACGTATATATGTCACAATGTCACAATATTTCACACTCAGTCACTTCTCACACTGATTTGAATTGTTGCGCCGCAATTTGTATTTTGTGAAAAAGTAAAAAATTGCTTTTTATGTTCTTACGGAAGGTGTCAGTTGACAACTAAAAAGAAAAAGAAAAAATAACTGTTTAATTAAAATATACTCTGACCCTTCTTTTTGTGTTTGGTTTTGCACCTCAAAGATGACTAATGTAGCATATTTTTGAAACTATAATTTGATTATTGCTGAAGGTATGCATATGATTCAAAGCAATTGGTTAGATACCCGAAAGAACCACTGTTGAAGTTACTACTGTATTGCCCAGGTTCTCAGGGATACTGGGTTACCCCGTAAGAATTAATCTTGTCATTTTCACTTATGGCCCATGAAGAAAGGCATTCCTGCCCGAAACACCCTGCAACACCAGTGATATTGTGAATTTCTTCACCTCAAATGTCTCTTCAGCCTGTTTAATCCAAGGCATGCTGAGTTTCATTAAAACACCCCAGAGCTAAAAGGGAAGGATTCCAATGCATTGTTAGCTTACATTTTAACAGTATTATTTCTCGATATGTTCTAATTTTCTGCTAGCAAGTATGGAAGGTAGTCACAATGCTTTGCTAGGAGCTTTGGTGATAACTCTTTTAAATTAGCTAAGTGTGACCATTTATAGGACTCTGAACTGTATTATCAGCAGGTACCCATTGGGTGTTTTCATGAAGCGCTCACCCACCAACCTAATTGGTGGCATGCTTCATCATCGGGCCCACCCAGTGACACCTAATGTGTTCCGGGTGTGCTTTGACGCCTGATTACAGTGGAGCAGGTATTTTACTGAGAGTTCCTGCTGATAATACAGTTCAGAGTCCTATAAATGGTCACACTTAGCTAGTCCTTGTTGATAACATATAAATTCCTGGGGATACGGACTAGCTTTCTAGTCCTCTCTCTCTCTCTTGATACGCCAACGCTTTTAAATTGCCAGGGTTTTTATTTTACTGTTTACATTAATGTTGAAGGAGCCTTGTCCTCAGGGAGGAATACCATTGACCACGATGTAGCAGCTGACTGAACCCCATATTGTTGTTACATCGTCTTTAAGAATGATATGAACTGCAGTTTTAGTCTGAATGACTTTAACATCTACATTTACCATTTAACAATGTATTCCTACAATGTAGTGGTCACAATAAAAGGCTTGCTCAGGTAGACTGCAGAGTACTACAATATTTTAGTTCTATTGGACAAACCTATGGGCTGTAAATGGAATGTGACCAGGACTGTGTCTCACGTCTACAGTTTACTACAGCCACTGACTGATTCACATCCTGGTTTATCACTTTTGAATCTAATATTCATAACATCAAACACACCATTACAGCACTGAAATAACGAAGGCATCCGATACTCTACAGGCACGCCCCATAAATCCTTCGAAACTCGACAAATGGTACCCGTAAATACCAACTTCCATTTGCCATGCACATGTAGTTCTCTTGTAACCCTTCAAAGACAGAGGTGCACTTTCCTTTTCTAGCTCTGCAATCATCATCAACTCCTGAAGACAAAGTCTCAAAAGTAGGAAAGAATACCTGTCTTTATTCCAACTGCATAACAAACAGTGAAACAATATCTAACATATATTCCTCCATAAAGTTGTACACAAAGACAATTAGATAAAAACATGCCTGTCTTTGTTAAGTACCCCAACTGTTCCAAGTGCAAATCCATCCAGATTCCATCAACCACCACAAAGAATTTAGATGGAAACACCATATAACATAACTTAGCCACCCCCAACAAATCCAGATACAAACCCATCTACATGTTCTCATTCCCCCCAATAGTTCCAGATGTAAATCCATCTAGTCACATCCAGTCTCTCCTAACAGCTCCAGTTGCAAACCCATCCAGACTCTCTCAACCACTCCCAACAATTCCAAGTGCCATGCCACATATATGTCCCATCCTTTTAAGAAGCATCACCAATGGCCCTACACATGAGGATAAAAATGATGTAACAATAGCTTTCAGTGTTCTACCATACCCCTGCCACAATCGCCTTAGCGGTAAAACAGAACTGTCCCTGCTTCCATCTCATCAACTATTAAGGGCCAGACCATCACACAATATTTGCTTCATGATGGCAGAAGAAGCCCATTCCAACAAATATTTCTTTACTCTTAATCAAGGACAGAGTTATCCCCATCATCCCTAGCCTATTGTACTTACTGCCCGTTCATCCCAAGAATGAACCACAATCTTTATAGTTTAAAATACATGAGCTGTTCAAATTGCCAACATCAAATGTTTTCAATCTGTTCTTCAAGTTACCATTGACAAACATGTGCCTAAGACAACATATACAACAAATTGTAGAAAGCCTGTTTATTGAAATGAAGGTTCTTGGTTCACCAACATGTCTGATCTAAGAAGAATAGTATTAAAATAATTCAATTTAGCGCTCGCTACAGCAGTATAAATATATTACAGCACTGTATATAAAATAGCTATTAACCAATTTAATATCACTCAACTTATCTACCTCTAAGGATGAAGGGTAAATATATGCTGCCAGAATTCAATCCTGTCACTCCCTTAAAAAATAACACACACACACTTTCTAACTCATCTTGTCAACTATGAGAAGGACACTGTACATAGGACAAGGTATATTTTGTAATGACACAGCAATGAATGCAGACCAGCAACATCCCCTTTGATATCTAACTGACCTAACTAGAAGCTTCCCAAACATTTGTATGAAAACACAGTGAACTTGTAAGAAGGAGGATGCATGGGTAGGCAAAACATTAGATGCAAAATATGAACTAAAAACCAGAATGGTTACATAATTACCTGTACAGTATGCAAAACCAACACTTGCAGATACACTCCGCCCAAGCTCTACTTAAATTAGATTGAGACTATTAATAAATTGACCAGCACTCCACTCAAGTATCTAGCCACCCCTGGAGCAGAACTGCCTCTTCCTTACGCATATCAACCGCATAAAGCAAACCCCTCACCTGAAGGCCACCATCATAAAATCAAGCAGGACAACTGTTCCCCAACCCAAGGTAGGACAGAATGGATTTAATCACGGAGGTCAGTAACACTAAACATTGTGAGAACACACAAAGTCAGAGAATTTAGACACCTCACTCAAGAGCAAAATTCTTGCTCAAAATCAGGCTTAACGAGCTGATGGCAGCCAGAAACACCTCCCTACCCAAAACACAAGAGTAGGTCACAGTGCATTCCAACACCTGTAGATAAAGAATGCCCTCCACACAGCAAACAAGGAGCCAACCAGACATTCACAAGTGGCTGACAATGCTTCTCAACAGTAGTCAAAGGGCACCCACCACAAAGGACACTGGAGGGCATTACCACCAAAGAAGAGGAAACGAATGAGACAAACTCCAATAGCAGTGACTGACAAAACAATTCTGTGTCCAACTGCAACTCAGCTCATAAGTGTCACGGTTGTCTGATAGAATATCAATGCAAAAAATATTGTGTGGACAGGATATTGTGTCAAAAATATTGAGTACCAAAATATAGAAAAGGTAAGTGCAAATAGGTATTTTACTATCTACTATTCTTAACTCCACATCCATGTAACTTGAAGATTTATATATATATATATATATATATATATATTGTCAAGGTACATACATGTGGAATTAAGTATATTAGAACGTTGCTTACCCATAGAAAACTACCTTCACAAATTGATATTTTGGAAACAATACTCTGTCCAAACACCAATGGCACAGTTGAAAAGCATTGACTGGCAGGTGAGAATGAAAGTGAAGAAGTGCCTCACTCAGGAGCAGGCATTGAGAACTCGAGCAACATGACAGAATAGAAAAACATTGTGGCACCAAAAATCGATTCATAGGGACCACAAGTATATGCCCAAACGTGAACATCCAGGAGTTTCTTTGAAGCCTGTCATAAAAAACGGGTTGAGGGCACTAGTCAATAATTCATAGGAGTGTGTGGGCTGATTGTGACATACACTGTTCATTTGTGAAATGTTAAGCCATGACTACTAACTACACAGCAGGTACAGGATGCAACAATATACAAAGGTACTCTTTATGGGTGATAGCGTTCTATCACAAATGAAGCACAAACTGAAGAGGAAGATGGTCCCTATAGTGGTGTCGCTGGGGTGTTGCCTGGTGGAGCTGGTGCGCCATCTGTAAATGTCTTGCTTCCCCCACCATCTGTACCCCACCACCAGTGACAGCCGCAGCCAGCAAGAACAGACACTGTCCTCTCAGCCTGAGAACACTCATGTTGTTCATGTTTACATTTTACGTTTGACTTACTATTGCATTCACTAAGATCTTTTGCTTCCCAAGCTGGTGCCTTATAGTTCCTACATGCCACATATTGCTCATGTGTAGTGCTTAGTGTGAAAAGTGTCACTATGGTATGTATAGACACGATTTTTAGGGTGGGCAAACAAGGGACCACTGATAAAACTGTCAGGGCCACCTACAACGCCCTCGCTATGGTACGTTGGTTCATTGACAAGCCAGGTCTTCAGCTTCTTGCAGAAGTCAAGAAGAGAGGAGGCTCTGATGGGGAGTGGGAAGTAGGTTCCATGTTTTAGGAGCAATGCAAGGGAACGTCCGTCCTTCTGGTCTGGTTCTATGTATGCAAGAGATGTGTGCAAGTAGGAGTCCAGCAGAGCATAGGTGTCTTATGTGGTTGGTGCAAGGACTTGTGCCTATTCAGGTAGGTGGGGCCTGAGTTGTTAGGGGGAAGGGGGAAAGGGGAATTGGGGTAGGGGGGAGGGAGAGAGGGAGAGAGAGAGGGAGAGAGAGAGAGAATGAGAAAGAGAATGAGAATCAAATTGGCATGGGTTCTGTGATCTGTTGGCTAAAAACATGAATTAATTACGAATTGGGACTGAATAGAGAAATCCTGAGGGACTGCTTAGCGTTGGATAACGTGACTAAAATCCCATAGATACAGTATGTCAAGTCAATGCTTGGAAAATTGGGGCGACCGGAACTCTTTGCTACTCCGGAAAAAATAGTGAAAGAGGATGTGGCATGGGTTAAAGCCCAATTTTTAAATATGTTGTCTGCTGAGAGAGGCATTAGAGATTGTTAAAGCCATCGGGAGAGCACATTTGCTGGTAAAGACAGTCCCACAGATTGAACCGTATTCGTTAATCGTTACCAAACCTTTTCATCGATTTCTTCTAACTAAGTTCCGTTTTAATCTTATCCATTGTCTTTTAGAAGATGTGCAGGGCTGGAGCAGGGTAAAAGACCTAGGTCTGTGTACATGTGATAATTTTTCTTTGCAGGACATCATGCACTTTACAATGTTTTGTGAACATTGTAGCCCTATGAGGAGAACGTTTTTAAGACCCATTTTTAAGGGGAAGGGATTGGTGCAAGTCAGACTTGCCCTGCTATATCTGCAGTTGTTAAACAATCCATGGAAGATTTTTAATCTTGCAAACTTCTTGGTGGCGGCAGTCAGACATAGGAAGAAACAGGGCTAAATATTTTAAAGTGCAGATAGATTTTATATATAGATATAATTTCTTTTACTGTATAATTAATTGAACTATAAGTCATATGTTTTATTGGTATTATGTTATTCTTTGTATGTGGTATATTCTAAGGAACCCCGAATGTACAAATATGATTTTTAAGAAGTTTTCCTTTTTTATTTACTGTTCTCTGTGGTGTATTTTTATGGCTTTGGTTAGCCGAATTAAGTGGTTTGACTTGACTTGACTTGTGATGGGAGCTAGTGTAGTTCCTGGAGGTGTGGTGTATGTTAGTTCTGTGTGGGAGATTGAGGATGAGTCTGGTTGCAAAGTTCAGGGTGGTTTTCAGTCTTCTAGAGGGTTGTTTGGTGATTCCGTTGTAGAGGGCGTTCATGTAGTCTAACTTACTGGCAACTAGGGCTTGAGTGACATTTTTTCTAGTGTTGCTTGGGAGCCATTTGATCTTCTTCAGCATCTTCAGGGTGTGGAAGCAGGATGCAGTTAAGACTTTAATTTGTGCGGTCATGTACAGTTTGTTGTTAATAATAATTCTAAGGTTCCTGGCATGGATTCGTTTTGTAGGTTTGTATTTGGCCAGCCACCAGTTAGAGTTCCATGGTGAGGTGATCTTGTTGAAGATCACTACTTCTGTCTTGTTGGCATTGTGCTTGAGACAGTTGGCTTTCATCCAGTTAGTGACTTCGGACATGCAGTGAACTCGTTTTTTGTATTGGTGGCCTTGTCTGAGAGGGAGAGTATGAGTTGCATGCCATTTGAAGAGGAGAAATATAGATGTTGTGTGTGCAGATGACGATGGCCAGAGGGGTCATGTATGCATTGAAGAGGGTGGGGCTGAGCGATGAACCTTGATGCACTCCGCAGATGAGTTTGTGGACTTCCGCCGAATAAGGTGCCAGGTTTACAGCTAGTATTCGATCTGTTAAGAAGGAACACACCCAGCAGAGAGCAAGTAAATCGATGGCGATCTCGTGGAGGCGCCTGATATGGATGTGGTGTGAAACTGTGTCAAATGGTGCAGTGAGGTCCTGGAGAATGAGAGGAGATGCTGTCTCTCCTCTATCACGCATCATGCGCAAAGCTTAATTTGTAAAAGAATGAGTGTCAGGGTTCTCATCAAGAGTCCACTACTCCTTGCACTACCCCCATTTCCCTGCCAGTGCTGCCAATGACAGTATACGCACAACTACAACTGTGACAATTCAAACTTTTTCAGGCCCCAAAAGCCTTAAGAATGGCCTGTGCAGCAGGTATTAACCATTTTGAATGTATATTGAATTGATATACAACTGTTGTTGTGCTTGTCTGTAAATTAGAAAGGCAACACTGCCATGTGGCAGACTGTCATAAGCGCTGGTGTTGACAATTAAGTGCCAGTGACGAGCACCGGAAACCACTGTCTCATATTGAGAACTGATCATGCAGTTGTTATCTGTGATAATAATGAGAGCTGTTTCTGTACTGTGATTGGGCTGAATTTGGACAGCATGGAGTTGAGAGCTGGCAGTTGCTGAGGTGGTCAGTAAGGCGTTGGTTGATTAGTTTCTCTAACACCTTTGCCAGGTATGGTAGGAGGGAGATAAGTCTGTAGTTGTGGCTGTATCAGGGGATGGCCTCTTTAATAGGGGCATGACAGTGGCATGTTTCCAGGTGTCAGCGAATGTGGCTGAATGGATGGAGGCAATAAAGATTGGTATGTGTGCTTTGCTGATTGGTTTGGTGAAGGTGTGGTGGGGTGGGGTGCAAGGGTCACATTGAGCCCCTGAGTGGATAGTCTTCATGGTAGCTCCAATTTCATTGGTGGTAATGGCAGTCCACAAGGCCTAGGTTTGTACATCGCCCACAATGCAAAGTTGAGTTGCAACAGTGACAGGGCCCAGTGAAGGATCAAAGTTTCTGTCAGGGTTCGCTCATTGGCCATGGTGGGAATTTGAGTTGTGAAAGTGATGTGGTCCAGTAGAGGGTCAAAGTTTCTGTAAATGGAGGGGATTATGTTACAGAAGAATTATGAGAGCTTGTTGCAAAGGTCTTGGGAGGGATTGCTGTTGCTGGAGGCAGCAGGAGGCACAGTGAAATCTGTGATGATGGCAAAAATGTCCTTGCTACTATTAGTGCTGGCGTTGAGCTGTGTGCTTAGAGTTCTGTATCTGCTCGTGTTAACATGTTAGGGTTGATTTGAAGGTGTGTTTATCTACGGTGTATTGACTTTTTCTACATTTGGGGTCCAGTTGCTTACAGTGGCATTTCGTAAGGCTGAGTTTGTCTGTGTTTTAGCTGGTTTGTGGTCGGGTTCCCGCCGTTGGATTGTGCTTGAGGAAAACTAGGTTATTGGTGCATGCAGTCATCCAGCTATTGAGGTGTTCGATTCCTTTCAGCAAGTCGCTTTGGTGCTCAGAACAGTGCTCACAGAGTCCCACTCCCCTTCTGAGATCCTTTTCCAGCTATGGCGGTTGGGTTTGGTGGTGGTAGGTCTGTGCTGGTATGGGATGGGTATTCTGAAACTGACGTGGGCATTGTATTTCCATGTCATAGTTGCAGTTGCTAGCTTGTTGACTGTGATGTTGATGATTGAGGAGAAAATCAGGTCCTATAGTTTGGGTCAGAGCAGTCTTCTGGGTGAAAGTGAAGGTCTCTGAGAAGGAAGAAGTTGCTAGCATTGATAATGAAGGGTACGACGAAGTCTGTGATGTCACTGGCAAAATTGGTGCCGGACCCTGGTGTTCTGTAAATAAGGATTCTGCCCAGAGAGAAGTTGAGTGTGATGTGTATCTTGAACATGATGTATTCCATGCAGCTGGTGGGTGTATCCATGTAGGTGGTGCAGCTGATGATATCTTTGATTATGATATAGACTCCATCCGGGCTTGCCCAATGAACTTGTAGTCGGCTGGGATGGCTGTAGCGATGTCTAGTGAACAAGAAAAGGTTCCCCTGGACTCTTAATTGTATGTACGTATTCACATCCAATTCTGCTGCTCACTCACAAATATACCAGCATGAAACATTCACTCTTGCCTTAATTTACAAGATTTTCCCCATTATGGCATGAATCTAGAACCGAACTAAAAAGTAGTGCTAATTTGCATTTATTTTATAAAAATATTTTTTTACTTTACACAAGCTTTTAATGACATCAATATAAATATTTTTAAAAAGGCTCCTTCGTGAATTTATATGAAGGGTGCTAATCCAATAAAAACATACAAAATATATATAAAAACACATCGATTATAAACAATACCTAATGCAAGAACACAAGACCCTGTGGCCTCAACAACACAATATGAAAATACAGTTGTGTCCAGACTTTAGATCCAAAGCAGATATGTGATATGAGGGTAATTTCGGCAAGAGACTGTATTTTCTTTTTTGTCCTGAAAACCCTTCAGCAATGGATTCTTAGAGAGTGCGTCGACGCGTTTCGGTGGTATTAATGCTTATTACCCAACCACCTTCTTCAGGACTAACATATATAGACACAGGGTCTACTTTTCCAATTTTGCGACTGGTTAATCTTTGGATAGGATGAATTATGGCCTTTCGACCATATCTCTTGTTTGGTTCAGGTGAAAGGGTACTCCAATACTTGGCCCGCTTGCTAAAGCTTCCGTGTATAGGGGGAGATATATATCACTTTTCTGATAGTGCCGCTATATTTATAATTGTTCCTTTAAACCTTTCTCTCCTGAATCTCTCATTTCAGTATCTCCAACTACGAAAAAAAGACTCATGCTCACCTTGAGGGAACCATCAACCTAGACTCCAAGGGAGATACTGAAACGAGAGATTCAGGAGAGAAAGGTTTAAAGGAACAATTATAAATATAGCGGCACTATCAGAAAAAGTGATATACATCTCCCCCAATACACGGAAGCTTTAGCAAGCGGACCAAGTATCGGAGCGCATGTGGCAGCAGTGAGGTGAGCAGTAGCTGACATTAAGATCAGCAAGGAGTGCACCAGAGTGTGTTTATTTCATAGAAAGATAGATTGACTTATCTATCTATCTATCTATCTATCTATCTATCTATCTATCTATCTATCTATCTATCTATCTATCAATCAATCTATGTGCACACACACAAATTAAACTTTTAAGCAGATTGTGAATTAAGCATTAGTACGGTCTGTGGAAGGTGCAAGGTTTTTGGAGAGTCTGAGGGACATGTTTACAAGCCTCTATCACCACGGGAATATCACTTTTAACGACATTCCTGTGGCGATAGCGGTTTTGCCTTATTTAAAAGGCAAATAAGGCCCCCTTTCACGCTATGCTTAGCATGAAAGGGGAGGGCAATGGGTGTTGCTCTGGGTGTTCCACCGCAACACCCATTGATTCTGAGGCTGCCCCCTATTTACAAGGGAGGCGTAGATAAGAGAGAGCCCCAGAATTAAGAAACCTGGTCTTACCCTGGCCCAACGAGGAGAAATATTTCATTTCTCCTCGTTTTTGCTGTTTTCACGTGTGCTGTGATGTGCAGCACACATGAAAACAGCAAAAGGCCAATGATTGTTTATGTACAGGAAGGTCCCCCTTCCTGCACATAAACAATATTTTTTTTAATTCTGTTTTACAACATCTATGTGTGCTGCATTAAGCAGCACACATAGAAGTTACAAAACGGCATTTATAGACTGTTTATGTGCAGAAAGGAGGACCATCCTGCACACAAACAATCTTCCCCTGCTCGCAGACACCCTTTCAATATGGTGCAATGGTTCCTGCGTTGGCGCTAGGCTGCTAAGTATAACGCCAGTGCAGGTGGAAACGCAGGGCTGCACCATATTCTTGTAAATATGGTGCAGCCCTGTGATTCTGAAATGGCAGAGTGAGGAGTTAAGCCAGAAAGGCTAATGCCTCAAACCGCCACTTACCTTGTAAATATGTCCTTAGTCACTCCCACTGTCTTCTTTACACCACTCTCTTCTGCAGGGATATTTCTGCCATTTTTCTCCTATCTTTCTGAAACACTCAATCTGCATATCTCACATCTCATCTCTTTCATCCTCCACACCCTCTTTTCAATCTCTCCTGCGCATACTTACTCAAATCAAATCAAATCAAATCAAATCAAAAAGTCTTTTATTCGATTAATCATTTTGATAATCATAAAAAGTACACAAATTGTTTAAAACACATCATCATAAATATAAGGCACATTATTGTTATTACAATACATTATTACAGTACAAATTAAAATAAATGAATAATTGAAAAAGAAATACATTGGGGTTCGCAAAACGTGATAAATACAGATATACAGATGTTCAAGTAGGGATCAGTTCTATAGCTTTGCGAGTTGATAGACTTAATTTCAAAAACATAGCTAAGTTTTTTGCCACATATTGAGTATCAAGCTGTTGTAGCGCTAGAAACGCCGGGCGACAGGTCCTCAACCCCATCTGGCGCAGCACTGGTAAAACCCAGCGCCTACGTATTTCAGTGTAATAGTGGCAAAACAATACTGTATGCATGGTTGATTGCGAGGATACTTTATCACAAGGACATTTCCCCAGATCATGAGTCCAGGTTGACATTTTTGGGAAAGAAACCAAACGAAAAAACAAATTAAATAGGAACCTGGTTAGTAAATACCTTTCGTGATTAGTTATGTAATATGTGAGGTAAGGCTGTATGCCTGGTGACACTTGAACCATCAGAATATGTGCATTAGATTGCTTGGAAACTTCACCAGACAAGCGCAATTCCCTTAAATGACTGAGACATTGATTTTTCAAGGATTTTCTGCTTATCCCACTGATAGAAGATGGCTCGATAATATACTCAGTGAGATCCAGATCTTTCAGGAAGTTAACCACGTACGCCAACCACGGGATGTTTTTCCAGGCTGACAACTCTAAACATTCAGAGATCAGGGCACGTGTAAGATGACATTGTGGTTTGGACCAAACACGATGCCACAAGAGTACAGGTTGGCATTTGATGTAATCTACCAAATAGTCAACCCCGAGCTCGATATGACATCCATAAGTGGGGGCACTCTGTGGGAGGGCCAGCAGATATTTGGTAAAGACATTTTGAACTTTTTGCAGTTCCATAACATTAGCATAACCCCATACCCCAGCTCCATATGTGGCGATACTCTGACATTTGGCTTGGAAGATCTTAAGCAGCGCTGATGGAGTTGGTTTACCCAGTTTTCTGGAAAATGAAACAAGGGCAGAGGTAGCTCGTTGAAAGAGTAATTTTCTAGTTACCAATGCCCTTTTCCATGTCAGATGGTCGTCTATTAAGATACCCAAATAGGGGTATTCCCTCACACGTTCCAGTTTGGTGAGCTCGATACAGAGATGTTTGGAGCTTTTTACCTTGGGCCCGGAGTGCATGACAAAGGTCTTGGTCTTGTTCACCTTTAGCCCAAGCAAAAGCATGTAGGTACAATATTTGTCCAGCTGTTTCTGGAGCTGTACTAGGGTCCTAGCAAAAAGTACGGAGTCATCGGCGTAAAGTAACGCTGGAATAGGGCGATGATTAATGGTAGGTAGATCCTGACTCCCTTCTAGCATGGCTTCTTCCAAACCATTAGTGTATAAGTTAAACAGGAAGGGAGCCAGGACACAGCCCTGCCGTACTCCACGAGTTACTGGAAAGGAGGATGTTAACTCTCCGCCCCTACCATATCTTACGCAAGCCGAGCATCTGTATAAAGCTCGCGCAAAAATTTGATGAGGGGAGGATCAACACCCAACTCCTCCAGAATGGACCACAGCTTGACGTGAATTACGCAGTCAAACGCCGCACTAAGGTCGACGTAGACCATGAATAGGTTGCCCCGTTTTACTCCCACATATTTCCCAATAAGAAGGGTGAGATTCAGGGCCTGTTCGACAGTACCCAGTCCCTCCCGGAATCCATATTGGAGGTCAGTAATGATGTTCTTTTCTGCCGCCCAGTCCTGTAAACGTTCCAGAATTAGGCGACCCGCGACTTTACCCAATGAATCCAGGAGGGAAATGGGTCTGTAGCAGGCAGGGTTGTTTCTTTCACCCTTCTTAAAAATTGGAAGGAGTATCGAGGAAGACCAAGAATCCAGAAGGCCGATGTTTAAGACTGCGGCCATCAGCTGCGTGATGACTGGGGACCATAGTTCCAAGTTACATATAAATATGTCGAGCGGTGCACCATCCGGGCCCGGCGCTTTACCTGTTTTAGAGGAAGAAAGTGCACTTATAACCTCTCCGAGGGTAAAATGAAGATCAATTGGATAGACCCTTTTTGCTGGGGAGTCGGTTATTGAGGTGGATTGTGCAGAGTGTTCCGGGGGTTGATCGCTAAAGATCTTGGAAAAGTGAGACACCCACTCGTCGGCAGTCACGGCCACATCCAGGTGTTGGTGTGAGCTAGCCTCCAGCAGGAATGGGGATTTAACAATCTGCCAGAACTGAATGCTGTCCTTACTCTGGCAGCTCTCATGTAATTGGGCCCACAGTTTATTTTTATGATCTTTTTTGCAGCTCGTTTGGGCCTGCTTGTATTCTGTTCCTAATTTAGCTACAGTATCTTTATCTCTATTTGGGTTATGAAGCTCTTTTTTTAAAGCGGTTAGGGCTTTCCGACAAGCCGTGTTGAACCATCGAGGCTCAGAGTGATTACCTGGATTGGGCTTTCGGGTTAATACCTTCTGGATGGTATTGAGGATTTCTCCAAAGCTAATAATAATCTGCTCATGGGAGGAGTCCTCATCGAGACAGGTGGAAATCCAGGGGAGAGCCTTAGCTATGACCTTACTTGAGGTAACTGATGGGTCAACACTTGACCATTTCACAGAGTAACCATTTGTTTTATCCATAGTCAGTGCTTTTTGGGTCAGCAAACTCTTCTTCGGTGTATTGGGAGCAGTCGTAGGTAACTTGATCTTAATACTGTTAGGAAAATGATCGCCGGCTATTTCTGAGCCTGTAGTAAATTGGTGAAGCGTACCCATTACAGGATAAGAACATAGTATAAAATCTATGGTGCTACGACAGCCCCTGCCATGAAAGGTAGGTCTAAATTCCACAGGTGGGTTTACGAGTTCATTTGCGAACATCACTTCTAGGGACATTAGGCTATCATTAAAAGAGTCTCCTACAAGGGTGTGGGTAAAGTGGGTCAACGGGGAATCATGTTCATCTAAGAGGCCACAGACAGTTTTCTTATAGTTAGGGCACAATTGTACATTAAAATCCCCTCCCCATATTACATTGCTCATAGCTGATGGATACTTAACACGTTGTTCAGTTATATACAAAGAAATATCAGACACAGTCTTTGCACATTCTGCTGGTGTTAAATTGTTGTAAAAGTTTATAAGAGTGTAAGATGTACCATTTTTAAAAGTGAGCAAAATAATTTGATAATTTGATGTAGTACGTAGAGTTATGGTTTTCTTTGCTGCTAAAGTGTTAGAAATATAAACCACAAGGCCCCCCATGGGTCTACCGTGTGTTGTTGGACTGGCTGGGGAGTGAAGTGTTATGTATCCTTGTATATGCAGTGGGTTAATTGTCCAGGTCTCTTGCAGGCAAATTATCTGATGCGTGATAACAAAGTCTAACCAAGGTGCCAGTACAATTTTGGATCGGAGACCTGCAACGTTCCAGAATATTATTGAAACTAGGTGGAACGACGGGGTTTCAGTACCATACGCTGGGCATCCTATATGCGAAGGAGTCTTAGTTATAGCGCAAGGATCGAAATTTGGAGAGAGAGACAGGATGTCACCTTGCGTGTTACATATGATGGCGGGACTAGGCTGATCACTATATCATTCACTTTACCTATCCCCCTGCACACACACAGTGCACCCACTCACCTGTGTGCACTGAATTTTCTTTAACTCTCAGCCCTGTCAATATTTTGACAGCTGAGTTCCTCCTTAGTTACAATTAGCACACCTGACTATTGCTCTGTGCGCTCTGCAGCAGGCCAATGATTGGATGAGCATGTAGTCCGAACTTCTTTATGAACCTCTGACAGGCGCTGGAAGAAATTCACACTGCACTTGGCCTTCTATCTGAACCTAACAGCTTTTAATCGTGGCCCACCCACAACCTGAACTCTCACAGTCACATAGTAGAAGCTCTTCACTACCTACTATACATGAGCAATATGTTGCATGAAAACATTACAGAAACACACCATGATGGAAACGGCAAATACTGTTAGGGAATGAAAGAGTGAGTAAAATGTGAACAGGAACAATTTTTCTGTCCCAGGCTCAGAGGGCAGTGTCTGTTCTTGCTGGTTGTGACTGTTGCTTGGGTGTGCAGAAGGTGGTGGGGGACAGGATGTTTAAGAAGGAGCACCAACCACACCGGCTTGGCCCCAGCCCCAGCCCCAGAAACGTCACCAATATGTAGCTGGGTACGTTGAGGTACAATATCATGGATTTAACATAATTCTGCAAAAATACTGAAGCAAAATTATTGCCTACTTAAAAATTGTAAAGGAAAGTATATATATATATATATATATATATATATATATATATATATATATATATATATATATATATATATATATATAAGTAGACGCATACCTTGTATATGTACCTAGACAATATATATCTTCAAGGGAGGTAGATGTGGAATTAAGAATGGTACATTTTTACTTGCTTTGATGATACATTAGCAGCCAATATTTTGGCTATGCTATTCTTGTAGGACGATATTAACACCCACAATATTGTTACATACCACCATGTTTGTGTATTGGGGCTCCTAGTGCTGTTCCCAGCCTATAGAGATGTGTGTACCTTAGAGCCCTGCTTCAATCCACTTTGTAAGCATCACTAGTACATCGTTTATGTCTATGTGGTGAATGCCTTCCATCTGCTTGGTGTGATCATGACTTTTTCTCTCTCCCAAAAGACCTTTTCTCGTGAGCTTGTCTCTGGCGGATCCTTACTTGTTAATTTTTTTTCGTCAAGCACCCTCAAACATGCCGGAGCTCTTCTCGCCATTTATCAACTAAGAGCAGGTGTTTTCTGGTTCTGGAAATCCATCTTTTAAAATAAAATTTTTATTTCTGTGCAGTCAGTTTAATGTTTTCTGAGCCATTTCTTTACTACTCTGTTTTTGAGGTCTCAATGAAAACTAACACCTGAGCACTGACAATATTGAAGCTGCCTTTTCTCAACAAAACAACTCATCTTCAAACATTTTGTAGACTTCTGGAACCCTATGATTTGCTGCTGAAGGAGTGTGCCCTTGATCCTGAATGAATACATTTTACAGCAACTCTTTGAAGCAGCAACTTAAAAGGTTGAGCTCCTCTAAAAACTGGTAATACTGAGAAACATATGTATGGAGACTGTTTATATGAATTGAAATACTGACTTTAACTGAGAAACAATTTGGAAGATTCAGTAGCGCAAGTACCAGACTGTGCTGTGGCCTCACTGGGGGATCCACAACTAAATACGATAGAAGGCTCACTTTTTTCCCTGTGGGCATCAATGGATGATCATGACATATTATTAGATTTGTACCATCTTGTTTATTGCTTCTCTGAAAAGCTTTTCTTTTGGACGATAACATGCATGATTAGTAAGAATAGTTGTTTTATGTTTTCATTTTGTGATTGTCTTTTTTGTGATATCGCCACTTTCAGATACAGTCACTGGCCCTTGAGAAGCAGTCTCTGTTCTTTATGACAGTCCTAGTTAGTTGACACTTAGGCCCAAATAAATAATGCAAAACAGCGCAGCAAGTGAAGTTGATGTGCTGCGTTGCATGAAAGGGAGCTAGCAAAATAGCCCCATATCTTGAAAGAGATAGAGCTGTGTTTTGCTCTCTCCCTTGCATTGGCACACTGTATGCTGTCATGGACAAACCATAGTGCAAGGATGTCTGCATTGTGATCCAACAACTAGGGCAATCTCCCCCACATATGGGTGGTGCAGAATGCACCACACATGCAAAGAGGAAAAAAGGGGGGAAATAAATATATTTCTCTTTGTTAGCCAGCCTCAGGTAGGCACAGGCTTTTGGTGTAAATTAATGTCTACAAGTCTTTCTCGATATGGATTTGTATCAAACTCCATGGGTGGATCCACGGGAACGCACCAATCATGGAGCAGCTCCCTGGCATACAGTATTGCAAGGCGGCGCATTGTGCTTCGTTAGATTACTTTTTGTTACAAACCAACACACATTGCGATGTGCATTAGTTTGCAAACAGCAGCAGAAGACTTTTCCTCGGGTCTGTGTTAAAAAAAGTAACACCAACTTGTAATTCTGGGCTGTAATATCTGTTTCTTGATCCTAAGGCTGAAAGCTTTGTGGATGCTCATTTTAGTGTGACTAACAATAGCTTTCATGGTCCCAGTGGTCCGTGATGGAGTCTCGTGGCACCGAAGCTGCACTGAGTTTTTTTACTTTTCTGTAAAAGCGCCCTGCGATTGTTAGGTAGTGAGGTGATTCAAGCTCACAAAGAGCACTGAACAGCCGCAGCTGTGAAAGCACACACCAAGGTCAACAGGCCTTGGCAGGACACCTGTTCTCTGCAGTGAGTTACAGATAGAGAAGATATGCTGGTTTCAACACAGGTTGTTGAAAAATTGATAGGCAGCATGCAGATTGTTAGGAGAAAGTGAAAATAGTATTTTAGAATGCTGTGATCGTTTTTAAGCATGGCGCTATAGCAGTGGTCTTCAAACGTTTACATGCCAATGCCCAATTAAGTGAAGAAAAAACAAATTGGCTGTGCCCGCCCACGTGATTTATGTTGATACAATGTATTATGGATGATGCTAAATAATGTTTGCACAGAGCGTGATAAGGCAAGGAGTACAGTCAGCAATCAATCCCTCAGACACAGGCGCTGGAAGAAGTGATGCTAGGGGTGCTGCAACACCCCCAAAAATAAGCGTGCTGAAGTTCAGAAAGTGAATGAGTAACAGAAATGCCTTTAAATGTCGTGTTTATCTAGTCACGTATGATAGGCGTACAAAGACTACAAATGTCAGGCTATGTCGTCTGACAAATTGCTGTTTGCTTGGAAACTAGTGTGTACTTTTATTTCTCTGAATGCAAAGTGAGAGGATTTTGTAAAATTGATCTCGGTGACAAAGGAAAGGCTGTAGGATGTTTGTTCTTTTTTCTAACACACAACAACATTTAAATACCAAATTAACTATATGCATATTTCAAATTATATCAGCAATTAGGAAAGCACAAGTGAAGCACATTTTTTGTAATTCTGAAGTGTAATGGAAGCAAAGGGTTAAATTACGACGAGTGCGGCGGGCCAGGGACCGCGGTACCTGTGGATGGTGGCCCAACTGCCGCCCACGCGTCGGGCCTCCCACCGGATTACGATGGTGGCGTGCGCCCGCCACAAGACCACCGCCAGGATCCAGGATCCCGTGGCAGAAGTGAAAGCAGGCGGGAATCATGGCGGAGCCAATGAAGGCACCGGTGAGTAGATTTCAACCTGCCTTTCCACCAAGCATTTCATGACGGGAAGCCCACCATCAAATGCTTTGCAGACAGGCATGTAACGGGCACCCCAACAGGGCCCCCCTGCAAATCTGCCCATGGGAGTGCATGCGGGGGGCACATGATGTGCCCCTCCAAAAGTGCACAGTTGTGTGTGCACTGTATGGCATGCATGCCATGGTGCATGCCACACTGTGCACGGATGTGCTGGAGGCGCTGTTACAGTGGCAATATGCTTTTTAGGCTCTCATATGAGCCACACATTCCCACCGCCATGAAACCGCCACTGCACCTCCAACCCTGGATCACTGTTCTAATTGGGCAGGCAGGAACATCAACAGCTTGGTGGTCTTCCATGGGCCACCATGGCGGCAGTCCAGCAGGACGACCGCCCAAGTTGTGATCAGGCCCAAAGATTTTATTAGGACCAAAACAAATCAAGACACTTAACTTGGCGACGTACAAAGGATAATTATTTGATTAAACCTGATTTCAACGCATTATCAATTTTGACCTATATTCTTTTACCAGTAAAAATGTCTATCCAAATTTGGTGGCCATTTCATGGCAAATGTGCTATCTGATAATCACAGTGCAGTACCAGACCAGTGCTCCAAAATGCACCAGCAGCTACATACCACACCATTAACACTCTCCTGCTGAATTGGCATGGCACATTTTTTACATTTGTGTTTTTGAGTGATACTTTCATTTTTCACAATCAAAATGGTTTCAGTGATATAACATTAATGGCAGTACCCCAAACTGTTCCAGCACCACTGCTTTAAGGTCCATATGCTCTCAGGGAAAGATGGTGGCTGCACAGGAGCCCTCTTCATGAACTCTGCAGAATAGCATGAGGTGTGTGCCAAATTTAGACCATTCAAGCATTAATTCTGACATGAAACTAAAGAAAAGAAGACCTAATGAATAGTAAAAGCAGAAAATGGCTGCGAACAAGGATACCAACCTAATAAATGAAAGATCAATGAGATCCTAAAGAAACCAGAAGCAAGACAGGCGACAAAGAAGCAACAAATTGGTGTCCCGTAAACATTCTCCATTTGGTGATGTGATCACAATACAGTGCTTTTACCTCATGATAACCATTTCAAAATAAACAACAGACAGGTGCAGGCTTTGACGATGCTGCAGCTCGCACCTCGAAAACAACAAATGTCAGCAACCAGTGTGTAATCTGAAAGGTAAAGCTACAATGCTCTTCAACTCAGCAAAATGACATCCGGCGTGAAACAGGACCTGAAAAATTGGTCCAAGGAGAGGTCAAAGGAGGATGAGAACTGGAGAGGTTTAGATGGGATGTAGCCCAGAGGCATTAATACAGTAGCAGCAGTGAACACACTTAGAGATGAATCTTTAATCTCTAAAAATTGGAAAATAGAAAAAGACGGAGTGCGTGTCCAGCTCACATGCTCCAGCTTAATAATTCCTTGTGCGGTCAACCCTGCAAGTCCTTGTTCATGAGTTAGAGTCCGGAGGTTCATTCTGTAATGGCTCAGTGTCATTCCGCATTGTTTGTTCTATCGCCAAATTCTCAGCCACTAGTGGATGCATCGAGGGGTCCAACATCTCCTCTTCTCCGGATGACGACTGACCACTTTCTTTGTCAGCACTCCCTTCCACTTTGTCATCAGCCAGCTTACGCCCAGAGGAGCGGAGGGCACGCACTCTCGCCAAAAGTACGGAGCCAAGTGATCCTCCGGTGTGTCACCTCCTCCTCCTCCTCGGGCCCTTCGGGACATATGGGGGGGCTTCCAGGGTGCGGCCCTTTCGCAGCTGTCGCGATCGGAGCGAACGGTGTGGGTCTGGGGACCGGCCGCCAGAACCGCCAGCAGGTGCCTCTTCACCTGTCCGTGCGGACAGTCGCCTCAGGGGAGGGCGCTCTTCAAGCCACTGCCAAGCCTAATCCAGCGTCTGAAAGAAGTGAAATTTGCCCAAGAAGAGGACCTTCAGCTTTGCCCCAAAGAGCAACATGTATTGGATTTTTTGTTCCCGCAACTTAGCTTTCACGGAGTCAAAAGTGCGTCTCTGCTTTTGCACATCTCTACTGTAGTCCGGGAAGATCATTATGCGGGTATTTTCGTGCCTTATGTCCCCCAGTTTACGGGCCTCTCTGAGTATCATATCCCTATCTAGGAAGTTCTGAAAGTGGGCTATCACCGGCCGTGACTGGGCCCCTACGGGCGGACGGGCCAGCAACGCCCGATGGGCTCTTTCTATGACGAAGCAAGAGGAGAACTTATCCGCCGGGAAGGTAGAACGCACCATGTGTATAGGAAGTCCATCATGTTTGACCCCTCAATTCCCTCTCTAAAGCCCACGAAGCAGTGGTTATTACGTCAGGCCGTTTTCTGCATCGTCCACGCTCTGTAGCAGGCCCTCATGAGAAGATTGTAGCTTTTGGAGGTCATGGACGGAGTCTTCCACCTCGCCCAGTCGCGTCTCCTCCTCGGTGACCCTACCAGCCAGGTTTCTGAGGTCCTGCGCAATAGCGCCACCTCCATCCCCACCGCTCCGATCTGGCCATCTAGCGCTGTCCTGGACGCCTGGATTGCCTGTAGTAGGGTACCCGTGTCAGATCTAGTGCCCGGGCGTTTCTCCTGTGGGGGGGGAGGACCTTCGCATATTGGTCCATCCGTCCATGTCGTGGCAGTTTCGGGCCCCCGTCCCGCCCCATACAGCGGCTAGTAGCCTGTCCACAACACAGACGATGCCCACAGGCGAGGCACCGGGGGGGGAACGATAATCCCCATGCGGGTACTCTGTTGTCTCTTCCAGTCAGTGGCACTTACCAGAGCGTCCAGTGCTTATACCTGGTCCACCACTGATCCTCCTCAGTAGCGAGGCGGCCGTCCCCCACACCAATGGGCTGCTCCAGTCTCCGAGGGGTACCTTGCCCGCTGCAGCGTCAGATCTGGGCCAGCGGAAGAGCAGCGCTACTTCCACGTCGCAATAGTCAGTAGGGGGGGGGCGAGATTTGAAGGTTCCCATGCCCCAGCACTCCGTCCAGGCCTATCTCCGCTGCTGCCTCCTTTGCGGGTCACTGTGTGCTGGGCTGGGGGCAAGGGGGGGCCTTGCGTCCATTCTCCCTGCCTAGTCCAGGCCCCCAACTTCTTCCCTGCAGCTCCTCACCTTCCAGCCGATGTCGCTCAGTTCATGGCGGGGGCTCCCTTCCCCTATGCTTCAGCGCCACTCCCTCTCTCCTTCCAGCAGCCCCGCAGGTAAACGTAGGGTCAGTTTATTTGGCAAAAACGCTCTGGGCCTCTAGTAAGCCTTCCTTAAAAGGCCGCCTTAAAGGCTATGTTCATCGAGCTGAGGCACACCTTATGGCCCGGCTGACTGACCTTGAAGGTCAAATACTGTGTTTGGAGGCTGCCTTGTATCGTTGGGACAGTGAGTGCACTCGCCGGCTCCTGAACATAGCCAGCACAGAACTGCGCCAGGTTTCCCTTGAAGAAGCCAAACAATGTTGGGGTACCCTATTGAATACTATAAATGCTTTTGTGACATCCTAAGCCCCCATTATCTGGATTTCTATGCAGCTATGCTGCAGCAGGGTTTTTTTCCACCTGACCTGGACAGCGCCACAATTGTGGTCTTGCCTAAGGAGGGTTTCCCTAGAGACCACTGTTAGCGTTATCATCCAATTTCCCTAATTAACATCGACATAAAGATTTACGCAAATGCACTAGCCACACGGTTAAGTTGGGCCTTACCGTATCTGACCCACTCAGATCAATGTAGATTCATGACAGGTCGCAGCACGCATCATTGTATTTGGAGGGCACATGCAGCACTGTCCAGGGGACAGGACCTGGATGGCGCCCGGGCCCTCTTGTTAGTTGACATCACTAAGGCATTTGATAGTGTCATGGGTTTTTATGGACAGGGTCCCCCAGCGAGCTGGGATGGGAGAGGGGTTCCACCGCATGATCCATCTTCTTTACCGTGCCCTGACCACTCGGGTCCATGTCAATGGGGTTCCATACTCTGCATTTCCCATAGAGCGTGACACACACCAGGGGTGTCTTCTTTGCCCACTGCTCTTTGCCTTGGCGATAGTGCCCCAGCCCCACTCATACACTGTGATGACCGGGTCTGGGGTTGGCAGTGGGGGAGTGGCTTTGAAGATCACATAGCATTGTATGCGGATGACATCCTCCTATTCTTGAAAGACCAGTAGCATTCCGGCCCTCCTGTCTGTCACTTATTCAGCTATATGGCAAGGCGTCCGGGCTCCGGATTAACAAACGCAAGTCCTGTCTGGTCAAAGTGAAGGTAAATGCCCTGGGGTTGGTTTGGTGTCCCAATACTCCCACACGGCACAATCATTTCGAGTATTTAGGGATTCACGTGATCTGGCTCACTGGGCCACTCTTCCATTAAACCTCATAGGGCGTACTGGCCTAATTAGGATGGTGTGTCTGGCGCGGTACTTGTACACTCTGGGCAACTACCCCATCCCCATCCCTGATTACCAAGATTTCTAATTTTGTGTGTGCAGGCGGTAGGCAAAAGGTTGCCTTTCAATCCCCGCGCATATCCCCCTTTGATGGTGGTTTGGGCTTATCGGACATCTACCTTAATTACCTTGCAGCCCATTTGGTACAATTAACTACTGGTTCATGGGCGGTGGGATGATCCGGCATGCCGTCTGGAGATTTATTTGCTGGGTCTGGATGGTCCACTTGATCTTCTGTAGGGAGCGTGTCTACCTACCCTTCCTTAATGCGGTTGTCCTTTGCCTGCTGGAGAGTGGCCGTTTGGCTAACTGGCTGGGATCACTGGCTCACAGAGATGATCCCTCTATGGCGGGGAACTTGGCTTTATCAACTCTCAACCCTAGAGGGCTTTGTTCCCTGGGTCTGTATTGGGATTTCCAACTTGGGTGATGTCTACATAGGAGGTAGCATTATGACTTTTCAGGAATTGAAGACTAGATATACCATGTAGAACTCACAGTTCTTTTGTTACCTTCAATTAAGCCACTGCCTACAGGCACAGGATATCCCAGCAGACTCGCTACCCAAGTTCAGTCCGCTAGAAGCGAAGGTCTTCTTTGGGCAGTTGGCTAAGGGTCTCTGTAATCTATTGCTTGTTGGTCATCCATGCCTGGATGGCCCTGAGCGGAGTCCACAGAGGCGCGAGGCCTGGGTGGGGGAAATGGATGAAGAGGAGTGGAAGGAGGTTTGCATGGCGCCCTGAGAGTTAGCGGTTTCATCTCGGCTCCATATGGTTCAATTTAATTACTTGCACACAACATACCTCCCCGCACTTTGCCTGTGACATTTACTCCCTGACGATCAGGCTGTGTGTGCGCATTGCACGCTTTCAGCAGCAGATTTCTTCCATGTGGCCTGGTTGTGTTCAGTACTGTGTCCCTTTTGGGAGGGGGTGAGTCGGTGCTCTTGTCTGTTCTGGGCCGTGCTCTGGAGCTTACACCCCACATGGTGCTGTTGGGATTGATGGAGGAGGTGGGAGGCCCTAGGGCGGAGAGAACCTTCTTAGGGGGCACCTGTTTGATTGCCAAGTGGGCGTAGCTCGTGCCTGGAAACAGCAAAAACCAGACTGTCGGAGGTTGGCGCATGGACCAGTGTGCCCACCAGGAGAATCCAATTTTTGAGGCTAGGTGCTGCCTCCAGAAGCATGGGGGAGATGTTGTAGCTACTATGGTCTGAGGAGTTGACCCTGTTATGTTTTGCAATGTGAATGACTAGGCTTGCTGTATTCTTGTGCGTATGTACCGAACTTACTTGAAATGTGATAGTATGTGTCTTGCCGAAAAATCTTTAATAATGTTGATTATGAACAAAAATGTGCAGCTATTTCTTCCCATGGAATTGGCTACTACTTGGGAATCACCTTTGTAGAATACTGGTGTTTAATTCAGTCAATATAATTATGGGTAGTGAAGGCTGGATATACACGGTAAAATACTGTGGGCATAATGGGGACCAGACTACAGGTCACCACTGAATGTTCTTTCTGAAAAGTGCCAATTTTAACTTTTTGGCGATGATGGGTGAAATTTCCTAAAGCTACTTGGAGGACAGAAGTTGTGATCCCTGCTGTGTGTACTAGATATGTTAGGAAGATAGAGTAGTCTAAAATATCAACCATGGCACTTAATTCTCAAAGCACCAGAAACGCCTAATCGCCTGGATCAATTCTGTCCCATATTGACAGATGGGATGGGACCCTCCTTACCACGTGTAGGACTTAAAACTGTATTGCAGGGTGTGAGCAAGTAATGGATTTGTAGATGCAACTGTATTTTGCCCGCTGCCCCTTTTTCCATTCTTTTCTTTCCAAAATGTAAACTTTTATATGTACCTTTAGATTTTAGCAACATAGGTGTCTACCATGCATCCTTTTACAAGAATGGAATAACTGCACCCCTGAGCAAATTAGGCATGACGCTTTGTGACATATATTTATCCATATCTACATTTGGAAGCAAACTCAGGAAGATATACCTGTAGAAGTTGTCCGAGGGCTAGTCCAATAATAGCACGTTCTGTGAGATTTAACCACCTTAAAATAATGTGTTATGAATGAAGCAGGAAGGAATCTGAATACAGCAGATCATTCACCTTTTAACTGGTTTTCACCTTATGAATGAGAATCAACACGGGTTAGTCACCATCACGTTTTACAGTTTTACTATGACATCCCCCACTGACGATTGATTTGGAATGAAAATGGAAGAATACCTCATTGTTCCAGGGTGTGTGTGTAATCTGTGTTGAGGGATTCACATCTAAATTAAGGGGCATATTACCAACAACTAGCGATAATTTTTGTCTCTAACTTGTTTAGAGACAAAAATTATCGCCGCACATCGGCGATTTTTATCGCAGATAAACCTTGCTATTAGCAAGGTTTATCGCAAATGCGATAAAAAACGGCCGCAATGCATGATTATCGCTGAAAAGTCAGCGATATTCATGCATTATCGAGCAAATGCTCTTAGCCATGTTATCCACCTCCCATTGGATAACATGGCTAAGAACTGCTCAGAGCAGGTGTTAGCTTTTGGAGATATTCGCCCTTAGCGCGAATATCTCCAAAAGTTGGTAATAGGAGATAGTGATGTTAGGGACTGTTTCCAGTCGCTAACATCTTGGCACGCCCACTTTGCATGTCATTAGTGATAAATATCACTGACATGCAAAGCAGGGCCCAAGATGGTCGCTATCTCCTATTAGCTGTCACTAACTGGTGTTAGCGACAGCTTGGTAATAGGGAGATAATTTTATCTCCGCTTTCTTGGCTTTTAAAGCCAAAAAAGCGGAGATAAACCCCCTTGATAATATGCCCCTAAGTCTTTTCTGCAAGCAACGAACGTTCCGGAAAACGTTTCCCTTCAATTGGGCTTGGCACTAAAGAAAGTTTGTGATGCTCATTCATATCCAGAGAATATAGGGCCGAAAGTATTCAGGTCACAAAGCTAGCACTGTGCAGAAACAGAGACTGATTTAGTGGATACCACCCCGTTTCAAAGGTCATGAGCTAGTCAAGTAGTGATGCAATTGTCGTCACAAACCGTTGATGTGTGATTTTGTGATTTGGAAGGAGGAATGGGGCCTCCCTTTCACGACCCTTACAGGTTCTGATTTGCAGTGAGTTGCAGATTATAGTCTGGGAGTCAGAAATACATTTCCAACTTTCAAAGTAATTTTTGTACACTTTGACTAGTCATGTTGTGGTCACAAATACTGCAAATCACAGGTTTTAAAACTGCAAAAAGGCTTTCTACATAAAGCCCATGTTATTGGTCATTGTTGTTTCTTCACATCCCTCAGACTCGAGCTAAATGTATTATTTATGTATGTAAGATGTAGAATGCATCACAGTGCCCAATGGGACTGACTGTGAGCTATGAGTTTAAGTGCAAATATATTTAAAACCAAGGTGACAGCATTAGAAAGGGGATTCTCAGGACAGGTTTAATGACAATAGATGATCAGAGTGTGAAAGTTATTCAGCAGGCGTCTTTTGTTAGTCATTTCTTATTTATTGTTACTCCCTAGGTGAGAGAATTATATATATTGAGAAATATGCTGGGGGATGCCTGAAAACATTATAAAGTGCTTGTGAGACCACGAGATCACAAGACCTAACCAACTATGGATAGTTCCTGAAACTCCATTTTCATTAGTGAACTCTTTCATCCACCCATACAAACCAACTGCTGTTAGAAGGCGATTGACAAAAGACTGCTTTCTCTTCAGTGTGCGCTGTATAAATAACCATAGTGGATCACTTGCCACAGGTAGTTCTGCACACATTTTGCTTTATATTACCAGTTCAGAATAAAGTGTGTAACACCAAATATAAGATCATTGCATAGTGCATACAGTGGGCGTTGGTGACCCCTGAATTCTCACCTCCCAAAAGACACCTAAATAGAATGCCCAAGGGTGGGTGGATCCAGGAACACTAAACCTCAATTTCATAAGGCATTGTGTCCCAAGATACGGTACAAAACAACAACTCAAAAATACAGTCAACTAAGAAAAGACAGAACCCACACCAGCCGAGTGGGTACTGGGGTGGAATTAGAAAATTAGAACGTTTTATTAGAACAAATCAAAATGTATGATACACAAATTGCAAACTACAGATGCATAAAGTCATTTCCATGAATGCTATTAGCAATGGGACAATACAGAAAGCTAAGTAAATTTAAAAAAGTCCCAATGAACAGCAAAATCGGACAGCATCCCTAGTAACACCAGAAAGTCTCATGCTCACCCCCAAATTTGAGGATTTATATAGGAAATCTCCTCATAAGATATAATGAAATTTGCAGATTCGTCATGGTGTGAGCAAAAGAATACAATTTTGGAAATCAGAGCACAGAAGTAATAAAGTCATACTGCCTTACCACCTAAGCACTATTCCACTATATGAATATTGATGTAGCTCCTCTATGCAACTGTCATCCGGAGATGGCATAACAAGCTAGTTACAAAACAAAAGTGAACTATTGTGAAAGAATGTAAGAATGTGAGGAGGCGGAAGAAACCTTGAGAAACGTTACATTACTGAGCCCATGTGAGAAGTTCTTCGTCGAGAGCGTCATTCGGAAATCTACAAACACAACTATGCCTGACTGTGCGCTGCAGAAATAATAAACACTGAATGTGCAGGGTGTGTCATCCATTTTGAACAAGATGGCGTAGAGGCCTAGTTGAGTCCTAGTTAGCATGAGCCAAGAAAAGGCACTTTAACAGGTCTCATCAAAATCGTTTCAAAGGCAATAGTATTGTATAAGTGTACACATGTAAATCCCAGTGTAGAGCCATATTAAGCATGTTGTTAATAATGCACAATTGATTTTAATGCACAAAAACTTCTGCAACACTATTTAATTTAAAAAAATGTCTGGTCACGTTTGCGCTGAAATTTATTTTAACCCTTTTCACTGTGAAGGAGACTGTACATTTTCAATTAACAACTGTTGAACTATTTGGATATATGGTAGATGTTTCTTGTTAGGCGTCAATTAGATTGTGAAACAACCAATGGCTAATTCAATAGCTCTCGCCTTGTGATGCAGTGAAGCATGGCTAAAGTAAACAAGCATTTGCAATGCAATAGGTCTCGCATTAGGAAAGTTTGAGCTATTGGTCTTGTAAATGACAATTTTTTTTATTTATGTGTTTTCGAAAATAGCTAAATTAATAGCTTTGTCATTTACAATGCCAATAGTTATAACATTCGCAAATGTGACACCTATAGCATTTGTATGCAACATGATTTGTATTTACGTGACTTGGATGTATTGATATTACAAATAACAATGGCTTTTATTTTTTTTAAATAATTAATACTTAAATAAAAGTGATTGTAATTTATAATGGCAATAGCTTAAACATTTGTAAATAACTTTTAAGATTATGTTCAGTGTATTTTATTGTGACGAAAATCCAAGAACAGAAGTGAAATATTAACATCTTTTTGTGACATTTGTAATAAAGCTTGAAACATTGAGAGAACATGTTTGAATCAGTGATGCTGTGGTGGCTGCGCTGAGTGATGCTGTGGTGGCTGCGCTGAGTGGTGCTGTGGTGGCTGCGCTGAGTGATGCTGTGGTGGCTGCGCTGAGTGATGATGTGGTGGCTGCGCTGAGTGGTGCTGTGGTGGCTGCGCTGAGTGATGCTGTGGTGGCTGCGCTGAGTGATGATGTGGTGGCTGCGCTGAGTCGTGCTGTGGTGGCTGCGCTGAGTGGTGCTGTGGTGGCTGCGCTGAGTTGTGCTGTGGTGGCTGCGCTGAGTGGTGCTGTGGTGGCTGTGCTGAGTGGTGCGGTGGTGGTGCTGAGTGATAATGTTGTGGTGCAGAGGGCAGAAAGGCACAACGAGACCTATTGCATTGCAAATGCTTGTTCTGCTTTAGTCAGGGTGAGTGAGATGTGAGAAAAGCTTGGAGCTAAGAAACACCTCTCAGTCGAGTTTGTGTGTGGGAGGGGAAGTCTTTGAGAGAGAAGCCCAGAGCAAGCCGACTCAGCCTGGCCTGCGCCCTTAGAACAGTGAGCAGCAGGTTACAAAATAAAGGCTGAGACTGAAACCAGATATTATTTACTTGTCAGCCCCTGTCTAACTTTACTCATGCACCAGCGCTTAGCACATGACCTGCGACTTATATTTTACTTTGGAGAACTCAAGCAATTATCAAATTCTATTTGGAATATGGCACAACAAAATAATTACTTGCAGATGCGGGCCACTCCTTTCATAATAAACAACCAGTATATGCTACGATCTTTAGGTCAGGAGTGCAACTTCTGGTAGAAAACACTTTTCTTTCATGCGTGTAAATGAAATGTTATTATACTCGGTAATAATAATACGTTATTCATAGCACTTAGGAATTGCAGACATGCAGCCTAAAGTGCTTTACAATACCACTATATACAAAACAAGTTCATATTATAGGGTGCCGCTGCGCTGCCCGCGGCGACCCGGAAGCTCTTGGCCGGCCGGCCAATCCGCTCGCGGCCGACTGGAAGTCTCGCCTCCCGAGGTCCGTGAGAAGGCATGCCGGCGCATGGAGCGCCCTGCCGGTCCGGGGTAGCCCGGGTCCCCAGGAGGGGGCCTGGGAGAAGGAGGAGTGTGGCGCCTGTTGCGGGGCTCCTCTGACCTGAGGGAGCCCCGATTCAGAAGAGGAGACCCGCCGCACCGTGAGGAGCGGAGCGCGAGAGGAGCCCCGCCGGAAGAGCGCAGTCGGTGAGTGGGGCCCAGGGCTGATGTGAAGTCCGTGCGTGCCTGTGTGTATGCCTGTGGGGGAGGGGAGGGGAGGAGGGGGAGTGTGTGCGCGCGTGTGTGCGCGAGGGAATGTGTGTGCGCATGCGTGACTGTGTGTGATTGAGAGAGAATGCGAGGCAGGGGATAGTGTGCCGTGTGCCTGTATGTGTGCCGTGTGCCTGCGTGTGCATGCGCGCGCCTGTGTGTGTGTGTGTGCGTGCGTGCATGCAGAGGGGTGGGGGCTGCCTGTGTCTGTGTGTGAGCAAGGGCTTTGCTCAGCGCAAGCGCAGCCCAGACGCTCGCTCCCGAGGTGAAATCTGACATTGTGAAAGCGCGCGTCTGATAGCTGTCCACATTCCTAAATATGGGCCACAATAGGTCTGAAGCAGACACCTTCAATGCTCACGCATTGAGGGTAGGTCTGCTCGACCTAAAAAGCATGACTAAAGTAAAAAAAGAAAAGTATTGGATGCGGCCGCCCACATTATCTTGTAAGCGCGCGCACCACACATACAAACGCCTAGAAAATGACACAGCTATTGTTTTACTTTTAGTTGAAAATGGAGTTTGGATTGGTAAATAAAAAGAAAGTAAAACACACAAAAACGTTTTTTAAAGTGGGCAGGTGGGGCGAGCGGTAGCAGTAATGGAGAGGATTGGGAGAGTGGTGAAGCTACATAGGGGAGGGTGGTTTTGTAAACATCGAAGCAACAAGGGAGAGAGTGGGTTTAATGCAAAAGCAAGAATGGGAGAGCTGAAGGGGACAGGAAAGCAGCAGAGGGAGGGCAGAGGCAAAAGCAACATGGGGGCTAGGGAGGGAGAGCGATGGGAAGCAACAGGGAGAAGCAAACAGGCAAGAGCAAGAGGAGAAGCAGTCTGGCAACAGAAAGCAACAAGAAGTGGAAGGGGAGAGAGGTACATAAGAGAGCCGGCTCAAAACACACACACCCTTCAGACAAAAGAAACAAGCATTTTCAATGCAATCGGACTCGCATTTACGAGAATTTAAGCTATTGTCATTTACAAAGGTAATAGCTCAAACTCTTGTAAATGCGAGACCTATTTCACTTCAAAGAAGCAGCCTCATTGTCCGGGGCTGCTTTAAAGTGAAAGCGCGCATGGCAAGGAAAGCACGTTGTGCATGCTGTAGGAGAAACCCACAAAAAAAAGAGTGCTTACAGACTAAATAATTCTTCCCAGTATAAGAATTGGCTTGGTAGTTTGGTTTGCCCTGTTCCCATCATGCACTGGGACAGGAACAGACTAATTTGCATGTAGCCAGGTTCTGAGCTGGGATGGTGCAGTGAGCTAAAAAACGGTGATGGATCAAGCCCTGATCTTTGGACTGGGTAAGAGTGGTCTGCTTAATTCAGACACTCTGTTCATCACCACCCCCTTTTCTGAATCATTTTGTCCACCATAAGCGTGGAAGGGTATACTCAGATGTGAGTCCCTTGCTCATTGCACCATCAGGATTCAAGCAAGCCGGGCCGACGACGGCTGAAATGCCAGAAACCGGTCCCCGGAAGCTTGTTTCCTTCCCAGTATAAGAATTGGCTTGGTAGTTTGGTTTGCCCTGTTCCCATCATGCACTGGGACAGGAACAGACTAATTTGCATGTAGCCAGGTTCTGAGCTGGGATGGTGCAGTGAGCTAAAAAACGGTGATGGATCAAGCCCTGATCTTTGGACTGGGTAAGAGTGGTCTGCTTAATTCAGACACTCTGTTCATCACCACCCCCTTTTCTGAATCATTTTGTCCAGCATAAGCGTGGAAGGGTATACTCAGATGTGAGTCCCTTGCTCATTGCACCATCAGGATTCAAGCAAGCCGGGCCGACGACGGCTGAAATGCCAGAAACCGGTCCCCGGAAGCTTGTTTCCTTCCCAGTATAAGAATTGGCTTGGTAGTTTGGTTTGCCCTGTTCCCATCATGCACTGGGACAGGAACAGACTAATTTGCATGTAGCCAGGTTCTGAGCTGGGATGGTGCAGTGAGCTAAAAAACGGTGATGGATCAAGCCCTGATCTTTGGACTGGGTAAGAGTGGTCTGCTTAATTCAGAGACTCTGTCCCTCACCACCCCTTGTTGTAAATATTTTTGTCCACCCTAAGCGTGGAAGGGTATACTCAGATGTGAGTCCCTTGCTCATTGCACCATCAGGATTCAAGCAAGCCGGGCCGAAGACGGCTGAAATGCCAGAAACTGGTCCCCGGTAGCTTGTTTCCATCCCAGTGTAAGAATTGGCTTTTGTAGTTTGGTTTGCCCTGTTCCCATCATGCACTGGGACAGGAACAGACTAATTTGCATACAGCCAGGTTCTGAAACTGGGATGGTGCAGTGAGCTAAAAAACGGTGTTGGATCTAGCCCTGATCTCTTGACTGGGTGAGAGTATTCTGTTTAATTCAGAGACTCTGTCCCTCACCACCCCTTGTTGTAAATATTTTTGTCCACCCTAAGCGTGGAAGGGTATACTCAGATGTGAGTCCCTTGCTCATTGCACCATCAGGATTCAAGCAAGCCGGGCCGAAGACGGCTGAAATGCCAGAAACCGGTCCCCGGTAGCTTGTTTCCATCCCAGTGTAAGAATTGGCTTTTGTAGTTTGGTTTGCCCTGTTCCCATCATGCACTGGGACAGGAACAGACTAATTTGCATACAGCCAGGTTCTGAAACTGGGATGGTGCAGTGAGCTAAAAAACGGTGTTGGATCTAGCCCTGATCTCTTGACTGGGTGAGAGTATTCTGTTTAATTCAGAGACTCTGTCCCTCACCACCCCTTGTTGTAAATATTTTTGTATCCAGAACATGCATTGGCAAAGCCAATTGGTTTGGCCTTGATTTTTATTCATGTATACAAACATAAACAATGGACCTCAAAATCAAAAAAGGAATTAAAAAAATTAAAAATGCCTCCACCTAAAGGAGGTGCAAATATGCTTTTTTTAAGTAAACAAATAATGGCCCATCACATATATAAATAAAACATCACATGAAAGCATAACTCAAAGCAGAGAATGACACCAGCACTAGTACTGAGTGGACTACTTACTAGTTGAGTGTGCAGAAGCAAAAAAATGCCATCACTCACAGTGAAAAGAGCCAATGGCTGGAGTGGGCTGACCCACTGCCCCATGATGTATGCTGTGGTGCGCGGAAGCAGAATGTGAACGACTTGGGAACAGATCAATGGGTGAAGAGGGCTCACTTTGAACACCTCTATGCGTACATATGAAGCATTGTTATGAAAACATGAGGCTGATAAGACAGCAAAGGTTGCCTCAAAGCCAGACCTAGGCTTGCCGCATGATGTGTTAATAAAAAGTGGGCACAAATGCAACTGTAAGGGCACTGACATAATTTCTATTATGAATAAAAGAAACACGCTACTTTAGCACTGCCATAAATTAAAATCGCATGTCAATTAAGTCCTGATCATTGCAGGTGTGCAGCGGACTCCATTGATGTAGTCTTTGAATATCTGGCGGTAGCGCAGATCTTTCTACCCTTTCAAAAGCAATCATTGTGGGTGTGATTTTATGAAGCCCGTGCACATGAAACGGGCTGCTTTCATGCCACGCTTGGCACCCATCGCTCAGAGCGGGAGGCCAGGGCTGCCTCCTAGACAGGCAGGTGCTCTTCACATCTCCACGACTGGCCAGATGTTGCTGTGAGCGCGCCGCTCGGGGCTGCCCTGCGGCGGCACAAAGCGCTTTCAGTGCCAGCTCGTCAACTGGGCGCTTTTCATTTAAACCGAATGGCTACCGTGCAATATCATGTGCTGCATCATATTACTGTACAAAATGTTTAGTGGATAGAAAAATAAAGAATAATGTCTCCCTTGCATACAGTTTGTGGTTGATATCAGTTTGCCGAGGACCAGAAAATCATTTAAAGATGACGCTCATTGCTGTATGTATAATACTAGCAGCAAAAAGTATTCCCATTCAGTAAATTGGGGGTTTCTCACTGTAAATATGTTGCCTGAAGCCTGCATGACGCATACACAGAGACTCTGTAACTATAAGAGAGTCTGTCAAGATCACAACCGCCGACCACAATACTGCCATACCATCTGCACTATTTACGGTGGCGCGCAGCCATCCCATGCCATTCGTGCCATCTTTGTGCCTGTCATGCGGTGCATGGCGGTCCTGATGACAGAAACTGCTAACATGCCCCGCCCCCTGCTAGCAGACAACTCTCGCTCGCCAGGGACATTCGTTTTACATTCTCCAAGGGCAGATTCCACTTTGGGGTCTGCCTTCAGGGGATGTAAACAGGGCGACCGGACTGCCATGCTGCCGTGGCATGCCCTAACCGTGCGGCAATGTTCGTTTTCGTAGAAAGGCTTCCGCTAGGTAGTAGGGGGCAGTTATTGAGAATACATCCCAGCAGCTCAGCAGTAAAGGCTAAGGGGTTTATTTACAAGCCCCTTTCGCCGCCGGTGAGTCACTTTTAATATGGGAAACAGTGACGGTCCGGCGGCACAAGGCACTTGCAAATAAGCCGCTATGTACCGCTGCCCATTAAAGTCTAAATGATGCTCTTAGTCACTCAACGAAAGTGTACAAAAGGTGATGGAGGGTGTAGCGTTCTAGTGCTCCGAGGGTCTCCCTAGAGCCCCGGAAGCACTACTACACAATGTAGCACCTTCTGGCCAAGCGTGGCCAGAAGGCTATAAATAAAAGGACAGAAGTCGCACGTGACTTCCTGTCCGCACTAGCAACGAAAGTCTCTGTGTCCGTGATTTTGTGAGTGTTGCGGAAGGCCTGTGCGCAGATGAGCGACACCAGCTAAGTGTCGCGTCGAGAATCCCCACACTGGCGACGAAGGTGGGATCACATTGCCCGACCCGACCTGCGACTGCCGTTTGTCCGGACTGCCACCGCTCGAGGGTACCGGCAGCGACGCCAGGGCCAGAAAGCAAAGAAGACCGGGACTGGCCCGCGAAACTAAGAAAGAACGCACCTACCGGTAAGCAGCGTATGCAAGGATCTGCGTGATCGCACCGGTAGCAAGATCCCCAAGGCAGCACGAGTAGCCGGAGACCAAGGCGCCGAGCCGCCGAGCCGGAGAGCCTCACCGGCAGACCCAGCAGCGCACGCATGCGCTGAAGGAGTTAGGCCGACGCCCGGAGACAGGAGATCCGACCAGAGAGCACGCCGAGTGAGAACGCGCGCTGATCAGAGCGTGAGGCGCCAGGCTAGGCTGAGAGACATCGCGCTGGAAGGTAAAGCACCTGCGCGAACAGAAACTGCCCAGAAAAACAAGCACAAGCAAGTGCAACGCCACCAAGAAGGTCAAGAGATTCACAGGCAGTTTGGAAAAGGGGCCCCATATCAGACATTCAGGAAGACACGGCGGAGAGAGCGAGAAAACAGGCACAACAAGAGCAAGGAACCAGGGGAAGAGAAATAAACAAGCAGGGGCAAAGGCAAGAGAAAACCATATATATATACATACATAATAAGAAGAAAGGAAATAAAACATAAGCACCAGGCCCAGTCATGTCTAACCCTAACCCCCAAGGCGGAGCAACAGGAGGAGCGCCGCAAGCAGCAGCTCCAGTGCAACAAGCAGGGCCCCCAGCTCAAGCAGTTGTCCCCTAGCACAACCACCGGCTCCGTCAGCACACTCCCAGATACAAGCCCTACCACCCTTCAGTGAGCTAATTGACCCAGGCACGGCCGCGCCACGCTGGGCAGTGTGGCTAGGGCAACTAAACAACTACTTCACCGCCACTAGAGAGAAAGACAATGAGGTTAAGAGGTCCCTACTACTACATTTTGGAAGCACAGAACTCTACAAGCTGTTCAAACACTTGCCAAACACCGGAGCAGACACGGATTATGATGCGGCAGTTGCCACGCTGAATGCCCATTTTGAACCCCCATTAAATCCGCACTATGAACGCTTCAAATTCAGGCAATCCAAACAAAGAGAAGGGGAAACAATGGACGTGTTTCACGCACGCCTGAGAGATCTCATAAGCACGTGCACAGAAGACGACGAAAAGAAGGAAGTAACTGCGCAACTAATTCAGGGGTGTCGCAATAAACATCTGAGAACACTAATTTTGAGACAACCACGCATATCCCTCGAAGAAATACTAATCCTCCCCAGATCACATGAGCTCTCAGATGCCCGCGCCACCGCGATGGAAGCTGCCCTTAATCCACGCTCAGATGCAGGAGCAACGGTGAAGACGGAGAGAGTAGACACAGCTCGCAACGTTGGCCGAGGAGGCAGAGGAAGGTGGCTGACCAGAACACAGCGTCGAGCACCATGCGGATACTGTGGTCGAGATGAGCATAATCAAGATGGCTGCCCAGCATGCGGGAAAACATGTTCCAAATGCGGAGTGCCCAACCACTTCACGAGTGTATGCAGGGGAGGTTTCCGCGGACAAAACTTCTCAGGGAAGAAGACAGCAACCGGAGCCATAAAACAACTATCGCTAGATGCCGCATCATCATCACGGTCTTCCAAAACACAACGACAACCGCAGCCACATTTCGATGAGTCATCCACCGAAGAGGATGACGAATGTTATTACGTATCGTTTGTCAGTGAGCTGAAGAAAAGACGAAGACCCCAGCCGAAGTGCCAAATACAAATTGACGGCTCACCAGTGACCGGGGTCATCGACACTGGTGCCACAGTAAATGTAATGGGCATCCAACACTACAAGTCCCTGAAACCAAGGCCTAAATTGGTGCCCTCCAGAGCCCGAATTCTCATCTATGGCAGCCAAGAGCCACTTCCGCTGAGAGGGAAGATGTCAGTGCAGGTCAAAGCTGAAGACCATGAAGTAACAACGACATTTCATGTGATAGACAAGGAAGCGGACCTGCTAGTTGGAAGTAACACAGCAGAAGACCTCCGACTCATCGCTTTTGCGAACGCAGTAAAGGCGCTCCAAACGGAAGTCATTTTACAAATGTTTCCCTCACTATTTGACGGCCTTGGAACCATTAAACGACCACCTATCAAGCTACATATAGACCCCACGATACAGCCAGTCGCATTGAGACACCGAAGGATGCTGTTTCACCTCCGTGCTGCTGTGGAGCAAGAGCTAAGCCAGTTAGAGGCGCAAGGGGTAATTGAAAAGGTGTCTGGGCCGACACCATGGGTGTCTCCCATGGTGATAGCAGAGAAACCACGCCAGCCTGGAAAAATCAGGATTTGCATAGATATGAGGATCCCCAACAAAGCTATACGACGGGAGCGGCATCTCACGCCCACCGTAGACGACATCTTGACGGATTTAAATGGAGCTCAATGGTTCTCCAAGTTAGACCTTAACGCAGGGTACCACCAACTAAGGCTAGCAGAAGAAAGCCGCTACATAACGCCTTTCTTGACACACATGGGACTGAGAAGATACAAAAGACTAAATTTCGGAATCTCGTCCACTGCTGAAATCTTTCAGAACACCATTAAGGAGATACTATCCGTACTCCAAGGGGTGCTAAATGTCAGCGACGATATTCTGATCCATGCCAAAACGAGCGAAGAGCACCATCACAGACTGAAAGCCACACTGCAGAGGTTAGCACCATACGGTGTAACGCTACACAAGGACAAGTGCCAATTCTTCAGAAAGTCGATCGAATTCTTTGGCTATGTATTCGATTCAGAAGGAGTCAAGATAGACCCACGAAAATCTCACGCCATCAAGAACGCCCCTGCACCCACCACAGCGCCAGAAGTGAGGAGTTTCCTGGGCATGGCACAATACTGTGCAAGATTCATTCCCAATCTGGCTACGATTGCAGAACCCTTAAGGAACTTAACCAAAAAGGAAAACCCATGGAAGTGGACAGACACCGAAGACAAGGCGTTCCACCAGATCAAAATTGCACTGCTGGATGGAACCACCATGGCGTACTTCGACACTACCAAACCCACGGAAATACTAGTAGATGCAAGCCCAGTTGGCCTAGGAGCTCTAATCTCACAAGAAACAGAAACAGGAGTATGGGCCCCTCTGTCATTTGCAAGCAAGGCTCTCACAGTGACAGAATCAAGATACTCGCAAATTGAAAGAGAAGCACTGGCAGTAAAATGAGCCTGCAACCATTTTCACCTCTACATATCCGGACACCCTTTCAGGATGGTAACGGACCACCAGCCTTTGATACCTCTGTTCCGAGGCACCGCTCCTCACCCCCCGCCGAGGATAGAACGATGGGCAATCCAAGTTCAACAATATCAAATGGATTTAGTCTATCGCCCAGGAGCAAGAAACCCGGCGGACTTCCTCTCACGTCACCCCTCTCAGGAAGATAATCACACCAGAACAAGAGCTCCAGGCAGAAGCATTCGTAAATATGCTGTCTACCGGGTCGTGACCCGAGCCCTCACAGCTGATGCCATTATCTCTCAGTATGCCGATGATGCAGTCATTCAACGCGTAAAGGAAGCCATATGGACAGGATCGTGGGAAAACTTCCTGAGAAATGTCAGTGGCTGGATTGAGACGGACCGCACACGCCTAACCCAATTCTGGAGAGTCCACAACGACCTGAGCAGCGCAGACAATGGACTCATACTCAGAGGCTCCAGAGTAGTAATCCCAAAAACACTGCAAGAAAGAGCGACAGTACTAGCACACAAGGGACACCAGGGCACCCGAAGGATGAAGGCCAGGATGCGCGAGAACGTATGGTTTCCCAACCTAGAAGAGAGCGTTGACGCTGTGGTACGACAATGTCGAGCATGCCAAATAACCAGCAGCCCGACGCCCCAGCTCCAGTGATCCCAGAAGACCGGCTCCGTCCCTCTAGACTTTGGCAGTTTCCCAGATGGGAGAGTCACAGTAGTGTTAGTCGACAGCTACACTAAATACCCCATTGTGGATCTACCAGCTTCCACTAGTTTTGCAAACATTCGCTCTATCCTCACTAAAGCCTTCGCCATGTTTGGAGTCCCGCTCGTCATCAAGACAGACAATGGACCCCCGTTTCAGGGAAGTGATTTCAAAGAGTTTCTACAAAACCTGGGTATAAAACACCACAGAATCACACCTCAATGGCCCCAAGCCAATGGAGAGGTGGAAAGATTTATGAGAACAATAAACAAGATTCTGCGAATAGCCACCTCTGAAGGAAGTGACCCAGAGGAAGCGCTCCAGCTGTTCCTAAGAGAGTACAGGAGCACTCCGCACAGCACAACGCAACGCTCGCCATGGGCACTGATGTTAGCCGGGCCGAGAAGAGACCTACCACCCATGGCAGACAACTGGACTCCCGCTCCGTACTCGCCAGGAAACACCCAAGAGTGGAGAAAGAGAACAAACGAGAAAGCGAGTCACAAACGACGCGCTCAAACCAGAACTTTCAATCCAGTGGAAATAGTATTGCTCCAGACTCGGAGACCAGGAGGAAAATTCCGAACACCATTCGAACCAGAACCCTGGATTATCAAAGAAACAAAAGGCACTGCGATAACGGCCAGCCGGAATGGAGAAGAGGTAACCCGAAACATATCTTGGTTCAAACACATCCCACCGGCTCAGGACCAAACAACCGGACATGAAGAAGTTGCAGCCAGGGAAGAAGGAGGAGGAACTGGAGAAACAAGCACACCTCCACCCATAGCTGCAACAGACACGACAATCCCGCCATCGCCGAGGCAACCGCAGGAGTCGACACCTGCAAGAGGCAGGTGGCGCTACAACCTCAGGCCCAACCCCAAACCAAATCAAAGACTTGCAGAATTTGCATGCTGAACAGTTTATTTAGAACTTTTCAAATTTCCAAGTTGGGAAGGGATGTAGAGCTCTAGTGCTCCGAGGGTCTCCCTAGAGCCCCGGAAGCACTACTACACAATGTATCACCTTCTGGCCAGGCGTGGCCAGAAGGCTATAAATAAAAGGACAAAAGTCGCACGTGACTTCCTGTCTGCACTAGCAACGAAAGTCTCCATGTCCATGATTGTGTGAGTGTTGCGGAAGGCCTGTGCGCAGATGAGCGACACCAGCTAAGTTTCGCGTCGAGAATCCCCACAGAGGGAATGCTTGGATTTATCTCAGCCACTGCTAATAACTTGGGGCTGCATCCTAGTCGATCATTATTTTACACTGTGCCACCTCAGTTTGGACCCAGCGTGGAAGGGATTCGGAATATCGCAAATATCTTATCAAGACAGCAACAGGTTAGTTCAAAGTTCGTGTTTATCAGCACTTCCACCACAGGTAATTTGAGAAAAAAACATCCAACCCATCCAGCACGTGAGGTCTGTCAGACAGGAACCAAAATCCACGTTGCTGGGTTCTTCATTGACTATTGGGGGCGGGCTAGCTGGGGATTTGCACACTTGGCACCAGTGACACTGGACCACCATCTTGTTGATTACAGTGTCCATTGGTGAGAACCTAGACCTTGGGCCTCAGGCATGCTTTAGTTTTCGTTGCTCCTTGATACCCTGTGTGGACCAGGCCATCTACCTTCTGTCTCGTCTGTTAGGGAACGATGACACCTGAGGAGGACTACTTGATCAGTGATGCTGAGTTTGTGACGAATGTTCCACAGTGCCATCAGATCTCGCTGGTAAAAGTCAATGTGTCCCTTGACGTTTCGTAGGAATTCTCTCTGTTTGCTTGACCGGGTCACTCAATTGTCTTTTGGAGGCAGGGGTCAGAGGCGTTAACTTGGCGATATTGGCCAGGGTGACTGCATGTGGGCATCTGACTTCTGCTACCCACTGGGCATACTCATCCACTTCTCTTGTGGGCCCTGGTGGGTCGTCTCTTGGCAGTCTTGGGTGCTGTAATAGGTAGTCGGATGGGTTGGCACATCCAAGTTTATACCCCAAGACAATCTGGTAATTCTGGAGTTGAAGGGCCCTCTCCTTGATCCTCTGCAAGGGATGTGGGGCTGTCCATGTACAAAAGTGGGATGAGTGGTTTGTAATCCATTATAACACCAAATGGCTAGCCATATAGGTACAAATGGAAGTGATTGCACCCCGTATTTGATTACCAATGCCTCCTTGGCGATGGGTGCATATCTTTTCTCTGTGTCAGTGAGGGCCCTGTTGGCACATATGACAGTTCACCTGCAGCCATCTACATGAGGACTGCTTCAAGGCCTACCGGGCTGGTGTCTATCACAGGTTCAGATTCGTTTGTCGGGTCTAAGTAGACCATCACAGTCTTGTAAGAGTGGGTATTTGATGACTTGGAAAGTGCGATCATTCTCCTGTCTTCAGGTCCATGGGTCAGATGCTTTCTTTAGGCGTCTTAATTGGGCCGACCAGGTTCTCCAGGTTTGGGATGAATCTCCGGCAATATGTTGCTAGCCCAAGGAAGCTTCAGACCTCAGGAGAGGATGTCAGAGTCGCTGCCTCCTTTTTGTCCATGCACTTTGTTAGTAAATAAGCATCTGAAGAACTCCATCTTTTGGAGCAGAACCTGGTACATCGGCCGACTGATGGTTAGGCATGCCTTGCTGAATCTTTGGAGGGCAGCTCTGAGTTGGCTGCAGTGGCTCTCAATGGGGGGAATGTGAATGAGGATGTTGTCCTGACAATTACGACTTCTAACCCTGAGGGGACATCACATATCGTATTTTCGTATTTTGAAAGACCTCTGCCGTTGAGTAGATCCCAAAATTTAGGCAACTAGAGAGGTAAAGGCCAAGTGGGTTGAGAATGTGGTAATATATCGGTAGTCCTCTTGTAATTCAAGTTGGTGGTAGCCTGAATTGTTTAGAGAGTCACCTTGAGATGTTCAAATCTGTGATGAGGTAATCGATCGAAGGCATGATATGACGTTCTCCTTAGATCACCTTGTTGGGAAGTCGCATGTCTATGCAGGTGTGGATGCTACCGGGCTGCTTCAGCTTGCTTAATACTACCATTGACGATACCCCAGCAGTCAAGCCGGAGACTCTCTCAATTACTCCTATATCTTCCAGTTTCAGAATTTCCACCTTTATTGCTGAGTGGAGGTGAAATGGGGCTCTACTGTGATGCAGGGTCACTGGCCTCACTGATGAGTCTATGTGGAATGACACCGGGAGATCCCCCGACCGGAGCCGGCTAAGTTACTGGAAGAGGTGGGCAAACTATTCTAACACGCGGTCGATGCCGACATCATGCACAGGTGAGGCAAACTGGATCTAGTGCAGCCATTCTGCTCTGTCACAGCTGAGAAACTTTTCAGAGCCTTCAGATACGACAAAGATTCTGTTGGCGTATATTTATTCTCCAAAGGAGATGGAGCATTGGAATGCAACCTGCAGGGGATGGCTGCGGTGGGATGTATGACATTACGACGCATGCTTTTACCACGCATGCCTTTACATCACAAGTTTTACAACGCATGCTTTTACAACGCATAGTGTTGAGGGGTGCTGGATAGTGAATAGTTTAATTTACTATTCCAACTCCAGTCCCCGTGGATAGTAGGGAAGATGTTGGATAGTAAATAAAATCTATTCCCTATCCTAGAGAGCCCCCCAGCGCAATGCGTTGTAATGGCATGCGTTGTAATAGATGCGTCGTAAAGGCTCTGCGTGGTAAAAGTTGCGTTGTAAAGGATGTTCCCCGGTGCGGTGCCGCCATGTACAAATATCTTAGCAGCAAATATGCATGAGTTCCTGGCGAGGGTTTAGTGCTTGAAATTGTGGCAGGATGGTGACGCTCACAGATGTGCCTGTATTAATAAGGGAGATGACTGACGTGCGTCCAATGAAGACATGGCATGTCAGGCAAGCTCTTCGTGTGTCTTCTACATCACCTACCGCGCATGAGTTGAGGAAGGTTTTGACATCGTAACCATCGATCCAACGGCTATCCTGGAGTGGGGTTGCACCTTCTATGTGCACCAGGGTTTGCACTCCTTGGTGTTCCTGAGATTCGCATGCTCACTGTGCAGGGGTCCTGTGTGCACCGCTGCAGACTTTGGTAAAGTGATTGGGCCATTGGCAGATGGAGCATGTCTTGCTCTTGGCTAGGTATTCTTGTGGAGGATACTGCAGGAAGCTGCAGTAGCGTCACAGCTCTTTACTTGCATCATTGGATGATGGAGGTCTCTGGACGGGACACCAAGGTGGAACTCTAAAGATGGCAACAACAACTTTCACTTTTATTTGTCTGGATTTGGCTTTTTGTTTTACTGACACTTTGTTGAACACCTTTTCCACTTGTTGTGTCCGGTCACCGGAGAGGGCTAGGATGAGAATTTCGTCAATGGCCATGCCTGCTTGGCAGAGGATATGGCACTGAAGAGAAGCCACCTATCAGCCTTGGTTGATTTGCACCCTTACCTCCATCTGAGCATCATCATCTGTGCAGGTACTTGAGAGTTCCCATAGGCCTACGTACAACGGATTCTCCAACATACTGGTGGCCTGCTGGAGCTTGAAATGTTCGAAGTCCAAGTTCATCTCGGAGTTGTAGTACATGTTCATGGCAGCAATGGTGATATCATTGTCTACATCACCACTGGTATTGTGGAGATTACAGACTAGCTTGAAGATTTCCTCCATCACATAGCGTAGGAGGAGAGAACCTTTCACCTTGAACCGGTCTCCTTGGTGGAGAAGTGTGGCTCACTGGTCAGAGGAGGCATACCCTGAAGCAGAGGTCAGCCCGGGACGATGGTTCAATTCCCGACGCGGCAGGGTCTTGAGCCCAATTGTCCACGGACTCGATAATTCTCGCTTCGGTGCCCACTCTAATCACAGGTTCACACTCTGCAACTCTGGGCATTAGCTTGCTTAATCTCCACAATGGCCCCCCCCGCGGCGGGATGCCTGGCTTTCACCTTGGGGATGTCCAGTACGGGTTATCTTACAGGGAAAAGCCAGGACGGGTTCCCAAGGCAAGCGTCGAGATGCCCTAGGGTAAGTCTGGCGCTATATAAGAACATACATACATACATTGGTGGCTTTAAAATAGTTGTTTAGCTTTGCCACTCAAGGGCGCCATTGCGGAGCTCCTATCGCTTGGTCACTAATGTAGGAAGGTGGATACCTGACTATGGTTACCCCATATTTTTTGCCTAGTGTTTAGCTGGTTTTCGACTTAGTTGGCCTGGGATCCTGCTAATCAGGCCCCCAGGCTATCTGCTCTCACTTTAAAATGGACTCCATGTACTTTAGATACATCTCCAATTGGATATTGGGTCACCTTATGAGCTCATGAACAGTGTACTATAGATACCCAGGGCATAGGTGCATCCAAGGCCTACCAGGGGCTGCAGCATATCTTTTTCCACCCCTGGCTCGCCATCCAAACTGACACAACTGGCTGATCACTCAGCTGGGACAAGGTCGTGTAATCACCCCTTGCTTAGATATAGTATTCCTATATCTAACCTTATATCTAGACACATATACACCTATAAGTCACTCCTATGGCAGGCCTTAACAATCCTGGAGGCAGAGTGCTTGGTTTTATGTGAGATGAGGCTCTAGCATGAGCTGAGCCTGTCTGCAGCTTTCTGAACCATGTCCTTATAGCTGTTCTAGGATATAGCCATACCATATACTCTTATGTGCATTATGAACCTTGCGGTTAAATGCTAATCTGGTTTGGCTTTATCAAAACATGTCGTGTAAGGTGTCATACGCTTTGGAATACTACCCCCTCACCAGTTCTGGCGACGGGGGTAGCATTACACCCTTCTAGAGGGAGAAGACATGTTGTTCCTACTATTCCCGGTTAAAGTTAACCAGAGCCTCAGCATCACAAAATGGATGCTGCTGCCACAGACACAAGTCTGACCTCCTGCTGCTGGGAGTCCATCCAGTGAGGGAGGCTTGGACAATAGGTTTCCTGTCTTGGGAGGTGCTAGCACCACCCCAGACAGGCATTAGTGTATTGGGGCAGGGAGGGCCGAAAGAAATAAGACACTGCCTGGGGCACACAAGGTGTACCATGCATAGTCCAGTTCAAACCGGTGCTGGGGCACTCCAGCCCCAGCTCGGGCACGAAACTGGACAAAGGGAAAGGGGTGTAACCATCCCCTTCCCTGGTCCCATCCATAGGAGGGATCTAGCAGGTAATCCAGCCCCTAGATTTGGTATATAGGTAGGAGCTGAGTCCCAAGACTTTAGATTTTATCCTGACTGAAACTTGAAATGAGACTCTGGACCTTCGACGTTCTACTTGAAGATAGAAGACTGAATAATCTCCTTTGTGGTCAAGGAGTGACCACCCTGCACAAGCAGGTACCATCAAGCGATCAACGGTATGCTTTGTCGTCGCTCCCGCCGGAGCCCGAACACAGAGCCTGACAAGACCCGGACTTCCAGACTTCCTTCAGCCCGATCCACAGCAAAGCTGGGACCCATGGAGGCGACGTGAGACGTGGAACTGGCCATCTTGGAAAGCCAGCAAATTGCTTTCCGTGCAACTTCTGAGGCACCCTCGAAGTTGTGCATTGGGGATTGAGAAGCCCCAGCCCCGAGCATCATCTGCACCAAAGATCATCCCTCCCCACTCCACGAGTGCTGCGTGGGGCCCTTTTGCATTTTCCTGCTCGATATGTCTGTCTGGTCACTTGCCCATTGGCTAGTGGCCTCTGTGACGACGAAATCTTGAATCTACAATGCTGGTGTGGTTGCTCCAGACTGGCCCTTGTTTCCCTGAAAAGGAGCAGCCCATCAGATTAAGAAGCCATCTTTGATTCCTGCGTGGGTTGCCTTAGCCAAGGCTTGTTGACTCCAATCCGAAAGCCGACACCGCCGACAGCGAGAGCCTTCGTGGGACAGTCCGTGCCGGACTCCTGGTCGTCGTCGACGCCTCCTGGTCCACGTGGCTGTAGAGACAAGCTTCATGACATCACCTGATTGCTTCGCGACATCACCTGGTTCTTTTCTGGTTCCTTCCTGGTCACTGGCTAGTGACCCAGACTCTGGCCCCTCTGCTTTCAGGTACTCTTCATCCTCGATCCGCCCTTGGATCCAACCGGATACTTCTCTCCTGGTCGCCTGCAGCATCTTTCTCCAAGGCTCCATAGGATTCAGCGACGAAACCCGACACACTTTGACACCTATGCACCCGCTTCCTGTGGGTGAGGTAAAGCGAGTACTCTGGTGCTCATGTGGGTAATAACTATCCTAGTGTCTAACTTTCAAGTAGCTTTCTCCTAGTCCATCCGGAAGTGACCTAAAAGAACTAGTTTCCAATTCTTTTGTTCCCATTCAAACTCTATGGTAACTTGGTGTGTGTAAAGACACTGCACACGCCTCCCCTGGGCCTCCTACTTCCTATCCTTTGGTATTACAGTGTAGCCCCAGCGATTCCCTAGGCCCTAGGCCTATCCTTTGTTTGTGACGTGGTTCTTATACCACTATTTTAATATATGGTTTGAAGTGCCCCTAGGGCTCTACTGTATTTTGTGCAACTTATTGTATGATAGTTAAGTAACTTGTTATGTGCTAGTGTCTCTGATCTCATAAAGCGCTCAGAGGGGTTGTTTAGAAATAAATACATATATATTTTATATATATCCTGTGTGGTGTCCTTTCATTTGCTATTCAAGGGGTTACATATGGTAAAACAGCTGGCTTTACATGCCCTCTGAAGTTTTAGCCTAAGACTGCTTTGTCCATGCTACCTCTAGGATAGCTGGTCTATAAGGTTGACTTTACAACCATCACCATAAGGGTTGTTTGGACTGATACAGGGTGCCCAATAGAATAGTGGACATCACATATCAGGCCAACTTCTCACATTGGTGTGCAGCGGTTGGGATTAGGGCTTGCTGTTGTTTTACGAATTGTAATCTTAAAATATCATTTGAAAGATCACATAGGTACCTATAGGTACATATAACAAGACTTAGAATACTTAAGTTCTACTGAACTTAGTTGTTGTAGACCAAAGGGCTTAGCACACCCTGACTACAACTCCTGTAGAGGTATAGTAGGTAAACACTTAGTGTAGGTAGGTGCACACACCTCCACCTCACTAGATCATGTCTGGCACAGGTGAACCAAATGGATCTCTACCTGTAGTGATTAACCCTCCCAGGGCACCCCCCAAATTTGATATACTCAGCTTCAGGGAACTGAGGCACTTGTGTACCACAAGAAAGCTGAAACAAGGGTCTAACCCTACCCTTCAGCAACTGATAGAACTCCTAGAGGAATCGGAAGTTCTAAAGGCCTCTGGTTCAGGCCCTACATGGAATGCAGATGAGGTCCTGCCCTCAACAGATGATGACACTGACCCCCCAGTCATAGAAGATGAAGAGGGTGAGGTTGATGAAGATTCTGGAGAAGAGGTAGACAGCCAGGTACCAGTCAGAAGACTTAGTCAGGCTAACCTAAGCCAATTTGGGGCTGAGAATGGGATAACCCCATTCAGGCCTTCAAGTGGGCGTAATCAGAGGTATAGGAGGAATAAATCTCCCTCAGGGGAATCTCTCCACTCCAATGCCTCAAGGGGTTCTCAGAGGGGAATGACTTCTCCTCAGAGAAGAGAGCACCAGGCTAGGATGAGGGAGGTCAATCTCAGAATAGAGAAAGAGGAACTTGCCCTAGCTAAAGAAAAACTTGATTTTGCTAGAGAAAAGAAGTTGTGTGGGTCAGAACCCACTGGTGGCAGCAATATCCCTAAGGATAAAGACAGGTCCTATGGCAATAGACACCTGAGTAAGATTGTGCCCCCCTACAAAGATGGGGATGACATCCACAAATGGATAACTGCTTTGGAGAGGGCCTGCAATGTACAGCAGGTACCCCAAAGTCAGTGGGCAGCAATCTTGTGGCTCTCCTTTTCAGAAAAAGGTAGAGATAAGCTCCTCACAGTTAGTGATGAGGATGCTAATAACTACAAAGTCCTGAAGAGTGCTCTGATTGATGGGTTTGGCTTAACCACTGAGCAGTACAGGTTGATGTTCAGGGATACCCAGAAGACACAGACTCAGGACTGGACTGATTTTGTAGATTGTGCTACTAAGGCTCTGGAGGGCTGGTTATTGGGCAGCAAAGTACATGACTATACAGGATTGTATAATTCGATTATGAGGGAGCAGATCCTTAGTAATTGTCAAATCCAGCTTCTACACCAGCACCTGGTGGACTCACATCTGGCCTCTCCCCAAGAATTGGGTAAGAGGGCAGACAAATGGGTCAGAACCAGGATTAGGCTTAAAAATCAGGGTAGTGGCCAGAAGAAAGATTCTACCAAGCCTCAAGAGAAAGGTGGGGATAAATCAAAAGACAAGTCCTCCACAGGGCTCCAAAACTCCAATGGTGGGGGTGGGTCCCAAAACACTTCCTCTAACCCTATGAAACCTTATTGCCATGTCTGTAAACAGCCTGGCCACTGGAAGACTGACAGCAGTTGCCCAAGGGCCAACAATAAGGAAAACATTCCCCCAAGTAATACTCCCAGACCTCCTGTTACTATTAGTAGTAATCCCCCAGGTGGTGGGAGTGCCCCCAAGAATTTGGCTGGGTTTACTTTGGGACCTCATGTGGACTCTGGCCTAACCAGGTCCCCTAACGTAGCTACTCTTGTCTGTGAAAATGGCATGGGGTTTGCCAACTTCACTGCTTGTCCCAACACTTTGGGCAAGTACAGACAGGAGCCCCACATCAATGGCCAGACAGTTGAAGCCTACAGAACAACAGGGGCTAGCATCAATATGGTGACTGACAGTCTAGTCCCCACAGGACAACTTTTACCTGGGTTCACCTATCAGGTGACCAACATTGATGGAGTGGCGAAAGATCATCCCACGACAGTAGTTAATCTCAGCTGGGGAGGTGTCACTGGCCCAAGAGAGTTGCAATGTCTACAACCTTGCCTGTAGATTGTCTACCGGGAAATGATCTAGAGATCTCAGCCTGGGCTGGGGTAGAACAAGAAACCCATTCCAAAATGGTAGGCCTTTCAGAAAAGGTTAGTGGGGCTGTGATAGCCACAGCCCCAGCTCAGGCAGAATTCCTTCCTAAAGAGGTCGGAAGGGCTGTGATGGTCACAGCCCAAGCTCAGGCAACTTCCCTTAAAAGGTTGGCAGGGCTGTAATGGCCACAGCCTACACCCAAACAGAGTTCCTTCCTGAAAAGGTTGTGTGATGGTCACAGCCCAAACTCAAACAGATTTTAGTGTTGTGAAGCCTGAAAGTATGGATCACTCCACTGAGACAGAGAGCATTGGGGAGGAAGAAAAGTCTCCCTCCCACCAGACATTAGGTGAGAGTCAGCATCCTCAGGGAACTGACCCTATCCCTTGTGAAGAAACTGCCCCAGAGGTAGTCAGGCCTAGCCTGGCAGAGCCCCTGTTGTCAGTGAACCCTTCCAAGGTGGGACCCAGTCTGGAGCAGGTAACCTACCCCTCTCTACCCTGCCTCAGTCAGCCCAGTGCTGCAGAGGCCAGGGAGGCCAGTGGTGGACCCCAAAGGGCCCCCTGTCCACAAGAACCTCCCATCAGCAGATTAGGGGCACCAAAGCTAGCAGCCCTAGCAAGGTGAACATTTCAAAAACTCCTGAGGGATCTCCCTTACACTTAGTTAGGAACCTCCCCCAGATGGATTCTGTTGGGCACAGCCAAACCTGGGACCTGAGGGCCCCAAACCTGACCTGTCACTCCAGTAAGCCAACAAAAGGGACCCAGCCTCCAGCTGTAGGCAGCCAGAGGTTGACCCTGAGAGCACAGTGCAACTCAGTCCTAGAAAGAAAGGCACACATGGTGGAAGATGATTGGAGGAAGCTGAGCCCTAAATTAGAGGAGTCCCACTTCAGTACTCCAACTCAACACCAGCCTTTTACTTTGCCAAAACACACCACAGGTAGAGATTCCCTATGGTGGAGACCCTATGATACCCTGAGGGTAAGGGATTGCTTAGTGGACCATGAGACGGGGGTAACCATGCTAGTGCAGGTACTTCCTTATATGGCCACTTATGCAATATAGGCTTACCTGGTCAAGGATAGCCTTATCTCCTTTCGTTTGGGGGGGGGGTTGTGTAGGAAGGTGGAAACCTGACTATGGTTACCCCAGAATGTTTTGCCTAGTGTTTAGCTGGTTTTCGACTTAGTTGGCATGGGATCCTGCTAATCAGGGCCCCAGGCTATCTGCTCTCACTGTAAAATGGACTCCATGTACTTTAGGTACATCTCCAATTGGATATTGGGTCACCTTATGAGCCCCTTTACAGTGCACTATAGGTACCCAGGGCATAGGTGCATCCAAGGCCTACCAGGGGCTGCAGCATATCTTTTGCCACCCCTGGCTGGCCAGCCAAACTGACACAACTGGCTGATCACTCAGCTGGGGCAAGGTTGTGTAATCAACCCTTGCTTAGATATAGTATTCCTATATCTAACCTTATATCTAGACACATATACACCTATAAGTCACTCCTATGGCAGGCCTTAACAATCCTGGAGGCAGAGTGCTTGGTTTTATGTGAGATGAGGCTCTAGCATGAGCTGAGCCTGTCTGCAGCTTTCGGAACCATGTCCTTATAGCTGTTCTAGGATATAGCCATACCATATACTCTTAAGTGCATTATGAACCTCGCAGTTAAACGCTAACTCAGGTTTGGCTTTATCAAAACATGGCGTGTAAGGTGTCATACGCTTTGGAATACTACCCCCTCGCCAGTTCTGGCGACGCGGGTAGCATTCCACCCTTCTAGAGGGAGAAGACATTTTGTTCCTACTAATCCCGGTTAACGTTAACCAGAGCCTCAGCATCACAAAATGGATGCTGCTGCCACAGACACAAGTCTGACCTCCTGCTGCTGGGAGTCTTTCTAGCGAGGGAGGCTTGGACAATAGGTTTCCTGTCTTGGAAGGTGCTAGTACCACCCCAGATAGGCTCTAGTGTATTGGGGCAGCGAGGGCTGAAAGAAATGAGACACTGCCTGGGGCACACAAGGTGTACCATGCATAGTCCAGTTCAAACCGGTGCTGGGGCACTCCAGCCCCAGCTCTGGCGCGAAACTGGACAAAGGCAAAGGTGTGTGACCACCCCCTTCCCTGGTCCCACCCATAGGAGGGACCTAGCAGGTAATCCAGCCCCTAGATTTGGTATATAGCTAGAAGCAGAGTCCCAAGACTTTAGATTTTATCCTGACTGAAACTTGAAACAAAACTCTGGACCTTCAACGTTTTACTTGAAGATAGAAGAATCTCCCTTGTGGTCAAGGAGTGACCACCCTGCTCAAGCAGGCATCATCAAGCGATCAACGGTTTGCTTTGTCGTCGCTCCCGCTGGAGCCCGAACACAGAGCCTGACAAGACCCGGACTTTTAGACTTCCTTCAGCCCGATCCACAGCCACAGCAAAGCTGAGACCCGTGGAGGCGACGTGAGACCGGCCATCTTGGAAAGCTAGCGAATTGCTTTCCATGCAACTTCTGAGGCACCCTCGAAGTTGTGCATTGGGGATTGAGAAGGCCCAGCCCCGAGCATCATCTGCACCAAAGATCATCCCTCCACACTCCACGAGTGCTGCGTGGGGCCCTTTTGCATTTTCCTGCTCGACGCGTCTGTCCGGTCACTTGCCCGTTGGCTTGTGGCCTCTGTGATGACGAAATCTTGAATCTACACCACTGGTCTGGTTGCTCCAGACTGGCTCTTACTCCCCTGAAAAGGAGCAGCCCATCAGACCTTGCTGGTCTGATTAAGAAGCCATCTTCGATTCCTGCGTGGGTTGCCTTAGCCAAGGCTTGTTGACTCCAATCCGGAAGCCGACACCGCCGACAGCGAGAGCCTTCGTGGGACAGTCCGTGCCTGACTCCTGGTCGTCGTCGATGCCTCCTGGTCCACGTGGTTGCAGAGAAAAGCTTCACAACATCACCTGATTGCTTCGCGACATCGCCTGGTTCCTTCCTGGTTCCTTCCTGGTCACTGGCTAGTGACCCAGACTCTGTCCCCTCTGCTTTCAGGTACTCTTCATACTCGATCGCCCTTGGATCCAACCGGACACTTCTCTCCTGGTCGCCTGCAGCATCTTTCTCAAAGGCTCCATAGAATTCAGCGACGAAACCCGACACACTTTGACACCTATGCACCCGCTTCCTGTGGGTGAGGTAACGCGAGTACTCCGGTGCTCCTGTGGGTAATAACTATCCTAGTGTCTAACTTTCAAGTAGCTTTCTCCTAGTCCAGCCGGAAGTGACCGAAAAGAACTAGTTTCCAATTCTTTCGTTCCCATTCAATCTCTATGGTAACTTGCTTGTGTGTAAAGACACTGCACACGTCTCCCGTGGGCCTCCTACTTCCTATCCTTTGGTACAGTTTAGCCCCAGCGATTCCCTAGGCCCTAGGCCTATCCTTTGTTCGTGACGTGGTTCTTATACCACTATTTTAATATATGGTTTGAAGTGCCCCTAGGGCTCTACTGTACTTTCTGCAACTTATTGTATGATAGTTAAGTAACTTGTTATGTGCTTGTGCCTCTGATCTCATAACAGAGGGGTGTTCAGAAATAAATACATATATATTTTATATATATCCTGTGTGATGTTCTTTCATTTGGTATTCAAGGGGTTACATATGGTAAAACAGCTGGCTTTACATGCCCTCTGAAGTTTTAGCCTAAGACTGCTTTGTCCATGCTACCTCTAGGATAGCTGGTCTATAAGGTTGACTTTACAACCATCACCATAAGGGTTGTTTGAACTGATACAGGGTACCCACTAGAATAGTGGACATCACATATCAGGCCAACTTCTCACAACTAAGCTCACTAAAGGAGGGCAACCGGTTTGACAAGCCGCTGTATGTGCCAGCATGAGGTGGTGTTGTGGTTGGGCTGCTGCCATGGGCAGTGCTTGCCATTGGGCAGGCGCAGCATGTGCTCCATGCTGCTGGTTTGTATCCATGATGAGAGCTCAACATACCTGGATGTGGCTGTCTGGCCTTGGGTAGCTGGCCTAGGTGGTAGGAATTATGCTAAAAGTGGTTCTATCACTGTGCATCATGTGCGAGCAGCAGGGGGGAGATGCTGCTTTGATGTGCACGAATCTCCCACACATCTGTGGTGTGCGCTTTGGTGGGTGAGGTAGAGTTGTAATACCTCCCCACTTGCAGGGTGATGACAGGGCTCTGAGGTCAGGCCGAGCGAGGCTGGCTGACAACTCCTCATAGCCAGGGTAATGGTGCCATGTGCTGGGCCCTCGATGGGCCGAGATACCCAGGCAGGACACAGATAAGTATTCTCTCTGCTTGGCACAAGCCCGAGCATGGTGCCAACAACTCTTTACTGAACCCCTGACCCTGTGCCAGGGTCAGGATGCGAGTCCCCGCCCTGTGATGTCATACACTGTATGACATCACAGGGCGGGGTCGGCGACATTCTACAGCTGTCATTACTGTAATCCTTACCCAAAGTTGAGAAACATAAATCTTGAAGTAGACAAGGGTTTTAACGACACTGGCTCCATAAGTATTATTCCCACCAAATGATTCTCTACCCAAGGAATTTCCAACCCTGTAACATTGGTAATTCCACCAGTATAGAATCCTTCCGAAGCAAATAGATTTTTTAATACATTATTATAATTTCCTAAATCAGGCCTCCAATATGAACTTCAGTTGACAGAGTTATCGCCACAACTGAGAAACATTTCTTATCTGTATCATTCTGCAACGTAAACCACAAGTGTAACAAGCATTGGCAAAGTCAATAGGTCTGGTATTGGTAAGTTAGTTACATGGTTAAATCTTTTTGTATTTTTATTGCAAATATATGCCACAAAAATAAAGAGAAGAAATGAAACATATCGTCTACACGTGGCGACCATATGCTTGCAAAATCATATTTAAATAAATAAAAAAATAAACCATCACATATAATTATATCTGTTCCAGTGCCTCTTAAAACTCAGGGTAGAAACCCTTTTTATTTCGAATGCACAGTACAGGAACGAACATATGATTCATGTTAGCAAAAAGAAAACTTATTGGGTTTGAAGTACAGTAACTGAAGATATAGTAACCGATTCACAAATATATTTGTGGTCATAATCTTAAAATACTTCCTTTCAGTTAGTTAGGAATTCACAAAAGGATTCCTGGCTGACATAAACATATTTTGTACAACAGATGCCTCCATTTAAAGTGCAGAGAAACCATTCAATGGGTAGGAAGTGGGTGTTACAAGGCCAGGACTTGCAAGTAGTGAATGCCTACAAACAGGTACATTTGTTGCCGTTCACAAACTCTGATTCGACCCGCTGTCACCCTAGAAATGGCCAGAAAGTTACTCCATCCAAGGTCTGCAGAAACTCCTATTCCCTGGGTGGGAAGGGAATGGAGCAGCCCTTGATTTCGTAAGGGTGTAGGTGAAGGGCTTTCTCCAACGGGAACATTTTTCCACTGTGGAGAAAAAACACACACACATAAATGTGCCCCTGCAGAGGAGGCTCCATTCTCTCTGTGTGGAACTGTATGTTATGCAGATTTCTCAACAGCGGGAAAGAGAGCCTGCAGGAGCTGTCACAATACCTTCCCAGCAGTCATCCTGGAAGCCCTGCTCCTGGCGTGCCTTTCCAGACGGACCTGTGGGATTTTTGTAAATTAATAAAACAAGCATTTGCAATGCAATAGGTCTCGCCTTAGGAAAGTTTGAGCTATTGGTATTGTAAATGACAATTTTTTTTATTTATGTGTTGGTTTTGAAAATACCGAAATTAATAGCGTTGTCATTTGATATTTGATATTTGATATTTATGGTTTTTTGTAAAGCGCAGCTTTCGCTCCCGAGGGAGCATCTTGCCAATAGTTTTAATTTTCGCAAATATGACACCTATAGCATTTGTAATGCAATATGTGTTGTATTTACGTGACTTAGATGTGATATTACACATAACAATGGCTTCTAATTTTTGTGACATTTGTAATAAAGCTTGAAACATTGAGAGAACATATTTGAACCAGTTGTTGTTGAATGGTTGCACAGATTGATGCTGTGGTGGCGCTGAATGATGTGGTGGGGACAAGTGATGCTGTGGCTTTCAGTGATGCTTTGGTAGCGTATAGTGATGTTGTGGTGCCCCCGAGTGATGCTGTGGTGGTGCTGAGTGATGCTGTGGTGATGCGATAGATAGATAGAGTGAGTGCGATAGATAGATAGAGTGAGTGCGATAGATAGATAGAGTGAGGGTGATAGATAGATAGACAGACAGACAGACAGACAGACAGACAGACAGACAGACAGATAGACAGATAGATAGATAGATAGATAGATAGATAGATAGATAGATAGATAGATAGATAGATAGATAGATAGATAGATAGATAGATAGATAGATAGATAGATAGATAGATAGATAGATAGATAGAGTGAGGGCGATAGACAGATAGACAGACAGATCTGGATGCGGCTTGCCGGACTTCGCATGCACGCAGCATGACAACGCGACTGTAACATTATGAATACATTTTTAAGTCTAAATAACCACAAACAAGCCCATTGCCCACCCCCCACCCCAATAAAAAAAAAAGAACAGCACAAGCTGGGTGTGATAGTATAAAGAAACAGTCCTACCTGGTCCCAGTCCTGGCTCCTTGCCAAGTGTGCACGGTTTCCTGATGGCAGCACAGCATGGCGAAAACTTTGGTTTTACTTTCCGAGTGAAAGCCGCGTTAGATGCCGCCGAAGGACAGGGTCGTAATCGGTGACTAAGGCGCGTAGTCCTTTGCTCTTACTTTAGTAGCCGTTAGTATTACCCGCTCGGCCAGAAGTGTTACCAGATACGATTGACTGCCATGTTTATTTGTATAAATAATAAATCCCTAATGTACGTTCGTCCTGCCTGCAGATAGTTATGTAAATCACAAAGATTACAAGTTCTCAGAGAATGGCAAAGTGGCAAAGAGGTGACAACAGCGAAGTAGATTATATCCTGCTCCGCCAAAAGTTTAACCAGAGATGAATGCTGCCATGTTCTTAAGTAATTAATTGATTCATGCACATCCCGTCCTGCCTGCAGCCTATTAAATAAATTAAGATTCCTGGGAAATGATATGGTGAGTAGCTTATCAGGCAGTCCAATACACTAGTTATGGTGATAGATAGAGTGAGGGCGACAGATAGATAGATAGATAGATAGCTAGATAGATAGATAGATAGATAGAGTGAGGGCGATAGATAAAGTGTATTTATGTTGCATGAGAAGAGTGTAATTATGTGGCGTGTAATTATGTGGCACTGAGTGGTAATATGGGGAGTGTATGTTGTATTCAGTAGAGTGTAATTTTGTGGCGTGTAATTATCTGGCACTGAGTGGTATTTGGAGTGTTTGTTAGCATTGAGTGCAGTGTAATTATGTTGCATATAATTATGTGGCACTGAGTGGTATTATGGGGAGGTTATGTTGTATTCAGTAGAGTGTAATTGTGTGCTGTGTAATTATGTGGCACTGAGTGGTATTATTTGGAGTGTATGTTCCATTGCAGAGTGTGTGAGGGTGCAGAGTGTGAGGGTGCAGAGTGTGAGGGTGCAGAGTGTGTGTGAGTGTGCAGAGTGTGTGTGAGGGTGCAGTGTGTGTGTGAGGGTGCAGAGTGTGTGAGGGTGCAGAGTGTGTGAGGGTGCAGAGTGTGTGAGGGTGCAGAGTGTGTCAGGGCAAGGGGAGACAGAGAAGATAGAGAAAGTGAGGCTGGGAGTCGATTTGTTGGGAGGGAGAGTCCAGGGCACAACGCATGCCTTAAAACAAGGCTCTCTCGTTATGCCGCTGGCTTCTAAAGTGTTAATTGCAGTCTTAATTTCTCCCCTATTGAGTAACCTTTCTTCTGTCCTCCTTACCTCTTTATCCTTAGAAGGAGTAAGGTGAAGAGCATTGATCACTGAAGCGTGCGGGCGCCTCAGTTCTACCTAATAGTGTATTTTTTTAGTATCTCCCCAAGTTTACCCTATGTATTTAAACGATGTGTTTGTCGAATATTTGCGTGGAGTGGGGCAGATTTGTAACATGTTTATTCATCAACATCCCCTTCTCATTTAACGGCATATGGGAAACATCACTGTGTAACTTCTGCCTCTGTTTGTGTTCCACCTTACAACCAATCACAGCCGGGAAGACCCGGAACCCAGCTCAGACATTCGCGGAACGTGCGCTCTTATCTTCTCACTACAGAAAACAACTGTGTTAGATCAAGTATGCAACTACAAGAGAAGAATCACCCTAGTTTCATGTGACAGAGGTCACAAAAGTATATTTTGCAAATGTACCTGAAAAGCACTGAATATATGAGAGACAGAGCGAAGGAAAGGGAGAAGGGTGAGGGAGAGAGAAAGAGAAAGAGAAGGAAGGGGGAGGGAGAGTGAGGTAGGGATGGGATGCAAGAGGGTGAGAGAGAGAAGGAAGGGGAGAGAGAGAGAGGAGAGGGAGGGAAGAGGGAGAGAGAGAGAAAGAAGGGCCGAGAGATGGAGGGAGAGAAGAGAGAAGGGGAGAGGGAGCAAGAGAGAGGGAAGGGGAGAGGGAGCAAGAGAGAGAGAAGGAAGGGGCAAGAGAGGGTGGAGAGAGGGGAGGTAAGAAGGAGGGAGAGAAAGAGAGAGAGGGGAGGGAGGGAGGAGAGAGGGGGAGAAAGAAAGAGAGAAGGAAGAGAGCGAGAGAGTGAGGGAAGGAGGGGCGGGAAGAGGGAATGGGAGTGGGAGAAGGAGCAAGAGAGAGAGAGGGTGAGAAAGAATAGAGGGGGGTCTAAAAAATGACTCTCCATCAGAAAATACTTAGAAGGTCCCAAAAGCGAGACCTGGTGGGCTATTCCAATGCTTGTTTTGTTTGCAGTGGGAAGAGGCTCAGAGGAAGCAGCGATGGAGGAGCTGGGTGTTGGGGATGTAAGCAAATGGTGGAGAAAAGCATTTGGTTGGAAGAGTAAGATAGAGAAGGGGGGGCAGGGATGTGAATGGGCAAGCAGCAGATGGCGAGGAAAGACCAAAACCAGAACTGCAGAGGAGCACACAAACTGTCCCTGAGGTGAAGCCTGGCATAGAACTCTACCATGTTTTGTCACAATCATCATCTAAAGTGAGTCTGTTGTGGTTTGAGCTGTTCAAAGGTGGTGAATGCGTGAGCACTTCCTGAAATAAACTGTTATTGTCTGTTGTGACAGTGTCAGTGCTTTAAATGGGAAAAAATAAGTGCAGGTACTCATTAATATGAGCTAGAGGTGTGGCAAGTGGGCGGGGCTAGGGGCGGGGCTAAGAGCAACATATGATGATACATAATGAATTCTGTACCAGTTGCAGCCACTATAAAAACACATGAAAAATGTGTGTATGTAAACGAAACAGGTTAACTCGTTACACAAAATGAAATCCAAACAGGATGATATGTGAACAGTTCCTCGTTTTGTAATATTTGCTGCTTTTTAATGCCATACTGCTTTTTTGTTGTTGTTTGGCACAATACTATCTACTCTCAGGCATACACACACACACACACACACACACACACGCACGCACACACACGCACACACATACACACATACACACTCACGCACACACTCACATACACACTCACATACACACTCACTCACATACACTCCCTCTAAAATCTCCTGAGTATCCTGATTCTCTCCCTCTTTCCCTCACTTTTCTCTCACAGAAAAACAGGCACACACAAGTCTGCAAGCACACAGACATAAGCAAACACTCACAAAAAGTCTAGGTGGGATTAAAGCCATTTTCAACTCCTTACCTCCCATGACTTTCTAAATTGCTGTTGTCCATGTTCTGCCTCCATACCTGTGTTTGCCCAAATGCACACAATAGTGGGAATGTGATTAACAGCACAGGGCCTAAATGGGCCCTCCACTGTCAATACTGTGTGATGGTGAACACAGCGACATCATGCAAATGATCCCAATCTGAATAGTTCAACAGCGGCTCTGCTCAGGACTATAAAAGCGCTGTGGCTGTCAAGTAGGTTCCAACCATGGCAGCCTCGTGCTCACCAGCACTAGCAGCCAGTGAGCCTACCTTTCATGAGTATTGGTACTCTCCTAAGCAGTAGAGACGTGCTACTACACACATTTAAAACAATGCCACTGCCCTTTTCCCTACGACCAGGCTCTTCCTGGTTCCATGCCTTTACATAGGCATGTCCTCTCCATTCGCCTCTCATCTTTACCCAGCCTCTAAGCTTATCTCCCTAGTTCTGCTTCTCTTCTTCCCACTTTTTGCTTACTCTCTCCACAAGTCTTCAATTTCCTCACTGTTTATTTCCCTACTTGTCTCCTTTTCTCCCCTCCATTCTGTACTCATCCCCTAAGTTTGCCATCTGGCCAGTATTTTGTTCTGCAGTGTGTGTGTGTGTCTGTGTGCGTCTGTCTGTGTGCGTCTGGGTGTGTGTGGGTGTGCGTGTGTCTGAGTGTGCGTGTATCTGGGTGTGTGTGTGTGTGCGTGTGTGTCTGTGTGTGTGGGTGTGTCTGTGTGTGTGTCTGTCCGTCTGTATCTATCTGTGTGTATGGGTGGATGACAGCACAACATGATGACGTCACTGAATTATACCAATTACTTTATAACCGGGATCACATTTAAACCTATTAGCCATGGGAGATGGGATGCGCAAACATGGAAGATGACAGCACGACATGATGACGTCACGGAATTATTCAAATTACTTTATTAACAAGACGTATCCACGGGACGGGCCAAACGGGATAAACATTTCAACTGTAGAAAATTATCATGGGAGGGCACGAACACGGAAGAAGACCCTTGGAATTTGCAAATAGAAGGCACATTTGAAAATATTAGCCATGGGAGATAGGATGCTCGAACACGGAGGATGACAGCATGACATGATGACGTCACGGAATCATGCCAATTACTTTATAATCGGTATCACATTTAAAACTATTAGCCATGGGAGATGGGATGCACATTTTAAAATATTAGCCATGGGAGATGGGATGCACAAACGCGGAAGATGACAGCACAACATGATGACGTCACTGAATTATTCAAATTACATATTAACAAGATGCATCCACGGGACGGGGCCAAACGGGATAAACATTTCAACTGTAGATAATTATCATGGGGGGGGGGGGGGCACGAACACGGAAGAAGGCACTTGGATTATGCTAATTACTTTATTAACAAGACGTATCCACGGGACGTGCCAGACATCATATGCATATATGCAAACGGGATAAAAAATGTGAACTATAGATGATTATCATGGGGGGGCACGGACACGGAAGAAGACACTTGGATTATGCAAATTACTTTATTAACACTGTGATTAATGTTGGAGGGGTTCACAAAGAGAAGCAGCTCCTGTCCTGAACAAAAAATGCAAAGAAAACCGGCTTTGGCTGTCTTTCTCAACCCATTTACACACCTGATTGAGAGGGGCGGGGGTGAGGCTAAAGCACTTTCAGCTGAACTGTCGTTGCGCATGTGATCAACAGGGAAGGGTCTGTCTAGAGACCCTGCACTGTTAATCACAGCGTGACGCAAGGCAAGCCCTATCTGACCCCTGCTGTCTCAGGCCATTCACATGGGCGCTGCTGGAATCACCAGCAGGGACTCTGTAAGAGGCTTGGCGCCCTTACAAGCTCCTGAGAAGCATGGCATCATCTATCCTGTGCAAACGGGGAAACATAACCGGAGCCTGCCGTCCCGTTTTACAGGGTACCGGTACTCTCTCTGGCTAATAAAAAAGTGCCGGTACTGAGGGCCTGAAAATTCAGAAGTGCCGGTACTCAGTACCGGTGAGTACCGGCCCATTTAAAGCACTGGACAGTGTACACGGCGACAGTGCAGGAGCAGCAACAGTCACCAACTTCCAGGGCATTCGGAAGCTTTCACACTAGCAGGGTGCAACACTCATTCATCTCGCAGATGGTTAACGCAGTTTGCTCAGGGTGGAGGAGCAGCTCTGACACCCTACATTTTGCATACGAGTCCCCGAGGGATCTAAAAATGGCCTAACTCTTGGAAAGCGCCTGCAGTAAACACGACACGTAAAAAAACACTCACAAAATTAAATCTGCCATTCTACGGTGAAAAGCAATGAGCACTGAAGTTTACGTGGGACGGCATGGACCGTTTTATAAGAGTGTGAGCTCCTGCAGGAAGGTGCAGCGACCCCATGGGCGCTGTGCACGTGTGACAAACCATTCGTCACAGCCGGTCAAAGAACAAGGCTGTTAATGAGGGGAAAGACGAAGCGGTTCGAGTCAATGAGGGATATGCTGCAGGAGGGGTGAGAGAAACTGCGTGGGAGTCCAGCGCGGCCACGCTAATTCAACAAGCCATACACATATGAGAAATATGCATTTAATTGATATAAATGCTATTGATTTACATAGTGGTTATCCTTAAAAGGTGTCATGGATCCCAACCCTCGTTGGACACCCTTCTTGCATGAAAGTAAAAAACAAGTTATGTTGGGGAGAGCAATATGTATAGCTATGCTAACTTTACTGAGCCAACACTCCGATTATCCAGGAGTTCCAGCTCCCATGCAACAAAGCTCGCTCTGCCCTCAGACAAAAGAAGAAAAAAAAAGCGCTACATTGGTTGCCACATGGACCTTTCTGGCCCACACCCAAAATATAGCACTTCTGAAAAATTAATAAACAGATTTAGACATTAATGCATCAAAAAAGTATTCCGCAAAGCTTTACGATAGAGTAAAATCTCCATACCTTAAAACAATACTTTTTACTCTTGCAAAGAATAATAATAAAGGAACCGGGCAAACCGGATAAATGGAAAAAAAGCACTAGTGTGGGAAGGGGAAAACGAAGGAACACAGACTACAGAGAAAACGGGAGACACCTTGGTGACTGGAGACAGAGAGGGCCGCGAAGGAGGGGGAAAGGGAAGGCAGCTGGAGACGTTGAGTGAGGAGACCAGAAACGAAAGAATAAATAAAGGTGCTTCACCATGCTGTTTGAAAAAAAATCATAACCGTTGGCATCTGGTTGAACAGATTATAAAAAGTGGTATGTAAATATACATTTTTTATTTAAACTACTGATTTCCAGACATAGGCTGCCGACACCGCCTTGGCTGAAAGGACAAAGTTGCTTCCCAGCCGAATGCGTTTGAAATGCATCAACACCTTGCTTCTGAAAGACAACCACTGAAGCCGCCCGCAAGTCTGTAGTGGTGTGAAACGCCAAGTCTGGGTGTGAAACGTCCCAATAGTTAGTAGATGTGTTTGAATGGGAGTCTGAAGTGGCACAATAAAGTGAAATGTTGCCCCCTTGTAAAGATGGTTATCATAGAGAGAAAGTTTAAATCTTGCTTTGATTAACTTTCACATATAGGTGCTGTTTAAACAAGTTTCTTACGGAGATAAGAATGATGTACAAAGATTCCATTCTGTTTGCGCTGTAAAACGCAGCAGCCACAGGTACAAACTAGAAAGCACAGGAAAGGCAGGAAAAGCAAAGCAGATGGCCGAGTGTTCACGCGCACGTGCACGCAAGCTTGTAGCCAACCAGCAAAGCTGGGTAGCACTTTTGAGAACCCCTTTTACAACATTAAACAAGCCTGAATCGACTCTCCCACAACTTGAAGTATTACCTTCCACAGCTCTGCTACTCAGAACGGCCAACGTGAAGCGAACCATCCTCCCAATTCGGACCTGCGCCAGCGGATCCCGTTACTAAACCAAGCGAAGGATAACGACGTGAGCATGCACCTCAGCTGTACGTGAGCAAGTCACGCCGTGAGCATGCACATCGGACGTCTAGGGAGCTCGTCATCACCTTCTGCGTCGCCTGCTGTTGCCGAGCCTGAGCCGCTAACCCTGCACACCTAGGGGGAAGGACCGGCCTCGAGAGCAGCGGGGGACTCCTGAGTCAGCCCGGTGAGTAGGGGGGGGACGTGTAAATACTGTGTTTTTTGTGCATCAGGGTAGCGAGACAGGAGATGGGCACTTCGAGTGTGTGGATGCACGTGTGTGACTGTGTGTGTGCGTGAGCCCGTGAGTAGGTGGGTGGGTGGGTGGGGGGGTGAGGGTGTGTATGCAGGGTGTGTATGCAGTGTGTGTACCTGCGTGTGTGTATGCAGTGTGTGTGTATGCAGAGTGTGTGTGTATGCAGAGTGTGTGTGTGTGCGCGGAACTGAGAGAGGCATGGCTGACTGAGATCGGAGATGTGCACGGCTGGGGGGGCGGGGCCAGGGGGTGCGTTCACGATGTGTAATCGGCGCTCGTGGCCAGATCTAGGTCGCTTGAAAAGGAACTTGGTAGCAATAGGTCGAGAGCTCGACCTAAAAAAGGACAGTTGCGTTCAGGTTTCATTTAAACTTATCAACTAAAACGTTTTTTTTTTCGTGTCTTGGGCTCCAAGTTTAAACACATTGGTAACTAAAACAATATATAAAGGGTAAAGTATATGGAGTAAAACTTTGGCAAAGTGAAATATTGGTTATCAAGACCTGGCACTAACACCCACTTCTTTTTAAGTGAATGTGTACATGTGATCATTTAAAACGCCATCCCTCTCACAGCAAGATAGCTAATGGCTGAAGCCGGCTGACACTTGTCCCAGGCTGTTTGCTATGGTAGGCAGCAGCAAAACCTGAGTGACGGCTAAACAGACCAATGGACGAAGAAGGATGGCTCAATGCACCTACATGTTTGTATACATGTATGTGAATTTTTTGAGGCTGGAGGGACACCTAATCTCCCTTGGACCCAAACCTAAACATGGTGCCTATTTTCTCTGACTTTGTAGAGACCGAGCCCCTACATGTTTGTATACATGTATGTGAATTTTTTTTAATAAAATTTTTATTTTGCAAGATTTGAAGTAGAAGAAAGGGAGGAAAAGAAAGGTCAAGAAAAGAAGGAGAATGAGAATAGGGGAACAGGCGACATTCCGCCATAGAACCCCACACAGGGGGTGCTGGAGAACATTACTGCAAAGAAAAAGACCAAAATTACAGCAAGAAGGACGGCAACTAGCAACGTCAAAGTAATGCAAGTGTCAATGCTCGCCAATCCCCATCGATCGGGAGGTGCACCAATGTCTCAGGAGCTAGTCCAAGGTTCTCAGAAGGAAAGGGTGTCCCAATCATGACCATAAACACAGAGGAAGGCCGTGCCATCCGTCTTCATATGCGATTTGTGTCGCAACCAAAGAAAGAATAAAAAAATCAACAATCCCAACTCAACACCCCATCCACCCCACTTCCCCCCCACCCCCCGCCCCGTCCCTAGTGGTGGCGACCATCATGCATTCAAAACATCATTATACAGACAGGCGATTAAATTTGGAAGAGGTGTAGCGCACGAAGCGCTGAGGGGCAAACAGCTGAAGGCAAACCTCGGGACAAAAACCTAACCAGGGGACCCCAGTTGAACATGAAGTTTTTAAATTTCCCCATAAAGATATCTGAAAGTCTCTCCATACTCAGGAGGCGCCACAGCCGTGCATGCCATAAAGAAATGGCCGGAGCTGTCGGGCTTTTCCAAGCGGCCGCCAAAGTCAGTTTGGCCGCCCCCAGGCACAGCCATATAATGCGTTTATCAGCTCTTGTTTGATGTTCAAACTGCGGATCTCTAAGTATCAACAGGACAAATTCCATTGAATCTGGGATTGGGTAACCCATCACATCCTTGATGTGGGAGAGAATCTCGGACCAGAATGGCCAGAAGGTGGGGCAATCCCACAAGATGTGGCTAAAGTCACCCAACATCCCGCAGCCTAGCCAACACCTATCCGAGGTCGCTGGAAATATCCGATGTAATTTGGACGGATACAGATACCAGTCAAATATAAGCTTTATGTGAGCCTCTCTAAGATCTGTGGAATGATTATGTGCCGCCACATCTCGCCAGAGGCTCCTCCATTCGGTGTCAGAGATGTCCCTCCCTAATGTATTCTCCCAGTGGTCCATATATCGAGGTCGGGGGGACACCGCGGTGTCTAGCAGCAACCCATAAAGGAAGGAGATCGTCCCCTTCATGGTGGACGTGCGAAGAATAAAGGTTTCAAACTTCGTCAATGGTCTAGTAGCAGCATCCACCACCCCAGGTGACGTCGCCCAGTGGAGGAGCTGAAGATGACGAAAGCGCTCAGTAGGCATAACACCATAGTCCCGCATACAATTATGGAATGTAAGAGGCGCTGTACCGTGAAATAAGTGGGTGAGGGCCCTACAACCACCCTCTCTCCAAACACCGAAGAGTCCATCCGTCAATGCTGGAGGAAAGGCCGGATTGAAATGGATAGGGGTGAATGGGGACGGGAATGTGGTCCACCGATCGTCGCCACTGATCGTGTCCCAGATTTTCAACACCGTGCTGGTGGGGGTGCTAATATATGCGTTTCTGGGTCGGTCCACCTTAGGTTTCCAGGCTAGGTCCCAGATGGATCTTCCTACCACACTCCGATCCATATGGAGCCAATGCTTCTCTGAAAGCTGTTGGGACCATTCCACCAGTACTCTTAGTTGGGCAGCCTTATAATACAAGTGCATGTCCGGGAACCCCACCCCTCCCTCCACCCGCGGACGTTGAAGAACCGCATAAGAAAGTCGTGCCCTACCGCCTTGCCAGACAAATTTCAACATCAAGGTCTTAAGCCGGCGGAAATAATCCACCCCTATCGGAATGGGCAGTGCCTGGAAGAGATATAGGAGTTTAGGTAGGAGGACCATTTTAAGCGCATGAATCCTACCCAGCCACGAGATATATTTCGGTTTCCATCTCTCCAGCTCCGTACGTATCACCACTAGCATCGGAGGGAAGTTGGCCTGAAACAGTGCGCCCAGGGTAGAGGTCAGCCTCACACCCAGATATAACAGGGATGAGGTCGACCATGAGAGTGGAGTAAGTGACCGAATCTGGTGCACCTCCTCGGGCGGTAGGGTCAGATTCAGAATATACGATTTATCGAAGTTAACTCTGAACCCCGCCACTGTCTCAAAATCCGAAAGCACTGTATGGATATGGGGTAACGATAGCGCCGGGTCCCGAGCCGAAAGTAACACGTCGTCCGCGAAGAGCGAAATCTTGTGTTGTTCACCCGTAAAGGGGAGGCCCAAAATCTGTTCGTTCTCCCGAATCGCTAAGGCCAACGGTTCTATGCTTAGCGCAAAGAGAAGTGGCGAGAGCGGGCAACCCTGACGTGTTCCGCGGGAATGGTGGAGACTCCCGGACCTATGTCCATTAATCAGTACCCGGGAGGTGGGGTTGTTGTAATTGGCCTCAAGCATTCTTATGAATTGGGGCGAAAACCCGAAGGCTTCCAGTGTACGATGTAAAAAGCCCCAATCAACGTGATCAAAGGCTTTTTCCGCGTCGAGCCCCACTAACACCGCCGGTATGCGAAATCGCTCAGCCTTCTCAATCAGATGGATTACTCGCCGCAAATTGTCGTGAGTCTGTCGACCTTTTATAAACCCGGACTGGTCCGGGTGGACCAGAGCCGGCATCAAATCCTGTAGCCTGCTAGCAAGTATAGATGAGTATAACTTAGCGTCCAGGTTGAGGAGTGCTATCGGGCGGTAAGATGCGCATTTGGTGGGATCCTTTCCCGGTTTGGGGAGGACGGTAATCAGAGCCTCAGCCATAGTGTCCGAGGTTCTTCCTTCAGATGCCATCGTGTTAAAGAGGGAAACCAGGTAATCGCAGATGTCTGACGCGAACGTCTTGTAGAACAGAGCCGTGTAACCGTCAGGACCCGGGGCCTTGTGGAGTTTCAGAGCCTTAATGGCGTTCAGTACCTCCTCCCTAGTGATGGGGGAAGACAGCAAGTCGTTCCATTCTCTGGAGACCTGTGGGATAGGAAGACCACCCAAAAACGCAGACTGGGCCTCTGGATCCAGGGTGTCTCTCGAATAGAGATCTGCGTAGAAGCGGCCAAAAAGGGCCGCCTTGTCTGCATCCTTATGCCGGATAGCACCCGTATGGTCCTGTATACCCCCAATGTAATCCCTCTCACGTTTATCTCGAAGCTGCCGGGCCAGGTGATGTCCCACCTTGTTCCCCTGGGAGTAGGAGACGCGTCTGAGACGCAGGAGGGTAAATTCAGCCCGGTTGTTGTAGTGGGCTCTCAATTTCCCTCGTACCGCTGTAAGAGGACGAAGGGTCACCCTAGAGGGGTTCGACTTGTGCGCTTGCTCCAGTGTAGCGAGCTCCGTCTCCAGAGCCTCCCTCTCATTCCGTCGAAGCTTGTTAAGATTCGCATTGAGGGCGAGGCATGTACCCCGTATAGAGGCCTTGCACGCATCCCACATGGTATATACCGACGTATCGGAAGGTGGGTTAAGAGCGAAAAAATCTCCTATAGCCCTTCATAGCTCCTTACAAGACACCTCATCCCGTACCAATGCTGCTGGGAAGTACCACTTTCGCCAGCCATCTCCCCCTACCGACCAATGTAACCCAAGCACCACTAAGCTATGATCAGACACTGAGAGTGGAAAAATACTAGCCATTTGGACATCTCCCCTGAGGGCCTGGTTAACAAAGATGTGATCTATACGAGAGTACGAGCGATGGACATGAGAAAAGAATGTGTAATCCTTGGTCTGAGGGTGTACGAAGCGCCAGCTATCCACCAATCCCAATTCGCCTATTTGTCGCTGCGTTTCTCCAGAGAAGACCCCAGTATCTGCTTTGCGCGCCCCCGAGCTATCCAAATCCCTGTCCCACACCATGTTGAAGTCCCCCAACAGTATCAAGTGCCCTTCCACAAAGTCCCCCATCTTGTCCATCAAGCATTGTAAGAAACCATTTTGGCCAGCATTCGGAGCATAAACCACCACAAATGTACATTGGCGGCCATATAATGACCCCTTCACCATTAGCCAACGACCTTCCTTATCACCACTCACCCGCAGAGGCTGAAAGTGGAGAGAGGCCCGGAATAGGAGGGCCACCCCTCTATGCTTAGTGGATGCTGACGCCCTATAAATAAGGGGGAAATGTCTATGCCGGAATCTCAGTTCATTTTTCCTGGCTAAGTGGGTCTCCTGGAGGGCAACTACATCTAGATGGTGATCTGATAAATACTTCCAGAGTTTCTGGTGTTTCTGTGGGGAATTGAGACCCTTCACATTCCAGGTACCTATACTAACAGGCATAATGACGGCCTGAGACTCCGTGCAGTACGTTTGATAAGATACTCAGAGCCCGGTTCCCGGACCCCGCCATCCACCAGTCTACACACCCCTGGATCAGGCCCATCTCCCAACAGCCTCCTCCAAACTCTAGTCCACCCCCCTCTACCAGCAACTCCAATTCACCGGACCTCGCAAAGCCCCTCAGACAAGATGACGCGTTGAGCTCAGCATACTGAGAGCAATTGGACAGAGAGACCAAGTGCAATGTCCCAAGCACCCTCCGTCTATGGGGAACCGCACAAACCCCTCCCCAACGTTCTGAACAGTTCTCCCCCATGTAAACAGCAGAAAGTGTATAATCCCCAGCCCAGCACAGGATAGTAATTGCAATGGAGAGCACCATTAGCACCAACAACACCCCACACACACCGTCTTTGGTCGCCACCACACTCCCCCTGCCCCCCAACCCCAACCCCAACATTCCCCCTGCATCCCGACCCCCAGAACTCCCCGCTTCCAGAACCCCACCCCCCCCACTCCCCCTCACAAAGAGAAAAACAACAAAAAACAACTCAAGGCACTGAACCTGAACCGTACAGTCATCAGTTCCAGCAGACCATAGTTCGGAAGGCCCCCTCTGGACTGGTATCGGGGAAGGGGTGCCAACCTAGTGACCCCCGGGGCCAAGGTCCGGGGTGTCTCCTCCAAAAGTACAATTGAACCCCCGGGACCTAAGGGCCAGAGCCCCTCCCACACCATTTAGCGATATAGGGGTCATGCCGCTCCAGAACTCGTTTGAGAATCAGCCATTGTGGCGGAGGCCACCGAAGCTACCGCAGCTCCTCTTTCCTGCACACTGGCCGTGTGATCCGGCCGCCTCTGATCCGGGGAGGGACCGACTCTGTGCCAGGAAGAAGAACGATGCCGCCTCCTTGATGGTGAGGTGCGACCCTCCTGAGAGGGTACAACGGCCTCCAGGCCCAAAAGATCCATCGCCACCTGCAGGGAGCTAATCTGCGCCAGTCTATTCTGCCAGCGGAAGATGATACGGAAAGGATGTCCCCAGGAGTAGGAGATATTGCGCTCCCGTAGGAAGGTGGTCACTGGACGGAACTCCCTCCGTTTCCGAAGTGTCGACGCAGCCAGGTCCTGGTAAAGCTGCGGGCGGTGGTCTCTAAACTGCAGAGAGGGGATGGTTCTAGCTTTTCGCAGGATACGTTCCTTCAGCTGAAAGTCATGGACACAGACGAGGATATCCGGAGGTGGTCCCCCCCTCGTCTGGGCAGCCCCACTCTATGCACTCTGTCCATCCTTATTTCCGGCACATCGTCATCGACCAGAATCTGCACAAACAGGGCCTGAACGTACCCACGCAGGTCCCCCGCTTCTCCGTCCCACGGCACCGCCTTGATGCGAATGTTATTCCTACGGGAGCGGTTCTCCAAATCCTCCGCGTGGGTTTGTAGATCCAAATTCTGTTCCGTGAGACGGATGATGTCTTGCTGTAGTTGGTGCACATAATTCGCCACACTCAAATCGTGGTCTTCCAGTGTCGCCACCCGTTCGCCAAGCCCATCCACATCTCTCCTCACCTTCCGCAGGTCCGACGCTAATTGCGAGCGGAGTTCAGAGATATCCTCTTTAATGGAGGCAAAGAGCTCAGTCATAAAGGCTTTAGTGGCAGGCGCCTCATCGTCCGATTGCTTCGATGAGCTACTAGCTACTGGCGAGGCCGGCTGCTGTGAAGACTTGGGGGCACCATCCTTCCCCGGCCTCCCCTTATGCAGCGTGGTGGTCATCGTGATGCTCCGGCCGCAGTACGTGGTTAGGTGACCCTTCCGCCACAGAAACACAGGTGGGAGCCGCAAGCGGGGTGCCGTGTCTGTAGGTAGTGAGGCTCTCCTTCCCAGTTAGTCCATTCAGGGGTACGGCCTCCCCATCCCCAGTCAGGACACTCTCAAGGTAGTGCAGCAGGCGTCCAGCGCGATCCCCGATCCAGGGAGTACAGGGGGGGGGGGGAGAAGCCACCCCAGGCCCCGGCGCTCAGGCCAGCAGGAGGGTGCAACTGCAGCGTAGGGTTCCCCCAGCCCTTCAGACCAAGCCACAAGAACAAGCAGGGCCGGGGCAGCCAGGCCCCGCCAGATAAGGCCCAGTTAAGATGGCGTCGCGGGCTCCCCCGCCAAATTCTGCGCACTGAGGGACAAGCAGCAGTGTGTCTCTCGGATTGCCCTCGGGTCGGCACAGGGACCCCACAGCCCGAGTCCCATTAAGCTCCAGTGCCCGGTCCCAGAGGTGTAGGTAAATCGACAGGGCTCTGCTGCCGCCCCAGGTAGAGTCCAAAGCAGGGCCCGCCTCTGTCCCGCCACTAGGCCCGCTCCTGCACAGTCGGCTCCCCGCGTTCCAGCCCGCAGCAACCGCTGCGATCCCCCCAGCCGCTCCGACTCACCCCAGCACTCGGGGACGGGTGCAGCTCCTCCCGATCGTCCCAGCACCTCCGATCCCCCTCTCAGCTGGATGCCTCCGGCGGGTCTCGGCCCGTCTCCCCTCGATCCTCCACCGCACTGCCAGACCGGCACTGTCGATTCCCCTCCCCGGTGTGCACCTGCCACCAGAGCCTCCACAGGCAGGTGGTGTCTTCTGCTTCTCGGCAGGTCCGCGAGGGCCGGAGCTAGGTTGCCAGTGCGGATTGCGTCCTCGCCGCGTTAGGCGCCGCCTCGTCCGGGGCCGGCCCCTTGGTCACGAGAGGCCGGTGCTTCACAGGCCACAACTCGTCTCTGCTCCGGTTGGCGCTGCAGGCTCCACTCCGCTTCGCCAACAGCACCGGACTGCTCCCCCAGTCGTCGGCGACCTCCGCCGTCCGTTTTGCGCCGGTCAGGACGCCCTGGACCCTGCTATACAGTGCTATGTGGAGTCGGCATCGGAGAGGCTCTCAGAAGCGTCCTACTCCGACGCCATCTTCATGTATGTGAATTTTAATTATGATTTTTGTTTGACTGCACAAGGCTGGAGAGACAGCTAAATCTCCCTTGGAGCCAGACCTAAACATGGTGTCTTTTTTCTCTTTCTTTGTAGAGACGGAAAGTGAAAGCCAAAGACTGATTGGGTGAGAATTTTGTCTCCTTATTGTCTGGCTATAGAATAGTGACATAGATTTTACATAGAAAAGTGCAATAGTCTTGAATTGCACTACTTAACTTAACAACATCTATGTGCAGCAAACAAAAGCAAACGCCGCAAGGAAAATTAGCAGGATTAGTCATGTTTTATTGCATGCGTAAGCAAAGGTATGAACAGAATCCACCGACGATGGCTACAGCGAATCCTGCCAGTCTGCCGCAGGTGACTTTGACCCCTTCCCCTGTAATGGAGCTGGCTCGTACCTAGCTGCTCCGTACAAGGTCGGCCTACTGGAATATTGGAGGATTTTTGCTCACAGCTCCTGCTGGGACATTGCGCCTTGCGGCAGTGACTTTTATTTTTCCACTTCTCCCGCATGCTTAAAGAACGCCAGAAAACAGGCTGAATCGCGGGTACGCGATAGTCCTAAGAGCCTGGTCGGCTGTTCAGGAAGCCTCTACGGGTTCACCGGTGGACCCTCTGCGGGGTGAGACCCTGCTGGGGTGCACAGCTGTTTGGCCTGTGGCCGGCCTGTCTGGTGAATATAAAGGCCTGGATTTGGATACAGTATCTGGAACAAGGTTTGCGGTGGTACGGGGAGCAGCGGGGGAGTAAAACTTAATTTTTTCTTTTTTTGCATTTTCTTCCTCCTCTTGGCTATTTTGCTTCTCCCCTTTGACCAACTGAACCTTCTTACTGCAAAATAAAACCATTAGAGACTGATATAACTTGTGCCTAAGGATAGAAGGGCATACGAATAACTGAATAACGAAAAAAAAAAATCATTTGAATAAGGGATAGATTGAACCACCCTAGAACAGTGCTGCAGAATGGTCTTGCACTGATTGGTGTTGGTCTTTTTAAGGGACGGTCAGGATTGGGCAAGTTTCCTGAGAAGTTGTTTGTGCTCTGTACAGATTTTCTGCCATGATGTAGAAGCATTTAAAACTCACTAATGTACTAGCCCATGTTGATACAAGTGGGGGGCTTAAATCAAAGACTCGTTCAGCCCAATCGAAGACAGCTTAAGCAGTGATAAGAGCGGAACGCTTACAGAAAGCTCATCAAGGCTCGGCTACTCAAATCAAGCCCACTAAGTTCAGAGGACGATCTGGTAAATCTTGGAAAGGGCATTAGTGAGCATTAGGCCCTGGGAACTTCAGAAACATTTCCTCTTGAAAAGACAAATGAAGATCTTGTAATTGAGGAAATAGCTCTGGCTCTGGCTCAATCAGGCTTGGCTGTCGTGGGGGCATCAGGTAGGGCAATTCAGGGAGATAGCCAAGCAGCAGGAAACCCAGTGAATGAATTCAGAAAAGTGCCAAAATAAAGAGGCTGCAGGGAAAGATTCCACTCAGACATCCCAAATTAAAACAAGGGAATATCCATTATTTCTGAAACCCAATACACTTCAACCACCTATGCAGCCTACGCAGCCTCTATTTGCGTAACGAGAGCCCCCGGGGAAAACGCAAGCAGATGGGCCACTGGGCATTCAAACATTTTTTTCTCTTATGACTCTACCTCCTAGACCCCTGGGTCACTCAAAGGGAGAGTCGAGGCATGCGAGAGATGGACAGCCGTTAGCATTCTGGGTAGACACTATGACCGGAGCAGTAAGCCAAGACCGGGCACAACCGGCTTCAGAGGAGTCCGCTGGAATCCCACATTCAGATGCCAGAGCCAGTTTTCAATGTGACATTAAATCTATGCTGAACCTCATCTTGGATGAGACATGTGAGATGAAAGCAACACAAGCAAATGAGATTGCGGCATTACATCTTCGCCTGTCTAGAATTGGAGAAGCAGTTGCTAGCTACCCGGTAAGACTACAAGAGGTCAGAATATCGTGTCTTGAGGATCAGATGACTGAGATGCAACATCAGGCAACTTCGGATAAGAAACAAAACCATTTTTTGGAAAGTAAGCTTGAAGAATTAGAAAATCATTCCTGATGTTCCAATTTGCGATTGGTCGAGGTACCGGAAGATTGTGAGGGGTCTCAAATGCTCCATTGGGTTGAGTCTTTCATCAAAGAGAATGTGCTGCCCAGTGTGGAGAGGAGAGGAGCGGGAGGGGGAGGAAGAATGGGGAAATTAGAAAGCATGTTTTTTTTTGTTTTTAATATTATGGGAGGTGTCGGTTCACTGAGGGTGCAATTCCATGGCACCCAGCGTGGGGGAGTAGTCAATTGGAGAGGTCAGGGGGTATGGTGGGCTATTCCCCATCTGCTGAGGTCTACAGGGGAGGGTAAGGTGAAGGGGTGGGGTGGGGTGGGCTAGCAAGGGGGACAATGAACAGGATAAATGTGAAGTTCACAGGATTTGTTCCCAGGCAAGAAGGAAATCGCAGAGACCCATTTGGAGGGACAATGATGTGAACCATAGGCTTAGAATAGCAGTGAAATATGTAGGAAGAGATAAGGCTGAGGGAGGCCAATCAGGGTGGAGTAAAGGATGTAGAATATAAAAATACTTACATGCAATGTTAATGGGTGTTTGAACCAGCGTAAAACTTCTGCATTCCTGAATTGGTTAACCTCCCTCTCCCCCGAAGTTATATTCTTACAAGAAACTCACTTCGGGTCCAATACCCCTAAGATATCTCTTCCCACGAAATATGCACAGGCGTATTTTTCATCCGCTAATTTAGCGGTTAGGGGGGTAGGGATTTTACTATCTAGCACACTGGATTGGTAGGTTAAGGAAGTCCAGCGAGATGGAAAAGGTAGATGGCTCTTGGTAAAAGAAAAGCTTGAGGAAACAGTGCTGAATCTGGTGAATTCATACGGTCCCATAGACGACGATACCACAGCACTTGACCAAATTTATCAATTAGCACTAGAGATGGAAGGTATACTAATTCTGGGTGATGATTTTAACTTTATTCAGAATTTGCCATTAGATACATCAAATAAGGCAAAACGACAGCTAAAGCATAAAACCACTAAATTATGAAATAGCTTGTCAGAAATGTTTTCCTTAATAGACCCCTGGTGACTTGGGCATCCTGGCTTTTTGCAGTTTACCTGCTATTTGGCAAGATATAGATCAGCTTCTCGACTGGATTTTCTTTAGTGGACAAGTTGTTTGCCAGCGGTACAGCAGAAATAATGGCCAATTCATTTTCTAATCACTCACTAGTTTTGTTTACATTAAATTTGGGTATTACTCCAAAAAAAGGCCAATATGGCAGTTTGACATATCTCTTCAACAAGATACCACTTGGGTGGCAGGAACTAGGGAGTTTATCAAGCAATTCTTTCAGCTTAATGAAATACTTCCCCAATGTTTTTGGTTTGGGAGGCATTTAAAGATACTTTTAGAGGCCAGATGATATCTTATAAGACAAGAACTAGGAATGTACGTACATCTAAGATTCTGGAACTACAAACTGCCATTGAGAAGGCGAGACAAAATGTAACCCTAACAAATATTCAGAGCTTATTATAAGATCACAACAGCAAGAACTAGCTAAAGCCAAGGAGCAGCTGAAGGATTTTTTTTGTTAGAGGAGATTGCAGGAAGTTTGGCCTACCAACAAAAGCTTTATGAGGAAAGCCAGCAGATTGGTAGATTTTTGGAATGGTCCACTAAAAATCAGAAAGCAGCTCAATTAATCAGTCAAATTAAAAACCCAACTACTGGTCTACTAGAAGATGATAAGCAGGCAATTACTGAGGTGTTTCTCTCACATTTTGATAGAATATATGCAGAAACACAGGAGGTGGATGAGGCAGAATTGACAGCGTATTTTGAAACATTGGAGCTACCACAGTTATCCCAGTAGCTTACTGAACGTTGAGTAGCCCAATAGGAATCTCGATTTGTTTTTAAAAATATGCCTACTGCTAAAGCTAGTGGAGCGGATGGGTTCCCAGCGGAAATGTACAAGGTATTTCAAGAAGAATTGCTTTCCTTTTAAGTAAAACTTTTCAATCAAGTTAAGTACAGGGTGGACATCCACAAAAGCTTTAAAGAATCAGCTCCTGTAATTTTTCTTAAAAAGGATAAAGATCCCAGTGACCCTAACTCCTATTGTCCCATTCGTTTGTTAAACACAGAGTATAAAATGTTTACGAAAATCTGAGCAAGAAAGGTCGCTCCATGCGCACAACAGGTGGTTCATACTGACCAAAATGGTTTTATTCCAGGAAGGGTAATGGCATCTAACATGAATTTCCTAATGCAAGCTATTGATTATTTTTCCACTAATAAGATTAATGCTGTGATTATGATGATGGATGCCGAGAAGGTTTTCGATTTAGTAGTTGGAGTGCTTTGTTTTTTATTTTGGGGAATTAATACAAATGCTAAAAGACCTATATAGTCATGCGGAAGCCAAAATTATTATTAACGGTTCAGAAGCCGGCAAGTTAAATATTAAATAAGGCACAAGGCAAGGCTGTCCGTTATCTCCCTTTTCATTTTCTTTATTGATTGAACCCCTAGCTGTGAAAATGCTAAATAGTTTAATGATTCTGCCCACCGTAGATGGGATGGCAAGAATTAAGCTATACGCGGATGACATTATTTTATATCTTATAGCTGAGGGGTCTAATGTACAGAATGCACTTGATGAAATCCAAAAATTTACACAGATTGGGGGATATAAAGTGAATTAAGCGAAAACCAAAATTCTTACATTTAATTTGGGGATATTCCCACCTCCATCCAGTTAAGGCCACCGCACCCAGATAGATATCTGGGGATATCGGTTACAAGCGATTTTGGGGATTTATTTTCTTTGAATTATAATAGTATGCTCATAAAAGTAAAAAGCTATTAGATAAATGGTCTCTACTTCATTTATCATTAATAGGATGGATTTCAATGGTTAGAATGTCATTGCTCCTGTTGTTTTTGTTTCTTTTTTATGAATCTCCCCTTGAAAATTCTGAGCCCTTATTTTAAAGAGCTAGATCAAATGATTCGGAAATTTGTGTGGAATAATAAATATCCCCGGATTAAGTTAACAGCACTACAATTGGATTTAGCGTCTTGAGGGTTAGCACTTCCACATTTCTTAACTTACTACCAGGCCTCCTTGACTAATTTACTTTAACAATTAGGCGAGGAAAATTCAGTTTTTGATAATTTCTTGTTAATAAAAATGCTGAAGGAAAGTTTTATTAAACTTCCTATTTTTGTACGATTAGCAAAACTTCCTAAGAAGACCAGATATAAGGTGGTACTGGCACTAGCAGAAATAACCCAGCTTTTTTTTTTTAAATCACAAGATATTCCCGCATTTCATGCTTATACCCCCATTCAAGACTGTGCAGTAGGAGGTCTTATTTTGCCCAGGTGAGTTTACCAAGCATGGCAAGAACTAGGCTACGATCAGCTCAGGGATTTTTATAACCACAAAACTCTAATCACTTGAGAAACAGTCCGATTACAATCCCATGTATTGACCACAGCCCTCCCTCTGAGTTTTCTTCAGCTAGTTAATATTCTTCAAAATAATTATATTATGATGGGTGAAGCAACACGTCAATGGCAAATGGCAAATAAAATGGTGGGGGTAAGATGCTGGTATCGCTTATTACATCAAAAGGCTCATACCGAAAAGATTTTGACAAAAGAACTCCAGAAAGTTTATGTGGAGAGGGTCTAAATTTAATACGAAAGAATGGCAACAGCTTAGTGAGCTAGCAAATAGAGAACTCAGAGGAGCAAATTTCAGATTTTTTTTTTTTATCTAGGTGATTGGCATATTACACCCCTCTGAGATAGCACAAGATGTATACAACAAACTCAAACCAATGTTTTAGATGTAATAAACATGGAGATGGAGGATGGGTGCACATATTTTATGAATGTAACAAATTACAGCAATTCTGGGAGAACGGATAAGCTACCTAGCCAAGATCCTTGCCTTAACAAAATGCGCATGGCACTTAGATTCGAGGAGGCCTATGCTAAACGGGTAGGAGCTACTGTAAGATTTAGAGCTATCTGGCAGAATTTCTCTACCTATTGTGTCACGGAGGAAAGGAGATTTTATGGGGCTGGTGTTCTTTCTGAGCTAATTTTTGTATTTCATCTTATCCGCCGATGCTGGCTATCATATCTGCACCTTCAATGACTCCTGATATCGGTTAGTGAGATTTGATGGATGTATCGTTCTGATATCGGTTAAATTTAGCACTTTATTGAAAAATAGCGCTGCTATCAGCACAACGCACTTTGAATAAGCTTTTAAACTTCTTTATTTGGTAGGATATCAGCACATTGCACACTGTACTTTCTATAGGTTCTAATCTAAATGCCTAGCTGGGATACACAATTTATAGCTATTAAATATCTTCTTTTGCTACTAGTCGTATATGTATTGCAAAATAAATTACACACTAATTTGATGTAGCTATTGTAGAGCGTAGCCACAGGATTATACAGGAATAATCATAAATGGATGGAGAACTACTGGGAAGTAAGCATAAGCACGGATCATTGGTTAATATAGGCTACTGAGAAATAGGGTATTTATTTATTTTCCTCAGAATCTAGGAATGTTATCTATTGGATAAATGCTATTAGTGTCTCTTGTTATTTACTCTGTAATAACATGTATTCTGTTTGATTGCTTTTGTTTGTTTGTTTTTCCTGTTCTAATACAAAACAATTAAAAAAAAGACGATGGGTCTAATTTACAAAGTTTATGCTGTGGCTAAGACGTGAAGTACTCAATACATATGATGAGCAATGCACGGGACATATTTTGCTGTATTGCTAATCATAACTAGCTAATTTCAGTATTGTTTAAGGTAGGTCACATTCACTGTTGTTTATTATTAGGAATGTCTGAGATTTTTCTATATGAACAATACATGTTTTATGAGCAAAAGAGACCTCAGTAAAGGTTTTCCAGTATACTGTATTTACCTCCTCTGTTTTCTTATTCCACTTTTTCAAGTACTTTACGCGATTGCACAGTGTTCATATATCCTCCTTTTTATTGAAATAGCTGGTCTGCCATAAGCCCGAAGGATAAGAGTTCTGTTGGTAGTACTTCTATTATAATACTTATAATTATATGTCTGGCTTTCCATCACTTTATTTCTTATCAGTTTGAAAGGTGCAGAATAATAGCTACTGATCCACCGCCTCAGTCACTAAACATTGAACCTAATGAACACAATGTTGGTGAACAGCCAACGTCCAATGTTGACCCGAAAAATTCTAATCACCCTGCTTCAATTGAAGATGAAAAAGAGACAAATGTATTCTATTCATTCTCATACGAGACAGGAGTAGAGGTTGAGTCAGAATCTAGATCACTTGACGACGAAGATGAAAAATTTAGTGATGAATCTGAAGATGAAAATGACGAATCTTTGCTCTTTTCTAACACTTCGGATGAAGGAAGCCTCGAGGAGGGTTTACAGCTTAACACAATCCGATCTAAGGCTAAAACAGTATCCGGGCTGAGTCATCGAGCGCCGGTTGAGCATCCTGCTACCTCTCGAACCAATATGCAATCCACACAAGCTGCTCAAGGGTCAGAAGCAGACGCTGACATGGTCAATAGCCAAGAGATCCCCTTAAATGCTGTTGAAACTATATTACAGGCTATTGCTGCTCATAGGGAACAGACAGCTATTGACAGCAAACGATCCCGGGCAGCTATACGCAAATTTCAAGGGATGGTTAAAAAACTGACAAAGACATGTAATCAAATTGGGGAAAGAGTCAACGAAATAGAAGCAAGGGTACTCTCTGCAGAAAACGAGGTAACAGCAAATTCAGGGAAAATCAAGTTGCAAGACGCTGAATTAGTGGACATTAAATGGAAGCTGGAGGATTTTGAGAATCGGCAGCGCAAGAACAATCTACGCATATTGGGGGTCCCCGAAAAGATGGAGGGTGCAAATATACGTACTTTTGTTTTGGAACTACTTAGCAAGGCGATGCCGGAACTAACGACCTGGGACTGGGACGTTGAAGTTCAGTAGCAGAAAAGGCAAGACCTGATCACAAATTAACCTTTAATGAAATTACCTTTTTTCTAGACCTGATTTTTGTCATGCTACTGTTGAGAGACGTTGGCGCCTAAAGTCATTAATCAAACCCTTTCAAGAGAAAGGGGCCCAAGCATTTTTTAATAATCCGGCAAAGCTCAAGGTTGTGTGGGGTAGCCAAACTACATTTTTTGTTTCTGAGATCAAAGCCAAAAACTACCTAGAGGATCTGCATTAATAATTTTGAATAGAATATTAATTGAAAACTAGATTTGTAATTTTTGCTTGAGTGTACTGTTATAGCTAAGAATAATTTTTATACCTACCTATGATTTTTTCATGCTTTTTCTAAATATGTTTAGGTATGCTGAAAAACGTTTAGTAGCATGCTTTCTTTTTTCCTTCTCTGGAATATTTAATGTCTCTTAATTTCTCTCACTACATCAATACACCATGAAACTATTCATTTTTCTTCTCATTTAGTGGAAGTGGTAGCTCAGGTGTTACACTGCATCCATCATTATTCACACTCTGGAAGAGTCTGATGGATACACCTTGGGGGGGGGGGGGGAGGGAGCAGGTGGGGTGGGAGGGGTTGCTAGAGGGGTTGGGGGGGTTGGTGGGGCACTCAAATAAAAAATAGAAATGAACCAGATTCGACGACAAAAAAATGCTTCAACTTCTTTTTTTTCAAACATATTAAAAAATCTATGAATTGTATAATAACTGATTATAATAATAAGACACCAAAAGAATCTCATGGTCAATCTTTTGTGATAAACAATGGGTAAATTGGTTATACAAACCTGGAATGTAGGGGGACTATTGAACAATGAGAAACAACGTCGGTTCGCTGAATTAATTGGCCTGAATCCAGTAGATACACTGTGTCTCCATGAGACACATGTGCCATGGGCTAGGAGATCATTATTGAAAATAAGAGGTTATAATTTGTTATCTGCATCAACGCAGTCATCAAATATAAGAGGAGTCGCAATCCTAGCCAAATCACACTTAGGTGGGCCGATACGCCACCTCTCTGATTCTCATGGAAGATGGGCAATTGTAAAACTTGCCATAGGCATAACTATCTGTACCATTTACGGCTCTAACCAAGATGATCCTACAATTTTCACATTTCTTGAATTAGAACTCGCCACTTGGCAGGGCCCTCTAATTATGTGTGGGGATTTCAATATCTCTCTTAATCCTATGCTCAATAATAATAGTCTTATACAACAGACCTATACCGGCCGGAAACCTAAAGTATATAAAGCAATTAGGAGACTTGTGAATCGTTTGGGGCTAATTGATATATGGGAGGAAAAAAATCAGAACATCCAGAATGCTGGATACACATATTTTTCGCATCCACATCAAAAACACGTTTGTATAGATTATGTATTCACAACTAGGGATGTAGCCACGCAATCCTCTATCAGTAAATACCCCAAAATTATATCAGATCATAACGCCCTGGTCTTCATAATGAAAATAGAAACGTCAACTAACAAATCTAGACAATGGACATTTGATCGCAAATTGCTCTCTAGCAATGACTATATTAATTATATTAGTAATTGGACAGAGGAATTTTTTAATATTAATCGTTTTACCGCCACAAGGAATGTGGTATGGGACTGCTATAAATCAGCACTTAGGGGGAAACCATAAGCTTTCAAGCCAAGGCTAAAAAACAAAATACCATGAACTATAGCTTGAAACTCGCGGCCTTATCAAAGGCGGAAGAAAATCACACTTTGATCATCTCACAAAGATTAGATGCAAAACAATCAATGTATCACTTATCATTGTTAAAAGCGGAGCTGAATGCAAGCCTTAGTGAAAAAGCGGCCCAAACTTATAAAGCATATAGGAAAGATGTTTATGAGAGTGGGGAGAGAGTTGGTAGGCAACTGGCTCTACGCACTAGACAAAAGAATGTATCTAGTTGTATCAGTCAGATAACTGACAGTGGTCGAACCTACACTAACACTCCTGATATCATTCATCAATTTCAACAATATTATCAGAAACTCTACACTGAAGAAACTAAATCTACTGATAATGAAATATTCTGTTTTCTTAATAATCTCCTTCATAATCATGAGGCAGCAAAAATCCTAGATGATATTACTATGGATGATTTAGAAGGTGAAATCACCTTACACGAAGTGAAAAATGCTCTGTTGTCACTCCCATCGTGCAAAGCAGCTGGACCTGATAAAATACCAATAGGCCTGTATAAGATACTTAGTCGTCAACTATCTCCTCTGCTTCTTGGTCTCTTTGTGGGAATACAATGGAATGGTGTATCTCCACACTCTTGGAAAGAAACAAATATAATTGTCTTCCCTAAGAAAGGAAAACCCCCTGAGCAACTAACTTCATATCGCCCTATTTCTTTGATAAATTCGGACTCCAAATTATATGCCAAAGTGATGGCCACGAGACTCAGCAGGGTTATTGAACAACTTGTCTCCCCTTGGCAGCATGGCTTCCTTCCTGGTAAAGGCACTACCGCTCATACATGTAGGGCGATTGCCCTCTTTGATGCCATGTCTGTCACGGGGAGTCGGATGTCAATGATCTTGCTGGATGCCGAAAAGGCTTTTGATCGTGGAGCTTCCTTCGGGCAGTTATGTTACACAATAATTTCGGCCCCAAATTTATTAAAGCCATTAAATCTATGTATATATCACCCAGAGCAAAACTTCAGATGTTAGGAACTGAATCTAGTTATATTAACATCACCAGGGGAACCAGACAAGGGTGCCCATGCTCACCCCTGTTATTTGCATTGTATATAAATCCATTAATTTTAAAAATTCTTGAGAGCCAATCCATTAATCCGATTATTTGTGATCAATAGTCGACAAAAGTTCTAGCATATGCCGATTATATTGCGGTTATTACATCCGACCCGATTGAGGCTATGGAGGAAATCGTGTCCCTCACCTCTGAATATGATATCCATTCAGGGTATTCCCTGAACCGGGGGAAGACAATTGTACTTTGTACTGATAACATTAACTATATCGATCAGAGAAGAGCTGATAGAGCTACCTATTTAGGAATTACTATCAGCCCTGATGGTAAATTAATAAATGTTCTTAATTATAACCCTCTTATTGAAAAAATAAAAAAAGATCTGGATCGGGTTAATGGTTTACACTTATCAATCATTGGAAGAGGTAATTTTCTTAAAATGAATGTGCTGCCTATATGTCTATATTTGTTCCGTGCAATTCCCTTTGCAGTAGCTTCTAAAACCCTAAAAATACTCAACTCTCTTATGAGTAAATTTTTATGGCAACAAGGAAAGATCAGGAGATCCCACAAGTTATTATCATTACCTAGAGATAGAGGTGGGCTTGCCATTCCCAATACTAGCCTACATCATTGGGCAGCACTCCTTAAACAAATGTCACCCCTGCTTAATTTTAGTCCTGAGATAGCTATCGTAGACGTCAGTGTTTTACCATCAATTTATGAGCTAGTTCTCGGAAGAGATGTAAATGGGCTGTTTTTACAACAAACAGAAGCAAAAGATATTAGAAAGATATGTACATTTGAAATTGTAAGCAGTGCTTGGAAGGTCTGGGCTAAGATTGCTAAACATATGAAAATCACGAAATTTAATAGATACACCTCAATATGGCAACCGAAAACCACTCATGGCCTCTTCCATGACGTTATAGCTAGGAAATGGCAAAGACTTGGAATCTGTAGAATAAAGGATTTTCTGTTAAATAATTTTGAAACTAAGTTTATAGATTTAAAGAATAAATATCAATTATCTAATGGTGATTATATTAAATATGTGCAAATCTATGCTAATCTCATAGCAAAAGGATCGGCCATAAGTCTAACAAGAGTGGATATTATAGAAGCTGTTAATAGACCAAATATAAAAATAGGATTACTGTATGATATTTTATTAACTAACATCCAAGATGATTTGGAGAAAACCGAAGCAAACTGGGCTACAAAAATTAATAATCCTAATGTTGATATTTATAAAGTGTTGGAACTAAGTGATTCACTGTTTATGGCTAGTAATCTTAAAGCTCAGACGTATAAAACTGTATTCAACCTTAATTATACTCCTGCCAAACTTTTCAACTGGGGTAAAAGGGAAAATGAGTTGTGTCCTAGATGTTCGCAGGGCCCAGCGACACGAATACATATGTTTAGCAATTGTCCAAAGCTCGATCTCATTAAAAAAGCGATTAGTGGTTATTGGCAGGTGATATTTGGGCGTAAACTCCCTGAATCCCAAACACTGTTTATGTTTGGCTATGACTCCTCGTTAGAACTCCCAAAACATGAGGAAAGATTGCTATTTATTGGAACGGCTGTTCTTAGAATCATTTTGTCAGCCCGCAGGAAAGAACTTGAACCCCCTAGCTTCCAGATGTGGTTAGCCCGATTCTTAGCAGATTTTAGCTATGAGACGGCTATTTATGCTACTAGGGGAACTAGAGCAAAGAAACGTGGAGATTCAATATGGCACCCAATAACAAATTGGAAAACTGGTGTCGTAACTATGAGTTAATTTAAAAAACTTTTTTTTTCCGCAGCATTTTTGTTATATATGCTTTTTTTACAACTGTATGTCACTTCTTTCAATTGTTTTACTGATTCAGTATTGATGTATTATCTGTATTTGTATTATTTGCAATAAGCTGATTGTAATCTGTCTTTTTCTCTTTATACTGTCTGTTCAGATCTGGTTCAATAATAAAAAGAAAAAAAAAAAAGAAAGGTGCAGAATATTTATATTTGACACCCTTCCGCCCCACACCTTTTCTGCAGAGGAATCTTGTCCTTGGCAAGTTAAAAGAATTATCGAGCCCAGGCTACTATAAAATGCCACTATTCTTCCTTTCTTCATAACCATCAATGTTCGATTTTACTGAGACTTTTTGTTTAGATCACAAATATGCACTTGTTCTCCATTTTACTGTAGGGTTAGATTCAGAATTATCCCGGAAGTTGTGTTTTGCAACAGCACCAGTAAAAATCAAGAAAGTTGTGTTTTGCAACAGCATGAGTAAAAATCCAAGAAGTGAAACAAAGAAATTTAAATCAGTCGCCTGTACTGAACTATGGTTACACCAAAGCATGAGTGTATGTGAAGAACAGAGAAGCTGCACAAGAGAGGGAGTGAGCACTCATACCATGTGTGCCAATGGTTTCAATTCTGGTAGAGCAGTCTACGTAAATACTAATATCAAAACGTAAACACTAATACTACTATACTGCAATGATAAGAGGAAAAATAATCATGATTAAAGTCATCATCAACGGTTTTGGTATTAATAATATATTTCTATTATTATCATTGATTATAATGATGAAGATAAAAATAAGAGTGTATTGTTATAGATGCTGGAACGCTATCCAGGGAGATTCACAGAAAGTCAAATCTGAATGAAAGGATGTGAATAAGGCGTCACTCTCATGCTTAAGTGTTGTAACAGCCCACTGGAATAAAGGCACAATATTGCTGCCAAATCTCAGTAAGTAGAAAACGGACATGCACCTTATTTATGGGAAAAAATCCCACCAATAATTTAGGGCCTAATTAGGCCTGCCAAACTCAAGGTAGAGAGTGCAGTGGCGGCCGGGACCGATGCACCAGTGGTCTGAACGCCGTATTACAACTATGGTGGTCGGACCGCCATAGAACACCTGTAACCGTCAGGGATACGCGATCCTTGGCGGTGGTGCAGCAGTCTGAGAGCCGCAAGAATATTAGGGGTCTCCTCACTGAGATAGATTTCATGACAGTGAGCCTGCCATGAAACCTGTTGGCGGTGAGGAAACTAAGGGGGCCCTACATGGCCCCCTGTTCCCTCATGGCATGCAGGAGGCACATGGTGTGTCCCCTGTCTGCATGCACCCCTATTCAAGCACGGCATGGGACCCCTATTCAAGGACGGCATGGACTGCACAGTCCATGCCATGCAGGAACGGGCTTTGGATTTCCTATTGCAATGCCTTCCTAATAGGCATTTTAGAATGCAAAAGGGCCTCCCTCCAGACAATGAGAAAAGTCATAATCTGGCAGGTGGCCGGCAGTGAGGTTTGGCAGTGTGGAAACGGGGCGGTGGCATGCCACCACACTCCCACAGTATCAAACTCATAATCAGGTCCTTCGTATATTGGGTTCATACAAACCAGGATCAGTGATGAAATTCCAAAAAGCAACAATGTAACTGGTTCGCAACAGTACTTAGTAAATTGTACTGGCAGTCCCTCGATAGAAGCAATGAAAAAGTGCAGTCACAAAATCTGAAATATAGGACGTACAAAGGTTCAAACAATCTGGTGTTCTGGTCGAAGTGCAGAGTATTATGTTAGCATGAACTGATTTTGGAATTAATTTCATTCTTTACATTTTTTATGCAAAATCTTACCTGGTTGAGAATCACTAACTCAAACACTTAGAGAGCTAGTACTACACAAAATGTCAGAGGTGATGCTGTGAGCCCTGCATTAGTTAAATCAAGAGCCGAGAGAAGCATTTCAGTCTGTCCTCGACAAGAAAATACCAGATATTCAAACCAATAGCCAAATGCTGTACAGCACTTGTGCTTCTCCCTCTGGGGCCTCACAGACCTCTGAAGAACACCTAAATCAGTGAAATTTGGTTAAGAGCCTAATTACGAATCAGGCGGACCAAGGGCTGCCAGACTCGTGGAAGTGCGGTGGTGGTTGTCCAGCGAATGCTGCACCAGTGGTTCAACTGACCCATTATGACTTGGGCGATCTGATCGCCATGGGACCACCGTCGCCGCCATGCACCGTTCCCTGGAGGTGGAGCGGCATTCCCTGGAGATGGAGCGTCGGACCTGAGGCTGAAATATGTTTGGCAATTGCCATGATTGCAATGGTTTTTTTCAAAGCCACTGCCACTTTTAAGTTTTAATCTGGCAGGCAGGCAGGCAGCAAAAGAGTGCCGCCTGCCCCCACACCGCAAAAAGTCGTAATCAGGCCCTAAGTGTAAAAGTATACTGAGGGTGTCCTTGTACTGGGAGTGCTAAGCCAAACAGCAGACCACATGAGTAATATGGGCCTCTATTGTCATTGAAGGAATTTGGTGACATCATAAACAAGGAGGTCAAAGGCAGAGTGGTTTATAAAGGTCGTGGACCAGGGTCAGTGGACTCGATAATTCTCGCCTCGGTGCCTACTCTAACCAGGGATCACACTCGGCAACTCTGGGCATTAGCTTGCCTCATCTCTACAACGGCCCCCCACATTCGCCGGGGATGCCTGGTTTCACCTTGGAGATACCCAGTAGGGACCATCTCACAGGGATAGCCAGGACGGGTTCCCCAGCGGTCTACAGCGCCACGACGCCTCAGGGCAGCAGTGCGCTTTACAAGAACAAATACATTACATTACATCCCAACCCAGAAAAGGCAGTATAAGATCACATTACACATCACTTATTCTGTATTATCTATATTAAATTATATTAATTGATTTTAGCACTCTTTGGAAAGATTTGGAGCATTTACATATTATCAGGGCCACTGGAATTATGCGTCAGGGGAGCACCAAATTATGCAACAGAGTTGTCTAAATTATGCAGCTGGAAAAGGCAAATATGCTGCAGCACCTTTTTCATAGTATTACTTCCCTATTTTGTAACTTTTACACATGGTGATACTGTTGGGGCAAGGATTTCACCTCATTAGTACTAGTATAAGAACCAAATACAGAAATTAGCAATTGAAAGAGGACTGATAAATCTTTGGGACTGGCCTTTCACTGAGCGCAAACACATGTTGTTGTGTTTTGTTACTTTTGATCCATTTGAACTAGAAACAAAATGTTTTTGTTAAAATATGCAGATTATGCAGCAGATGTTGGATTATGTAGCAAAGGCAGAAAATCCATAAATATGGAAAAAGAACCACGGCTGCAGAATCACGTAATTCCTGTGGACCTGAGTTTCATCCTCAGTTTCATTTGTATTATTCATTGATTGCCTGAGCCTGCAGAGATATATGTCATTGTTTTGAAAACTGTGTGTTTTTGTCGGGAAATAGATAATGTGCTAATATCGAAAAATGTGTTTCAAGCAACGATATGTATTATTATAAGTCAAATTTGAAATAAAAAGCAGCATTGTAAGGAAATTAAAAACATGTATATAAAAGGTCCTTTTCATTTGTAGTACTTTGACACTACTGAGTAGTGAAAATGGAAAAGTAAGGTGCACTGCGGGACAATGTATTTCACTTTTTGATGACCAGGTTCGGCATTTACAATGCTTAGTTTAACACAATATGGAAGGCTCATTGATAGATGCTTGTATCAAGGATCAACATGGAAGAGTGTGCGTATCAGGTGTGCTGAATAGTGCTCTCAGAGCAGCATTGTCATTGTGAAAGCGTTTTTTATCAGCACTGAAAGAAAGAAAAAATGCTGAGATAACCATCAATGTAATTATTTGTTTAGGGAAGCTACATCTATGGCAAATGAAGTCAGCACTGTGAATTGTGGAAAATAATTCACAGTAAAGCCCTCTTTTCTCTGAAATATGAGTGTTAAAAAGGTTTACACATATAATAAAAAGGTTTATCCATGCGATCGATAGATAGATAGATAGATAGATAGATAGATAGATAGATAGATAGATAGATAGATAGATAGATAGATAGATAGATAGATAGATAGATAGATAGATAGATCTAAACTGGTGCCAGAATATGTGTTGATTAACAATGGTCCACAGGCGTAATTACAGCCACCACCAAAAATCCAGCCAACTTGGCCTTCATTAATCGAGGACCTGCTGGCGCCTACCTTGTGCGTCTGCCTTCTTCAACCAGTGATGTGCTGAGGCTGCCGCTTCCGGTCTGACGGCTTGGAGCAGCGCCTGTTTCAAAGAGAGCAGAAAATAAATGTCAGCGTAGTCTGTGGCGCAGGGCGGCAGCCCAGGCTACCTTTCGCGTAATCGCTAAAAGATGGAATCGCGCAATAAACAGACCACGCAGTTATAGGCGTAAAAGGCCATTTATTAGACCAGAACTGCGCATAACAATAGAACAGTAAACAATAACAGAAACATCCCACTCATACATCCCCCCCAATCGTTTTCAATCATTCCTGTCAGTACTGAGCCCTAGCGGCTCCAAACACCCTCCACTTGCCGTCAATCACCCTTCCAGCCCCCAGCCATTGCCAACTTCAAACCCAGTTCGATCCGTCCTGACCAAGTCTCCCCCCCCAAGGGATGGGTATGCCCGCTCTTGACCCCCTATCCCTTCGGAACCTGCCTACCGCAGCTCTGGCCTAAACTGGCAACGCAACAAAGCCAACCCACAAGCCACCTCCAACTGCCGGGTGGGTGGGTGGTCTTTTCGAGCTCCCTCCCGATGGTGCCAGGTGCGGAAAAGAGGAAGATCCCTTCCTCCCCCGCGCTTAAGTACCCACCCCCTAACTCCTCCCCTTCCCCTGCCTGGACTATCCCCTGCGCGAAAGACCCCGGGGAAAGACTAGTCTGCGACTCTGCTTTCCCCGGGGCCCGGCATCGCGCAATAAACAGACCACGCAGTTATAGGCGTAAAAGGCCATTTATTAGACCAGAACTGCGCATAACAATAGAACAGTAAACAATAACAGAAACATCCCACTCATACATCCCCCCCAATCGTTTTCAATCATTCCTGTCAGTACTGAGCCCTAGCGGCTCCAAACACCCTCCACTTGCCGTCAATCACCCTTCCAGCCCCCAGCCATTGCCAACTTCAAACCCAGTTCGATCCGTCCTGACCAAGTCTCCCCCCCCAAGGGATGGGTATGCCCGCTCTTGACCCCCTATCCCTTCGGAACCTGCCACCCAGTGGACCCCCTGGAGGGCGGTACACTGCCCCACCCCCCCCGCCCCGGGGCCGTCCGTCTGTCAGGGCCAAGTCACTCCCTCCGACACCAGATAGATTCATTCCACAGCTTGCTCACCACATCCCTCAGCTCCATCATATACCAAGCATTCCCCAGCTGAGACAGATGCACACCGTCCTCCCTAAAGGCTAAAGGCTCCTCCAGGCGAATTCCAGGATGTGCGATGACTTTCACCCCCCTGTCAACACAGTAAAGTCTCATTGCCCGATTCAACTTTCTCCGGGCCTTCTCAATGGCCCCATGTTTCATGGCCCCTCTCCAACTTTTCGGGGGACCAGCTCCGTCCAGGCAATGCAGGCCCCCGACATCCTTGATTTAAGCACATCCAAGTCCCTCTGCATCAATTGCAACAGAGCCAGTCCGGACAATTGCACCAGGTCGTTCTCCCCCAGATGGATGATCAACAAATCCGGGCAGCCCCTCTGGGGCACCATCTTCGCGAGCCAGGGCAGTAGTGCCCCCCATCGCATTCCACTCTTTCCCCACCACTTCACCTCGTGCAATTGTCCTCTCAGTCCCAGGTTACGTCCGTAAACCTGTTGGTCGGCGTACTTGGACGCCCAGTGCACAAAGGAGTGCCCGACGATCCACGTCACTGTCTTACCACCCGGGCCACCCACGCAACCTACGAAGAAAAAAGAAGTTAGAAACGGGCAAAACAGAAATCACAAACCAACAACCTGCCTGGGACCCCCACTACTTCCTCACATACCGCTCGCAACAGCGAGACTTCCAACGACCAATGCTCCGAATCCGGTCCCAGGACCAACCCAGACGGGCCGCTGCAGTGGCAGCACCAATACGGAAGGAATGAGTACCAAACCCCGCCCCATTCATCCCCAATCGACCCAAAGCCTTCCTCAACACCGCCAACAGCTGGCCCGCCGTCAACCTCGCACCTGAAGCATGCTGGAAAATCTCGTCCCCCGCGGGCCCCCCGCCCCGCAGAAGGAGCGCCATTCTCGCACCGGGCAAACCGCCCCACCAGCCTCGTTCCACCACACCCACGTACCCCGGCCCAACTGATCAGTCTTCGAGCGGCCCAGCCAGATCCCCAAACGACCCGCATCCACCCGCACATCCTCGCACAAGCGCCCAGGCCCCCGCCTCGTGCCCAGCAACTCAGACACCCGGAAGGCCCCAAAAAACATCCACACCATGCACAAACGGAACAAGCCCACCTCAGCGCCGTCATAGCAACACTCAGGCAACACCCCCACCAGTCGTACCAACAGGTCAAACGTCACCGCCTCCCGCGGGCGCCCCCCCCCCAACACTCCTCTCCCGGCCCCACCCCCGCAACATGCGAGCCAGTACCACATCCTTGGTGGGGTCGAAACCCAGAAACAAAACACAGTAGAAGGAAATGCCAGCCAACTTTCCAGAAATCGTCGCCGCCGTCAGGCCCCTGTCCATGCAAGAGAGCACATAGCCCCGCACACCCCCCCGTACCTCCGACTCACCACTCACCACACCGTCCACCGTCCAACCCATAAAAGAACTAAATTCAGACCATGCCAAACGATATGTCCTCCTCGTGGACGGAGCCAGCGAACCCTCCACCAGACCAATCATCCTCACTCCCCCAAGGCCCAGATGCCGGCCGGCAGCTCGGTCTTGCAGGCGTCCGCTCCCGGCGCCAGATGTCGGAACCGCTGCCACTGCGAACGAGACAAAGCATCCGCAATGTCATTATTCGCCCCAGGGACATGCTTGGCTCGAAACACCACATTCAATTGCAGACACGTCAGCATGAACCTACGCAACAGCTTCAACACTCGCAGGTCCCTCGCCCTCTGGTTATTCACAAGGTCCACAACCGTCATGTTGTCTACATGGAAAAGCACTGACCTGTCCCGAAAGTCATCCCCCCACACCACCAGCGCCACCAACAAAGGGAAGAACTCGAGAAAAGCAATACTCCTGCCCTGCTTCAACCAGGAGGCCGGCCAGCTCTCCGCGCACCACCGCCCATCCCAAAACACACCAAACCCCGCCGACCCGGCCGCGTCGGAAAAAATTTGGCATTGCCACACCATCCTCTCCTCATCAAACTCCAAAGGCACTCCATGGAACTCCCGCAGAAAGGTCATCCAAGTCCTGAGATCCGACCGCACCCCCAACGTGAGTCTCACCCGGTGATGCGGAAGCACTGCCCCCGACATGGCCATGCCGAGCCGCCGACAGAACGTGCGCCCCGCCCGGACAACCCTGCACGCAAAGTTAAGGAAACCCAGCAGCCTCTGAACCGCCCGCAACGGGATCCTCCTCTCCCCCACTGCCCACTCCAGACAATCCAAAATCTCCCGCACCTTAGCCGCAGGCAGACGAGCCAACCACGCAACCGAGTCCAATTCAATCCCCAGAAAAGTGAGGCAACAGCTGGGACCAGCCGTCTTCTCAGGCGCCAGAGGCACCCCAAACTGCACCGCCAGAGACTGGAAACGCGACAGGGCCCTGCCACAATCCCCCGACCCCGCCCGTCCCAGGAAGAGGAAATCGTCCAGGTAGTGAGTGACCTCTCGACACCCGCTCACCCTCACCATGACCCACTGCAAAAAGGAGCTGAACAATTCGAACAGGGCACAGGAGATAGCACAACCCATGGGGAGGACCTTGTCGACATAGATGGCACCCTCGAACTGCATGCCCAAGAGCCCGAAATCCGCCGGGTGAATCGGCAAGAGCCGGAAAGCCGACTTGATGTCACACTTCGCCAGCTCCGCCCCGGGCCCACAGGAACGCACCATCCGTACCGCATCGTCCACCGACGCATACAGCACCCTCGAGTCTTCTTCGGCGATGAAGTCATTCACCGACCTACCCTCCGGCCAAGACAAGTGATGAATCATCCTGAACTCCCCCTCCTCCTTCTTCGGCACAACCCCCAGTGGCGAGACAATCAGGTCAGGCAGCGGCCAGTCCAGGAAAGGACCTGCAACTCTCCCCTCCGACACCTCCTTCTGCAGTTTCGCAGCCACCACCTCCGGCAGGTCACGCGCCGACTTCAAATTCTCGGCCCACCGCCGCTCCCTGGGGCCCTGATAACCCACCCGAAAGCCTTCGGAGAAACCCCAAAAGAGCCGCGCCGCGGCCTCGCGGTCAGGGTAGCACGCGAGCCACGGGGCCATCGCCCCCACTCTAACCGGAGTAGGCGCCCTTCGGGCCAGGCTGGCCTCGCCCCCTGGCATTCCTCCACTGCTCCGAGGGAGTAGTGAGGGAGAGGCACTGAGTGATGGGGTGCTTCCCACCGCACTTAGAACACTCATGTTTAAACTTGCACGGGTACCTGGAGCAGAAACCCCGACTGTAGCTCCAACACACTCCTGTGGTGGCTCCCCCTCCCCCCGGCTTGGGCGACTGTCCGGACACAATGGTGCTGGGCACAGTTCCGCCCCCCGCCCCGCCCTGGGCGGGACGCGTCGGAAAAGACCGATACAACACCGGGAGACCGCTGGCCGTGTGAGTAGAGGCCGAAGAGTGCGACGACGCCATCCACTGCATCCAGAGTTCCTGATCCACCTCCCCCCAACACTTCTCAGGATCGGCGCCGACTCGGGCACGGAACTCCTCATCATAGCTCAACCAAGCAAAACCCCCAAACTGCATCTGCGCCTTGCGCACTATGTCCATGTATTTGAACAAGGCAATCGCCCGGTCAAGGTACTTCACACAATACACACTAGCATAGATCAGAAAAGCCGAAGTCCAATTCTCCATCGTGATAGGCACTCTAGGCCGCCTCGTCAACTCCCACTCCTCCTCCTTGGAACCCTCCTTCGCCTGCACCTCCCTGTGCAACAACTTAAAAACATCCACAAACTCATGTTTCCAGATCCTTTCCCTCATCTTCTCGGACAAATGGGACCCCAACGGCATAGCCAGCCCCATGTACGGCATCTTCTTCGGGACCTTCACCCCTTTCTCCTCCTTCCCGTCACCCTTGTCAGTTTGTACCCCCAAAGTCACCGACTTACCATCCACCTCCTTACCATCCTCAGGTGGACCGCCCGAAGGCGCCCCCCCCTCCCGCACAGACCCATCTCCCACTCCCACCGAACGGCAGGGCCGCTTCCTCCCCTCCCCCCCCCCCGGGGTGCGTCATCCCAAACCGCCCACCAGGCACTCTCACCTGTTGGTGCCTCCGTCCGCTCCCGGGGCCGTTCTCTGGACTCCTTCCCACGGGCCTTCACAGGTCCAGTCCTCCTCCGAGATCCGGGGTCGACCTGCAAGACACCAAGGTCGTCACCCCCCACCGTGCGGCCTACGCCTTCCAGGTCATCCCGCACCTCCCCTTCTTCCAACTCCTCGCTCTCAGCACCGTAATCCAGTTCAAGCACCGGTTCCAGATCCACACCTTCAGACGAGACACACTTTACTGCACGTTTCACTCCCTTGGCTCCACACTCGCGGCCACGCTGAACGGTGGCGCCACCAGAAACCGTTGCCCGATCCCGCGGGGGAGGGACAGCCGCCGCGGACTGCCCTGCTGCTTCCGGCCTGCGTCTCGGAGCCGTATTGCGCCCCGCTAGGCCCCCCTGAGTTCTGCCGACACCTGCCGACTTGGATCCCCTCCCGCCCCCCAGGTCGCTCGAACCTGGCAGGGCCCCGGCACCATCGGGCCTCAAAGCCGTGCTGGCCGTCCCTACCCCGGCCGCGCCCCCAGGAGGGTGGGCGGCCAGGCCTGACCTCTTCAACCTCGCCCGCCGGATCTCCTCCTCCTGCCTCTCAGCCTCCCTCTCCTCCTCCGAGGTGGGGGTGGGGGGCCCTTCAACGTCGGGGCCCCACACAGAACCAACCCGGGCCCTGGTCTCCTCAGCCCACCTGACCTCCCGAATCTGCTCCAAGATCCGTTCTCCCCTGGCCCTCTCCTCCCAGGAGACGGAACCCCAGACAGGGGGGGGGAGCGGCTGGCCGCGGCCATAAAAACCGCACCCCCGGGGGAAGAAACCCACCTGCTGGAAACCTTGGACCCAACCTGGGCCGCCAATGGGGACCAGAGAAGGGGGGGCACCCCCACCCATCGAAAACCCAGGCAACAACGGCCGAACCACGGCCGGGGAGCCCGCCCTCGAGCCCCGGGACAAGTCAATCGGGCCGCCCCCAGACACCCGCAGGTCAAGCCCAGGCCCATCCCCGCTAAAAGAAGCCCCATCCAAACGGACCAAGGCCCCGGGGGCCCCGCCGTCACCTTCCGACCCGACCAGGCCTAGCGCGGGCCCAGCCCGGGCGTCACCTAGCTCCACCCCCTGCTCAGCACCGTCCGGCGCCATCAGAGGACCCTGGAGCGGAAGCTCCTCGGGCACGGCCCGCACGGCCGCCCCCGAGGCCCCAGGCACAAAATCCAATTTGGGGAAGGGGCGAGTGGAAGTCGACCGGCGCTTCCCGCCCCGCGCAGTATCCTTAGGGGCACCCCCCCCTCTCCCGGCCCCTGAGCCACCCTCCTGAACCTGATCGTCGTCCAGGCAGGCAAAAACCGCCGCCTGCACCCCCGCCGAGGCAGCCCTCGTGCCTCTGGTGGCCCCCACCCAGGCCTGATCCAAGACCCCGGGCCTAATCAAGTCATCGCGGCCGGCCCTGGCCAGCAGCAACAAGGCCTCACGGACCTGCTCCGCTGGTACCCCAGACATCCCAAACAATCTAGAACCACAACAAGGGAAAGAAGCACAAACCCAGCTGTCGAACGAACAGCTCCGAGAACAATCCCTAAAATAGCACTAGGCCTCAACTACGCACTAACTACAACTCTTTTCGAGCTCCCTCCCGATGGTGCCAGGCGCGGAAAAGAGGAAGATCCCTTCCTCCCCCGCGCTTAAGTACCCACCCCCTAACTCCTCCCCTTCCCCTGCCTGGACTATCCCCTGCGCGAAAGACCCCGGGGAAAGACTAGTCTGCGACTCTGCTTTCCCCGGGGCCCGGCAGAGTCGCAGAGGCGGCCATTAGCACAGAGCCGCTTCCCTTTTATTCTAATCACATTTTGTAATGTATCTCTGCCAGACACGGGCCTTTGTGCTTCTGTCACCATCGCTCATTGGTAGGCGCCCATGGAAACGAGCCAGCTCCTCTTTGCATTCCGCGCGCGATCACCTGTCAAGGAGGCCTCGCTGCCGAGGCCGGCCGCAGCCCCCGACCCGTGACGGCTGCCAGAGTTCACTGTAATATTTCCTTCCGTGAACTCTTCAACTGCGCTATAACTTGATATAGGGGCAACCTGACCCAGAACGCTTGCTAAAAAAAGAAAACTGTGAAAGTGTGCGCCTACCCCTTAATACCCCCACCAGTTAAATTGCGGCCTGTGCGCCCCTGCAGGTAACGTAACCTGGTGGCCAGAATATGGGCACGGGCTGCGTGGGGCATTTCATCGAGGTCTGATTTAAAAAAAAAGTAATAAAACCTCGTGAACATCCTTTCGAAATTGCTTGGGTACATAGCTGCGCGGCGAGCTTGCGCACAGGCTATATATATTCAATGCAACCCGTGACACTCCAGCGGTATTGTTCCGACTTCCGTTTAACTTCCCCTCCATTTTAAATTATGACAAAATGCAGTTCTGCCTTTTGATGAAATGCTCGTTTGTAAGCGTATTAAAGGCACGAGGTGGACCCTGAAGCTTGGCTCAGGTGCAAAGCTTTGAGGCATGACGTTTTAAGATCTCATCTCAGGGGCTTATTTACAAGCCCCTTGCGCCGCCGGTTCGTCACTTTTAACGGGAAAAGTGGCGTATCGGCGGCGCAAGGGGCTTGCAAATAAGCCCCTGACAGTTTGTGCTGTTCACGTTGAACGTGTTCCATGATGTTTCATGGCATACACAGCATGAGTTAAATGCACAGAAAGCTGCTGTGTAATACTTGCCATCAAAAGGAAGCGCGCCCTTAATACTACACTTGCAATCAACAATGACTAACAATATTATTCAACCAGTGCCTTATTCGAGCCGGTAGTTGCAGGTGATGAGCACCAGTACTCATTTTGGGGACCAGGAGTTATTTTTCGTCACCAGACTCATGCTCAGAGCAAAATAGGAAAGGGAAAAAAAGAGAGAAACAAAGAAAGAGAAAGATACGAAATCGCCCAAAGGGATAATATAGGGATAGAAAATACATATAACAAAGAAATAAAAATACAGGAAGTGCAGGATGGTGGAACAAAAGAGTCAAGAGATGGAAAGAAGACAAGGCAGCTTAGCTATCCTTCAACCCCAGCGTCTGCAGAGCTGGTGGTATGCTCCTGGGATTTGTATTATTATTATTTTTTTTACAATTTAACACTAAATTTAAACTTTGCACTTGCTATAGTTGAGTAAATATCTATTACCTGAAAAGGGTCTTATCCATTAGAAAATAGATAGCAGACCTTACTTGTCGTACACTTTTACATTTTGGTATGGCATGAAGACATACTTAAAGTCTAAAAGGGCAATTTTCCTGCCACCTGAACATATGACAGTTCAAGTTCAAGTTCATATGACTGAGATTTTTTTGTATTTATTTGGAAAACAATTTTGTGAACAGAAATGCTGTTTATGTCTCGACCATGAATAATGCTGCATACACAATATTGTGGTTACACTGAAAGTTGGTGGGATGATTGTTGAGGAATGCGACACAGATCCTGTCATGTCAGTGCAGTTGGTTCATCTATTGGTGATGGTAAGTTATTTCTATAGTTCTAAATATGTATTACGGGAAATGGGGTCAAAGTGCGGTCACTGATAAAGTACACTGTTCCATTATTTTGGGTTTGGATCATTTACAGAATTCCAGAGGATTGCACAAGGAACTATGGGGTATATTAGCAAGAACCTCGTTAAAGGTATCAACGTTTTAGCGGCAGTTTCCTGCAGCTAAAACGGCGATAATGGGCTTGCTAATATGCGTTATAGAATTCCAATAGAAGCCCAGGTTAGATGTCCTGCACATCTAACCTGGGCTTCTATTGGAATTCTATAACGCATATTAGCAAGCCCATTATCGCCGTTTTAGCGGCAGTTTCCTGACGCTTAAACAGCGATAATTTTAACGAAGTTCTTGCTAATATGCCCCATATGCCTTTTGCTGATGACCATGGCCTCTTCATCCTCCTACCTGGTTTTAGAAACTGCTTTATTACCTATTTTGTAGTAATGTGTGACTCACAACCCATAGCTTCCAAAATGCATAGAGTACGTTCTAAATATAATAATATGAGTCTGCCCAAGGTAACGGGGGTGTTGGTGGATCACACTGCTCAGCAACAACTACCCCAAACAAGCATCGGCATAGCCAATAGGTCTCGCCTTTAGGACCTTATAAGTGTTTAGTTATCCAGCACAATATCCTTGGTGCAACAACATCAACTGTTGCATGGCTAAACACTTATATGGTCCTAAAGGCAAGACCTATTGGCTATGCCAATGCTTTTTATGTATTTGCGTTAGACGTTCCATGTCAAGCTGACTGTATGCCCTTTAACAGCTCCCAGTTGAAAAACTTGCATTTGATGCAAGGAGCCCCGAAATGCAAGCAAAGACACGTGACAACCAGAGCTGCTCTGTCACATTGCTTGCAGCATCCTCTCCACAGACTTGCTGAACTCCAGCCTGCGATGGAAACCTCAGAACAGCTCGAAAGGTCGTCCCCGATCTACTGATCGAGCTGTGAAGCCATAGTAATAGCTGAGTCTCCAACGTACAGGTGCCAAATAATACATTTACACAGTCAAAATTATTTTAGATTTCGCCCATTTGAAAAATTTTCCAATTCAATTAGGTGGGCAAAAATTCTCCAGAATCATAGACGCTTCAAATGTTGCCAAGAAGATGGAGTGAGCTATTGCCCAGAGTCACATGATGCTGAGCTGAGCTGTCACGGGTACCCAGGCCCGAACTGGCCATAGCGGGCACCGGGCAATCCCCCTGTGCGCTGCACGGGTGGGGTCCGTTTTGGGCCCCTGGGGGCCGTTTATGGGACAGGGCTTTTTTTGCAGCATAGCTGCAAAATCGGTCATGTACCAAAATCGGCCGAAAACCGGCCCCGGCAAAGAGGGGGGCCGGCCAAGCCCTTTTCCAAGGCCGGTTGTGGTTCCCAGTCCGGCCCTGCGGGTACCGGGGATCGAACCAAGATCCCTGCACTCCAAAATCAGCTGCTCTGGTCGCTGCGCCACACCTCTCCTTAACACACTAACACACGCCTAGACATATAAGGGGACTGATGGCACAAAGCTTGCAACAAGGGCAATCACCATACAGCTTGAAAGCCACCTGCTTGTTTGTAAAGCAGACCCAACACTGTTAATCACACAGTGTGTGCGAGCACAGGGCAGGCAAAGAAGCGCAGAATAGCTCAAGTGTGGGACTGCAGGAGACCGAGGGGAAGTGTGTGAGCGTAATGAAATCCACAATCGAATGACCTTGTCTGATGTGGGTAAATATTATAACTATTGTTATACAGACGTTATTAGCTCATGATCATTTTCATTGTTTCATTGTTACTCACTAGTGGCATTTGTGTACCACGTAATTTACTGTCGGCATAGTGCTTTACTCAGATTGCTACCCCTATATGTAGGCTATTTTTGTTACTCACTAAGGTCACTTGTGTACACTACCATGTAACCTACTGTCTGCATTGTTCTTTGCGCACGTGTCGCACTATCATCTACCCTCCCACACCCACCTTTACCGCCACACTCACCTACACATATACCGCCATCCCAGTATGGAGCCCATCGGCAAGCACACATATAAAATCAACTACCCATCCGCACTCACCAAAAAAGCCGCTAAACGCTTTAAACACAACTTCCTGAGGTCTCACCCTGAAATCCCCCTTGTCGACACCTACTTCTCACCAGTCAATGGATCCCTTAACATCGATATCATCTTCCACACCTCTCGCAGAGCTCAATGGAGAAAAATGTTCCTCACACTACTCACTGTCTCCACCACCAGGAAATCTGCTCACTGCTTAACTCTCTCCATCACACCTTCCCAACTCTTCCTAGGCAGAACCACTATTACTATTTACAATAACGGGATTGTCCTAATTCAATCCACAGACAGGAACCTGGAACTACTAGACAACCTGTTCCCCACTTTCAAAGACAACCTCTCCAACCATCGGACCTCCACTCACATCCCCTCCAGTATTATCACCCTAGACCTCACAGCCCCCACCGACAACTCTTCTTACCTAGCTCAGCACCAGAACGACATGCACCTCACCTCCTCCCCCACCACACCAGTCACTCACCCACCTGCTGCACCCACCCCACACTCCGCAATCACAGACATAAATAACCTCCCATCACACACCAGCCGACCCCACACTCCCACCCCGGTGACCCCCACTCATAATACTCCCACCCATCCTCTCCCCCCGGACACCATAGACCCCGCCCACAACCCCTCTAACCTAGTTCAGCACCAGATCGACACACATAGCGATAAATCCCACACCCTGTCCCCCCCTCTCTCAGCCCCCACTTCCACACGCTAACTAACCATACAGAGCACACCACATCTACTATCTTAACTCCCCCGCCCCACGACAGGACCATCTCCAACCTCAACTCCCCCCCACTCTCAGCCCTCACTTCCCTTCAGGCTCCCCTTTCACCACCATCATACACTCCACTTCCACCCCGCTCTCTCCGCCTGCCATGAATCCCCGCCTCCACGCCTTCAACCTCCTGCATACTTCATCCACTCCCATCGCCCCCTTACCCTCTCTCCCTAACACGAACCCGCACGACGACAACACGGAGCCCTGCATGAACACTAACCCTCCCCCCCACCCGCACGCTAAGTCCCAGGTCAGCCACCCAACCATGACTTCCACCCCCAGCACTAATACTCACCCCACGCTAGACAAGATTATGTCCTTCCTCCTACAACTCAAAGAAGAAATTCACACCATCAAGGAAGACATGCACACCATCAAAGAGCTGCTCACCACACCCCCTAGACTCGCCTCACTCACCACCACCCCCCCTCTCAACCTGCTCCCCTCCCGATCCCGACGACGCTCCTAAGCCATGTCCCGCGCACCGGACCGCGATCCATGCCCACAATCGCAACAAGCACAACCGCCGCACTCACTGGACCACGATCCCCGCCCACAATCGCAACAACCGCCCCCTTCGTACATGCAACCCTCTCTCGGACCTCGACACTCTCTCCCTCCTCCGCTCCTACGACCAAGCTCCCCTAAACCTCACAACTGCCTCGCACCTCCCCATCCCCACAATACACTCAACCCCCCGTAGATCCTCCACTCTTAACAACAGAATATCCGTCCCAAATAACCTTAGAAAAGTCCCCCTCTCTCTAGTACCCTCTTCCTCTCCAGACACACCCCGTCTCAAATGCACTCTCCTAAACTGCAGATCGGCTTCTAAACACTCCTCCGCCATCGCTGATCTCATCCTAAGATTGGACCTTGACCTAATCATCCTGACTGAAACCTGGTTAACCGAATCCTCTACACCTATAATGGACATTCTGGTCCCCCCTAACTACCACATCATTAGGCTTGACAGGTCTGGCAAGATAGGTGGCGGAATCGCATGCATATACAGGAACAACCTTTCTGTTCTGTCACTTTCCGTGCCGTCCCTACCCTCTCCAACTTCCTACGAATACATCTGCCTCGATATCATCAGTGATGGCAAACCGATATGCTCTCTCCATGGCATTTACCACCCTCCCAGAGACCACCTCATCTTCGCCCAGCAAATGATGGACCTGATTTCAACCAACGCAGGACGACAGCTCACCCAAATATACCTGGGCGACTTCAACCTCCATTGGAACGATCTTAACGATGCGGTGGTAAATAGTCTTAAAAGCTTCCTCAGCGCCCTGGACCTCACACAATTATGCAACAGCCCGACCCACGAGAAAGGCTCTATCCTCGACCTTATCATCGCCAAAGAGGGCGCTACTCAACTTGAGGCTATTCAACCCTGTGACTGGTCAAACCATCATATTGTTACATTTCACATCAATGAAAAAGTCAAACTCAATTCTGTTCAACCCACCAGACCTAAAGTCTGGAAAAGAGACCTGAAAAGACTCAACCCATTATCCTTACCCCCGAACAGTCGCGACCTCCTACGCCCCCCTACTGGCGTTACAGATGTCCAATCCCTGACTGACCACTATCTTAGCGCAGTGACCTCAATAATTAATGAGGCTGCTCCCATGCAGCTAAAAAGAGTCTCCGCTAAAATCTCCAACCCATGGTACGACGGGAGTCTCAATGAAGATAGACGAGCCATGAGATTGGCAGAGCGCACCTGGAGGACAGCTCCCTCTGCACTACACCTGAAAACCCTGAAGAAAAAGAGAAACGCCTACTTCAGGAAAATAAAGCGCTCAAAAGCAAACTTCTTCAGCCTCCAGCTCGACCAAGCAAAAAATCGCCCTAGAAAACTGTTTGAGTTAATCAGAACACAAGCCAAGGAACAACCCCAACCTCTCAGTACCTTGCACGAAGCACCCTCCTGTGAAGACTTCGCCACTTTCTTTACCCAAAAAACTGACAACATAAAGAATGATCTCCACGCTTACGCAAGACTCCACAGCACACTCAACTGCATAACACCCACCGAACCTAAAAACAATGCAACATGGTCAACCTTTGAAACCTACTCCGAAGCAGAAATAGGCAAACTGCTCAACACCTTGACACCTTCCAATCACCTCTCGGATCCCCTCCCTGCTAACGCTGTCAAAGATTTCATCCCACTGCTCCTTCCTCTCTGGACTAAAATCATCAACAGCTCGCTCCAAGAAGGAACCATCCCTGACTCCCTCAAAGTTGGACAAGTCACACCTTTGCTAAAGAAACCTACTGCCGACCCATCCGACCTAAACAACTACCGTCCCATTACCAATATTCCCACTCTCGCCAAATTATTGGAAAAATGCGCTCAACTACAACTGACTAAACATATCGACCTGTTTGATCTCCTCAACCCGCATCAATCAGGCTTCCGAGCAGGACACAGCACTGAAACAGCTATGACTCACATAATTGACGACGCCCTTCAAATCCTAGATCAAGGTGATACCTGCCTCCTCATCCTGCTTGATCTCTCTTCGGCATTCGACACTGTCAAACATGAGAAGTTACTCGATCTTTTGAGTACAAGAATGGGTCTTTCTGGGACTGTTCTCAAGTGGTTCACCTCCTTTTTACACAACAGGTCGCAGAAATTCAAGAGTAACAACCTGATGTCCTCTCCAATACCTGTGTCGTTAGGCGTCCCCCAAGGATCTTCCCTATCACCAACCCTGTTCAACCTAGTTATGGAACCTCTCACCACCTTGCTCCAAGCATCCAATGTACTTTTTCACATGTACGCAGATGACACCCAACTATATCTCAAATTACAATCCCCCAACGACATTTTACTACTGAACTCTACGATCAGAAGCACCCAATCCTGGCTTGCTGATAATCATCTCAAACTCAATGCTCTGAAAACAGAATTCCTGCTGATCACACCTCCAGCGAAGATCCCCATCAAGCAAACCTGGCTTAAACAGTTAACTGCACTCAATGTCCAACCCATCATAGTAGACTCAGCGAAATCTTTAGGCATAACCCTCGACTCCAACCTTAACATGCAGCATCATATCAGTAAGGCTACTAAGGGAGCGAACTTCCAAATCAATACACTGAGGAAACTTAAACCCTTCCTACCAGCCAAAGACTTCCAAACAGCAGTACAAGCTCTAGTAATCCCGCGAATTGAATACGGCAGCACCGCCCTTTGCGGTCTCCCGTTAACCAGCACTGCACCCCTAAGAGCCTCTCTAAACGCTGCGGCCAGACTCATCACTGGATCAAAAAAACACTCGCACATCACCCCTGATCTGAAAACACTGGACTGGCTGCCTTTTGAAGCCAGAATACATTTGAAAATCGCCTGCATGACACACAAGGCTCTACATCTGAGCTCTCCCGGATACCTCACTCAGAAGCTGTCAATCTCTGGCGGCTCTAGAAACACTAGAGGCACAGGCAATCTTCTGCTAAAATCTCGAAGATTCCGGAAGGTAAAAACCTAAAAACGCTCTTTTTCAGGAATGGCACCCAGGATCTGGAACTCACTCCCTCCTGAAACCAGGCTCATCTCTTCCTTCACACTTTTTAAGAAAGAAGTAAAAGCTATTTTTATGGCCAAATACACTTGACCTATTAGCGTGGATTTGGAAAGACCCTACTCCGACCTGTATTACTTTGTTTGAGCTCTATGACTATGTATTTCACCTGAATTATTGTTGCTACTAACTATCTACGCACACATTTAACTCGCTGTTCGAACTCTATGACTATGTATCTCACCTGTATTATTGATGCTACTGACTATCTATGCACACATTTAACTGTTATATTTGTATTATTGATGTGCTGTACTACTTATGTGTAACCCCACTCTCCTGCTGGCATTCCCAGCCGTGTAAAGCGCTCTCATATCTGCAAAGATCATGTTCGCGCTATATAAAACTTTCAAAATAAAAAATAAATAAATTGATCAGAAGTTCCTCTCAGGGTAGAAGAAGCTGGCGACCTTTGATCCACAAAGTACAAAACAATCTTTTCTTAATTGTATTACGCATGGAGAATACATCACAGGCCCTGCTTCAAATGGAAATAATGGGGCAAACCTGCACAGTGGCATGACACAAGCTCCCTGAGCACAGGCCATGAACTCAGCCATGCAGCTTGGAGCCAGCTCGCATGCTGGCATGGACTACACAAAGAGGGAAATGAATTTCCTAACAAACAGGATTGAATGCTGAAGCCCCTTAACTAAACAAGCCATTCCTCAAAAAGCTACAATGTAGGTTAAGGCGAGAAATCATTGTTATAAAGAAGAGAAGGTCTAGTGAGTGAGGGGAGCCCGTGCTGCCGATATAAAGTTGCAGCAGTGATTGGGAGAAAGTGGTTTTAACACAGAACAGTTGTATCTCGCAAACCAAATGAACATACTTCTACCGGATAGAAGTGCAGCTCACACTCGAAAGAGTTAGCACACCTCCAAAACAGCAAAGTTGGTGCCACTTCTGCAACAAACAGAGAGGCACTTGTCTTGGCTATCAGGAAAAGTTGTTGGATCACATACATGAAGAGCCGTGCTCAGAATAAAGGCATTGTAGCCTTTAATATTTTATGAAAACATTTCTCAGTGTTCTTCCTCCCTGAACGCTAATACATTTTGAAGTTATGAAGCAAGCTGAAGGAACTGGAACAACAAGTCTAATGGTGTGTCCACTGATCAAAAGGAACTTCTGTACCCACTGTCCAAAGGAAGAAAGTGCTGTACCACTTGTCTAAATGGAAAGTGAGGCTATTAAAGACATGGGTTTAGTTGGAAGATGCCTCGCCAGACATGTGGAACAGCGACGTGCCACATGAAACATGCCTGCCTCTTTGTGGCATGCAGCAAAGCTGTGCCAGGGGCTCAGTAGCAGTTCGGAAGGGGTGTGGCAGGATCCGTGCAGCTTGCAGAGCAACTGCGACCCATCCCAGCTGATATAAAATCAAACTTCCATGATAAGGGTGAGCCATTGACTAATATCCCACTGTGTCTTCTCGACTTTGTACAACAAAGAAACTGCTGTCCCTGCAATAGACCTTTAACTGGTAATATAGAAGTGCAGGTGCTCACCACTCAGAGTACCTGTCTGCTCCTGAGAAGTGCATGCACTCTCCCTTTAAAAGTATTGCAGTGCTGCTGAGATGTGCAGACACTCTCCCTCTCAAATTAAAGAAGTGATGATTCTCGGTACAGGCCCGTCTAAAGCACTGCCCTGCAAGGATTCAAAAGAAATTGCTGCAACCCTAACTAACAAGGAAAACAGTGCATCTATAGTGTAAAAACCCCTGGCCACAAAAAACAACAAATGTTTGCTTTAGCCAATAGCTTCATGGAAACTAATAACGTTCCAAAGGTAAAACTTACCCGAGAGGAGATAACTTAACAACAAAAAGGAAGGAAAGGGTGGTTTTTTTTTTGGGACATGAACATTGGGTGAAAAGAAATCCGGGACAAGGAACACGGAAAGGATGTTTGGTGTGCCACGCAAAATAGCATTTTGCCTTTGGAGCCCTCCCCATACATGAATGAACATGCATTAAAAAAATATATATATTGTAAATAACTTAAACCTATTGCGGTGCCATCTGGAAGAGAAAGCCCTTCCCAGAACTATTGCTGGGAACAATGAATGCAACAAAATACCATATTCAAAATCTATTGACCAAAATTAAGCTTTAAGAAATATAGGTAAACATGCTCTTTTCTCTGACAGGACTAACAACTGCCTATTTGTTTGTTAAATTTAGTAAGAATCAAAGGTTTAACATTTAAAAGACTATTACTCAACAGAGAAAAGATTGTTTTCTTATTTTATTCATGCTTGTACCACTCAGCAAGTTTTGAGATGAAGCTTTTCTGTGGATTCCTCAAGCATTATGTGGACAAGTAAGAATTGCAGCATTTCGGAAGGTCGCCCTCTGCAGATGAGCAGCAATCTGTCTCTGCTGAAACGTTTCAGCCCTGCTCTTGAATAACAACTTGATTGCCAGCGCGTCAGTATCGGCTTCTGAGATCGCAGCAAACACTGAGCTGCCGGGTCAAAGTGACGCCTGGAAGACAAAGTGAAATGCAATCGACCAAATCAGTTTAGCTTATTTGTATACATATGCAGTTGCAACCACACACTTCATCAGCTCTGACCTGAGCTAGAGAAACAGGTGTCATACACATTAAAATGAAGGTGTGGTCCCTTGTCGTCTGAGGAGCTGCATAGGACAGTCATCAAAAGAAAGAAATGTTTATAACATGTTATTAACAAGCATTGGCCGTGTGGCCGTAAAAGTAACGGTGCGCGGCCGTAAAAGTAACGGTGCGCGGCCGCGAAATAAAAAAAACACGAGTGGTGACGCAAGATGTGCGCACGAGAGCGCACGACGGGAAAAGGTGCTGTGCACGTCGCGCGTGCTTGTGCGCGTAATAGCAAGGTGGTAGCCGGCCTGGGTAGCACTTTTAAACCACCTACTAAATTTCTTGGTAGAGCAGCACATGCGCTGTCTCTAGCGAGACCTAAAAAATCACATCATATAAAAAACTACATAACATGTAACATAAGCAGTATGGTTGTATATTGCCTTCTCAGCATTCTTTTGCCAATAATAAACTGCCTAGCCTATGGCCATGTGGTATAGATATTGCTAAAATCCCTCAATGGCAATATGGGCTCATATATGATGGTTAAACTTTAAACATCCTCTCACCCTCTTTCTCCTGCTCTCTCTCCCTCCCTCTCTACGTGTATATATACGCTGCTGTGACCTTCACTTGAATAAAGTACCTCTTGCCAGAAATTTGGGATTTGTTGGTTTCTCTTCCTGGGACAGAAACAACAACTGGCATTCCCAAGGTGAACCTACATCGTTCGAGATATATATATATATATATATATATATATATATATATATATATATATATATATCTCAAACTCTGACCATAGAGGCCGTGTATTCCTGTCAATCCACCTCGAGGGTCCCGGTCCCCTCATGGAAGGAAGGTGGAGCAACCCTAGCAGGCGCTCCCTGTATAATATTGCAGTAAGCAACAGATATGAAAATCTGGAGGAGGTTGATTGACTAGGGGTGGGTAATCTTACTGATGACACTTATCAGAAATAGCCTCCCGACCAATCCACTGAAGGGTGACTGTACTGAGAGAGGTGCGAATGGAGTTAGCGTTCTGATATTGAACTACTGTCATAACACACAAGCTGTGGGTAGCTAACCGACTGAGGAGGCTGATTTTATCCCTCCTGATAACCATCTGGGTCGTATAGATATGGGAGGTTCTAGTTCAGAACCTGTAGGACTAGACAGGGTCCATCAGGTTGTTTATTCCACCCCCCATTCCCACTCCCTGGAGGCCCCGATAGGGGTAGATCTGAAGAGGAGGGGGCTACGAATCCTATCATGGAATCTAGCAGGACTGAATTACAAATTATCATGTCCAGAATGGGGGTCTTTCGTAGACAATCAAGACATCTGCCTATTTCAGGAGACCTGGGCCTGCGAAGAACATCATAGGGTAGGCTTAGCGCCATTTAACATTTTAGCCATAAGGGTGGTGAGGGGGCGCCCGTCTGGTGGACTTATGATCTGGGTGATTTAATATTCATGTCGATATGTTGACTCCACTGAGGCCATTCGTTTAGGTGAGGCCTTAACCATGGCCCACCTTAAACAATGGGTCGACGCCCCAACTCATGTGGGCGGCCATGTTCTAAACTTGGTTTGCTCTAACTTTGACATCATTATGACACGTCCTGAGAGGGTGACATGGTCTGACCATGATCTGATCAGGTTTTCTTGGTCCCTGGATAGAAGCGGGGGAGGGGGGAATACCCCCTCTCTTGCTCATTCACAGCGGATCAACCTGATCACTCTATCGGACTCTCTTTCCCGAAACCGTCCAGTACTGTCCTCGGAGACTGATTCCACGGTCAGTGCCTTCAACACATGGGTAGAACAAGGGTCGGCTGCCCCCATTAATATGGGATGGACTTGCAGGACGCGGTCTACCCCCTCTAAGCCATGGTTCACCCATACCCTTCGGGAATTGAAAATTGGATGTAAAAAATTGGAGCGGGTGTGGAGACAAGCCTACTTGCCTGAGGCTAAGAGCAATCTGCGCACAGCGCAAAAGAACTACTATGCGGCGATTAGGGCTGCCAAGAGTAGCTATTACGCAGGGAGAATTGGAAAAGCAAATAATAACAGTAAAGACATTTTTTCAATTGTCCAGAGCTTCCTATCTCCCTGCGCCGCGCAACCCCTATTGCCCTCTTCCGATCTTTGGTGCGAAGAGCTTTCGTCTTTCTTTGATGACAAAATCGCCAAGATCCAAGTGGATTTGCAGAGTGTATGTAACAACTTTCAGCTCTCCCCGGCACTTCCCTCTCCTGAGATGCCAAAACCAGGCGTGCAGTTCACCGGCTTTTCTCCGGCCACTGAGTCTGATGTTCTGGCAGTTCTTGAAACCCTGAAGTCAGGGTCACCGTCTCATCCTTGCCCAGCGAGAGTTCTTGGGGGGTGGCGAAAATAGTCTGCCAGGAGGCGACACAGATTGTTAATCTCTCCTTCTCCTCTGCCATCGTTCCGTTCTGCTGGAAGCAGGCTAAACTCTTACCGCTTTTAAAAAAGGTGGGGCTGGATCCTACCGCCGCCTCCAGCTATCGGCCTATTTCACTGTTACCAGCTTTGGCGAAGGTTTGTGAAAAGATTGCCTTCAGACAGTTGGAAAATGTCATTGAATCTTCTCAGGCCCTCCACCCGGCGCAATCAGGGTTCAGGGCTGCTTACAGCACTGAAACGGCGCTGGTGGAGATGTCTGAGGCTATCTGGGATTGTCTTGACGGGGGTGGCAGAGCGGTCCTGATTTTGCTGGACCTCTCTGCCGCCTTCGATACGGTGCCCCCGCCGTGCGGCGCGGGGGTGACCCACTGGTGGGACACCCCCGCGCCGCACGGCCACCAGCTGCAGCGTGTGCCCCGTCGCCTTGCCCTCTGCCTCGCTGCCTGCCTCGTTGCCGGCTGACGCCGCTGCCGTCTGTTTTGTTCTGTTTTTGAAAATCATTTGTGCTTGTTCTCTCAGTATTTTCCTCCCGTGTCAGCGTCTTGTTTAGCATTTGAGCCGTCTGTTTTGTTCTGTTTTTGTAAATCATTTGTGCTTGTTTTCTCAGTATTTTCTCCCCGTGTCAGTGTCTTGTTTAGCATTTGTGCCTGTTGTATTTTGGTCACTTTTTGCCCGTACTCTCGTTCTCCTTCCTGTCTGCCCGCCTACCTCGCCGCCCTCCGCCTTCCCTCCCCGCTCCCCGCTTCCCGCCACCACCGCTGACCACGCCCCTTTTTCCCTTCTGTTCCCTCCCCGCTCCCGCCTCCCAGCTGCCCCGCCCACCCGCGCACTTGGCCTTAAATGGCGACCGTGCGACGCAGGTGAGTGTGACCCACTTGTGGGACACCCCCGCGCCGCACGGCCACCAGCTGCTGCGTGTGCCCCATCGCCTTGCCCTCTGCCTCGCTGCCTGCCTCGTTGCCGGCTGACGCCGCTGCCGTCTGTTTTGTTCTGTTTTTGAAAATCATTTGTGCTTGTTCTCTCAGTATTTTCCTCCTGTGTCAGCGTCTTGTTTAGCATTTGAGCCGTCTGTTTTGTTCTGTTTTTGTAAATCATTTGTGCTTGTTTTCTCAGTATTTTCTCCCCGTGTCAGTGTCTTGTTTAGCATTTGTGCCTGTTGTATTTTGGTCACTTTTTGCCCGTACTCTCGTTCTCCTTCCTGTCTGCCCGCCTACCTCGCCGCCCTCCGCCTTCCCTCCCCGCTCCCCGCTTCCCGCCACCACCGCTGACCACGCCCCTTTTTCCCTTCTGTTCCCTCCCCGCTCCCGCCTCCCAGCTGCCCCGCCCACCCGCGCACTTCGCCTTAAATGGCGACCGTGCGAACGCGCAGCGGTCACGCGCAGCGGTCACGCGCAGCGGGCGCGCCGATTGTGCGCCGAAGGCGCGCCAAAGGTAAGCCCGTCTGCGCCCGTCCGCGACCGGATCGCGACCAGCGCCAGGACCCCTGGACCCCGAAGACCCCGACCGACCCGCAGGACGTACTCAGCCGCCACCCTCAGCGCACTCAACACCGGCCGACGCCCAGAGTGCCACCAAGCCACACCACAACGCACCCACGGACCCTTCAGCTGCCACGCCTGCAAGTTCACCTGCATCCGGACCTGCCTCGCACCAGCACCCGCCAAGTCGAACACCAGCAGCACCCACCTCAAGTGCATCCTGCTCAACACCCGCTCTGTCCACAGACACGCCATCGAACTCTGGAACCTCCTAGACACCACTGCCCCGGACGTTGCCTTCCTCACGGAGACCTGGATGAACGCCTCTTCAGCTCCCGACATCGCCATCGCTATCCCAGAGGGCTACAAGATCGTCCGGAGGGACCGCAACGCCAACCAGATGGGAGGAGGCATCGCCATCATCCACAGGAACACCATCCGTCTCACGACCAGCACCGACAACACCCTGACCAGCGCCGAACACCTGCATTTCCAGATCCACACCAACCCGAACACCACCCTCAGAGGCACCCTGATCTACCGACCTCCGGGACCACGCACCCAATTCAGCGAGGACATCGCCGACTTCGTCAGCCCGCACGCCCTCCCCTCCGCTGACTACATCCTCCTGGGGGACCTCAACTTCCACCTGGAGAACAACAACGACCGCAACACCAGCACCCTGCTCGACAACCTCGCCAATCTTGGACTCAAGCAGCTGGTGTCCACCCCCACCCACCTCGCCGGACACACACTCGACGCAGTCTTCTCCTCCAGCACAGACATCGACTTCAGCCACGCCACAGAGCTTCAATGGACGGACCACAGCTGCGTCCACTTCACCTTCAAGAGAACGACGACCCACCACCACCAGCATCAGGCCGCCCGCAGAAGCTGGAACAAGATCACAGCAGACCAGCTCGCCGCTTCCCTGAGCCAGCACCCTCCCGCGAACTCAGCGAACCCCAGCCAGGCCGCCGACAACCTCACGAAGTGGATCAACAACTGCGCGGACGAACTCGCCCCGCTGAGAACCCCGCCCAGCAGATCCGGCAGCAAGAAAGCCCCGTGGTTCACCGACGAACTCAAGAGCTCCAAGAAGAACTGCCGAGCCCTCGAGAAAGTCTGGAGAAGGGAACCTACACCAGACAACAGGACCACCTTCAAGCAGGCCACCCGGAAGCACCACCAGCTGATCCGCGCCGCCAAGAAAACTGCTTTCAAGGACCGGCTGGACAACAACGCACACAACTGCAAAGAACTCTTCAACATCGTGAAAGAGCTATCCAACCCCAGCGCAGGAAACAACGACATCACCCCATCGCAAGACCTCTGCAACTCCCTCGCTTCATACTTCCACAACAAGATCGCGGACATACACAACAGCTTCAACAACCAACCAACGAACACCAAGACCAAACAGCCACCCCCCACCACCACCCTCCACGCCTGGACCCCGATCAGCACCGAAGACACCATCCGCACGATGAACTCCATCCACTCCGGATCACCGACTGACCTCTGCCCTCACCACATCTTCAACAAGGCTGACGCTGTCATCGCACCCCACCTGCGAGACATCATCAACACATCCTTCGACACCGCCACCTTCCCTGAGAGCTGGAAGCACGCCGAACTCAGCGCTCTTCTCAAGAAACCCACAGCGGACCCCACCGAACTCAAGAACTACCGCCCCATCTCGCTCCTCCCGTTTCCAGCCAAAGTCATCGAGAAGACCGTCAACAAGCAGATGGCCGCCTTCCTCGAGACGAATGGATCCCTCGACCCCTCACAGTCCGGCTTCCGAGCCAATCACAGCACCGAGACCGCCCTCATCGCCGCCACCGATGACATCCGAGCCCTGATGGACAACGGAGAAACAGCGGCCCTCACCCTCCTAGACCTCTCCGCGGCATTCGACACTGTCTGCCACCGCACCCTAGTACAGCGCCTCAGCAACGTCGGAATCCAGGACAAGGCGCTGGAATGGATCATCTCCTTCCTCGACGGAAGAACACAGAGAGTCCGTCTATCACCGTACAAGTCAGAAGCCACCGAAGTCATCTGCGGCGTCCCTCAAGGATCCTCTCTGAGCCCCACCCTCTTCAACGTCTACATGAGCCCCCTCGCGGCCATCGCACGCCAGCACAACCTCAACATAATCTCCTACGCCGACGACACCGAGCTGATCCTCTCCCTGACCAACGACCCCGCCGCCGCCAGAGCCAACCTGCACGAAGGGATGAAAGAGGTAGCCGAGTGGATGACGACCAGCGGCCTGAAACTGAACTCGGACAAGACGGAGGTCCTCATCCTGGGCTCCTCACCCTCCGCCTGGGACGACTCCTGGTGGCCTCCCGCCCTGGGCACCGCACCCAAACCGACAGACCATGCGCGCAACCTGGGCTTCATCCTGGACTCCTCCCTCTCCATGACCAGGCAAGTCAACAACGTCTCATCGGCATGCTTCAACATCCTTCGCATGCTACGGAAGATCTTCTGGTGGATCCCCACCGAGACCAGGAAGACCGTCACCCAGGCCCTCGTCACCAGCCGACTGGACTACGGCAACGCCCTCTACGCCGGTACCACCGCCAAGCTCCAGAAGAGACTCCAGCGGATCCAGAACGCCTCAGCCAGACTCATCCTCGACATCCCACGAACCAGCCACATCTCCGGACATCTGAGAGACCTTCACTGGCTCCCCGTCAACAAAAGAATCACCTTCCGCCTCCTCACCCACCCACACAAAGCCCTACACGACCAAGGCCCGAGCTACCTCAACAGCCGAGTCAACTTCTACGCTCCCAAACGCCACCTCCGATCAGCCAACCACGCCCTCGCCGACGTCCCCCGCATCCGAAGAGCGACTACAGGAGGAAGGTCCTTCTCCTACCTGGCCGCCAAGACCTGGAACTCCCTCCCTCCCGACCTGCGCCTGACCCAAGACCACCTCTCCTTCAGGAAGAAGCTGAAGACCTGGCTGTTCGAGCAGTAGCGGCACCCACCCCCCCCCCCCCCCCCCCCCCCAGCGCCTTGAGACCCTACGGGTATGTAGCGCGCTCTATAAATGTCTTTGATTGATTGATTGATTGCCCCATGCTTTACTTCTCGCCAGACTGGCGGCCGTGGGCATCTCTGGGCTTGCTCTTGATTGGCTGACATCATTCCTGGCCAATAGGACGCAACAGGTGTGGATGCCTCCCCACGCTTCCCTGCCAAAGAAGCTCACTACTGGAGTCCCACAAGGGTCCACCTTGAGTCCCCTGCTCTTTAATGTGTACATGACCCCCCTAATCCATCTGGCGGAACAACCAAAATAATGGCCTACGCTGATGACACCCAACTGCTGTTCACTTGGTCAAAGGACAATTCAGATGCATCAACGGTGCAGTCTTGTTTATCATCGGTCTTCCGCTGGTTAGCACTTGCTCAGCTCAAGTGCAACGAAGACAAGTCCATGGTCCTCTTTTATGGTTCCTTCCCTGACAACTTTAGAGACCTCTTATGGCCAGTTGATCTGCCCTGCCCCAAATCAATGGGGGGTCCGGCCAAGAACTTGGGGGTCTGGTTTGGGCAGGACCTTAAGTTTGAGGACCATATCAAAAAACTGACGGGCATCTGCTTTGCTACCCTCAAAGCCTTGAAAAGGTTATTTCCTTTACTCCTGAGAGAGGCCAAAGAGACTGTATTGCGCGCTCTCATACTTGCCAGACTTGATTACGCCAATGCCCTGTTTAGTGGCTTACCTGCCTATCTAATCCAACGGCTTCAGGTCATTCAAAACGCAGCAGTGCGTCTCCTGTTTAAGCTTCCCAGGAGAACTAGTGTGCGGTCCCATCTACGCAGTCTCCATTGGCTTCCGGTCGCTCACCAGATTGTGTTCAAATCCCTGGTTCTTGCTTTTCGAGCAATCCATCAATTAGGACCTCTGTATTTGCGTAAAAGGTTTGTTATGTATGTTCCTAGTCGCGCCCTATGCTCAGCTAACTTGTGCCAAATGACTCTGCCTAGATTTAAGTATTCTAGACTGGGAGGCCAGTCTATCTCTGTCAGGACCGCTAGGGCCTGGAATGCGCTTCCATTGCACCTGAGAGTTACCCCGACAATCTCTGCCTTCAAGGAGGGGCTGAAAACTCATCTGTTCAACCTTACCTTATAACCCTTCTGTCTCTCTGTCTTCCATATACCCTTCACTCACCGCGCCAGGATACTTGTTAGTAGAAGAGCGCGATATAAAAGTTTTTATAACGTAACATAACATCTTGGGTGTAAAGCAGAGCAGTTGATTACTCCTAATAACGATATAAAATGTGTCCTGCTGACATTCCCCGACTGGATGAAAATTGCCCTAATTAATGTCTACTCTATACCCGTCATCAACAGATTAGAATCTGCCACCATAGACCATCTTGGCCACTACATCCCAACCCTGGATCCAGCAATTCTACTGATTATAGGAGGTGACTTTAATTGTCAATTTGAACCTCTATTTGACAATTCACAGAAGAATCCCACAGAAGAAGACCTTTATTGGTCAATCCCTGATCCACAGATCACCCAAATCAAAGCCTGGTCCCCCTTGGCTATGCAAATCTACTCATTTACGCTGTCTCACTCACTGAGGGCATGCAATGTGAGGACTAAGTCTGACCTTCCGGGTAAATTTACATTTAATCGCGATGGCCATCCCTCGTTAATTGATTACATTATGGTGGAAACGAGAACCTGGGAGAAAGTCTAAGACTTCTATGTTCAACAGAGGCAAGACAGTGACCATAACGCTCTGATTGTAACATTGAAGCTGGGGCACCTGGGCATATCGGCCATCTGCTCAAACACGGTAACAAGCACTGCTGCCCTAGTAACCACTAGCAACCGAAGGAAAGTTAGATGCAATCATGTACAGCATTCCCTACCCAAATTGGCAAAAGTGTACCAGCTTGAAATACCCTGGATAGCCAGAATGAGGGAGTTGGGGCAGGTGGAGGCATCCGTAGAGGAAAGAGACAAAGCCAAAATAATTCATGAGGAGCTAGTAGCCAGTCTGACAGATGTATTCTATCCGAAAACATCTAAGAGGGCAATAGATCAACCAAAATGCTCCTGGTATAACAGCAAATGGCGCAAAGCAAAACAAGAGCTTGTGCATGCGGTGAAAGCCAAAGACAGGCCAAGTATTAAATTGGCCAGAATAAAGCATAGGAAAATCTTGCTTCAGGAAAAGAAAGACTAGGAAACGGAAAGGTGGGAGGCTCTTTGAACTGCACTGCAGGATAACGACTTCAGATTGTTCTGGAGGCTAGTTTGCTCTGGTGAAGAGGGGGGACGTGCAGCTATAGAGCCTAATATAGCACCCGAAGTTTGGGAGTCATACTTTGGGGTGCTGTACGACTATGAGGCGGAAGGCCCCCCAAGCCCAGATACTACGAGTAACCTCTTGGAGCACTGCCAGGAGGGAGGTGGGGACATCTCAATGATGGAGGTTCGAAATGCAATAAACAGCTTACTCCCTAATAAAGCCTCGGGCCTCGACAAACTCCTGGGGGACCTCTTCCGGGAGGAGCCCACTGTTTAGGTCCCATACTTGTGTGCCCTATTTAACTCTATTTTGAAGGGCATGGATCCCCCAGATACCTGGAAGGGTGCGGAGATAGTACCCATACATAAAAAGGGTTGCCCTCTTCTTCCCACCAACTATAGACCCATCAGTTTAATAGTCAACACCCAAAAGCTGATGGGCAGGGTCCTATTGGTCCGAATGCAGGGGTGGATGGAGGAGCAGGGAATTTTGAGCCCCTATCAGGCCGGCTTCAGATCAAGTATGTTCACCGTGGACCAGATATTCAGACTGGAGCTACTCTTCTGGAAAACGGTGAAGATGGAGGGTGGCAGCCTCTATCTTATATTTGTTGATCTGAAGTCGGCCTTCGATCTTGTGCCTAGAAAGAAGTTGTGGGAGGTCCTAGGTGAGCTTGGGATTCCACCATACCTTCTTAATGTGCTGGTGAGGCTACACACGGACAACTTGCGCTTCCCTGTTAGAAAGGGGGTGAGACAGGGATGCGTATTAGCCCCTACACTATTCTGTCTCTACATTAACAGGCTTATTACCTTTTTAAACAATATAAAAGACACTGATGCCCCCAAGCTTGCCACCCGGAAGATACCCGTGCTGATGTTCGCCGGACGATACTTTGTTATTGTCCAAATCACCCCTAGGCATTCAAAGCATTTTGGATGTCTTTGCACAGTTTTGTAATACGAGAGGTTTGGAGATTTCATTTATCTAAGACCAACTTCATGGTCTTCAACCCTACAAAGAGCACCCGTTCAAACCCCTCTCTTAATGGCACCCCCTAGACAAAGTAAGGACATTTGATTATCTGGGTATTACATTGTCCGAGCAGTTTGGGTGGGGCCCCCAGATGTCCAAAGAACGGCTTAGGCTCACCCAGACAGCAGGGTGGATTATGAAAATGCTGAGAACATCTGCTTTTGAGCCAGCAGCCCCTGCGGTGGAGATGTACAAGGCTCAAGCAAGAGGGGCCACATTATATGGGGCGGAGCTCGGGGGCACAGTTCCACCATGGACCTTGTGAAGCTAGAAAATAACTTCATGAGACAGCTCATAGGTCTACCTCGAAGCACCCCTTTGGTCCCCCTCCGCATGGACTTGGGTATGAGGCCAATCGATCAAGAGAGCCTTGACATTTTTGCGGAGGCTATAGGTAACTCCCGAGCTGAATGCGTTCAAAGAAGAGCAGAAGGAGCTCCTCCCTAGACTTAATTCCAGCAAAATAACATGGCTGGCCCATATCAGGAGTCTTTCGAACATGCTTGGGAGACCGGAGCTTTGGTCATCTCCGGAGTTATCCTGTCCCTCAATATCCAGGGCAGATCTCGTAAAACATCACAGGCAATTCAATCTGCTCTCTTTACAGGAGAGCGCTAAAGAGAGCAGGCTGACAATGGAGTTCTTACAAGTAAAAGAGATATACATGAAGTAACCCTTTCTGGATGTGATCCAGCCACCTATGGTTAGGAAACTGTACGTGCAAATCTACCTTTGGCAGCGTACACTAGTTCATGGGCTCCGGAGAACTCGAGTGTGTGCCCCAGCTGTAAAGTAAAGGCCGAAACGGATCTTCATGTGCTGCTTTTCTGCCCGACCTATGTGTTACCCCGCAAACGCTGCGTAATCCAATTATGTAAAAACTTAGGGTTCACCTGATGTGCAGAGGCTTTTAGAATTTTAAAATATGACACTGATCTTCCTATTGTATTTGCTGTATCTCGGTTTTTAAATGCCCTCTGGCACACCAGGAGAGGACTTTTAAAACTTCTATAGGGGAGGATCAATTCGAGGAACTCCTCGTTCATTTTTACAGTTTAGTTCAATGGTTGTCTTGCTCTTTTTAGAAAATTGAATTTGACAATATGTGTTCTCAACTGTGCACACAGTATGAAAAAGTAATCGTATAATCTATGTAATTTTTGGGAACTGTCTTTTATGCACTTTTATGACCTGATTGGCCGAAATGAAGTTTTAATGAATTAATGATTTTATTGAGGCAAGTCAGGTGCTTCACTCGAGCCAGTCAGGATTTAGAGCGAGCTTCAGCATAGAGACGAACCTGCTGGAAGTATCAGAGACAATTAAGACCACTCTTGATAGCCCGCTCTGCTAACTGTAACTGGTAAATTTCTTTGTGTTGTTAGCTCAAAACGTTAATGTTGTCACTGATATATTCACCTAATTATAACTTTGCTTTAACCTTTGTTTTTTTAGGTGAATTTCTAGTTAAAAAAAAAAATTAAGTAGTATTTTATCACCATACATAAAGTCAACCAGTCACGCACATCCGTTAAACTGCAACCCCTTACGGACAGCCAACCCCACATTGATCACTGTGGGGGTTGACAACAGGGCCTGGACCGATGCCAGGCCCTGGGGCCAACCCACCTGGAGCCAGAACCATTCCTTACTACTAACGTGGGAGAGGCGGGCCAAATGGACATAGTTTGTAGGTGATTTGGCGCCTTTGCATACTTAGCAGAAATTAAAAGGGAGACCCATGAACTTTGCCCTTAGACCAGGAGACAACAAGAAAGAACCTCTTGTATTGGCTAGTCACTACAGAAGACATTGCGCTCTAATAATTCAAAGATGCATTCACCTCCATCAAGGTTTTTGATCATTTTTCAATGTGCAGTTGTATAGAAAACACACTGTCCATTAGCCCCGAAAATGGCGGGAACACCGTTGAATACTACTAACTTGGAAGGGGTGTGGCCAAACGGGTGGATCTTGTTAGTGATTTTAAACCTTGCACACTCAGCAGCAATTAAAAGAGAGAACTGTGGACTCTGCTCTCAGACCAGCAGACAACAAGAAAGAACTGTTTTGTCTTGGATAGTCACTACCAAAGAGTTTGCACTCCAATAAATCAACAATGCATTCCCCTCCATCAAGGATTTCTGATTGTTTTTCAATGAGCAATTGTAAAAAAAATACATCGTCTATCAGACAGGCAGGAACAACGTTGCATACTACTAAGGTGGAAGTGGGGCAAAAGGGTGGGGCTTATATATGTTTTTTTCTTTTTAAAAGGAAGGGGGCATTGTAGCACCCCTCCCGAGTCTTAAAAAGGCCCCGGGACTCCATTACTCAGGCATCAGTTTAATATAGGTAGGTGCACTTGTGCCCACCCAGGGCACCCACCATGCACCTCATTGAGGGCTGTGGGGGAGGGCACCAGGACCCTGATGCCCAGTTGGTTACCTGCATGCTGCGGAAGTCAGAATTGCTCCTGCCCACAGGGAGCAGCCTTTTAATGCTGCTCCCTCGTGCGGGAGAAATATCTTGATATGCTTTCCTTGCTGAAAAAGTGATAAAAGGCTTTTGTCATTTTACAGTTTGGCGTGGATGGGTCTGTGCTAATTGTATGCTTAAAGACTTTACTGTAGAAATGGCAAAAGACTTTGTCCCCTTCTATCTCAGCACGGATAGCACTGAACTGTCCCCATGGCATTTTTAGATACAGGTAATGACAATGACAGAATGTTGACACTACATCAGTTTTCAGTCTGTTATGTTAGCGATGTTGTCAAGCTTTGTGATTTTTAATTCAGAAAGTTAACATACAGCATGAAATGTATTGATCTGATATTTTAATTTATGTGTGATTTTTGTTTATGATTAAGCACCTCTGTGGGGTGTTCTTTCTATTGTATTATGCCCGCTAAGTCTTAATTTATGCGTAAATGCATTATAAAACGAATTGACCACACCCTGTATCATGTGATCAAGACCTCTTGGTTGAAACGTGTTATGGATTTTTCGCTGGAATAAAATACCTTTGTATAACATTGGTTGGAGTGGCTCGTTTGGCTCTCTAAAATTGAGGGTGTCTTTCTTTGGATATATATATCTATATCTATATCTATAGCTATATATATATCAAAACAAAACTCTTTCAGGCATAGAGTGATGCATAAATTATGCAAAAAAGAAGGTGAGAACTCTGGGTAGTTCTCCAATTTAGGTGGAAAGCAGCTCCTGTTAGAGAACTCTCAACACCAGCGACACTCTAGATCTGCTCACCTCAAATGTCTGTTTTTCTATCAAAGTCTTTAAGCATAGGATTAGCACAGTGCCATTCACGCCGAGATAGAAAAGGACAAAGTCTTTTGCCATTTCTACAGCAAAGTATTTAAGCAAAGGACTAGCACAGTGCTGTCCTTGCCGAGCTCTAAAATGACAAAAGCCATTCATCACTCCAGGCACAATAGGACTTTCTCCTTTTCTATCTCGGCATGGACGACGCTCTGCTCTACGAACTGCCAAAGTTTTCTCCTTATCTTGGTCAACGGAAGCCTTTGTAAAGTAGTTATCTAAATGGCCATTGACACTACACCCAGCCTTCTCAGTCAGCAATTTCCCTGGACTTTGAGCCATCACAATACAGAGTACATACACAACACAATTTTTTAAAAGAGTGGGCCCTGCCTGGCCTCACTCGGTTTCTGATGGCCTCAGAGGGCCCGCCCTTTGCCCGGGCTTAGCCCCGCGCTTCGTCTCGCGCGCGTCCCGCTGCGCGGAATTGGTAGCCTGTTTTTATATCCTCCCAGGCAGGGGGGGTGTTGCCGCTGCGGGAAGAGGCTGCAAGTGTGTCAAGAACTGCCTCGCAGTCCCGCAGCGGTGTGGGCAGGTCCGGCAACACAACCGAAGAGCGGGTGCCGCGACCGGGAACCACCAAGGTAGAAAGTTCGAAGTTAATCCAGCAGCCCGATCCAATGTCCCCAGAGCTGTAGCCGGTGAGTAGCACTATATCAAAGAAGAAAAGGCACACTATCTGTACCTTGCCTCAGGACAGGGCTATCCCCCGCTTTTTTCTTGAAACTGCCCCCACCTTCAGCCAAAAATAAGGGGAAGTTCAATTAATCGGCTCAACAACTTAACGGTCCCAGCAGTAGGTTTAGTTGGTCCAGTTAATGATCCTTACCGCCGTTATCCGGCGTTTCCCGCCGATAACAATTAATAGCTAACATCAACTGCGCAGTGGCCCCTTCACCCACTTCTTACTTTTCATTTCTGCAGCCGCTAAAAATTGAGGTGGGCTATAGGCTAACTCCGGTCAGCTGAGTCAACCTCAAATACAATATTGTTACAATACAGTTTGGTCAGGCTCAATTACAGGCTCACATGCTCACGGGGTTCACGGTGACACGGAGCAGCCTCACTAGAACAAGACCCCACACAGACCTCCACATGGAGCTTACGGCTCACAGAGGTCATACACACCTTCTTGTCAGTTCCTCTCTCCTCGCGGCTCACAGGGATCAGAGGGGTCACGAGGTCGCAAGTGCACAGGCTCGCGGGCTCACTGGTTCACTGAGCAGCCGCACACGTCTTCTTCTCCGCGTCTCTCTCCTCGCGGCTCACAGAGGTCACGGCTCACAGGAGACGCGAGGTCGTGAGGGCACAGGCTCACGGAGCAGACTCACATGCCTTCTTTCTCCGCATCTCTCTCCTTGTGGCTCACGGCTGCTACCCAGCTTACGGTACACAGGGATCGCGGGGTCGCAAATACTCAGGCTCACGGGCTCACAGGCTCATGGAGCCGCTGCACGCGCTGCCGCCGCCGCACACCCCTTCTTCTCCGCGTGTCTCTCCTCGCGTCTCCAACCGGAAGCCAACAAACATCCGGTACTCACAGGTGTGGACACTGAAAAGCTTGTCCCATGGGTCTGAAGTCGGAGCCTGTTCTAAGTTCTTGTTCTTCTGGAATTCTGTAATCAGCCTAACGTTCTCCGTCATCACGTTCATTCGATCATCTCTGGAATACCAGGAACAGTGCGCATAATTCTCGCTCTCTTTGCGGCCATCCTACTACTAATTCTTCTTCTAAAAATGGCTAAGCTCTCTGTGGTAACAACTATGTCAGACAGAATACGCCTCTAGGCCAAGCTACATCAATACTGTAAAAAAACTGAAAAACCTTTCGGCTACCTGCCTCTACTATTATCGGAGCCAGCTACAACATGGCATTTATTTACACTTATGCAATATGCGTACAACCATGATTTGATTGCAAAACTTGCCCATTTGACTGACGAATGGATCTATGCCTTGCCAACATCCCAACAATCGCTCCCGATATCCAGCATGTAATGCATTATCTTGAAAACCATGAACGCGATTGTTCTGGCAGTGGAGGATTGGCGAAAGCAATGCAAAAAGGTATCGTAGACGATAGCAACAATAGCCTCTTTGAACATTATGCATCTCAAGCTGCTGAATAACTCCTGGACTGCAATCTCCAAGACTTGTAAGAAACTCACATTTTTCTTGAATGGATTTTTTCCATCTATTTGTACTTTTTCCTCAAAATGTTTTATTATACACTTTAATCCTACTACTTTGATATAATAACTTTTTAAGTATACTCAGATATTTGAACTCTGTCTTTATTATTGCCCATTACGTCTTCACTCTAACCAGGGATAGGTGATGTATGGCCTATGCAAATACGCTATTTACTTCCTAAATTAGCCCAAACCTGATACCCATTTAGAAAGCACATCTATTCTTTGTGCACACGCCTCTCTGCCTGCCTGTTATTCACAAAGCCCTTTCACACAAATTTACTCAAAATCAGCCTCTGCTCACAACCTGACGATAAAAATGAAAAAGGAACTGGTTGGTACAGTCTGGTAATCGTAAACTACCTTTATTTTCATTATACAATTTATTCATTCATGTCTAACAGCTATTGTGTATGTCACATAGAACTGTAACATATAATGTGCAATTCACCGATGCAGGAGCTTCGATTTGAGTTCTGCAGAAGTGGTTGGAGTTTCTCTCAGCTCGATGCCCTAGCTCTCTACACAAGAATGTTTTTTTGAAACAGCTGAAGACAGTAATGTATGGTTTGACTACAAAGGTACCGAATGTGATTCTCAGAAGCGCAATGTTTGTATTCATCCTCAAAGTTCCAATGTGGGTAGAACTAGTACCAATTCTGACATGCACCACATTGGATCTACTGTACAACAGATTGCTGACTATTCTACTGTTGAGAATTTAGTGTTACAAAAAAGCACTGCCAAGGTACCTAAAAAAGTTTGCTGATTACATTTTGCAATTTCTTTTTTATTTATTTCTTTTCTTAAAGGATACATGTGGTAATCGTATCCTACCTTTATTTTCCTTATAGAATGTAGAGTCATTCAAGTGTAATAGCTATTGTTTATGTCACATGCAACTGTAACCTGTAATATGCAATTCACTGATGCAGGAGCTTACGTTTCAATACAGCAGAAGTGGTTCAACTTTGCATCAGCTGGATGCCCCAGCTCTTGCACCAGTGGGTCCAATTATGGCACTTAAATAAAGACACTTTCTATATAATTTTCAAACTCCATCCCTTTATTACACACAGCCCCTTTCTTAGACACACCTCATTTCACCATTTGTCTTCTGTGGCATTGCAACAATATATTCTTCACGATTATTTCTTTATTCCTGCTTCCTGAAACACTTCATTCGAGACTTCAGACCGGTAGAGGTGAGTAGTTTGCTTTCCACTCCCTGTATAGTATAAACGCACATTAACACTACTTACACAGGTATGCTACAGCAGCCAGTATCCTACAGCACCCACATCACATCAATTTACAGCAATAAATGTATGACTTACACTCACAGTTTCATCCCGAGTTCTCAGACCGGTACCAGTGAGTAGTTTGCTTCCCACTCCCTCTATACGCTAAACGCAAACTAACACCACCTGCACACATATGTTACAGCAGCCAGTATGCTATACCGCCCAGAGCACATCAGTTTACAGCACTCAGCTCACAGTTTAGGTGCACGGTTTCATCCCCGAGTGCACCAGTACCTCACCTCTGCACCATCTCACTCTAGACAAAACAGCACTTTCACACCGATAAGGGTAAATATTTTGCTCCTGCCAGTATGCTACAGAGCACTCAGCTCAGAGTTTAGGCACACACTTTCATCCCCGAGTGTACCGGCACCTCACCTCACCACCATCTCACAGTGGGCAAAACAGCACTTTCACACTGGTAGGGGTAAATACTTCGCTTCGGCCAGTATGCTACAGCGCCCACAGCACATCAGTTTACAGCACACGCTTTCATGCCCGACTTTACCGGGTCCTCACCTCAACACCATCTCACTCTAGGCAAAACAGCACTTTCACACCGGTAAGGGTAAATACTTTGCTTCTGTCAGTATGCTACAAAGCACTCAGCTCACAGTTTAGGCACACACTTTCATCCAGGAGTGTACCGGCACCTCACCTCAGCACCATCTCACAGTGGGCAAAACAGCACTTTCACACCGGTATAGGTGAATACTTTGCTTCACACTCCCTCTATAGCACACCCTAACCACCCTACAGAACTCACAGCGCTCCTACCCTCCTCTTTCCCACTTTTTTCTCCCTTTTTCCCCCATACTCACATCAACGGAATCACAAAATGGCGGCCAACTTTTCCTAGTTGCAACGGCTCGCAGCCAATCAGCAGCAAGCTTGTGCTCGTAACGCCTCAGCCAATCAGATGGCAGCAGTCCAAAATATTGATATCTGTAAATGTTGATATTTCTCAAAAACGACGGAATGGATTTACACCAATCAAACAAATGCGTGCTTTCTGACCAAGACCCTTCTCCTTGCCACATTTGGGGTAATTCAGTTCACCCGTTCAACCTGTAGCCTTGTCTAAAGTTTCCTATGGAAATTAACATGGAGAAAAAACGTTTAGGCACCCCCTTTTTTCTCGCCCCCCCTTGACAAATTACCCCCAAACTTTCAACATAGGAGCTGATATGAACAAATAATTTGTTTTGAAAATTTCATAACGATTCATCAAACGACGCCAAAGTTATAAGCAAAACAAAAAAATTTCTTCCTATGGAAATTCGGTCCTAACCATACCTACCTACTGGTGACCGCCAGTAGGTGGTATATATGTATATATATATATATATATATATATGTATATATTTACTCCAACTTGTCAACAACGTGCATGCAGCACAGACAGGTGCATGGATGACAGAATAACGCCAGAGACAGACTTCTTCTATCCAAGTGTTTTTTATTCCATTAAATCCGTGAAGTGGTGCAGCCTCAGACGCGTTTCGGGCACTGGCTGTGCCCTTGCTCACTGATGACAAACGGGTAAGCTCCACAGTGTTAAATACAGGCAATCACAGCGCACCAAAAAATCATAATTGTAAACTGACATAGACAGAGGACTGGTGTTACAAACTGGCCCGTAGGTCGTGTGGAAAGGACTCGCCATTTTGCAATGTGGTGTTAAACATCATATGCAACAATTAAATTATAACCAATTCATCTAAAACATTACAACTGGCTGAAATTACCAAATGAAGTACTCTATGCTGTACCTTGTCAAACAATGAGACGATATGTATTTCACCAAATTGAGCCATCGGCAAGTATATGGGAAAACATATGTAACCTACAATGTTACAACAGTTGGGCAGTGCATTCTGCTTGTTTCATCAAATGCTTGTTAACTCATATGCAAGGATAGAAAACCAAACATTGAAAATTCTCGCTCGTAATGTACAAATACATATCATTAAAAAATCGAGAATTAAGATATATTTTTCAGCGCTGCTGGTATAGCTTTTTCCACCAAGTTCAAATGCTTTCAGCGAAACATGCACTCTTATTAAAGTGCAATGTGCATATGTAAACATTATTCATGTAAACAGTAATATATTGCAAACTAATCCAACTAATCTACTTATTAAAGTGCATAGTGCATATGTAAACAATAATGTTGTAAACATCATTATAGTGCAAACTGGTCCATGCAATGAAGCTTCTACATGTACAAATACAGATTATCATTCTTTAGACTGCACTGCTTCTCCCAAAATTGTCTGCCTGAATTAAGAACCAATGTCCTGCCCATAGTCTTTGCCATATCCTGATTATTGTTGCATATGACAGAAAAGCATCTTACATAATAGCATAAATGCTTGCTTTAGACAGACTATATTTCCACTGGCCGGTGAGTCCCTCCTCCTATCGCGCAATGCGTGATTTTTGAGTGCTCGCGTATCAAGTGGTGCTTAAAGTGCTGTAGGCTAGTGAATTGAAAGACTATGTTAACTATAAAAAACTATTAAAGAAAATTGTGAAGATCCTCCCCCATGTTGAGGCCCCCCGGTGCCTTGGTATTCAGTTTAATAATGTATTTAGACTCTGGTTGTCTGAGACATTTGTCTTTGTCTTCGCCCCTTTTGGTTTGTGTAACTGCATCTATCACAAAGTATTTTAAACGTGACAGGTTCTTACCATGTGTTGTCTGAAAATGCTGTGCCACAGGGTAAGTCTGATCTGCATTCACTATGGCCCTTAAGTGTTGCAAAATTCGTACGTGGACAGGATGTTTCATACTCCCCACGTACATTAAGTTACAGCTACATCTTAGCACATATACCGCATATTCAGTACGGCAAGTGTAATGGGCTTTTAGGGATGTTGGGGTGTCATCAAATGGGGTAATAAAGGTGGATGTGTTCACCCCAAAAGTGCAAGCCCTGCAGGAGCTACACTTAAAAAATCCTTTCCGGGGAGTTAACCAGATACTAGTTTTCATTATTTCTGGGCTGCTGGTAACTAGGTCATTGCGCATAGAAAAAGCGCGTCTGAACGTTAAGGTAGGGGCCTCAGGCATTATCTCTTTTAGCACCTGTTCCGTCATAATGATTGGCCATTGTTGTTTCATAATTTTCGTGATCTGCTTGGCCTGACGGCTGAATCCTGTGATAAATCTGATTTCGTCCCTTACAGTGCATGTGTTCATGGTTTGTGATTCCTTTCTATTAGGGTCCAGATGCGCTAGACGATTGTGCAAGTTGGCCTTTGCCATAGCTGCATCTAGTTTTTTAGTGTTGTAGCCCCTTGCCATTAATCTAGTCTTGGCTTCTTGTTGGTGTTGGTCCCTAAGTGCTGTAGTACTGCACGTTCGATGGATTCTGAGAAATTCCCCATAGGGGATACTAATGATTGTATGGCGTGGGTGAAAACTGCCTGCATGTAAAATTGTGTTCCCCGATGTACTTTTTCTGAATAGGCTAGTAACTATTCTGTTATTTTGTATGCATGCATGTACATCTAGGAAATTGGCCTCACTCGCACTAATGCTGGCTGTAAACCTCAAGTTCAATTCATTGTCGTTGATATTTTCTACAAATTCAGTAGCTTGTTGCATAGTGCCACGTCAAAAAATAAAAACATTGTCAATATAACAGCAATATTTTATGACATGTGTGGTCCAACTGGCTGCAAATTGCACCCTGAGAACATGTTCCTCCCACCAGCCTACGTGGAGCCCCACGTAGTTGGGGGAGAAACATGCTCCCATGGTAACGCCCCTCTTTTGTCTGAAGACCGTGTTGTTAAATAAAAACACATTGTTATATAAGCATTTTTCAACCATCTGTAACAACATGTGATTGTGACGGTACATTTCAACGGGGCGTTTGTCTAAAAAATATTTCATTGCCCTCATGCCATCCACATGATCAATGCTGGTATATAGCGTTGCAATATCCATAGTCATGAACAATAAATCATCAGACCATATCCACTGGTTTAGTAAAAATAAGAACTCCGTTGTATCCTTTATATAGGCCGGTAATGCTGTCACGAACTCTTGAAGATGGAAGTCAATGTACTTAGAAGTATTTTCAAACATGCTATTGATTGATGAAACTATGGGCCTTCCAGGCACTGGAAACTCTTGTTTATGAACTTTGGGGATAAAGTAAATGTTGGGGATTGTGGGATGCTCTTTATGCAAAAATTTATAATCGTCCCTCGAAATTAAGCCATCAGGTTTCCATTGGTTCAGATCGTCTCTATAGTTGTCTTGAATTTGTTTCACTGCTTTCATGTCAATCTTAGAGTAGCACTGTTCGTCATTCAAGTGACGGAAAGCCTCCTCCATATATTGTTTTTTACCCCACACAACGATGTTACCCCCCTTGTCGGATTGGTTGATCACTATAGAATCATTGTTCCTCAATTTTTGCATGAGTTTTGTGTATTGTCTCATTTTGTTACCAGGGGGTATGCGGGTTTTGATGGTTTTCACATGCAGTTGCTTAATCTCTTCAATTACCCGATCTGCATAGATGTCAATCGCATCCCTTGGCATGCTTGGGATGAATGTAGATGATGGCTTAAATGGGCTTTTGGACGCTAGGCCCAAATGAATACCTCCCCTTTCGGCTGTTTCCTGTGTGTTGCAGGCTTCGTTATCATCATCTTGCAAACTATGCATCGCACGCATTAAATTTATATCCTTTATTTGTAATCCACTTAGCTAAGGGTTTTTTTTCGTGCTCAAACTCTTTTTTGCCTCCAAACTTGTTTTGATAGAGTAATATTTCCTGAGCTTGACTTTACGGATGAATTTAAATGTATCAATTCGTGTGTTGCAATAATCAAAGTTACTTTCTGGGCAGAAATAAAGGCCCAAAGACAGTGGTTGTTTTTCTGCCTGGTTCAATTCGATTTCGGTTAAATTGATAATGGTATTTTCATCCATTACTTTTTGTTCTGCCAAAATCGTTTCTTCTGTTGCCTTCCTTTTGGCTTGGGTGCATTTCCGGCGTTGTCGTCTTCTTGAATTCCTCTTTGTTTTGTTGTGCATTCTGGTTTCTCGGACTCAGGGAGGATTTTCTTTGCATTCTTATATATTCTATTTCTTCCGCTAAAGTGAGTTGGCCCATATCCCCTCGTTTTGAACCGGGGATACTGTCATCTGACTAATTTTCGCTAGGAACCATGCTACCATCCGTTCCTGACGCGTTTGAATCACTCATGGCTGTTTCAACATTTCGTGCAGCCGGAGCTTGTTTATTGATTGCCCCTCCTCTCTGTTTATGCATGTGATCGAATTTGCGAGCAAAGGTGTAGATCTGACCAAGCTCATAGTCCTGCTGGTCCCGAACAAATTTATAAGCCTTTCACGTTTTGATCACATCTTCTTGTTTTTTTAGACAATCTTTCATGTCTTTTGTGGCTTTATCAATATAAGCTTTGTCTTTAGCATACTGCTCTTTAGCCAATTCTTCCTTTATGCGGGAAATTTCTTCAAGATTTTTTTGTCTATCAATTTTCGCATATTTAACAAGTAAACACACTAGCCTCATGGAGGCTTCCTGGTTACTCTCCGCCCAGTCCTTGAGTAATAGGGGGTTGGGGTTCTCGAAACTTGGGACGAGCATAATGCGGAGGCCTCGAGGTACCCTTCCAACCTCGTGATACTTCTCTAATGACCTTATATCCCACCATTTTGTGAGTTCACTTCAGCTATTTTTTTCTAGCCCTTTCATTAATGTTTTAACATCCCCAGCTGCTGTATTCTTACTGGTACTGGCTCCTGGCCCCACTTTCAGTCAGTTGAGAAATAATTCTTCAAATGCTTCCTCTCTTTCCCGTTCTTCGGACATTGCAACACTTGTAGTTGTTACGGATGATATATTCAAACATGCGGCTATGTGTTTTCTTTAGAATAGCCCTCTGCTGTCTCTATCGGCACCTCCCCAACCTGCGTATTAGTCACTTTTAAGTCTCTCACCGTTGGTGCTGCTTCCGGGTTCCGTCCTCCGACTCTCGCCTGGGCAGATCCAACTTGGTGTTCAACTGACCGAATTCGTGACTTGCAGGGTGCCAGCTTCTGTTGCTCCTTGTCGAAACAGGTACTCCTTGGTTGGTCCGTTTGGCAGTTGGTATTCTTGGTGGTGGAGGGGTCCACGAGAATCAGGAACCGACCAGTCCCGATATAAATTTACTCCAACTTGTCAACAACGTGCATGCAGCACAGACAGGTGCGTGGACGACAGAATAACGCCAGAGACAGACCAAGTGTTTTTTATTCCATTAAATCCGTGAAGTGGTGCAGCCTCAGACGCGTTTCGGGCACTGGCTGTGCCCTTGCTCACTGATGACAAACGGGTGTATATATGTATGTATATATATATATATATATATATATATATATATATATATATATATATATATAACTTTCTCCGCGTCAAGTTAGCAGCAATCCTTCTTCAAACAACGAACCACGGACACAGACCAGAAGGTAGTGCAATTCAATTTATTGTTCCTTATATATATATATATATATATATATATATATATATATATATATATATATATATATATATATATATATATATATATATATATATATATATATATATACACTTCACAGTCCTGTTCCGCTGCCTCAAACCAGGACCAAGATCCAATCTGCCACAACGGAATCACCAGGTACAGACCACTCCACAGCGCAAAGGTGAGATTCAAATGGTTTATTCACACGAACTCGCCAGCATGACGCGTTTCGGTCACTACACGGTGACCTTGATCACATGACGAACAAAACCAATAATACTGCTTATAAAGGGTTTACCAATCAACACAAAGGGGGCGGGAAAATGATAGAAACTGAGAAAACACTAGATGCACAGCATCCGTAGTTGAAAACAGACCATTATTGACAATGCATACAACTGATTATGTATAGTCTAGAAATTGATCTCAATATTCATATGTACAATCTATGTACAATGTATCAATTTACAGTGCGATCTTAGACTTATTAATTTACAATATATACAAGTAAATCATTCATTGTTGCTGTTTTCTAATATTTACAAACACAAAGAAGATTCGACATCCCAACTCTGTGAATGTCAGATGGTAATGCACAATCGTGTTAATTCTTTGCTAGACCCGCTCACAAAACAGTGCTGATTGAAAAAAAGGGACCCCAAAAGTGACCACCTAGTGTAATTAATTAAAAGACAAAATCAAGGTGCGATCTGAACCAGCCTAAGATTCAGATAACTGATCAAAATTTTTTTTTTTTTTTTGATTCATATGTGGCTTGATAATTCATACAAAAAACAAACTGGTCATAGGATATAAAAAGGAATGCTCATGCCCCACCATGTTGTACCCTATTAGGAGGTTTACATGTACGGGGGTTAATATAGAGGATCACCCAGGTCCTACATACTGAATGTGACTCAAGTGCTCAGCAAGTTGGTACCCCATATTTAAATAAAACATATTACTTAATAGATTTTATTGTGAGGGAACAAATTAGGACATAGTGCCATAATAATATCATCCCCAAGGATACCGTAACATTCTAAACTGGAATTTGCTAACTTAGACGGTACACACAAATTTCAAATTTGAATCAAATATTTACAACCAATATTCAATAAATGATGTGCAAAGAAAAGAATGATCCTATGATGGGGGACATATCTTACAGACAGTGATAACATGCACAGATAGTGATGTTATACTTGGTAGATATAGTGGACAAAGAAATCACCTCAGCTTCGAAATACACAGTATAAATATGTGTTACTCTCCAGATCATAATCTGGCTGGTGATTTGAATAGGGGGGACTGAATGCTACTGGAACTACGGCCGACAAGGCCAAATATTTTGCCCAGATGTTATAAAAAACAATGAAGGTCCTCTCCCGTGTTCAGTCCATTTGGAATCCTCGTATCTAACAGTAAGATATACTTACTTTCCAACTGTCTGAGGGATTTCTCCCTATTGCCCCCTCTAATGCTCTTAGGGACACCATCAATAATGAAGTAGCTATGGTGATTTACATTTTTCTGATGGACCAAACCAAAATGACGAGCCACAGGATATTTGTCATCTGCATTAACTATGGCCCTGAGATGCTGGAGTATTCGATTGAAGGCCTGTAGTTTAGTGCTGCCAACGTACCTGAGCCCACAAGTACATTGGAGCACATAAACTACAAACTCGGACCGACAAGTATAGTGCCCCCTGATGGTGGTGGGAGATAAATCAAATGCAGTTTTATACTCCTGGGTGGAAACCCCGAATTTACAGGCTCTGCAAGATATGCACCTATAGAAACCTGACCTTTCAAACAAACCCTCCTTCTTAGGGATGACCTCTGGGCTAGATCTTACCAAGGCATCCCGCATTGAGGGTGCCCTTCTGAAAGTTAATAGTGGCTCCTCAGGTAATAAGGGTGCTACAGTGATGTCAGTTTTTAATAAAGGCCAGTGTTTTCTAAGGATGCCTCTCAATTTTCTTTCCTCACTATTATACGTAGTGATCATGCCCATCCTCTCAGGGATCTCAGATGCTGCTTCCTGTCTTGTCCTAATTGCTGTGGTCGAATTTAGGTACTCTGCTCGGTTGAGCTCAGTAGCTTTATTCAAAGCTTCCCTGAGAGCCGTAGTCTGATAGCCTCTAGCCACAAATCTTTTAAAAGCTTCTGTTTGGCACTTTATCAGGTCATCCTCTGAGCTACAAATCCTGCGAATACGCAGGAATTCCCCGTACGGGATACTTTTCACGAGGTGACCTGGGTGAGCACTACCAGCGTGCAAAATAGAATTGCCAGCTGTGGGCTTTCTATGGAGTCTGGTCTGGAGTTTCCCGTTCTGGACATAGATCTCAACGTCCAGAAATTGGATTTTATCCTTACTGATTTGTGATGTAAACTTGAGGTTGAGCTGGTTCTCATTGATCACTCTAACAAATTCAGTGGCTGAGTCCACAGATCCCCTCCACACCATACAAATGTCATCAATAAAGCGCCAAAAATGAGATATTCTGTTTTGAAATTTGGCCGCCAGTGACCCCATGAGGACATGTTCCTCCCACCACCCTACATGAAGACATGCATATGTGGGGGAAAAACACGCCCCCATGGCCACTCCTCTTAGCTGCTGGTATACCTCTTTGTTGTAAAGGAAGTAATTGTTATTTAAACAGAGCTCCAACATTTTTAAAAGCATGTTACTGTGTTGGCTAAAGGCAATGTCACGCTTACTCAGAAAATATTTTACAGCATTCAGTCCATCATGATGAGCTATGCTAGTATAGAGAGAGTCTATATCTAGCGCTATCAGTATTGATTCATTGTCCCATAACACATCATTTATTTTTGACAGAAAATGTCCAGTGTCCTTGATGTACGAAGGTAATGATTCCACAAATTCATGAAGAAAATGGTCTACGTAACGTGAAACAGACTCTAACAAGCTGCCCTGGGCCGAGATAATAGGACGGACGGGCACTGGAGTTATTTGCTTGTGAATCTTCGGTATTAAATAAAAGAAAGGGTTTATAGGGAACTCATTTTTCAGGAATGCAAGCTCTTGTTTACTTAACAATCCCTCACGCCTCCATTCATTCAGATCTTTGTGCACTTTATCCTTGAGGCGCAAGATGTCAATAAAGTTGCTTTTCCTGTAACAGGATACATTGCTTAAATGTCGTTTCGCTTCAGCCATATATTGATCTCGAGGCCAGATGACAGTGTTGCCTCCTTTGTCCGCTTTATTTATTATGAGATTGGAATCACTCCTCAATTTCTTCATGAGTTTACTATATTGTTTTTCCATATATCTCATACGTCTGTTCTTGCGAGTGGTATTATGTTGTAGTTTTTTCAATTCTTCTACCACCATGTCCCCAAATGCATCTATGTTATCCTTTGGCATTATAGGACAGAACGTTGATGGTGGTTTGAAGTTGGTGGCACAAGGAAGATTAGTCGCAATACCAGCACTTCTCAGGTTTTGCTGTGTCGCCCCGGGCATAAAGTCCTCTTCCAATGCCAGTTCTTGTGCTACCACCAAAGCTTTAGTGTCAGAAATAGAAAATTTCCTGGAAGGTTGAGTACCACTGACAATGTCGGAGGCTTTGGAATGCGCATTGGACAATTTGAAATGCTTTTTGAGTTTTAATTTTCGTATAAATTTGAATACGTCCACCCTGGTCTGTACATAGTTGAATGAATTTTTAGGGCAATATGACAGACCCAGGGACAAAAGTTGTAATTCAGCTTTGTCCAATTCAACGTCAGATAAATTAATAAGAGTGTTGCTCTCCAAATTATTAATTACCTGATCTTTGCTGCTACAATTATCTGATACCATGGAAGTCGTGGATAAAGTGGGTGGAAGGGAAGTGGGAGATTCTACCATTTCTTTCCTTTTCCTCTCCCTCTCTTTGGTTTCCCTTTGGCGCCTGCATCGTCTCCTTGCGCTGCGCTTTTTGTTTGCTGCTGCTCGTTTATCTTTCGTTGTTGCCGGGTTTGTGGTCGCAAAGTTTTGAATCTGTCCTCGACCATAAAACCCAGTTCCTCAGAAGGTGTGTATTTTGTGGGCACCGGACCCATGTTGGACCCCCCTGCGATGTTATCCTCAGACTCACTGCCACTGGTGACTGAGCTCATTTCAGGTTCTGACAATTCCACCACTTGATTGCTGCTTGTACCTTGCGCCGTTACCTTCTGTGCCATCGCTTGTCTTTTAACATTGTCGAACTTGCGGGCAAAAGTGAAAATTCTACCAGTCTCATAGTCTTGTTTGTCGCGTGCAAACTTATATTGTTTCCGCGTGCTGATAGTTTCCTGATGTTTGGCAAGTCTAACCTCAATTTCCTCTCTTGTCTTTTTAATTAATTCCTGATTTTTTTTCAGTTTCCAGTTCTTTGTTCAAATTTTCTATTTCCTGCAAGATTTCATTGCGGTCAATTTCAGCATATTTGATCAGTAGGCTGACCATGTTCATTGAAGCGTCAAGGTTTCCTGTTGCCCATTCTTTTAACATTAGAGGGTTGGGATTTTCAAATGATGGTGCAATCAGAATCCTCAACCCCCTAGGGACACGACCCACTTCTTGATATTTTTGCAAAGACCATTTTTCCCACCATTTTGTGGTTTCCGTTCTAAGAAGTTTTTCCAGTTTTTTTAGTTTGCTTTTCAAATCCACGCTCTCATTTTTCTGTGTCACAAGTTCATTTCGCTTATTAGGAGTGGGTAGATTGTCAAACATTGCATCGGCTAGAGCCTCCCGGTTTCGTAAGGCTTCTGCCGGCCTGGCCATGGTGCGCGTGAAAAACCTATAAACTTTTAGATAACCGGTTGCAGAAGAATTGCGCGCAACCGGCAATCGTGTTATAAGCGCGTTTCCTTTCTCCCGTCAATTGGCAAGATTGCTATTGAATTCAGCAAAACAATCCCAGTCCGCTGGCTTACCACAGAAATCCGCCGGCGGCGTCTCCTCGGTGTCCTCCGACCCTCAAGGGACTCACGAACGGCGGCTCCAGGTATTCCAGCTCAATGGGTTTTCTGAATGCCTGACGAGGGGCTGTCGGCTCACAATACTCCTTCCGGGTCAATTGCAAGAATGCTTCCGCTTTGGATCGCAGAAACCGATATATATGTATATATATATATATATATAACCCAGTGGCAGTCACCACTGAGTAGTTATAGTTAAGTAACTCAAAAGGTCTCACACAGTGTGAGATGAATCTCGAATCCTCCCAAAACGCTGAAGCGTGTTGAATGAAGTAAAATCAAATAAACAACCAATGTTGGGAAAGCTTAAATGAACGATGGAAAAGTCAAAATAAAGTTACTGCATTATTGCAATGTTATTGAACAGTTTAATATGTACATGTCATTCATAAATGCGGTGCTCTTCATCTGGGGTAATGTCTGTAACAGATGAGAAAGATACAGGGGATGTAGCGCGAAATGAGGGCTAGCAATGTCAATCAATATAAGTGAAAATTGCATGGCGATCTGAAGTAAGGAAAAGCTGTGTAGAGATGGTAAAATCGTGTTGCTACCTAAGTAGGTTAATAACGTGTGACAAATAATACAGTGAACATGCCCAATATTTGTACTGCGTGCCTGAGATCAATATGTGCTTACAAAGTAAAATCGGTGGATAAACTCACATTGTGAATTAAAAACCACTGAAAGTGGCCGCGTCCAAATCGTAGAACACAACGTGGCTTTGGAACAAATTAGAATGCATGTCACCAGTGCGGGCGTAAGAAAGTGAAACGGAAGATTAAATAGAATTAACGGTGAAAAAAGCCTGTCGGCTGTGCGCAACAGTTAGTAGCGGAAGAATCCGACATGGTGCAGAAAAGTTTACCGCAAGCATGAAAGTGACGTGCTGAAGTCACGAACGCAAGTAAAGCAATGGTGTTTGCCGTGCGCGAAAGCGGCATTAACAGGGTAATAAACACAGAAAACGGTGCAAAACAAATATGATAGAGAGTGGGCTGAGGAAAGTGAATGTTCGGCCCGACTCGGGAGAATAAAGTTATGAAAAGAAAAAGAAGGAAGAAGCAGAGCATAAGCATGTGAGAAAGAATGGGGAAAACAAACAGTAATCAGAACACAACCTTTAAAAACAAGGAAAGCGGGGAAAAAACAATCGATAATCAAACACTGTGAATCATATACAGAAATAAGATTATATATAAACAATGACATAAAATAGCAGGATATGTGTGGGAGGTAAACTGTGAAGTAAAGGATGTCTGAAAAAAGGTGAGAAAGGCAAACCAGAGATAGTAACAGACATAGAATGGGGGTCAGTAGGACTGATTAGAGTGACGTAAGGCCGGGAAAGGAAGGAGAAAGTAAATAGTAGGTGTGCATGTCAGTAACCATAGCTCTAAAGAAGGTAGAGAGATGACCATAGGATAACAAGAAGGGTAATGACTTAATTATCAGCATTAGTGAGAGTGTGAAGGTGAAAAATGAACTAAAACAAGGATAAGAACGAAATACACAACAAACATACGAAGGTGGGCAATGGGTAACAGAGGGGGTCAAAGCATAGTGGTCAACAAGTACTTAATGGCATCTTATAAGTAACAGCTGTATTCTAGCCTTTCATTGAAACCCTTCGGGTGAATTGAATTTAATTTGTGCATCCAATAAAGTTCTCTTTGAAGAAGGAATTTCTTATTGTCTCTGCCTGCGACTTTGTTCACGACTTCCAGAATCAGGAAACGCAACTGGCTGACGTTATGGGAATGGTTAATGAAGTGTGCTGCTACGCAGGACTTTACATTCTTAGTCCGGATATTACTGCGATGTTCAGTTTAATTGAATTAGTTATAGTTAAGACCACATGTCATCCTTCCTGGAAAAGTCCCATAACCTGAATTCCCCATTCTTTTTTGAATAATAAATTTGGACACTGCTACAGCCCAAACGTCGGAACAGAATTACACCAAATTTTGCAGAAAGCTAGATTTTGGTACAGAAACAGTGCCTTTTGGTGTAAATCCGTTTAGTAGTTTTTGAGCAATTAAAGCTCAAAAGAATTGCACATTTTACACTTAGAGGATCTTTGTGGCCGACAGATCTCATGGTGAGATCTGATTGGCTAATACCAAAATCAACACGGATGTGGCAGAAACCATCAGTCCTAACCCCTCGAAAAATTCTTTAAAAAAGGCATAAGTGGGACATTTTTTGTAATTTAAAATGTTGCCCCAAATTTGAAGAGGGTCTGCATCAAATGTTTAAAAAAGGGCAGGCTCCTACCCTGATAATAAAAAAAACCTGGGATGCGTTGCGGCCCAGGGGTGCAGCAAATAGTGCTTTTGAGGGGAGTGATGCGTGCGTGCCCCCCTCCCCGAATCTCAGGAAGATGATTGTGAAGCCCATTCCTGAGGGGCTTGGTGTAAAATAAGGGGAGAAGGTGTGCGGACCCCATCCCCGAGCCTTAATAGACCCGGGGACCCCATTCCCCAGGAACGAATGTCATAAATAAGGACAGGGGGCGCGCCCCCCTCCGAGCCTTAATAGTCCTCAGGGCCCAAATCCCCAGGGGTTGAATGCCACAGCAAACGGTCAGGGGGGCTACATGGGCCAACTCACTGAACCAATCCCTGGTGTCGGCTCAATTACTATGTCCACTCCCTGGACACAGTAGTTTGTCTGCCTGCATTAGGCTAGTGGGAGCATACAAAAACAACTGCTGAAGCCAGGCGGGAGGAATGGCAGCTTCAGAAGTACCCAGGACGGTTGCTTGCAGGGAGCTTACTGTTTGGTGGGTGGCCCGCTCCCCTTAATTAAATGGACAACCCCCCACTGTGCACGGTTGAAGGCCAAAGACTGTGCACTGTAAGGGGTTCTAAAATGTTACTTTAAGTTTTAAAAAAAAGTAGAAATTCACAGAAAAAACAAAAGTTAAAGTAATGTTATAGTTCCGTGAAAATGTCTGTGAAAACGTAAAGCTTTACAATAAAAAACTCTCAAATTTACCAGTTATAGTTATCTCAAGTATCTACGCACTCTCGCCAAGCACTGTTAATTACTCCACATATTACATCATTAATGACATCTTCAATGAGATCATTGATAATATCTCTAACAATTGCAATGAAATTATTGATGAGAAAACTGTGCATGGCAGGGGTGCTGGAATGCCGGCCTGGTCCTTATGAATCAAAGGAGGAATTCAACACACACACACACACACACACATCTATACTACTATAATAAAGCAAGAACTTTGAACCTTTGAGGCGGGTAAACTCGGGAACCACAGCGCCAATCCACACACCCGATACATCATTGGAATCGTGAGGGTCTGCAGATGGACATAGGCTATATAAATAAAAAAAAACAACGTTATTTAAAAAATTTACGATAAAAAAAAGTAGTCCCTTGGAAGTAGCGCCAGCCGTGTGCACTAACGACGTGCGTGCTGACATCAGCGTGGGGAGGAGCGGCGGCCAGGAGAGCGGGGAGGAGCGGTAAAGTTTGCAGAGGCTGAGGAGCGGCGGCGCCCGCGGTGGGCTTGCAGCGTGGAGCGGACAGGAGCGGTGAAGTTTGGCAGCGTGGAGCGGACAGGAGCGGTGATTTAGCAGCTTGGAACGGACAGGAGCGGTGAATTGAGGAGCGGCGGTGCCCGCAGTGGGCTGAGGTAAGTGAGTGTGGGGTTGCAGCGTGCAGGAGCGCGGGGAGGAGCGGTGGTGTTTGAGAGCCTGAGCGTGAGGAGGAGCGGTGATGTTTGAGAGCCTGATTGCTCTCGGACAACGTCGGGACGGGCTGCTAGTGTATATATATATATATATATTCACTGAAAAAACCATAGGTTATAGACCATATATAGTTAGGAATTCGCATTTACAAAACCTTATTTTACTCACACAAAACCATTGAAATTCCATATATAGTTAGTTGCACTAACTATATATCGCGCACCCGCAATCCACTGCTGATGATGTCACATATTACATCATTCATGACATGGTCAGTGACATCACTGATGACATCACTGATGACATCACTGATGACATCTCAAATGACATCACTGATGACATCACTGATGACATCTCATTTGACATTACTGATCACATCACTGATGATATCATTCATGTGATAATACGATGAACCTCTTCAGACTCTAATATAACCTTAGATACAATCAGTGTAAACAGACACTCACAGACTGTCACTCATCCATGGAGTTACTCATACACCTAGTCAGTCATGCAAAGAACCAATCACACCTCCATTTCCTCAACTATACAGTTATACAAACTTTACTTATTCAAACATATACTAACACATATTTACTCTCTTATACAATCCCTGATACAAGTTCACAATGATCCATACAGCCACTCACACATTCACTGGCTCTTATGCACAGTTATTTATATATGTCAACTCTCACATGTACTGTGTTTTACATATGTACTTACTTTGACATGTAGCACTGAGATATCCATTCACTCACCAATACACTCATGCACACAGTCAACCGCCCATACAGCTGTTTCCACATGCACTTTTGAAACCATACATCTAGTGAATCAACTGCTCACACATCTATGCACAGAGTCATACACCTCCCAGCCACCCACACACACACTCAGTCTCCCATACAAATACTTGGGCAACCAATCAATAACCCATATAGTTACTCATATAGCTACTTATCAACACATGCAACAGTTTACAGAACAACAGACATAATGATGCACAAATTAAGACAGTTTAGTCACTAACCCATGCACTCAGTGAGACACATTTAATCACTCACTCATACAGTCAGTCATGCACCTACTAAATCCTTCATCCAGACACTTATACATCCACTCATTCTTCAATATGTAAGACATATTTTAACTTTACAGAAACATACAGTCACTGGATGTTGTCATCAGTGATGTCATCAGTGATATCATTTGAGATGTCATCAGTGATGTCATCAGTGATGTCACTGACCATGTCATGAATGATGTAATATGTGACATCATCAGCAGTGGATTGCGGGTGCGCGATATATAGTTAGTGCAACTAACTATATATGGAATTTCAATGGTTTTGTGTGAGTAAAATAAGGTTTTGTAAATGCGAATTCCTAACTATATATGGTCTATAACCTATGGTTTTTTCAGTGAATTTTCAAGGTTTTGTAAATGCTAATTCCTAACTATATATGGTCTATAACCTATGGTTTTTTCAGTGAATTTTCAAGGTTTTGTAAATGCTAATTCCTAACTATATATGGTCTATAGCCTATGGTTTTTTCAGTGAATGTATATATATATACATACATATATAAACATATATCATCTGTATATCTATATAAATACAAACATAAATGCATGCATACATATACTTATATGCATACAGATGCATGTTATTTACATGAAAGTTGAAAAAACACTAATAAAAGCAAAGCTAAAAAGCCACCTCATTACAAACAGAATGGCTTTAACTTAAACAAGGGCGAGATCTATTGCATTTTCAATGCTTGTTTACTTTGGTTCCATCAAGAAGGCATTCAGATGTGTCACACATTTGCCATAAATTCTGAGTGTTAGCACTCTAGTTGCACATTAGATCACTGTAGTAAAGGTACTGCTCACCAGGGACGTCTGCCGCTGGTATTCAAAGTGCATGTTTCAGTCTGCATGTCACAATTTTTTTAATGAAATAGAAGAGGATTTGAGAAGTCACTCAAAATGATCCCTAATTTTTCTTTCTGAAGCACTAATCATACTTTCTATGGCAAAATTAACCCCCTCATGTTGTTCCTTTTTAAATTGAGTGTTTTCAGACTTACCACTTCATTCCAATCAAGATGGCTTCTGGTGTGCCATACTTTTGTCATAAGTAAGACTGCTAGCGCTCTAGTTGTTCTTTAGAACACTCTGGGACATTCTGTCATTGGGCTATACTTGGGGTACATCTGGGTGATATTTGGGCTACATTTAGGCTCTTTTGTCTCTGGTGGCCATCTTGGGAGACTGTATGTCAGAATTTTTTAATGAAATTGAAGAGGGTTTGAGAAGTCACTCAAAATGTGCTCTAATTTTTCTTTCTGCAGCACTAATCATAATTCATATGGCAAAATATACCCCCTCATTTTGTTCCTTTTTAAATTAAATGTTTTAAGAGTTACCACTTTATTCCAATCAAGATGGCTTCAGGTGTGCCATACCTTTGTAATAAGTAGGACTGTTAGCGCTCTAGTTGTTCTTTAGAACACTCTGGGACATTCTGTCATTGGGCTATACTTGGGCTACATCTGGGTGATATTTGGGCTACATTTGGGCTCTTTTGTCTCTGGTGGCCATTTTGGGAGACTGCATGTCAGAATTTTTTAATGAAATAGAAGAGGATTTGAAAAGTCACTCAAAATGTGCCCTAATTTTTCTTTCTGCAGCACTAATAATACCTTCTATTGCATAATATACCCCCTCATTTTGTTCCTTTTTAAATTAAATGTTTTAAGAGTTACCACTTCATTCCCATCACGATGGCTCCAGGTGTGCTATACCTTTGTAATAAGTAGGACTGTTAGCGCTCTAGTTGTTATTTAGAACACTCTGGGACATTCTGTCATTGGGCTATACTTGGGCTACATCTGGGTGATATTTGGGCTACATTTGGGCTCTTTTGTCTCTGGTGGCCATTTTGGGAGACTGCATGTCAGAATGTTTTAATGAAATAGAAAAGGATTTGAGAAGTCACTCAAAATGTGCCCTAATTTTTCATTCTGCAGCACTAATCATACTTTCTATGGCAAAATATACCCCCTCATGTTGTTTCTTTTTAAATTAAATGGTTTAAGAGTTACCACTTTATTCCAATCAAGATGGCTTCAGGTGTGCCATACCTTTGTAATAAGTAGGACTGTTAGCGCTCTAGTTGTTCTTTAGAACACTCTGGGACATTCTGTCATTGGGCTATACTTGGGCTACATCTGGGTGATATTTGGGCTACATTTGGGCTCTTTTGTCTCTGGTGGCCATTTTGGGAGACTGCATGTCAGAATGTTTTAATGAAATAGAAAAGGATTTGAGAAGTCACTCAAAATGTGCCCTAATTTTTCATTCTGCAGCACTAATCATACTTTCTATGGCAAAATATACCCCCTCATGTTGTTTCTTTTTAAATTAAATGTTTTAAGAGTTACCACTTTATTCCAATCAAGATGGCTTCAGGTGTGCCATACCTTTGTAATAAGTAGGACTGTTAGCGCTCTAGTTGTTCTTTAGAACACTCTGGGACATTCTGTCATTGGGCTATACTTGGGCTACATCTGGGTGATATTTGGGCTACATTTGGGCTCTTTTGTCTCTGGTGGCCATTTTGGGAGACTGCATGTCAGAATGTTTTAATGAAATAGAAAAGGATTTGAGAAGTCACTCAAAATGTGCCCTAATTTTTCATTCTGCAGCACTAATCATACTTTCTATGGCAAAATATACCCCCTCATGTTGTTTCTTTTTCAATTAAATGTTTTAAGAGTTACCAATTTATTCCAATCAAGATGGCTTCAGGTGTGCCATACCTTTGTAATAAGTAGGACTGTTAGCGCTCTAGTTGTTCTTTAGAACACTCTGGGACATTCTGTCATTGGGCTATACTTGGGCTACATCTGGGTGATATTTGGGCTACATTTGGGCTCTTTTGTCTCTGGTGGCCATTTTGGGAGACTGCATGTCAGAATGTTTTAATGAAATAGAAAAGGATTTGAGAAGTCACTCAAAATGTGCCCTAATTTTTCATTCTGCAGCACTAATCATACTTTCTATGGCAAAATATACACCCTCATGTTGTTTCTTTTTCAATTAAATGTTTGAAGAGTTACCAATTTATTCCAATCAAGATGGCTTCAGGTGTGCCATACCTTTGTAATAAGTAGGACTGTTAGCGCTCTAGTTGTTCTTTAGAACACTCTGGGACATTCTGTCATTGGGCTATACTTGGGCTACATCTGGGTGATATTTGGGCTACATTTGGGCTCTTTTGTCTCTGGTGGCCATTTTGGGAGACTGCATGTCAGAATGTTTTAATGAAATAGAAAAGGATTTGAGAAGTCACTCAAAATGTGCCCTAATTTTTCATTCTGCAGCACTAATCATACTTTCTATGGCAAAATATACCCCCTCATGTTGTTTCTTTTTCAATTAAATGTTTTAAGAGTTACCAATTTATTCCAATCAAGATGGCTTCAGGTGTGCCATACCTTTGTAATAAGTAGGACTGTAAGCGCTCTAGTTGTTCTTTAGAACACTCTAGGAGGCTGCAGTAGAACACAAAGGAATCAACTGACAGTCTCTGTCCTTGTTGGATGTACATGTTTTACTGAGAATGTCAGACTTCATTTTCACATGACTGAGAAAGATAATGTGAATTTACAGAAAATATGCTTTCAGTTTAGCTTATAGATCCCCTTCCAAACCACTGTGGGAAAAACATGAGATATTAGTTTTCTTTCAAACAATATTCATGATATCACAGCAGAAGGTTTTTTCACATGGTAAAATCACCTTAGAACCCACCACAATTCCTAAAACGAGTATGGTACCATCAACAAATGATTTATAATATAACTAAAGTCCTAAAACCCTCTATTAACTACAATGCTTGTTAATGAGGTGCTATCATGTATATTGGTCCCAAGATGGCTGCCAACACTTCTTGGATGAAGTGCTGACAGCCAATCAGATCAGATGTGTGGTTAGGCTCCGCCCAGATATATATCTTTTTTTGAACCTAAATTACTCAAAATCCACTGGAGCACATATATTGAGACCTAGCAAAGGCACATCGGGCTAACAGTCCCTACAATTTTGCCAAGTTTCGTGCAAATCCATTCAGCCGTTCGAGCTAAAAGTGAGGCCAACCGCCCTATGGAAATTAACATGGGAAAAACGCGTTTTGGGACCCCCCTTTTTTCTCGGCCCCCCCTTGATGAACCCCCCCCCCCAAATTGTCAGGGACTGCTCAGAAACAAAATGTTCCATTTTCCTGAAAATTTCAGCCAATTCCGTCCACAAACGCCAAAGTTATTAGACATAGAATTTTCAAAAATCCCATAGAGAAAAAATCCTAACTATATATACCTACTGGCGACCGCCAGTAGGTAATATATATATATATATATATATATATATATATATATATATATATATATATATATATATATATATATATATATATATATATATATATATATATATATATATATATATATATATATATATCAAGTCCATTGCTCTCTCCCAGGTAGGAAAGAAGCACGACACAGCTCCGGGGACAAACAAAGCTTTATTCTTTTCTGAGCACAAGGTAGGTGAAGTCACGAAACGCTTGGGCAGACGCGTTTCAGCCATCCATTTGGCCTCATCAGTGCCAGTTCCATGGGCTTCTCGATGTTGCTGAGAACGGAGCGATGTTTGTTGGTAATGAGACCACTCCCAGTCAGGTGGTCACTTGCTCCTCCTCCACTATGTGATTGAAACTTGCCTCGTGCCGGCCCATCTTACAGGTGCATGCTGGTCTTGGGAGTCCGAATAGAAGCCATATACAGTGATAGGTTGAACTGACACCAGGTGATGCCCCAATTTCCATCGGATTCAGTCGCCCAGAACAGTCGCCATTACCTGGAAAAGTTCCGCCTTTGCGTTTGTCCCCTTATCAGGCAAACAATGTTGCCTACTCTCTCCCCTACAGTTCTTATTGCAGCAGAACCGTCGGGGGGGCGCCGCGTTTGTAGTTAATACGTAGTCCAAGTTTGTTGCAGGTATAACGCGGTGCACCAGACCGAGAGGGTGTGTCGTTTACCAGCGCCTGCTTGCCGGCTTAAACACCAAGTCCATTGCTCTCTCCCAGGTAGGAAAGAAGCACGACACAGCTCCGGGGACAAACAAAGCTTTATTCTTTTCTGAGCACAAGGTAGGTGAAGTCACGAAACGCTTGGGCAGACGCGTTTCAGCCATCCATTTGGCCTCATCAGTGCCGGTTCCATGGGCTTCTCGATGTTGCTGAGAACGGAGCGATGTTTGTTGGTAATGAGACCACTCCCAGTCAGGTGGTCACTTGCTCCTCCTCCACTATGTGATTGAAACTTGCCTCGTGCCGGCCCATCTTACAGGTGCATGCTGGTCTTGGGAGTCCGAATAGAAGCCATATACAGTGATAGGTTGAACTGACACCAGGTGATGCCCCAATTTCCATCGGATTCAGTCTCCCAGAACAGTCGCCATTACCTGGAAAAGTTCCGCCTTTGCGTTTGTCCCCTTATCAGGCAAACAATGTTGCCTACTCTCTCCCCTTCAGTTCTTAATGCAGCAGAACCGTCGGGGGGGCGCCGCGTTTGTAGTTAATACGTAGTCCAAGTTTGTTGCAGGTATAACGCGGTGCACCAGACCGAGAGGGTGTGTCGTTTACCAGCGCCTGCTTGCCGGCTTAAACACCAAGTCCATTGCTCTCTCCCAGGTAGGAAAGAAGCACGACACAGCTCCGGGGACAAACAAAGCTTTATTCTTTTCTGAGCACAAGGTAGGTGAAGTCACGAAACGCTTGGGCAGACGCGTTTCAGCCATCCATTTGGCCTCATCAGTGCCGGTTCCATGGGCTTCTCGATGTTGCTGAGAACGGAGCGATGTTTGTTGGTAATGAGACCACTCCCAGTCAGGTGGTCACTTGCTCCTCCTCCACTATGTGATTGAAACTTGCCTCGTGCCGGCCCATCTTACAGGTGCATGCTGGTCTTGGGAGTCCGAATAGAAGCCATATACAGTGATAGGTTGAACTGACACCAGGTGATGCCCCAATTTCCATCGGATTCAGTCTCCCAGAACAGTCGCCATTACCTGGAAAAGTTCCGCCTTTGCGTTTGTCCCCTTATCAGGCAAACAATGTTGCCTACTCTCTCCCCTTCAGTTCTTATTGCAGCAGAACCGTCGGGGGGCGCCGCGTTTGTAGTTAATACGTAGTCCAAGTTTGTTGCAGGTATAACGCGGTGCACCAGACCGAGAGGGTGTGTCGTTTACCAGCACCTGCTTGCCGGCTTAAACACCAAGTCCATTGCTCTCTCCCAGGTAGGAAAGAAGCACGACACAGCTCCGGGGACAAACAAAGCTTTATTCTTTTCTGAGCACAAGGTAGGTGAAGTCACGAAACGCTTGGGCAGACGCGTTTCAGCCATCCATTTGGCCTCATCAGTGCCGGTTCCATGGGCTTCTCGATGTTGCTGAGAACGGAGCGATGTTTGTTGGTAATGAGACCACTCCCAGTCAGGTGGTCACTTGCTCCTCCTCCACTATGTGATTGAAACTTGCCTCGTGCCGGCCCATCTTACAGGTGCATGCTGGTCTTGGGAGTCCGAATAGAAGCCATATACAGTGATAGGTTGAACTGACACCAGGTGATGCCCCAATTTCCATCGGATTCAGTCTCCCAGAACAGTCGCCATTACCTGGAAAAGTTCAGCCTTTGCGTTTGTCCCCTTATCAGGCAAACAATGTTGCCTACTCTCTCCCCTTCAGTTCTTATTGCAGCAGAACCGTCTGGGGGGGCGCCGCGTTTGTAGTTAATACGTAGTCCAAGTTTGTTGCAGGTATAACGCGGTGCACCAGACCGAGAGGGTGTGTCGTTTACCAGCGCCTGCTTGCCGGCTTAAACACCAAGTCCATTGCTCTCTCCCAGGTAGGAAAGAAGCACGACACAGCTCCGGGGACAAACAAAGCTTTATTCTTTTCTGAGCACAAGGTAGGTGAAGTCACGAAACGCTTGGGCAGACGCGTTTCAGCCATCCATTTGGCTTCATCAGTGCCGGTTCCATGGGCTTCTCGATGTTGCTGAGAACGGAGCGATGTTTATATATTTATATATATTTATATACAAGTATCTCACATGAACAAGGCATTGATGCGATTAGCCAGAATTTGCAACAAAGACCATCAGAATACAGAGAACACAGTGAGATGTTGATTGATTGAGATGTTGATTGACTTTTTACGTTTCTGCCTGTTTAATATTATTTTTATTTTCCAGGATCAGATCTATCGACAAAAACGGGGGATGGCCATGGGACCCTGCTTCGCCCCCAGCTACGCAAACTTGTTCGTCGGCTGGTGGGAGAAGCGGGCAGCATGGTCGGACTCCTGCGACCATTGGGTCGACAAAACCACAATTTGGAGGCGATATATCGATTACCTATTTCTTGTCTGGGGAGGCAGTAGAGAGTCAGTCGAAGAATACATCAAACACCTCAACAGCAATAATCTAAATTTAAAATTCTCTGGTGAAATCAGCGATACTGAGGTTAACTACTTAGATGTCAGAGTCTTCATAGCAAATGGCAGGTTGCAGACATCACTGTTTAGGAAGCCAACAGCGGGCAATTCAGTGCTCCATGCACGAAGCAGCCATCCTACAAGCCTCAAAAAAAGTATCCCTTATGGGGAACTTTTGCGTATTAAACGCAATAGCTCCAGGTCTGAAGATTACATGGAGGCAGGTGCAGCCTGCCTTTACAGATTCTGGGAGCGTGGGTACAAAGAAAGGGTCTTGAGTGAAGCTTGGAAGAAAGCCCAGGTCAGGAGTAGAACAGATTTGATCAAGGACATTCCCAAAGAGAAAAGTGTAGGCACCAACAACCTTAGACTTAATACGAACTTTTCTAATACAGCCAAGAGCCTTAAGAAAATCATTAACTCTAATTGGAACATATTAAAATCTGATCCAATCATTGGTCGAGATATTCCTGCACATCCATCTGTGACATTCCGCAGGCCAGATCGCTCAGGGACCACCTGGTACAGAGCCATTTACCCCCCATTACCAGAGGCATACAGGGTATAAGTGGTTTTTACCGGTGCAATAAATGCAAAGCATGTGCGGATAGCAAAAAAATCACATGCTATCCCATACCTGGGAAAAGTGATCCTATAACCATTAAGAAATTCATGAATTGCCTGACACCTTTTGTAGTCTATTGCCTTAGCTGCCCGTGCGGCCTTAGATATGTAGGGAGTACAATCCATCCAGCCAAAATCCGCATATTGGAACATCAGAGGGCAATACAAAATAATGACAGTAACTACCCGGTAGCACGCCATTTCCAAACTCACCACAACAGCAATCGCACACTTTTTAGTTACTTTTGTCTAGACCATGTAGCTCGAGACTCAAGAGGTGGAGATAGAGAGAAACGTCTTAGGAGATTGGAGTCTCGCTACATTATTGATTTGGCAACAAAAACACCTTTGGGACTGAACATGGGGGAGGAACTGAGAGTACACCTGTAAATATTGTCTGTGTTTTCCTTTTATTTGAGTACAACAACCACCAGTGGAATCTCAGGCTTCGAATTATGAATTGAAGTATAGATCAAGTGTGACTTATATATATAATTTTTAGAAATGAATCTCCAATTTATTGAGTACAGTTTGAGGGGATGATGAATGTAATCATGCTGTTATTTGATTCTGAACTTAAATTCTTGTATGAATGAATTTTGTCTCATTAGCCCATCTGAGGGCTTTATCTTGCTTTGGTTCGAACATGGGGGACTAAGTGGTTTCATTGTGGAATACAAGCCCATACATGGGCTACATTAACATAACAACCGCAATGAGATCCTAAGCAGTGACTTGAATGTAACATATGAATTTATCAAGTATTTATCATTTTGACAATTTTTGTCTACCGATCTAGAAGGAGGCGGATTTTTTTTTTTTTTTATCATTTAAATTGCAATGGAGTACATAATTTATATGTTTTCTTGCACGCAATATTTTTCAATTACTTTATTTGTTCCTTTTTCGTAAACATTCGTGTTGCCTGACATGAAAATGGCGTCCTAATGGGACAGATCCAACGATATCTGATGGTGAAGTGGTTGTTTATAATGTGTAGCATCATGGCGGCCGCCTTACACTGACGAAGGCGTACCGCTGAAACGCGTCTGTTTCATTTCTTTTTGTGCCTATATATATATATATATATATATATATATTATGGCGGAGTGGTGATGAGGATTGAACTTGAATAAACTTACCACAACCACAGAAATCGGGTTTGCCTCGTCTTTCTTGCTGCTGCATACTGTGGCCACGGACGTTCTATGCCGGAAAAAAAAAAAAAATATATATATATATATATATATATAAGAATACAAACAGTACAACAGTGTCAGTTTCATCAACAGACATTAGTGTAACTTCAGGAAGTGAGACGGAAAACGAGGCTGCGGGACCCTCCACGGTGGGGTCAGAAAAGCTAACACCAGCACAAGAAGTAGGGTGTCTATGTCAAGATCGACGGGAGACACTCAGATCTCGTGCCAAAGGGGGTCAACAGACAAATGCTACAGGGCTAACCAAAAGCGGCGGGCCAGGAGAAAATGCAGCAAGCGGAAAACAGCCAAACGCGAATCAAGCCACAAGGGGACGCTGGAGATCGAATCGAAAAAAGCTTCCGAATTAAATAACCAATCGATCATAAATTTAACCAATATTACCCTCTCTGCCAATGATGAAATGATCCTAGGCTTAGGATTATCTTACTGTGCACCCTCAAACTTCAATTATGTCGATACTAGAATGGACACTTATCGCTTCATAAGAAAGTTAAAATTGAACAAATTCTTTCTTTTACAACCAAAAAAGAAAAAAACAATTGAAGCATCGCAAATGACTTCTACACTGGCAGCAGAAGATCGTACGGATTTTGATGAAATCTGGAGCCTACAATGCGAAGGAGCAGCAACTAACGATCTACCTCTAGTAGTCTCTAGTGAAGACCAAGCAGACATACAAACGCCATTTAAGCCAAAGTCAAAATTTCAACCTATCTTGACTCATGACAATTTGGAGGTATACCATGATCTAATCATCAAGGATTTAAAACAACTCTATGCCAATACAAATAAGAAACAAAGAATTTTTGATAAGAAAAACCAATGCTACTACAACCTAATTAAAAAACTGGAACAGGAACAAGATATAATAGTCCGCCAAGCGGATAAAGGCGGGAATATAGTTCTGTGGCCAAGGGCAATGTATGTGGCAGAGGCAGAAAATCAGCTCTTCGACACCTCATGTTACAAAAAAAGTAACTTAATGACAATTAGAGCTGCCTGGCAAGATCAAAATTCAAAATTAATGGCATGGCGTAGTGCGAAATTACTTTCAAATGATGAGTATAACTTCATGAAGAAGGAACATCCGGTGATACCCACCTTCTATTTAATACCGAAAGTCCATAAGAACATACATGTGCCACCTGGGAGACCGATCATTTCGGCAATCAATAGCGCGACAGAAAATATATCTCGCTATATCGACTTTTTCCTCCAAGAATGGGTAAAAGGGTTACCATCTTATGTACAGGATACTGCTGATTTTATTCGAAAAATTGATGGAATGGTTTGGAACACTGACTATCTGCTCATGACACTAGATGTCGCGTCATTATATACATCTATTAAACATTTAGATGGGATACGGGCAGTGGAATTCTACTTAAATAAAAGACCTATGAACTTTTCAGCTCACAACAAAATGCTGTTAACTATGATTAAGTTGTGTTTAGAGAATAACTATTTTTTATTTGATAATCAACTCTATCAGCAGGTTAGGGGTGTTGCTATGGGGGCCTGCTTCTCCCCCAGTCTAGCATGTCTTCACATGGGACTGTGGGAGGAGCGGGTCCTTAACGGCATCCTTAAACACATTACCCAAAATCATATGTTATTGTATTTAAGGTACATTGATGACCTGTTCATGGTCTGGAAAGGTACACATGAACAGGCCCATGATTTTGTTAAGGAGCTGAATCAAAATGATTTGAATTTGAGTTTCACTGCTAACATCGATGCAACATCAGTAATATTCCTGGACATGGAAATTTATATACGTGACACAGAGATAGCCACCAGATTGCACAGAAAGCCTACCGCAGGCAACACCATATTGCATGCGTCTAGTGGGCATCCCTATCATTTGATCAGCAGCATTCCCTTCGGGGAGATGCTGCGTATCAAACGTATAAGCAGCAACATTGAAGAATGCGCCAAATCGCAGAATGAGAGCAAGGCTCGGTTTCTGTCGAGAGGCTATTCTCTCAGTACCATTCAGAGAGCCATCAGTAGAGCGGCTTCAATAACCAGACAAGAAGCATTAGCTACCAAAAGTAAAGAAACTGTACAAATAACAGAGGAGAAGCAGATAAAACCGAGAGTGATCGTAACTTACAGTAGACAGCACAGGGAGCTACGACGCATTTTTCACAAAAATTGGGACCTCATCATAGGGGATCCTGTGATAGGGAAGTATGTCACAAGTAAACCTGATATTACATTCAGGAAGTCCATTTCGATGGGTGACAAATTAATGAGCAACTTCCTGGAAAAAAGAGTGTCAAACACCTGGGGTGCTATTGGAGGAGGGTTCAAAAAGTGCAGTGTTTGTAAGGCATGCAAAAATGGCTGCAACAAGACAGAATATACGGTGCCTTTTAAAATCAAGCCCGTTAAGATCAAAAAACGTATGTCTTGTAGAACTGATTATGCAGTATACATTCTGCAATGCCCGTGTGATCTCCGCTATGTGGGGAGCACACGTTTGCCAGTTCATAAGCGTGTACTACAACACATCAGGGCCATTGTGGGCAAAGATCAGACTTACCCAGTGGCTCGCCACTTCGAAAACACACACAACAGTGATCCTTCTTCACTGCTGTATTATGCCATTGATTGTGTTACACCACTCAAAAGGGGAGGAGATCGAGATGCTCAACTTCGCCTGTTGGAGACAAGGTATATAATTGAGCTCGATAGTAAGGCCCCACGGGGCTTGAACGCGAGCGAAGACTTGTATACCTGCCTGTAGAAGTGATTACAGGGAATATCAAGTAGTTACTACACTCCATTCAGTAACAGTTTCCCAAACTTTTTTGAGGTTGGTTTTTCCATACTTTTTGAATTGTGGTTTCTTTATGTAAAGGGAAGTTAGAAAATACGAAATAAGATAAGGATAATGAATAATCAAAAGCTTTCCTACCCCTAATTCCCTCATATCTTTCCCATGAAATTAATTTTAAAACCACATACAAGAAATTTTGCACATTTTTTGCTTAGATTAATTTTTTGCACATTTATTTGCACTAGGATTATCAGGGGAATTTTTGGAAGAGTAATATCTAGTACGAAATTGGAGACAACAAATACTAGGATTAGAATAGGCCCCTGGTTACATATCTGATAGGGTTATACAATACAACCATGTCCACATTTTTTAATGTGATGAATGGGAGACTAAGATGGATTCATAAATAAGAGATAAGAAGTAATAGGACAATCTGTGTTATAAATTAGTCTATATGGGTGAAATTAAGTCTGTTAGATTTTCTAGTAGACCTCGAATACTCAACAGTAGGTCTTTCAAGGTGTATATAGTGTACATATAACAAAGAACATGGTTTGTTTTAACTGTTTATTTATTGATATATACAGATGAGAGATGTAAATACATGTATATATATATATTTTTCTACGTACCAAAAAATTTTTGGTTTATATTATGGATTATATATTTGTACAGTTTTGTATTTTGCGGGATTTTGCACGTATAATCTACAGACAAAACCTCAATTGGACTATGTTTATGACCACTCTCAAACGAGGGCACTTGCCCTGCACGGTCTCTGTTTGTGAACCATCATGGTCTTTGTAAATAGGATCTAAACGGTCTAAAATGTATATATATGTATTATGTGTAACATAAGGTCAATGGTAAGGGCGTTTCTTACCTAAATGGTACCGCCCACCAAATATTCTCCACTCCTTAAGTACCCTCTTCCATTACTAGCAATGTATCATGTGATCAAGCCTCCGGCTGGAGGCGAAACGCGTCATGCGGGCTTGCTGGGTTGTATTTTTGAATTTTAATATGGATTAAATCACTGCACTGGAAGATTACATGGGTCTGCCTTTTTCGTTTGTCTGACGGTCTGGAAGTGACTGTGAGTGCTGTGAAAGCGGCACCAAGCGAAGTGAGGAGGATATATATATATATATATATATATATATATATATATATATATATATATATATATATATATATATATATTACATATATATACATATATGAATATATATATTCCAGAGGCTGTGTGACACAACCGGGATGTCAATATATGAACCGTGAATACAAATATAGATGCAACAAAGACCAAGCTTGAACTGATTTTACAGTGCAAGTATTCACTGTTTTCATGTTAAAAGTTGAAATACGAGTTGGAAGACAATTTCTATCACAAGTCCTTCCTCAATGTTTGAGGTATGTCACTATACCAGGTGCCCTTTCTCACTATCGGTGTATGAATATTTAAATAACAAACAAGTGACCATCTATGTATCAGCATATGATTAAGACTCGTGTGGAGTTGAAACTCGTTATGCTGTCTGCAGTACCATGATTAAAGAACTGTTACCAATGGATTGGTTGGCGGGCCTGCTTGCACGTTTTTGGAAGGTGATGAACATGTTTTCTTTTGGGATACATATATATATATATATATATATATATATATATATATATATATATATATATATATATATATATATATATATATATATATATGTAAACACAAAATGTGCTGTCACCTCGTAGCTTGCAAAAACTGCTCCGGCGAAGCAAGCAAGGTAGGAGACGGACCACTAGAGTTCACAGGTACTTTATTGCAGTGTCAGCTGGTGAAACAGGAGGGCAATACGCGTTTCAGCTCCACGAGCCCTTGTTCACATATATAATTTGACGTCATAACTGGGATCCAAACTCATAAGTTAGTCAGTAGTATTCTCCTCATTAACTATGCATGGTACCTTGGCAGTTTTGTTAACACCGGAAAAAAAATGGCCTTAATATTATTCAAATTTAAATGTCAAGGGTAATTTACACATACCCAACCATTTAAAAAAAAAATCAAAGCTGCAAGGAGAAAAACCAAAAGATGTTCTTCAATACTGTTTGAGGCTTAAACTGTAAGTTCATTAAATAACAATCCTTATTAAATAGAACCAAACCCTTACCATTACAATTAGTCATTGGTTTTCCTATTCAAATTAGACATGTCACCATGATAACATAATTCTGTGTCTCTGATATTGTGCTGTATAGTTATCAATGCATCCAGACCAATTTACAAAAGTTCTGGGCATCACTATTATTCTCTAACTACGTTGCCTAAGTGTTTAAGACAAATGTGTCATACTCATATAGTCCTCATCAATAATTGTTATCTATGCAGAATCAATTTCGAGTATGTAGTTCCCTGTCTATATTAAAACCATAAGAGACAGTGTTCAATTGATTGGTCCAGAAAGTTTTTCTTGATCTGGTTCAATGGCACATCTCTTCCTCTCTGATTAACTTTAATCTGTTCAATATCCAAATATATAATTATGCCTTTCTCATTTGATCTATGTTTTATTTTATAAGGGTGACAAGTGTGTATTTAACATCACTATTGTTAGCACCTTTTAATGTTCTATATATCTTTCCTTTTATTTATATGTGGTGGAACCTATATAATGTAGTGCGCAATCACCAATGATTAGATAAACACAGTTCTTAAAGTTACAGTTAATCTTGTACATTTTGTTCTCCGGAAACACCTTCATACCTTCCTTCACAAATTTGAAACAACTACAATTGCTGCATTTATAGAAGCCTTTTGGAAGGTTAGCTAACTAATCAGTTCCAGATGTGTCTGAGGACTCAGGGTCGCATATATGACTATCATTGGGGCTGAAAATGTTTTTTTTATTTGGCGCTCGTTTATATGTCATTAGTCTTTTTGGTGACATTTTCGATGATCACAATCTGAATTTTAAATCCCAAGGTCTCAATAGGCTTCTAAATGCATAATGATTAACTGCACTATAAGTTGTTATGAAAGGGATTTTAGTTTGTTTCCTAATAGTTCTATAAGGGAACTTCTTCTTACTTTAAGCATGGATTTCTAAGGTGCTTGCATGTGGTAACCCCTCTCAATAAATGTGTTCAACATAAGAGTGTCCTCTTTCTCATATTAAATATTGGAGCTACAGTTTCTTTTTGCCCTTAGAATCTCTCCATATGGAATGTTATATTTTGGCTTCCTCAGATGTCCTGACTGTGCACACGATAGTGTTTTAACCGACGCAGGCTTCCTAAATATTTTCAATGTTCTCATTTGTTCTCTCCACATAACTTTCAACATCAAATAATACAATCCTGTCATAATGAAAATCAAAAAGTTATAGTGACATTATATTCATTGTCATCATTGTACTGATGATACATCTTGAGTTCAATTTCAGTGCCCTTCCATTTTATCAATGTACCTGTCTTGGAATACCACTCTTCTGGGACAGTATACATGACCATTCCACGGCCTGCTCCCTATTTTACAGAAATATGAAAAGATTCATATAAGTGGGAGCCAACCTTGAGGTACAAGGTGTTTTCACACAGAAAAAGTTGTTTTCTACAACAAATCTTAACAGGTCAAATAACATTTTAGAGTGCTGCAAGGAACTAGCTGATTTCATACAAGAAAAAACGACATTGCCTCAAGACGTTTGGGGTGCTCAATATTAGTATAAAGGCTAGTGGTGGCCATAGTTACTAGCAAATAGCAAATGAGCTCAACACATGAGAGATTTCAACTGTTATGATAGTAAAATTCCAGTGGCACACATAGATAATGAAAGCATTATTGACTAATGTCAAAGGTTTGTTTCCTTGTTATGCCATTAAATAAGATATGTATATTTTCTGCTTCTATCTTCACAATATATGTGAAGATGTCAGGCAAGCAATCTGTAATGACCCCTGCATTTAAATATTTTGAGAAGTAAAGACTTGAATTACAGTTACATGGGAGCTTTTTCATAAATTTGTTATTGTTTCGCATCATTAGCCATATGTTTTTAACAATAAATACTTGGTAACTATACCATAGGATTTCTTGTTCCATCCCACTAAACATTATTTTACTTTTGTTTTATATGTTGCAATACAGGAATTTAGTTATACATCTGGGTGGTACAGCATTATGAGTCGTTTTGGAGGCTTTCCGTGGGCTATAAAAGAGCGATCCCAGATGGTGCCTCCTCAGTCATACAACATGTGCATATCATGAGGCTTTATGCCATAGGTTGGATTGCTAGTAATTGAAAAGGAAAAAATTCATTTAGTTGTAAAATACCAACTGTAATAATTATAACAAGAGAAAAACTGATATTGATATATAAAATATTTCAGACACTGCATTTAGGGCACTCATTAGATATTCAGTGAAATATTGACTAAGATTTCACGCAGCAATGCACAGCAAGGGAAGTTGCTGCACTCTTTTGCATGAAAGGAAGCGAGCAGAACTGCACCATATTTACAAGGGTATGGTTCAGTTCTGCTCTGTCCTTGCAATGGAGAACTGTGTGCTGGCTAGCATCAACGGAGGTACTGTAGTGTAGTTCCTATATTCCCAATAGGCTCTGCGCATTGTAATAATAAACACTATAGATCTGACATAGGACTGAGGTCAGTATGTCTCTATCGAGTATATTAAACTTAATTGTGTGTGCCGACTAACTCAGAGGTCACTAGAAACTTTCTCGAATAAACAAGAAGGGATTAGTTTCTGACAACCGCATAAACATGACAACTTTGTTTCCCTAGGAGTGGAACAAATATCTTCAGAGTCGTGGAAACAATAGATAACTTTTTCACTCAGTCAATAGTGCATGCTTCGTTTCTACAGAGTTGCAGATAAATAGTGAGACAGGCATTTTCAATAAAAGGGGTTTATTGAACAGTCTTATTTCTCATGCAAGAGATATGAACTGATACAATCTTTAGACAGAATGCAAAGTAAAATGCGTACAGCGAGAACAGTAGTATAAAATAATACTGTAATAGCATTGCATGTTGCTATGAGATATATAAAAATACATAATAAATAACACATGCTAAAAATACTCAACTGGTGTTTCTAAAATACACCTACCCCAATGTACCTAACCTATGTCTAATACCAGGGAAGACGTAGGTGCTGCTTCAGCATAAGTTTTAGTTCTGCCAAGAATTGCCAAAGGTTTCTCTAGGTTCTAACCAGCTCCATACCTTTAGAATGAAAGAGGTTGGTATCTCTGTCTCGGGACTCGATATCCCAACACCCCGCAAGGGGAGTGAGAAACACTGGAGCTGGATTCTCGGCAGGAGGATGTCAGCTTCTTTGTCAGTGCGTCAGCTGGAGAGTCGGCTTCCTTCAGGACTTGCTGTAGCGAGCTGCGTCGGGCAAGTAGGTAGTCGAACTGCACCTTCACCACACTGTGCTTTGCTATAGCAAGTGAAGGTGTATTTATACCTTGAAGGTGTTTAGGAATGCCAGCTTTGACGTAAAGTTGGGCATATGAACGTCATGGATGAACCTCTAAGGAATAGTTGTTCAAGCATAATAATGAGTTTCTTGGAGAAATCAATATCCAGGCTAGGGGAAGTCCCTTCTGCTTAAAAGTCTGGTTTTCCAAGAAATCGTTGTGACGTAGATGAATGGATGGAAGAAGCCATGCCTGTATTTGGGTAGCATGGGTGATGCCTAAATAAGGAATGGATTTCTATGCCTATATAAGGGCAATGCGAATTGTACCTATATAAGGGCATGAATCAGGAAAATTAATTCGGAATCTATAATCGAACACAACAGTACCCTTGTACCACGAAGCATGAGGGCCTCCATGGTGGTCAGAATAGTCTTTTAGCAGGAAAGGATCTCTTCTTAGAGGCTAATTCCTCCGTGTAAGTGTGCTGCAGAATGCAGCAATCATGGAAAGAGGAAGTAAAGAGGAGAAATAAAGATATTGCTCCTCGGTACGCCAGCCTCTGGTAGGCACACCATTGTAGCGCAAACCCATTTTTAATGACTTTAGTAAATATGGATTTTCGTCAAAATACATGGGTGGATGCATGGGAACACCCATGTGCCACCCATGTAATGCATCCCTGACGTAAGGTAATACAAGGCAGTACATAGAAATGCCTTGCATTGTTTTTCAAAGCCACAGAAATCCATGCAAATCAAGATTTATGTGGCCTTGTAAATCCCAAAGTAGATTTTGCATTGGTGCTGCGCCGAATAAATGATGCAACTCTGACACACAATCTAAGTAAATCTGGGCCTTGATTTCTACAAGCATCATCTTGTATGAACAATTCACTAACGGACACTGTGACTATAGTGAAAGGTGAAAATGTAATCCTAGTAGGTAGAATTATAAAAAGTTTGAGAACACTACCGGTTTCTCATACAAAGAGAGCTTTCTAACTTATTACTTTTTATACAATTTTAGAAATTGAAAGCGAATGTAAGGAACTGGATTATCTGAAAATTAACAAATAACCGTATTTAAGCAAGTCAAATATACATTAACAACTAATTTTAAGTTGAGAATAAATGTGTATTGACTTGAGACTCTTTGGAGCATATTCACAAGCCCCTATTGCCACCACAGTCTCACTTGGGTGACGGTGTGGTGGCGATAGGGGCCTCGCCTTATTCACAAGGCAGCGTTAAGCCACTTAACGTGGCTTAACGCTGCCTTGTGAATAAGGCCCCCTTTCATGCTGTGTTTAGCGGGAAAGGGGCGTGCAGTGGGTGTTGTGGTGGGCGTTCCATCGCAACACCCATTGATTTTGACGCTGCCCCCTATTCACAAGGACAGCGTAAATAGGAGGCAGCCAAAATTAAGGCCAGGAAAACCCTGGTGTTAAGTTGGCGAAACGAGGAGAAACACTTTATTTCTCCTTGTTTTAGCTTTTTCCATGTGTGCTGCCTTGTGCACCTCTTCGCACCTGGACCACGCTCAAAACCAGGAACCCCCAGCCCCACAACCATCCAACGCAACACTACAACCATAACCTCCTCAGGAGCCAACAAACGCTGCCACTACTCCTCCACCACCCTCTGCCTCCAACTTGGACATCGCTGCCGCCATCTCAGCCACCTACAAAATCATACACCAGAACCGGACCCACAAACCAGGCAGTAAACTTGCAATTATATACAAAAACGCTACTGACAGCACCACCTACACGGACTCGGACACCAACCTCATGGAACACCACTTCAAAATATGAAAAAACACAGCACCACCCTTAAGGGAACCCTTGCCTACCATCCCTGGGGTCCCTGAGTGGAATTGTGCAACCACATTGTGGATTTGATCGCTCCCATCTCCATCAGATCAACCAACTACATCCTCTCTGGAAATCTCAATTTCTACTTGGAAGGCATGGCAGACCCAAACTCCATGGCCCTCCTCAGCCTCAGCAACCTCCTACTCACATGGTCTGACCACTACATCATACATTTCAACATACTCACCCACCAAGCCACCCCTCCAGAAAAATTCAAAGCACCATCAAGACACTGAGGCAAAATATCAAAAGAAAACTGGACCACAACCCTACAGGAACACCCACCCACCACACTAGAAACCTTGATGTCGAAACCAAGCTCTTCAATAAATGGCTCGCCGACCACACCAACTGTACCACTCCCACTAGAAACAAGACCTACAAAAACAACAAACAGCCCAGCTGGTACACAAAAGACTTCAAGAAGTTGAAGCGCCACAGCAAACAACTTGAGAGGTAATGGATATCCAAGAAAAAACACCACTGCAAGATCCGCATAGAAAGCCAACCTCAACCTCTACCACCAACAAATACGAGATGCAAAGATAATGGCCCTAACTCTCAGACTCAAAGCTAGCTCCAACAGCGAAGGCTCTTCACCATTTTCATTGTGTTCTCCAATACTGCATCGGCCAACAACATCATCCCATCTCAAGCACTTTGCAATGACCTCTCAAGCTACTTCGAACAGAAGAGTGCCATGATCTACAACACATTCGAACATTCTACCAACAGCTTACTGATACGAACTCCCCCGACCAGCCACACACCTTTATCATAACCATGCAGCAGCTAAGCAACTGGAAGCTCCTCTCCAATGAATTCCATCTACTCAGGAGCCCCCTCAGACCCATGCCATCACTTCATACACAACTTTGGAAGAGCCATCTTCTTCCGTGCACTCACCGCTATCATACCCATCTCCATAACCACCTCCACCTCCCCAACTTGCTGGAAAAATACAGAAATGAATGCCCAATTGAATAAACCACTGACCCACATTTTCATAAGCAGCTAAAGATCCAGCTCAGCCCTGCCTTTTCCAGCTAAAGTAATTGAGAAAGTAATCAATACCCAACTTGCAGACCACTTAGAACTCCATAAACTCCTAGACAGCTCTGAATCAGGCTTTTGCACCAACCACAGCACAGAGACAGCACTCATTGCTGCCACCGATTACATCAGAAGCATCCTCGGCTGAGGAGAAACAGATACACTCATACTCCTGAACCTCTTAGCAGCTTTTGATATTCTTACACAAGTCAATCGTCAGAAGACTTCAGCACTTGGGTATCTGTAGACCCTCAAGTGGATATCCTCATTCCTCACAGACAGAACTCAAGGAGTTAGACTTACCCCTACACCTGAGAACCCAAGAAACCTATCTGTGGAATCCCTCAAGGATTGTCGTTCAGCCCAACACTTTTCAACATCTACATGATGCCCCTCATGGACATCGTCGGAGCCCATGGCATCAACATGGTATCCTATGCTGATGACACACAGCTCATCCTCTCCCTTACTGACTCAACTAGCACCACCAAAGCAAACTTCTCCAACTGTACCAGCAACGTCACTGCTTGGATTGAAAACAACTGCCTCCAACTTAACACAGTCAAAACTGAAGTCCTTATTTTCAGCCTTTTGGTGGCCGTCAAAACTTGGGCCCCCACCCACCCCTGTCTACCATGCCAAGAACCTCTGGATCATCCTGGAGACCATCCAGTGAAATAACCACATCTCAACAATCTCCACTGGCTCCCAGTCCAGAAAAGATGTAAGTTCAAGCTACACACGCACGCCTACAAAGCTCTCCACAACACCAGTGCAGCTTACCTTAACTACCACCTCACCTCCTACCAACCCACCAGACACTTTGATCTGCAGCCCAGGCAAGAGCATACCTCCCACACATCAAGAGGACCAGAAGCAGAAGGGCGCTCCTTCTCATACTTCACAGCCAAGATCTGGTCCAACCTCCTGAAACACCTCAGAACCTTCCCCTCCCTAATGGACTTACGAAGGAGCCTCAAAACATGGCTCTTCCAAATAAAACAGTAATTATCTCCTCCTCCACTCTCAGGCCTGCATTATTCAGCACCTGGATACGCGCATGGGTGATTAGCCGCACTCCACACATTCATATAACAACATTTAGATGTAAAATAAAAAATAAAAGGTGTATCAATTGCATATTCACAGGAAAGTAATTAAAATACTATAGAAATGACAGAATATAAGATAGATAGATAGATAGATAGATAGATAGATAGATAGATAGATAGATAGATAGATAGATAGATAGATAGATAGATAGATAGATAGATAGATAGATAGATAGGACAGACAGGGAGACAGGGAGACAGACAGAGACATGTGGACGGACAGACGGATATACACAGTAGGCTGGATGGAATGGAGGATGGATGTAAAACATAGAAGCATGTCTCTACATCTGTCAGACACCAAATGCTTTTAAATGATTAAAGAAGAATGATGTGTATGGCTTGGCCAGATTTAAGTGACTGGCTTACCTGAACAAAATAAACATTTTGTATTTGTTCTTTTATTAAAAGAGTATCTTGTATTTGTTATATATTGCTTGAAGGCAATATAACGGACACAGATTTTATTTTCCTATGTTTAGGAAGTGGAGGTTACTGAGGCTGGTGTGGGAGTGGGGCAGGATTCCAGATAAAAATGTTTTTTTTAAATAATGGGGTGGGAAACTGCACTTTTGAGTATGAAGGGTGGTGGGGTAGGCTGCAGGCTAACAGGTATGTTTTATGCATCTGGGGAAGGGATAGGTATTGTTAATGATGTTAGATGAGGATGCAGGAAAATATATATATGAGCAAAAGGGCAGGAGTTGTGTGGGCACAAGATCAGGTATATTTTTAAAGTAAGCATGGGGTAGTAGACCTGAAGGAGTTGAGGTCATTAAGTGCATGGCTCCCCTTTAGCTTTGCTAAACCTGCATAACTGATCAACTTCCACCTGGAGAACCTCGACGACCACAACCACTCATCCCTACTGGAAATCCTTGCCACTATCAGACTCAAACAACTGGTCACAACACCAACCCACTCAGCAGGACACACGCTCCACCTCATCTACTTCGCAAGCAAAAACATTTCGTCAGCCACACCTCTGAGCCTCATTGGACCAACCGCCACTGCGCCCACTTCTCCTTCACCAAACCCACCGTAGGCCACAACACCGACCGCGAACCTCGCAGAAGCTGGAACATGGTCGCCGAAGACCAGCTCACCACTTCCCTCAGAAAAACCCCACCATTGACATCCATGGATGCCAACACCTCAGCACGCAAACGCCACAACTGGGTCTCCGACTAAGCCAACACAATGGCTCCACTCAGGAAACCCTCAGGAAAGCAGCCCTCCAAGAAAGCCAGATGGTTATTCCCCACCCTTCAAGAGTCCAGGCGCAACTGCAGATGGCTCGAGAAAAAATGGAGGAGCAGCAAGATCATGGCAGACCACGCAGCCATCACCGCACACCACCACATCATCAGAACAACAAAGAAAGCAGTCATCCAGGAACACATCAACGCCAACACACACAGCAGCTGTGGTCAAAGAATTCACCAAACCAAGCACAGAAACAGAAGACATTCCCCCTCTCAAGACCTCTACAACAACCTCACCACTTTCTTCCACCGCAAGATCTACAACAGCTTCTCAACCCAAGACCCATCACACCCGCTACCACTGCACCCAATTGCTCGAGACCCCAGCAGACTTGCCCAACTGGACCACCCTCACCTCTGACGACACCCTCAGGATCATGAAGAGCATCCTCCCTTGGCCCCCTCAGATCCCTGACCTCACCATATGTTCTAAAGAGCTGGTACCTCCATTGCACCCGAACTCTGCCACACCTTCAACTGCTCCATCAAGTCTGCACCTTCCTGGTGTTGAGAATAGACTCCGTAGGACGAAAGTATAGTTTGAAGTCTTCTTTATTGAAAGTTATCAAACACCCACAGGAATGTGCTGCCGCTCGACTCCAGGACTCCGGGCAACTGACTTTCGTTGGCCAGAGCACTAGAACCGAACGGAGCCATTGGAATGAGAATCACAGGTTATAACATAAGAAGTGTGCCCTCGTGCTGAGTGCAGCACGAGGACACAAGAGGGATATACCACAACTTCTCCCTCTTCACAACATTTCAAAAATTAAAACAAAAGAACAAAACAAAGCAACAAAAAGAATAACAAGTGCATTTCAACCTAAAACATAATCATTAAATCTGACAGGTAACTTCCTACATCGAACAGATGAACCAGAAGATTGATGAAGAACCTCCCCACCAACTTCAGAAACAATGGAGGGAGGAGAAGAACCTGACAGTGGATCTGTTTGATCAGAAAAAGAACACAAAGAGGAAGAATTGCTAGAGATAGGAGCATCTAACCAAAAAGACCAGTCACACTGATCAAATTGTTCCCTAGTCAAGTTTAACAAAGAGCGTGCTTGAGAATTGGTCAAGTGAACTAAAGCTCTCTTATTCCACCATCCTCTACTACCAAGTGGCCGAATATCTTCCTGGTGGGTGTGTTGAAGAGGTTCGGGACCCGCTCGTCGCCAAATGTTGAGAATAGACTCCGTAGGACGAAAGTATAGTTTGAAGTCTTCTTTATTGAAAGTTATCAAACACCCACAGGAATGTGCTGCCGCTCGACTCCAGGACTCCGGGCAACTGACTTTCGTTGGCCAGAGCACTAGAACCGAACGGAGCCATTGGAATGAGAATCACAGGTTATAACATAAGAAGTGTGCCCTCGTGCTGAGTGCAGCACGAGGACACAAGAGGGATATACCACAACTTCTCCCTCTTCACAACATTTCAAAAATTAAAACAAAAGAACAAAACAAAGCAACAAAAAGAATAACAAGTGCATTTCAACCTAAAACATAATCATTAAATCTGACAGGTAACTTCCTACATCGAACAGATGAACCAGAAGATTGATGAAGAACCTCCCCACCAACTTCAGAAACAATGGAGGGAGGAGAAGAACCTGACAGTGGATCTGTTTGATCAGAAAAAGAACACAAAGAGGAAGAATTGCTAGAGATAGGAGCATCTAACCAAAAAGACCAGTCACACTGATCAAATTGTTCCCTAGTCAAGTTTAACAAAGAGCGTGCTTGAGAATTGGTCAAGTGAACTAAAGCTCTCTTATTCCACCATCCTCTACTACCAAGTGGCCGAATATCTTCCTGGTGGGTGTGTTGAAGAGGTTCGGGACCCGCTCGTCGCCAAATGTTGAGAATAGACTCCGTAGGACGAAAGTATAGTTTGAAGTCTTCTTTATTGAAAGTTATCAAACACCCACAGGAATGTGCTGCCGCTCGACTCCAGGACTCCGGGCAACTGACTTTCGTTGGCCAGAGCACTAGAACCGAACGGAGCCATTGGAATGAGAATCACAGGTTATAACATAAGAAGTGTGCCCTTGTGCTGAGTGCAGCACGAGGACACAAGAGGGATATACCACACCTGGAAGATTGGAAGCACACAGAGATTAATCCTCTGCTGAAGAAACCTCTGCTGACCCGATGGACCTCATAAACTACAGACCCATCTCTCTGCTCCCATTACCAGCCAAAGTCATCGAGAAAGCCATCAACGCCCTACTCTCTGAGATCATTGAAACAAACCACATCCTGGACCTCTCCCAATCAGGCTTCAGAAGCAACTGCAGCACTGAGACCACTCTCCTTGCCACTACAGATGACATCCGCACCCTCCTCCACTTTAGCGAAACTGCTGCCTTCATCCTCCTGGACCTCTCAGCTGCCTTTGACACCATTTCCCACCCACCCTCTGTGCAAGACTCCACGATGCTGGCATCCATGAAAAAGCCCTAGAATAGCTCCGCTCCTTTATCACAGGCCAAACACAGAGAGTCAGACTTCCACAATTCAACTCAGAACACACAGAGAACAGCTGCAGAGTGCCTCAGTGACCCTCCTTGAGTCCCACCCTCTTCAATATGTACATGGCCCCGCTGGAAGCCATCGTCAGAAGCTACAGAATAAACATCGTCTCTTATGCCGACGACATCCAACTGATTCTCTCCCTCATAGACGAACCCACAGCTGCCAAGAGCAGCTTTCACAATGGGATGAAGGCAGTCGCCACCTGGATGAAGGGCAGCTGCCTCAAGCTTAACTCAAACAAGACTGAAGTCCTCATCCCGGGCTCCACCCCTCCACCTGGGATGACTCCTGGTGGCCAGCATCGCTATGAACCCCCCCCCCCCCCCCGCCCGCGGAACACACATGAAACCTTGGCATCACCCTGGACTCCTCACTGTCAACGAACTGCCAAATCAATGCTGTTTCATCCTCCTGCTTCCACACGCTCCACCTGCTTTGTAACATCTTCAAGTGGATGCCCACCAAGTCCAGGAAAACAGTCACCCATGCGCTCGTCAGCAGCAGACTCAAATACAGCAACCCACTCTACGTCAGCACCACTCAGTAACTCCAGAAGAAACTGCAAAACATCCAGAATGCCTCCACCAGACTTAATCAGAACATCCCATGCCGCAGGCACATCACCGGCCACCTGCGAGACCGTCACTGGCAACCTATCAACAAAAGAATTACATTCAAGCTCCTCAAGCATGCCTACAAAGCCCTCCACAATGCTGGGACTGCATACCTTAACCACCGCCTTTACTTCGATACTCCCACTAGACAACTTTGCTCCATCCACTGGTCCCGGCCACTTTCACACGGATCCACAAGACCACGACTGGAGGAAGATCCTTCTCCTACCTCACTGCGAAGACCTGGAACTCCCTGCCTCTGCACCTCAGGCAATCACCATCACTGCCGCAATTCAGGAAGGACCTCAAGACCTGGCTCTTCTAATGGACAGCTGATCCACTCCCCCCCACTTAGTGCCTTGAGACCCTTACATGTGAGTAGTCGCACTTTATAAGAAACCTGATTGATTGATTTGAAGGAGACCAGCAAAACCGGGGAAGAGAATTTGAGGGGAATACTTAAAGCAGACTTGTAGATGGGTAGCTGGTAACAACAATGAGTTTTCATACTCATGATTCCAAGTGACATCATAGTCACCTCAAGCTTCACTCTTATTGTCTACCTCATTTCACTTGGGATCTGCAGTGGAAAACAACCCTGATATTGATGGTTACCTGTCTATACTTCTTCATGTTCTTTCTCACTTATGGTCATTAGGGGAGTTTCTAGAGGTACATGTTTCTTTATCTGTCACAATGCCCATAGTGATTGAAACTGAGAGAACCACATGCCGCAGTCTTATACACCATGTCAGTGCTAAAAGTCATGTATTCAAACTCTACCTGATGAATGTAGCTCTTGCGTCCCATATCTGTCTTCTTCTTTTGTTCCTCTTCAGCTGTAGAGTTTATCATTTGCTCAATAGCTTTGCAATCTGTAGTACCAACAGAAAACATGCAAGTTAATGTGCAATATACAAAAAATAATGCAGTTCTGGAAGAAAAGGCTAGGCTTATTAAGAATATATATTCACCCCTTTCACTGGCAATTTTCATCCAAGCTTGAGCAGCTGTGCGTGTGTTTGAATCACTGAATATATGCTGCAATAAAATTAACAAAAAGGGCAAAAAGTAAAGATTTAACAATTCTCATCTGAGGCAATTAGCTTTCACTGAATGCATTGTATGAAGCATTAGTCATCTAACACATTGCATACAAGTGAAAAAGGCTTTCAGGTAACGGTCCCAAATCTTATAATAAATACCATGGCATATTATTTTTCTGGTACAAACAGTGCCCTCACCCTGCTAGTCACAAATGTTTTAAGAGAAGAACTATGTGTACCCAGAGCGCTGCCAATATTTTACGTATCAGTCCTAATGAACGTATTGGCTTGGTACTACACCTCTGAAACAATCACTACACGAAAAGCATTCAAAAACTAGAAAAACCTTAAATACTCTCCTGTCTGGTTCATCTTTTTGTTGTAACGTTATTGGAGGTGAGTTTGGAGAGTCAGGTTGTCAGACTTTGTGTCTTTTAACAACCTCCCTCATTTGAGTGCCAAGTGAAAGACTAGAATCATATTCTAGGACTTACAGAGTATGTATGACACAGGAGAGCTGGCTCAAGTAACATCCTGGGGGGAGTCAGCAAAAGTATATGGGTTGGATCTGGCAGAATGAAAATCACCATAGGAGCGACTGTAGTGTACTTGGGAAGGGACAATGTCTAACATCACAAAGGAGTAGCTATCAACCTGTGCCAGAGACAGAGAAATGTGCTAATTAAGTGGAAGCCAGTCAACATCAGACACATGATAGCCTGGTTAAAAGGCAGACACATCAACACCACCATTAATCAGTGCTATGCTCCTACAAATTACAAAGAGGCAACAGTCAAGGACATTTCCACAAATTAACTTGGTGCTTACTCTATGACAGGCACAGACACCAGACTGATGACCTGATGATAAGCAGCACCTGGAGATGCTCACTGCAAGATGTCAGAGTGAGGGGGAGAGTAGACAACAGCAGTGATCATGATCTAGTGAAGATGAAGCTTAGAAAAACAAACACAAAACATCAGGACGACAACACATCCATGTGGCAAAATTATAGGACCCCAAGACTGAGAGGCCATTTGTCTTACACATCTACACATCTAAAACAGGTTCCAACTCCTGGCAGATACAATAGATCAGTCTGAGCCAGCTGCAGACACAGTTAACAAGAAATGGGAACAGATCTATTCAATATATGTGCAAAGTAGTCAAACCTGTCTGGAAACCAAGCCAAAAAAAGAATTGACACACCAAGATACATTGAAAGCTATTAAAGACAGGACGGCAGCAAAAAAGAAATTAATGAAGGGCATATCTGAGAATCTGCAGAAGTACAAGCAACAGTAGTAGTACATAGAAGCGAACAGAGCAGTCAAAAGAATGACAAGAGCAGACAAACAGACACAAATGGATACTCTTGCCATCCAAGCAGAGGAGGAAGCCAGTAGAGGAGAATGGAGGAAACTCTTCAAGATCACGAGGATAGTCAGTAGTAAATCTCGTATAATATACAACACCTCTTGGGCAACCATGGCAGACTACTCACAACAGAGAAAGAGCAGGATGCCCGGTAGGCCCAGCACTTCAAAGAAGTCTTCAGCAGACCAGTATCAACAAGCAAAGCAGACACTCAAGAAACAGAGGCATACTTGGATGTGAATAATGCCCAACCACAGAAAGAAGAAATCATCTCTGCCATCTGATCTCTCAAGAATAGAAAAGCTTCTAGCCAAAACAACCTGAAAATCAGAAATGTTCAAAACAGACCCTCAAAGATTATCCAAGACCCTCCGTCCACTGTTTGCACTGATTTGGGAGGAAAAGAAAGTACCAGATGACTGTAACCAAGGCATCATTGTCTAAATTCCAAAGATGGGAGCATTAACCAACTGTAACTACTTGCGTGGATTCACCCATCTGTCAATACAGAGTAAAATCCTGTCAAAAATCATTATACCGCACATTTCTGATGCAGAGGACAAACAGTCAAGGAAATGGCTGGATTCTGCAAGGGCACAGGATGTGTTTATTGGATCTTTACAAAACATCATAGAGCAGTGCACAGAGTGAAAGAGACAACACATAAACTTAATTGATTTTGAGAAAGCCTCTGACAGTATCCACCGCTACAGCTTCTGGAGTATACTAAGAGACTGGTATAATGCAGCAGATAGCTCTCATCAAGAGCGCCTATGAAAATTTTACCTGCAAGGTGGGAGATAGAGATTAAAGCTCCGAAGTCAAGACCGGTGTGAGAAGACCGGTGTGAGAAAGGCATGCATGACATCAGCTCTGTAAACTTCTCATCGAGTTGGCGACACAACCCACAGGACCTAATATTGCTCTATCACACACACACACCAGCAATGTAGGAAAAGACTTTTCACCTCATCATCTGTGCACAGCAAGTGAGCCTGAAGGTCAACACAAAGAAATCAGAACTCATGCCACGCTACATCCCAAACCCTTATCCAATCAAGGTAGATGGAGAGGACCTAGCCAAGACTGAAGAGTTCACCAGTGTAGGTTCTACTATCAAACATGGTGGATGGGAAAGCAGATTAAACAAGGCCAGGAATGGCTTCAGGATGCTAAACAATGTGTGGAGGTCATCCCAGTACAGTACCAACACTGAGGCTTTAGCAGAGCAGCATTCTGTCCACACTTTTGTATGGATCAGAATGCTGGCGGATGACAAAAAGCGACATCACCAAATTGTCAGCCTTCCACACCAGTAATCTGAGAAGAATCTTGCACAGTTTCTGGCCATAAACAATCATCAACTAGGAACTGCTCACAAGATTCAAGCAAGAGAGCATGGACACTGAGAAAAAAGATGGCGATGTATAGGACACGCTATCAGAAAAAAATAAGGCCTCTCCACTAGACCCCAGAAGGCATATGGAAAAGAAGCAGGCCAAAGAACACCTACCTGCAGGCGAACTATGGAAACAAAAATGAAGACCCAGAACCACAGCTGGGGCAGTGTACAGAAACTTGCCCAAGACAGACAGAAATGGAGGTCCTTTGTTGCTTCCCTACTTGCCCATCAGTGTAACAAGCAATCAGTAAGAAAGTAAGTACGACCTCCCTGAGATATATAAGCCGTTGCAGAAAAGAATGAACTTGTCTTTGTGTATTAAGTATCTCCCACTACACAATGGCCTAGAGGTGTGCTACTGTTACATCGCAGGAGTTACATCTGGATGTATTACATCATGATCATTACATTGGGAGTCTCTACATCATAGGTAAGTTTCCAATATTTTACATCGCAGGCCTTTACTTTGCAGATACGTTAATGTTTATTGTTTAAATTGACATGAGTTTACTATTTTATATATGAACATATATATGAATATATATATATATATATATATATATATATATATATATATATATATATATATATATATATATATATATATATATATATATATATATATATATATATATATATAATTTACCTCGAATCTTCACGTCCTCGTGTTTGTCGACGGAAGTCACGGCACCACAACAGTAGGTTAGTTTAAATTTTATTTATTTTAAGTACACCATGTGCAAATAGTGCAAAATGGACGGCCTACACGTTTCGACTGCAATCAGTCTTCAACTGGACCATAGAGTTCTGGCTGTCTAGCACGTTTTTTTAAAGTGCTCAGTGCTCAAACCATTATTTGTTTCCATGATTAAAACAACTAGACTACCAACTTCATTCATAGTTTAGGCCACAATTGATCGTCATTCTCTACATAACTTTAACTTTGTTTGCATTTTTACTATACATTGTAAAGTACTTTTTTCCTTATGCATATGACTACATCGATAAAGTGCAAAGTGCCAATTCAATTCACAAAGAGATCTAAGGACATCAAGGGGAGGAGGAATAAAATGTGTATAAAAACTGTACATTTTTTAAAAGGGGGAGAGAAAGCGGAAATATTGTGCAAAAAAGTTTTGTGCAAAAATCGTTTTTGCAAAAAATGGCCGAGTCCTCGAACAGGATTTGATCAGTCATTAGAGTTCATTATTAATTTTAATTTCAATTTTTTGTGATCATATGTTCTTTTCATGCTCCCTTCAATGGATATTTCTGTAAAGTACTTGATCCATATCATATCCATTTGAAAGTTTCCTGTCAGAGCCATGATTGTATGCCATATTTACAATCATTTTCCATTGTGTACAATTTTAATTCTACATCCTCCATATTCCCTTATTATATATATATATATATATATATATATATATATATATATATATATATATATATATATATATATATATATATATATATATATATATATATATATATATATATATATATATATATACACACACACCCATATGTTTCACAAAGTCTGCCCAAATTCGCTGTACGCCTGCCTTTATGTGTTGGTGCCAGCCGTGGCTGCATTTAACCACAAAATAACCATAAATCGCTCCACACTTTGACGATTGAGGTGGCACACCAATTCCAGACGGATCGTTTATTGGCCAGAAAACAACAACGAGTTTCAGCCGGAAACAGCCTTTGTCCCGTTAGTAAGTACTTCCTGAATCACCATTTTATGCCGGTTATGTCACAATAGACTTATAAAAGTTATTGTGGCGTGCATTATATAATTCCTTCAATCACGATTATATATCAAATTCATCTTGAAAAGTATTGCATGTAAATAGAACTGGTATTAAATACCAGGTCCAATCGGAAAGGAAAACCATAATTATAATCATGCAAAAACATAGCTGCAGCTAAAATAAAATAGAGAAGGGTTCCCGCTGGGGGAGCCAGTGTATCTCATGATTGAAACGGATTAACATCCAGGTAGGCTCAGTCCCAGAGCAGTTTTTTTTTTAATTTCATGCAATATAGTAAAACCTTAACATCTAGTTTTAATGAACTAACGTAAAACTTCATGTTTCATCAGAGCTTCATGTGAAATCACTTTATTTGAGCGCATTGACCACTGTTGAGAAATTTGGGAATACAAATTTGTGCCTTTTACTGTGTGAGGTAGGAATTTATACATTCAAGGTTCACCAGTGAGGTATACAGCCGTCAATATCATGTGTACTGATTATTCCCCAATATGTGTTCATCTATTCACAGAGTTTCCATGCTTTCCTATGAATAGAACATCAAAATGTTGGAAGGAACACTAAATTACAGGTACAACTAGCTGTCTAGTCTGGAGAATTCTCGAAATTTAAGGTTCAGAGTCACTGACACCTATTCCCCTTTGTTTGTATTTTACGTTTCACAGTGAAGGCCACTTCCAGTCCACGTCCTGATGAGAACCCTCAAGTAGCTTTGGGTTTAAAATGCTTTGACCCTGTGCTGAAGCAAGAATAATAACGGCCATTACAGGGAATGACTTATAGGATGTATTCCCCCTGATAATTCGACCCTCTGTACTAATACTCTTCAGCATAGTAAACAAGCAGGCCCTGTTTGAACTATTCGTTGTCCGCTTGTTTATGTATATATCACATACGGACTGGTGCCCTCTAAACTAAGCAGTTGGAGGCATTCCACTTTTTATATCGTGGCTTTGTTTGATTTAGATGTTTTGTCATTTATTTGTATGTCTTTTTTTTAAATGTTTGTGAATTATGAATGTCATTGTATTGAAGGTGTAAAAAGTGTTACAGCCTCTCAATGCGCATGCGCATTGAGCAGAGCGAGACTATAGGGACTTAATTAGACTTTACCCAACTGGCGATTTGGTGCTGTGCCCGTGCGCTTTTAGGTCAATGCGCGTGCATATCATCAAATCGCCATCTGTTCCCCAGCAGCTCTTGCCGCTCCGCCCCACAAGCTTCCCCCAGCGTGCGCTCTGCCTCAGCCGCATTTTTTTTACAACTCCTCACACCTCCCACACCTTTGAAGTGAAGCTTAGCTTCACTTCAAAGGCCCCTGCTGCTTCACGTCTCTCCCTCATCGCCGCTCTCCCCGCTCCGCCCCCTAAGCTGCAGAAACCTAGATGCTTGTTGTACATACTCTTCCTTCAAATCGTTTATTTTGTGTGGCCGTAGTTTTTGTGGTAGTTTTCTGAATGTTTCCTAATTAAAAGCATTGTTTGATGTAGAAGACACATGACATATGCTAGAGGTCTCAATCGTGATGTAATTGGGTGGCACGTTACTTTTTTTGCAGCAGCACACCGTATTTCTGCTAGAAAACAGCGTGTCTTCTCGGCGATTTTAGGATAGACCCAAACCCAGCTTGATATGAAAGCGCCACCCAGACTCCCGTCCATCTTCCATTTTTCTATGCTCTGTACGATGAATGATAGAATTTAAAGCTTCCTGCATTACGTTAGTCGCGCATTCAGACGCAACCGTGGTGCGACCTGTTAACCAGTAGTGTTTGATGCATGGCCTAGTCTATTTAGAAGCGTTCCCAAGGAAACAGTGGCGCAGGGCGTGTGATCTTGGGCGAGTCACCCAGTTTTGTAATGAGAAAACGGCATTCAAATCAGACCCGATTCACATGATAATTGTGTCTGGTCTGGATCGCCCTCTAATTTTGCTATTTTCAAAACCAACACATAAATAATAAAAGTGTCATTTACAATACCAATCGCTCAAACTTTCCTAATGCGAGACTTATTGCATGAGCAGTGGCTCATTTTCTTAAACAACGGGAAGTTGGTATGTACCAACATAACAAAATGCTCTTGGAGATGATTCAGAGATGTTTATTGAATAACGTATTTATGTTTGATAGCAAAGTGTACAGACAGAAACAAGGCGTGGCAATGGGGACATGCTTCTCCCCCAGCTATGCATGTTTACATGTTGGCTGGTGGGAGGAGCATGTCCTCAAGATTAAGCACAAAGCACTTTATGATTTGCATGTATTGCACATGTGGCGGTATATAGATGATGTGTTCATCGTGTAGAAGGGGAGTAAAGAGGAAGCGGGTACATTTGTGGAGCTCATAAATGTGAATGAGCTCAACCTCACCTTTACTTCCCAAATTGGAATTAGCGCCACTAACTTCTTGGATATTCAGGTTACTGTGCATGAAGGAGTGCTAGAAACAAGCCTGTACCACAAACCCACGGCAGGTAATACTTTATTACACGCCAACAGTTTTCACCCGCATCATACAATAGCCAGTCTCCCTTATGGTGAATTTTTGAGAATAAGGAGGGCCTGCAGTTCAGAAAGGGCACTAAGGGAATTGCAGGAAATTGCAAGACTTAGACTCTTGGCCCGGAGATATAAGGCACATAAGTTAGATCAAGCAATGAAAAAAGCGAATGAAAAAGAAAGATCGACATTGCTAAGTGTGGTTCCCAAACTAACAGATCAGACAGAGACACAGTTTAGATCTGAAATTTCAGATGGGCAGGATGAGACCTCCGATTGCCAATGTAGATTTATTTCTACTTTTAGTAAGCAGTCTTACACAATAAGGAAGATTATAAATTCACAATGGCCTATTGTGTTGACAGATGGAGTTCTTAAGGAAGTTTTACCATCTAAACCTGATTTTACTTATCGGAGAGCTCTTTAACAAAGACAATTGGCTTTCTCCCAAAAAGTTTTTTTTAAGTGTAGTACCTGCAGTGCGTGTAGATTTGGGGCCAATGCTAACTCTTACAAAAACGCGTTTTCAGATGAGGTGTTCATGATAGGTGGTCATTACACATGCAAAACAGATCATGCAGTGTATGTCCTTTCATGTGTATGTGGCCTCTAATATGTTGGTAGTACAAAACTCCAGGTACACGCCTGCATATTACAGCACTTGAGAGCAACGGTTAACTCTGACCCAGCCTATCCTGTTGCTCGACACGTCAAATTAGAGCACAATAACAACTTGAATGTTCTAACTTATTTTGATCAAGGCAAGTCGCCGAAACGCGTTGTGTGAATAAACCGAAGAAATAGCACTTTTGGATTGTTGTGTGGTTCCTGAGAGCGTACAGATATCGTAATTGTTTTGGAATTAATGCTTACCGGCGTGCTTCACCGGAGAGTACGCCACTTTCCTACGGGTCACAGCGTTGCAGCAGAAACGGTTTTGTTTGGGATATATATATATATATATATATCTGGAAACTCTCAAACCACTTCCTGAGTTCTCCCAGCGGCAATCAGGCGAGGAAAGAGACACAGACCTCTGGAGTTTTTCGAGTGGGCAGTATTTTATTTCAGTGACCCAAACACAACGCGTTTCAAGCCCGTAAGCCCTTGATCACGTGTCACAAAATTGCATACACCAAAATATCTATTTAAAGTGCAAAAAGCGCCCCTCCTACTGTTTGCATCACAGACCACATGTGTATTAACATAGAAAAAATACTATGTATATATAGCTTTCTTCTTTTGTGTCAATGTTACTGCTAATATAACGGAACGAAATATCACTATTGACATATTAACCACATTTAGACAAATAATCTATGTCTGGGTTTTCAATTAGTAAAATATGTCACAGAACTTTATAAAAAATAAATATAATTGTAGTTCTTATTGAATAAAATATCTTCTACAAAAAGGCAAAAACCACCTTTTCTGTTGCCGTATTTACAAGCAGTAATTCAGGGAAAAATAAATAACCGGTTAAATCCGTTTTATCAAGATACCCTGTAAAAAAGCCAAACTGTTATACGTTGTAATCAAACTCTAAAACAGTTTGTTAAGTTTGTACACACGAATAGTCTATAACTTTGGAGAGGGTTCCAAAAAGTGCTTATAAGTGCATCCCTTACAAAATAGTAAAGTGCTAGTGCAAGAAAAAATGGTGCAAATTTCTCAAAATAATCAAATATTGATTGCAGGGTCTAATATACCATTGACCACAAGAATACATGTTAATGAATTCATGGAAAATGTCGGTATTCATAAAAAATCCCTAGAACCATTTGATTAATAAAAACAATTAATTAGATTTCATTGTTTATATAAAAAAGAGAAATTCTAAATGAGGGAAAAATATATATACAAACTATATACATATGTTCTATTTACAAGGACCAATTCATATATTTGCAAGACTGAGATACATGAACCAACGTGATAAGACCATGCTGTAACTAGCTTGTTATTACAGAAAACTCCGCATGTCTTCCGTCGTGTTCAACCCATTGGGCCATTTGCAATCTAAGTCCAAGATATACTTGGTCTCTAATTGCCGGAGTTGGCGTTCTCTGTTGCCCCCTCTTCTTTTTTTGTTTACAGCGTCAATTACATAATAAGAAAGGCAGTTGATGTTGTTGGCATGCACTTTCTTAAAATGTCTGGCAACAGGGTATGTTGCGTCGCTGTGTAAGATGGCCCTAATATGCTGCAAAATCCTGACGTGCACCTGTAGTTTCGTGCTACCCACGTAGCGTAGCCCACAGGTGCACGTCAGGACATATACAGCATATTCAGTCTTGCAGGTGTAATTGCCTGTAATTGGGTTGGAAGTAGTCTTGAAGGGCGTATGATATATATATATTCACAGAAAAAACCATAGGTTATAGACCATATATAGTTAGGAATTTGCATTTACAAAACCTTGAAAATTCACTGAAAAAACCATAGGTTATAGACCATATATAGTTAGGGATTAGCATTTAAAAAACCTTATTTTATTTGCACAAAACCATTGAAATTCCATATATAGTTAGTTGCACTAACTATATATCGCGGACCCGCAATCCACTGCTAATGATGTCACATATTACATCATTCATGACATGGTCAGTGACATCACTGATGACATCACTGGCGTATGGCCGACTGAAAGTGCGTTTCATCTGCTGCCGCCAATGCCGCCTGTGATGCGGTGTGCTTTCTCCTGCGTGTGTGGCTTCTCTCAAGGTAACTTGTGGACTTTTGTTTAAAGCGGCTAGCCTGGTCGCGAGAAGCCCCGACGCTGCAAGCGGATCCAGAGTGCTGGTAGATACCGGCGCGCATCAGGACGCAGGAGGCCTCGCTCACGGAGATAATGACATTGCTGAGCGGCGCTTGTTGCGCCTTCACCTAATCAGGAAATTGTATTGTTTGGCAACAGAGTCAGGGGGCCACTTGGTTAAAGAACAGACAAGTCTTTGGATGGCAGTAATCTTGGACTACTGTAACCAGCATGCCATCGGGCACGCCCACTGGGGCGGGACTTCGTATTTTCAATAAAATATGTTCTTACAACCCACTCTGCTTCCATATTGTGCCAGTGAACAAGGGCGTCTCAGCCCGAAACGCGTATGGCCGACTGAAAGTGCGTTTCATCTGCTGCCGCCAATGCCGCCTGTGATGCGGTGTGCTTTCTCCTGCGTGTGTGGCTTCTCTCAAGGTAACTTGTGGACTTTTGTTTAAAGCGGCTAGCCTGGTCGCGAGAAGCCCCGACGCTGCAAGCGGATCCAGAGTGCTGGTAGATACCGGCGCGCATCAGGACGCAGGAGGCCTCGCTCACGGAGATAATGACATTGCTGAGCGGCGCTTGTTGCGCCTTCACCTAATCAGGAAATTGTATTGTTTGGTAACAGAGTCAGGGGGCCACTTGGTTAAAGAACAGACAAGTCTTTGGATGGCAGTAATCTTGGACTACTGTAACCAGCATGCCATCGGGCACGCCCACTGGGGCGGGACTTCGTATTTTCAATAAAATATGTTCTTACAACCCACTCTGCTTCCATATTGTGCCAGTGAACAAGGGCGTCTCAGCCCGAAACGCGTATGGCCGACTGAAAGTGCGTTTCATCTGCTGCCGCCAATGCCGCCTGTGATGCGGTGTGCTTTCTCCTGCGTGTGTGGCTTCTCTCAAGGTAACTTGTGGACTTTTGTTTAAAGCGGCTAGCCTGGTCGCGAGAAGCCCCGACGCTGCAAGCGGATCCAGAGTGCTGGTAGATACCGGCGCGCATCAGGACGCAGGAGGCCTCGCTCACGGAGATAATGACATTGCTGAGCGGCGCTTGTTGCGCCTTCACCTAATCAGGAAATTGTATTGTTTGGCAACAGAGTCAGGGGGCCACTTGGTTAAAGAACAGACAAGTCTTTGGATGGCAGTAATCTTGGACTACTGTAACCAGCATGCCATCAGGCACGCCCACTGGGGCGGGACTTCGTATTTTCAATAAAATATGTTCTTACAACCCACTCTGCTTCCATATTGTGCCAGTGAACAAGGGCGTCTCAGCCCGAAACGCGTATGGCCGACTGAAAGTGCGTTTCATCTGCTGCCGCCAATGCCGCCTGTGATGCGGTGTGCTTTCTCCTGCGTGTGTGGCTTCTCTCAAGGTAACTTGTGGACTTATATATATATATATATATATATATATATATATATATATATATATATATATATATATATATATATACACACAGATGTCCTGTCGCAGCGGGAGCTCGATCCAGTTGGTGCCAGCGATGAGACCAGGAAAGTGTCTCAATTTATTCCATACCAAAGAAGAAATCGCTGCACACTTCTTGATATTTCATGCAGTTGCTTTATTTTTCAAACGTGAGACAACTCCCTACATATCGGACATCAGAAATTCCGCAAATTCGAGTGGCCTATGAACTGGCCAATGAAATCGGGGAAACACAAACACCAGACACCCAGGTATTGGATGAAATGGGCATCATATCAGATGAGCGCCAACATACAGAATTCAAACCAAAATCGAAATTCTGTCCGATCCTCCACCCTGGCAATAAAATTGACATTTTTTATGAACTTGTGATGAATGAAATTGAAGAAATGCCCAAGAATTACTACAAGAAAAGAAAAGAGAATCTAACCAAAGGTGAACGCAAGGCGATACAGAGCCTCAGAAACAACATTCAAATTGAAAATCTAACCCGCAGACAAGGGCAGAAACATTGTTGTAATGGATAAAGAACTCTACATGGAAGAAGCTATGAGACAATTGAACAATACAAGTAACTACACAGTACTAACAAGAAATCCAACAGAGAAAATGAAACATGAACTTGAAATGAAATTGAATGCTTGGTGCCGACAAGGTTTGATAACTGATGTAGAAAGAACATTTTTAATGGTCGAGAATCCGATCACTCCGACCATTTACTTTCTACCAAAAGTGCATAAGACTCTTAACAAACCTCCTGGACGCCCGATAATTTCAAGTTGTGGCAGCCTTTATGAAAATGTTTCAAGTTGCGTGGACCATTTCATAGCTCCAATTGTACCCACCTTAAGTTCTTATATAAAAGATACGGGCGATTTCTTACGAATCCTGATGGAGACGGAATGGCAAACAGATTACTTGTTAGTGACTATCGATGTGATATCGCTATATACATCAATAAATCATGACATTGGATTGAAAGCGATTAACTACTTCCTTGACCAACAACCCATTACCCGTAGAGAACATTCAAAAATGATCATGGAAATGATCTCAATGTGCCTGCACAATAACGTATTCCTTTTCAATAAAATTATTTATGAACAATGCTGTGGTACAGCGATGGGAGTTTCCTTCTCTCCAAGCTACGCTAACCTCACCATGGGATGGTGGGAGAGAAGCGTGGCTTGGAGAGAAGAAAACGATCATCACATGGCCAAAGTGGCTCTTTGGCTGCGTTTCATCGACGATCTTTTCCTCCTGTGGAGAGGCACTGAAGCAGAATTCCAAACATTTTTCAATATCCTTAATGACAATCAAGTGGGGTTGAAATTTACATACACCATCAGTGCCAAGGAGATAGTATTCCTGGACACAAAGGTATATATAGCCGATGAAAAAATTCAAACCACTGTCCACAGGAAAGAAACTGCAACTAACCGCCTTCTCCATGGCTTGAGTTTTCACCCCCAGAAGTTAAAAAAGAGCATTCCGGGGAGGAGCCTAGCTCGCAACCGCGATGGCCGCCTGACTCCTCGGCTCCGCTGACCCTGTTGTTATCCTCCCGGTTTCCGCGCTATCCTGCCTCCTATTAGATCACTGCGCTACGACAGCGGAACCGGGAGGCAAACCCGGTCACGCCGATGTGTTCCTTTCCTGGAACCCGGCAGCAGAAGTCCCGGGACGCCTTCACCCCTCCGGACGCCGACCAGCACAGCCCGAGTCTTTGTCTTGAGGAGACGGCCGGCCCCGTATATAGAGACGGCGGCCATTACGGGTCGGAAGGAGCCGGCTGCAGCGCTCCGTCGGCAGCGCCTGCATTTCTGCACCTGGCTCTGCTACTTCTGATCCCGGGCACCGCCGCTACCGGAGCTACAAGGTATCTGCTCCTCGGTCCAGGGACGGCCCCTCCGCAACATTGTTTCCTCTGATGCCGCTGTGAGCGCCATCTTTCTGCCTGCTCTCGGCTCGTGTAGTTGCAAGCACAGGGCTGTCGGTGGGACGCGGGCGTCGGCCCGAGCCATTCCACAACTGTGCCGGGATGGAAGATGCTGCCCCTGTGCCCTCAAATTGCTCCCATCGTGCCTCGACCCGGCAGGATGCAAGAAGACTCGCCGAGAGTGTGGATGAACGACCAGTGGGTCTTCCTCTCTTTTGCCATACTCGTGTTTTGGAGGGGGTTGCGTCCCTGCCCTTTGAGGCGCCCTTGCACCTTGGTGACATTCTGTGCGCCCTAGACGACCTCAGGTCCGCCATGCGTACTGTTGCCTGTGAATTGGGGGCTCGGATGGGTGCTCCTCTGTTTGATGCCCCCCAGTCTGTCTGCATGCGGGACGCTACGCCACACCCTACAGCTGCAATCCTTGGCTCCCTCACCACCGTCGCCATTGAACCGCTGCGGTCGCGAGACCCAGTCATTGCTGGGGTACTGGTGGGGGCACCCCCGATGGAACGCAAACTCTCTGGAGAGATGGACTGGCTTGGGAGGCGCCGCGAGACGCAACGCCTGAGGGCTTCCCCGGGGACTAATGGCGGACCTCCGTTTCCCACCCCGAAGCGATCATTGCCGTGTGGACTAGCTGCCTCTGGTGAACTGCTGCCGTGCTATGGATCTACTGCCACGATTGCGGACCACACTACTACGTTCGGGGTGGACTTTAGTGTTCGTTCCCTTGCTCAGCTGTGGTCCCTTTGTTTGTTCCCACCTTCCAAGAGGTCTATCGTACAGCTGGATTGTACCGCTACACCGCACCGTAGGGGACAGGGTTGAGGATGCACCCTCCTGACTCAGGACTATCTCTCTTCCACTGCTGGGTTGCTGATGGACTGCCGGGGATTTGAATATTGGTATTGTACTGGTCTTGGGGTCGGGGTAAGGGCGGTCAGGGAACTGTATGTTAATTGAGTTGGATATATTTCATTGGCCCTCCTCCGGTCTTATGTGGATTGTATTCCTTTTTCCTTTTCCTTTTCCCTTTTCTTTCTTCTTCTCAATTTCTCTTCTCTTACTACATTTCGGGTTTTTGGGGAGACTAAACACTCTGCTAGGGGGGGGGGGGGGTAGGCCGTAGCCTCTGCATGTGTGTAGGGTGGGGGGGTACATTTCAGTTCGTGTTTTTTTCTATGGTGCCTTTTGTTATTATATACTTCTTCTTTTCTAGGCCCGTGTTAGGCAGACTGGGGGATGGGTGGTGGTGCGGTGTTAGTTGGGATGTTGCGTCCACTCTAGGGGTGTGCATAATTTGTGGTCATCCTCTGGCTGGAACTTGCATGTTGCGAGCTGCACTGATTGGTATGGGTGTCTATTGTCGAGTCCCACCTACATGGACCTAGTTTCTTTTTCTTGCTTGTATAAGTACGGAGTAATACGACCTGATCTTAATTGTTGCGATGAAAACTTTTAAAATTAACCTTCACCGATTCTGAGACATGGTAATATGGTAATTACAGTGTAACCCCTTTAATGCTTGCCTATAACGAGTGAAATTACTGTGTCGCCGTAAAGTTGCATTGATGCTTAACTGTTTGTGGCCGGCCGGAAGGTTGTAGGCCCGTATTTGTTCTGATTTGATGCACAATAAAGGTTTTCAAATTTTTTTTTTTTAAAAAAAAAGAGCATTCCGTATGGCGAGCTCCTACGGATGAAAAGAAACTGCTCGGAGGATACTGAGATTGAGAAGAAATTCAAAGAAACGAAAGAACGCTACAAACAGAGAGGATATAAAACAACAGACCTTAACATATGTGAAACAAAAGCCAGAATGAAAACAAGAGCGGATACGCTTATAAATAAAATAGGTTCTACAAATCAATCCACAGAAGAATCTTCACAAAACACAAACAAAAAAGAAGAACAACCACGTATGATAATGACTTTTAGCAAAGAAAGCTACAAAATACAAAAAGCCATGATGAAATTGTGGCATGTACTGCGCAAAGATCCGGACATAGGGATGTCCATAGGAGACCATCCTTTGATCTCGTATAAAAGAGCGCCAAATCTCGCAGACCAACTAACCCAAAGTCACTTCGAAATGAAGAAACCAGAATCCTGGTTGGAAATGAGAAAACGTGGATTTAGCAAATGCGCAATCTGCAAGGCGTGCAAGATTGGACGAAATATTAAGAACTTAAAGGACCCTGAAGGGAAAAACTTTGTAATCAGAACAAGTATAACCTGTGAGTCATCATTCGTCGTCTACATGCTTCAATGTTTTTGCGGAAAATCTTATATTGGAAGTACGACATGTTCCCTAAAAACTAGAATACTTCAACATATTCGTGCAATCCAGAATGGCGACCATTCTTATGCCATTGCCAAACACATGACTAATCATGAAACTAAAACTTGGCTGGATGTAAAATATTTTGGACTTGCTAGCATCCAACAGCACGAAAGAGGGGGAAATCGTATACAAAAATTGAGACGATTGGAATCGAAACTAATCATGAGGTTCAGAACGAAGCAGCCAGCTGGCCTCAATGGCGACGAAGAACTTTATGTTCATCTAAAAGAATTAAGAAATTGACAATCTTGCTAAACATTTGGACATCTGTTATATAAACTGTATCTCTAAAAGAACTAGAAATGTACTTGTAAATAGCTGTCTCTAGAAACTGATTTATATTGTTGAAAAATTGGGTACACATAGCCAATGACTACAATGAAACACAGGTTGCGGGTTAGAACAGTTACGCATTATAATCAATTCTCAGGTACATTGAGTCTTGATTACACACGCACGTGAGTTTCACGAGCGTCAAAAAGCGCAATTATCCCTGTAAATTGAGGGAACGCTTTTATATGCAGTAACTAAAATGTCTCCTCGCTGTCATGTAAAAACCCACAATGTGTAATGTAAATCATTAGGCTAAATTTGATAAAACTACAAGTCCCAGCATGCCCTAGTCAATAATAGGGTGTGTACACAGGCAGAAACATAGAAATAGTAGAGGGACAAATCACTAAAACTACAGTGAACAGGAACTACGGTTCGAAACGCGTAGGGAGTTGTCTCACGTTTGAAAAATAAAGTAACTGCATGAAATATCAAGAAGTGTGCAGCGATTTCTTCTTTGGTATGGAATATATATATATATATATATATATATATACATATATATATATATATATATATATATATATATATTTATACATATTGAAAAAAACAAAGCTTACAAGAATGATATAGTTAGATTCAGATTTTAGACAAACAAAACCATAGAAATTCAGCAGTTATAGTTATCAAAAAGTAATTATAACTCATGCCCTAAGGTAACTATAACTTGCACCCCGCCGTGCAGTTTTCTTATCAATAATTTTACTGCAATTGATGCAGTGATATTTTCAATGATGTCATAGATGTCATGAATTATATAATATTTGGGGTAATTAGCAGTGCATGCCGAGGACGTGAATTATAGTGAACTTAGGGTATGAGCTATAGTTAGTTGAGATAACTATAACTGCTGAATTTCTATGATTTTGTGTGTGTAAAATCAGAACCAAACTATAATGTCCTCATAACCTTTGTGTTTTTTACAGTAAAATTAAATGGTTTTTTAAAATTCTATTTCCTAACTATACCTTCCTGCAACCTTTGTTTTTTTCAGTACATTTTTACGGTTTTCCAATGCTATTTCCTAACTATAACTTCCCTGTAACCTTGACTGTATGGGTGTCTGAGTGGGTGTGTGAGTGGTGTCTTGGTCTTGGAGTGGGTGTGTTAGTGGCTGTATGGGTGTATGAGTGGGTGGTTGTGTAAGTGTGTTTGTGAGTATGTGATGGGTGTGTGTTGGGTGTGTAATTGGGTGTGTGGTTTTGTGAGTAGATGTATGAATTGCTGTCTAAGTATTTATGTGAGTGTGTGAGTGCCTGTGTGTGTCTGTGAGTGGATGTGTGAGTGGTTCTCTGGATCTGTAAGTGGGTGTGTGAGCGGCTGTATGGGTGTGAGAATGGGTGAGTAAGTGGTTTCTTTCTGGTTTTCTGGTTCTCTGACTGGGTATGTGAGTGACTGTATGGGCTTATGAGCGGGTGTGTGAGTGGTTTTGAGGGGCTCTGACTGGGTGTGTGAGTGGTTGTATGGGTGTCTCAGTGGGTGAGTGAACGGCTGTATGGGTTTTTTCATTGGTGGTTTTGAGGGTGTGTGAGTTGGTGTCTGAGTGGCTGTGTGGGTCTGTTGGTGGATGTGTGAGTGACTGTGTGGGTCTGTGAGTGGGTGAGAGAGGGGCTGTATGGGGTTTTTCATTGGGTCCTAGTTCTGCAGATCCATCGTGGATTCACACGGGGCATTCTCGCAAGTGGAAAAAAAGGTTTGGGCCCGTCAGGGGTTCCACACAGAAACCTATATTGCACCTATGGATCAGGGCACCTCTACTCTTACCCCTTCTTTTGCCTTTCACTTCAATTTTGAGGCCCTGGGTCCGTATCCTGATGTATAAAATGGTGGCCACATTTTCTGTCAGGTTGTAGCGAGCCAATCATGGCATTGCTATTGGTGCATGGATCCGCAGATCCTCTGCGGTGGATCTGTGATGGATCCGCGTCCCTAGATATCTATATTTCTTTTTTGTTTAATAACTCCAAAACTAGTGAAAGGATTTATACCAAATTACAAAAAGGGCTCTTTCTAGACCAAAGTTATTCGTAACCAAAAAAACTCTTTGTCTATGGTAACTAGGTCCTAACAATACCTACTGGCGACCATCAGTAGGCAAGGTGTATATATTGTTATGTTGTGACTTGTCAGCCTGCTTGGCCATTGTTGGCATGGTGCTAAGATCTTGAGAATCTCAGGATTGGAATCCAGCGGTCAACTGAGTAACTGGGGTGACAGTTGATAGCGAGCAGGTGCGGGAGCTTCATCTGTGTAGCTGGTTGGAAATAAACTTGATCGCAACCAGAATGCAGTCTCTGGATTTACTTCAATTTGGTGACAAGCACCTGTTCTCGATGACGGCCAGCTACTGAGAAGGTGTATCCATGGAGAAATATGAATTTCAACCTGTGGACTGCAGATATCTGAATTACAGATTGGGATCAACACCACAACAGCCCGTACATGCTGTGAGTACTGAATAATCTCCATAGGGACTTCGATTTCTTTAGAGATTAATTATTTCTCTACATTGTGATTTTCAAGTGTGGGTCTTGCCAGAGCAAGCAAGTGTTAAGCGTCAGAGAAAGCAAAGGTAAACAAGCTGCCTTGCAGTACCAGCCGGTGTTAAGCGAGAACGAGATCAGTGCACAAGCCGGTGATGTGAGTGGGAGAGAGTGAGGATGCATGAGCCACCCTGTGGTACAGAATTGCCAGTGCGAGTTGCATTGAGAGACAAAGAGACCAGCTTGTGCCGGCAACATGTAACAGTAGCATGGGTAGAGTGTGTCTGTCCGTGCGTGCTAGTCCACTGCATTGTAAACAAGAGGGCCAAAGCGGCATTCAACAAACTCATCATTCCAGGGACAACTTGAAGTGAGTGACGCAATACAATTAAGATCATAGGAGAAGGTGAGCTTACTGCTCTTCAGTGGTTCTTCTTCCATTTGGGCTCTGCCATTTGCTCCCTAAAATTGCAAGTAATCTGCGTATTCATTGTCCATCTACCTCGCACACAGAAAAAACACTGAAAAGGGACTATAGGGTTAGTAAATACTGAAACAGGATTGCTTTGACTTCTACATTGCTTTAGGACTGGCTGATGTTTTTGAAACCAAGCAAGTCAAGCAGAAAGTAGAAAAAACATAACAGAATAGAGCAGACAAGACAGCAATTGGATGTCTATTCGGCATACGCTGCAGCTGCTTCTCCAATGTTTCTTCCACAGGCAGATTCACCACCTATTGAAGAATGGATTAGTAATTCTGAAAATTATTTGGAAGCCATAGATGATTTCAATTTCTGACCATCAAGGCAAAGAGAACTTTTGCCTAATGCTTTAGGAAAAGAGGTTCAACATGTTATCACATTTACCCACAGCTACAGGAGCTGACAATTAGGAAATGGAGAATCGTTATCTTGAAGCTAATAAAAGATTAGAGATTTACTTTGGAAAACAAGTGAACATAGTCATGCAAAGGCATAAGTTGTACACTCAACCACAAAAAAATCCTGAGTCTATCGATCAATTTTTAATAAGTTTGAGGGAGTTAGCCTTGAAATGTGATTTTGATAATATGATTGATCATATGATCAGAGATCAGTTAATTGTGCAATGCAAGAATAAAAAGATATAGAAGAGATTTTGGCTGCAAGAAATCCAACTCTGCAAGAAGCTATTGGCATTGTTAAAATTGTAGAGGAGCCAGAGTCATGCATGAGGGAAATGCAACAGATTGAAACCTGACATTTGAAGGGAGACAACATAGTGAGTAAAAGAGAAGAACTTACGAAGTCAACAAAGGACATGAATAGTAAAGAGAAATATGGGGTGGAAAAGGGAAAGGAGAAGTCAAGCAATAAGTCAGGTTATATGGGATGTTAAAGGTGTGGAAGTATGCTGCACGCTGCTGACAAGGGGTCTTTTCCATGTGACATGGATATTCGCAGAGGTGAGAAGAAAGGGCACATGGCAAGAGTATACAAAGATATGTCTCTAGGTCGGATGGCCTGCATAGAGGAGGGAGAAGGCATACCGGAAAGGGTGCTTTTGTATCAAAAGCAAGGAGGTTGTGAGAATAAACAGACCTAGAGCTTAGTTTCTGGTAAATGATAGACCGCTTGAATTGATAGTGGATACAGGGTAAACATATACCATCATCCCAAAAAGTGCTTTTTATGCAATATGGCCTGGTGAAGCGTTACAACCAAGTGTCATGCAACCCAAAGGATATGGGGGTGAATATATACATATAGTAGAATTTGTGCAGTCTAATTTGGGGTTTAAAGGAAGAAGGGCAGAAGGGAAGATGTATGTGTCCTGCAATTTTGGGATGGGTACAGCAATATGCTTTACATTGTATATTGGATCCTAGATCCAGCAAGCAAGTGTTGGCTGTGCGGGAGGAGGATTTGTAAGTCATCTTGTTCAAGGACCTAGTTGGGACTTTGAATGGGGTCTTGCATGAGATCAGATTGAAGGAAGGTGCCACGCCAGTTAGACATGGTGTGAAAAAGAATCCCATGGGTGTTAGAAGTGAGGGAAAGAAAATGTTGGATGACAGGCAGATGGAGGGAATGATTGAACCAGTAGAGGCAGCTGAGTGACTTTCTCCAGTGGTGATAAAAAAGAAAGGGGATGGCCACCTAAGATTGTGTGTGGACTTAAGGTCCTTAAACCAGTGAATAGTAATGGATAGTTTCGCTCTTCCTAGCATATCGGAAATGGTGTTGCTTCTCAATAAGGCCAAACATTTCACAAGATTGGACTTGAAGTTTGCATACCACCAGATTAAGTTACATCTCAGTAAAAACCCAAACAGCTTTCATCACAATGGAAGGGGAATTCCAATTTACCAGACTTCGATTTGGGCTAGCTTCAGCCTCAAGCATTTTTCAGCGCATTTTGAATACATTATTTGGATGTATAGCAAACGTGCGTTTCTTCCAGGATGATATATTGGTTTTTATTGCTATGAGGGAGGAATACAATGGTGTCCAAGTTAAGGTACTGGAAGTGTTGAATGATGCAGGTCTGACTCTTCAGTGTCAGTTTTTGTTGGAAGAAAAAGAGTATCAAGGTTATAACATCTCAGGACAGAGTGTTAGCTCCAATGAGGACTTAGGTAAATCCATCAGAGTAGTTCCAACCCCACAAGGAAAGGATCAGTCCCATTCCTACATGGGGTTGATAGAATAATAGGCAACAGGTGTCAATGATTTTGCAGAAAAGATGGAAGCATTAAGAGAATTGTTAAGAAAAGGCAGGGAATTTGCATGGGGGAAAAGCAAGAGTAGGCGTTTTTGAATGTGAAATTGGAAATTGCCAAAGCAAAGATTTTGGCCCCGCTTGAGCCCAAAAGGAGCACATTAACAGTTGATGCGAGTGCTCACAGGATTTTGGTGGCGTTATCTCACTGCAAGGATGGTATGGAGAAGCAAGTTGCATTCGCTTCTAGATCCTTAAATCAGAAGGAATCAAATTATGCTGTAATGGAAAAGGAAGCTTTAGCAGCTGCATGGGGTGTTGAATATTTCTGCACATATTTCTGGTGGGTATATTTCATACTGAGGATGGATAATAAACTTTTGGTGAGGGTATTGCAATCCGGTGGTACTGACAAAGTCTCTACCATATTAGCCCAGATTTGCATCGTGTTTTCAAGAGTATCTGTACGAGGTGAAGTTTGTCACAGGATGGGATGGAAAAACAGGCAAGCTGATTGTTTGTCGAGGTTGCCGTTAAATGCAGACAATGTAGGCAAAACAGAATAAGATGGTGTGTGTGGTAGCAAGTGTAGAAGATGCGTTGGAAGGTGGGTTTGAGGCTGTCACACGAGAAGAATGGAAATCAATGCTTAGGAGCAATGGTATTTTCCAAGAGTTGGTGAAGAGTATTCGCAAAGGGTGGAAAAGGGAAGGTGGCATAAGAGTTCCTTTGTGCAGTTCTGTGAAGTTATACGGATAATTGAGCAGGGAGTGATTGGGGCACTGATTATGAGAGGTGAAAGGCATTTCTCTCCAGAAGGCGTGAGAAAGAAGCTGGTGCTGTTGGTGCATGAGGGCCATTTGGGGCAATCCTGTACCAAAAAACATTTAAAGGATACGTTTTGGTGTCCAGGTATGGACAAGGATGTGAACGAATGAGTGGAAGGTTGTGTTTTATGCAGGGAGAGTGAGAAATGGTTATAGAGGGGAAATGAAGGAATGGGTTCTATGAGTGATGTGGATAGGTCTTGAATGAAAGTGTGTGTGGATTTCATTGGTCCCATGGTTTATTTAAGAGAGGAGGAGCTGTTTGTCGTGGTAATGTTTGATGTGTTCTCAAGGGAGATGATGGTGGAATTTGTAAAAAATCATAACATTTGAGAGTGTTATCAAAGCCTTTGGGAGAACGTTCATGAGCGAGTGGTTTTAAGTCATCGTAGTGATGTATAATGGCAACCAAATTACGTTGAATACTGCAAAATTTCTTGAAAGAACATGAGATTAGGTGTATTCACACATCATTGTATAATCCCAAAGGAAATGGCATGGTTTAGTGGCTAAATTGCATGACAAGATTACCATACAGATTACTGTGAATGATCCAAAGGGGTTGAGAAGTGTTGTGGAGAAGATGATGTGGGTGTACAATACAAAGAGAATGGAGCTACAGGAAACACATCATTTGTGAGGATGAGAGGAAGAGAGATGAGAACGAAATTGATGCCTCTGTGAATGAGGGAATGTGGAGTGAGGGAGAAGAGTGATGTCAGAGCGAGTGGAGAAAGGATCGAAGAACAGGATTATGTGAAAATCAAATGGGGAGGGAAAGAGATGTTATCAACAAGTTTTAGGATCATTTAAGATGCCATCAGTGATGCCATATATTATGTCATAGAACATGTCATTAGTGATGAAATATGTGAAGTTAATATCAGTGTGTGCACTGCTAACTATAACTGGTGAATTTCTGTGTTTTTTTAGTTCACAACATTCATTTTGTCACTGACCTATTCACCTAACAATAACGTTACATTAACCTTTGTTTTTTCAGTGAATTTCATATTTTTTTTTAAACACAAAAACAGATATTTTGATCACACCAAATTTCTTGGTTTTTTAAACTTAAAGTAATATTTTATTTCAAATGTAATGCCAGGGGGTTGACCACAGGGCCTTATGTTTTTAAAGGAGTGGGGTCCAAATGGCCCCCTCCCTGAGCCTTTATGGGCCCTGGGGAACCCATCCCCCAGGTCCTTTGTTTTTTAAAGGGGAATTAACGCCCTCCTTGAGCCTTTGTAGGCCTTGGGGACCTCATCCTACTAATGCTGCTCCCTCCAAGCAGGAGCAATATTTTCATCTGCTTCATCAGTGTGTCAGTGCGGGGAGGGAAACAGATCAGAAGTCTGCTCCCAGCCGTCATTCAGGGAAACAGCTATGCCGCGGGAGGTGGGCACCCTGGGTCGTAGCACGTTAGCTGGCCATGGGCGATTCGGTCCCCGAGGCCATTAGTGGCTCAGGGAGTGGGGCAAAATGGCCCCCTCCTTCAAGTGATCAGTCATAGGGGTGGGCTTCCAGGGCCATTGATTGCTCTGGAGGTGGACATTCAGCCCCTCCCAATTTTAAGTAATTTCAGCCCTGGGGTATGCTTCCAAAGTCTTTAGAGGCTTGGGGAGAGGCACAAAGCCCCCTCTCCCTAGTGAATATAGCCCCGGGGGTGGACTCACCGGGGCATAAACTTAATTTTTTATTCAATCCTGTGGGAGTACGGCGGAATTGTGGCAATTTTTGTCGATTGTCTGGTGGGGTTTCTCTGGAGGTCAGAGTATCCCTACCCTGCTCCTTTATATTACATTAAATGTTTTACTTCAGGACAGGGACTAAGGGCCCGATGTAGGTAATCCCAGATTACCGATTCTTAAATACCGAATAATACTGATTCGGTATTTAAGAACAGGCAAATGGGATGTAGGTATTTTTACTGAAAAAATTACCGAATCGGTATGTTTCGGTAATTACCGAATCGGTATTTACCGATTTGGTAAAAGGGGGAAACATTGAAGGGTGGCAGGGTATCACTTTGACACCCTGTTGCACCCCTCAATTGTGTATGGGTGCACATGTTGCAGACATACATGCCCTAAGGGCATGTATGTCTGCAACATGGCACTGTTGGAAAAGAAAAAAAAATGCTTTTTCCAAGGTTTTCCTTATTTACCACCAACTTGTAGTTGGTGGTAAATAACGAATCCTAAAAGAGGAAAAGCACTCATTGGAGTGCTCCCTACAGAGCAAAATCGGTAATTTACCGATTCGGTATTTTAAGGAATCGGTAATTTACCGATTCCTTAAAATACCAATTTGGTAAATTTCCGAATCAGTAAAATGCCCACCTACATCTCATTTTCCAAATACCGGTCGGTAACGTCCGAAATGACAGAATTTCGGCCGTTACCGACCGCTTTTTGCCTACCTACATCTGGCCCTAAATCCCAGAGTCCTGCAATGGCTGCCAGCAACATGATACTGATGTTGCAGACAACCAATCAGAGTGCTCGTTCCGTGGGATCAAGATGGCCCAAGGGAAATAATGCTCCTTCGGCCAACCAGAATGCTCTGTTTTTAAATTGGTGCCCCAGCTAGCATCTCTTGAGCTTCTTGCGGACCCAACCGCCCAGATATACTTGAACCATAATTTCTTTAAAACTACTGAATAGATTTACACCAAATCAACAAAAGCACAATCTGGGGACCAGGTATTAGCTTTGTGACAAATCTAGTGTAATTCCATTTAGCAGTTTTTGAGGTAGCCCGTCTTAAAGAAGTCAATGGAAAGCATGGGGATTTTTCATTTGGAACCCCCTTTTTTCTCGGTCTCCACTTGACAGATCATCCCGAAACATTCCATGCATAACCTAGTAAAAAGTAGTACCTTTTTAGAAAATTTCATGAAGATTCCTCAAACAAAGTTATTAGCAACACTTACGCTTTTCCTGAGGAACAGCTGACCAAACTTAACTACCTAGTGGTGACTGCCACTGGATCATATATGTATATCATGTGGGGAGCCGGATGGGGCCACGGGGGCCTTGAGGCTCCCCTTGCAGCCCCTAACAAGTCTATGGTGGGTGCCCTGGGTGGGCACCTACCTTTCATATTGGAGGGTCCTAGGAGATGGGGTCTATGGGGTAAAATAAAACTCCAGGGCCTAATAATGCTCAGTGAGGGGGTCCAATAGGGGATGGGGTTCCCAAGGCCATAATAGGTTCAGGACGGGGGGGTCATTCGGCCCCCCTCCTCTTTAAAAAAGCAAAGGCCCTGGGGGATGGGTTTCTCAGGACCAGGCCCTGAGACCAATCCCTAACCGCACACAGCCAAAGGTTGCTTGCATTATGGGGTTGTCTGCCTTTCGGTGTTGTGGCAATCTCCCCACCCTGCATGGCCTTAGACTGTTCACAGAGTGGGGTTCGCTGTATGGGGGAGATTGGCCCTCGTCATGCACTGCTAATTACCCCACATATTACATTAGTCATTACATCTTCTATGACATCTTTGATAATATCTCTGCACATGGTAGGGGCGTGAGTTACAGCTACCTTAGGACACAAGTTATAGTCACTTTTACTTGAGAAAACTATAACTATAACTGGTGAATATAAGGGTTTTTTAGAGTTTAAAACGTTAAGTTGTTAAAGAACATTTCACCTAACTTTAATGCTACTTTAACCTTTGCTTTTCTCAGTAAATTTATATATATAGTGTGTGTGTGTATGTACGTGTGAGAGAGAGAGAGAGAGAGAGAATACATAATGGATAACTGTGTGATATGAGCCTATATTGCTAGAAGGCCAAGTGGTTTTTAAATGTCATCTGAACCATGAAATGGTGATATAGGACCATAATATTCACTATGTATTTTGTATATTACTTGATTAATTCATTGCTTTTAGTACTGTTTGGTAAGATCAGAAGCAGAAGCATTTGAACATCATCCTTTAGTATTTATTGTTTTTCTGCGACTGCAGATATGTCTGTCAATGTTTTGAGAAACGTGTGTTTTTGTTGGGGAAAACATGCTAATATTTCAAATGCGTTTTAATAATAAATGTGTATTCTTATAAGTCAATTTGTAAATGCAAAGTACATTGTAAGGAAATTAAGAACATGCATTGTAAAATATATTTTGAGTAGTACATTGAACCTATAGAGTAGGTTAAAAAAGACATTTATAAAGAAAGAAAATAGAGTGCTATGTGGGGTAGAGAGGGTTCTGTGTTTACAGTGTTTATTTTCAGACACTGCACAAGGGACGATTCATTGGTAGATGCGTGCACCAAGTATGAGACTTCAAGGGTGAGCTTGTCAGTTTTTACTAGTACTGGAAGAAAGTTCAATTGCAGCATTAACCATTCATTTAACGTCTTAATTTGTTCAGGGAATGTAAGCATCCTGCAAATTAATTCATCATTGTGATTTATGGGAAATCCTTCACAGTTAAGACCTGTTTTATGTTAATGTTTATGTTGATATAACTTGCACCCTGCCACACATTGCCTATGACCTCACATTTTACACCATACATGAAATGTTAAATTACATATTTGATATGCTGGTTTAGGGGATTTTTAGGGTTCAGGAATGGCTAGCGTATAGGGGTAATAAGGGTTTTAGGGGTCAGAGATGAGTAGTTTATTAGGGATGGGTACTGTATATGGGTAGTAGGGGTATTAGGGTACAGTGAGCTGTTTATTAAAATTAAATTATATAAATGCAAATAACTCACTGTATACTGAAAATTTGTATTTTTTTTAATGGATTTATGTAATGAATATTAAATTATGTTAAATATAATGTGTTTACATTATGATGTTATTAGAATAAATACTTTTTAGAGGGGATTCCAGTGCTACGTATTGCTACATTACATCAACAGGAACTAGATGAGCCACTCACAATTGAAGTAATTAAGATAGCGATAGACTAGATGACCTGAAGAAGAATTCTGAGACATATGGTCTTCCGGTAGAGTTTTTTTCCACCTACAGAGCTAAAGTAGCACCAAGGATCCTCCAATTGTATAGTGATGTTAGTGAGAGGGGAATCCTGACAGGGACAAAGAGAGAGGCTTTGGTAGTTGTGCTTCTCAAACAAGGCCAAGACCCCTTGGAGGTGTGGTCATACAGGCCTCTATCCTTGTTGAACATGGATTGCAAAATATTGGGTGAAGGTGATAGTCAATAGACTGATGCCATGCCTGTCCACACTGGTTCATCCAAAACCAAAATGGTTTTACAACAGGCCGTAACACGTTTCTAAATTTGCGCTGATTATTTTGCCTAATGGCAGAATCATCTTGGGAGGGCTTCCGTTCTGTGACACTGTCCTTAGACATCAAATAAGCTTTCGATACATAGGGGTGGCCATATCTCTTGGCTGTACCTGAAGAAATGGGACTGGGTGGGAACTTATGCAGTGGATCAAATTCATTTACTGTAAGCCCATAGTCAGAGTATGCACAACATATTGAATGCCTTCTACATAGGGAGTGAAGCTCGACAGGGCTGCCCATTGTCCTGAATATTATTTAACATTGCCATGTAACCATTGACAAACCTGTTCAGAAGCTGGCATCCAGACTGGGGACTGCTGAGTTTTGATCCATGGGACACAGTGTCCATGTATATGGATGAAACACAAGTGTAACTCCATGATATATGGCGAGATATTCATCCTGTGATGCAACTACTCAACGAGTTAGCCACATATCCAGGATTAAAGCTAACTTGTTCAAAAGCATGCCTATTCATACTACTTGGGTTATCGGTAGCAGAGAAGGAAGTACTAACCAACATAGAGATTGAGTGGCGACCTACAATGTTCCATTACTTAGGTGCTAATGTATAACACTCAGACTACGACAGCATACAGGGCAATCTGGGGGTTGCACTCACAAGATTACACTTATCTTTGCCCTTCTGGAAAGTGCTGCCCATCTCCTGAATGGGTAGGGTGGCCATTGCCAAAATTTTGATTTTACCCCAATTATTATAACATTTCTTGACATTGCCAGCGATCCTGTCCAAGAGCGTTTTTTCGTAATCTGTACAGAATACTCTCAGATCTAAAGTGGGGGACAGGCAGGAAACTTGAGGCTCTGCGACAACTGTACAGCCCCTCGAACATGGTGAGCCTAGGGGCATCACATTATGAATTCTATTGTGCAGCAGCTCAACTGAGGTGGATGTCAATGCCCCCTAGGCCACATTGGTCAAGATTTGTACAATAAGTAATTAGAGACCACACTAAAATATCTTAAGAGGGTCTCCCGCATTTCTCGACTCAAATATACCCAATTCAATTATTTACATCAAACCTACCTAACCTCAAAGTTCATAAACAAAATGTATTTGCGGTCAAACCGTAATTTCTCTAGGTATGCATGCTCAGAAGCTGACTTTTATCACATGGTCTGGGTTTTTCCGGTAATTGCACATTTCTGGGATGACACAACAGCATTGACAGTGGAAATAATAGGTAAATCATTGACAAACGATCCAACTTCCTGTCTGCTACATCCCAAAAAGAATAAATATGTGATTATGGTTCCAGACTTAATGAATAGCAATGACCTGGAAATCGCCTATGGCTCCCCCACTTAAATCTTTGTTATAGGATCTCAGCAAGTGGGCTACTGCTGAGCTGCAATTGTGGCTATCTCTGCGAGCAAGAGGACTCAAGGATCCCCCAGGGTGACACATGCAACACATACCTGGAAAAACTGACTGCCAAAATAGACACCCAAAAAGAGTCCCTCTGAGCTGTTTGGACTATCTTTTCACTCCTTGTCATAGTTTATAAACAGAAGGTTTTCTTAAAATAACCCTCACCCACCAAGATTTCCAATAGTGGCATGCTTCATCTTAGGGTTCTTCCAGCAAGAGGCTTGAATAAAATATTTGTTTCTACTTAGAGAGGTATTTTATAACCCTAGATTAGACCCTTCCACTCTTATACCAACCATCTCTTTATAGCATTTGACTGAAGGTCCTCCTACGTCTTCGTTGGCCGCAGCACGCCCAGCCCCGAACCCTATGATGAAGCAAGCCAACATGGGAAATCTTGGTGGGTGAAGGTTATTTTAAGAACACTTTCTGTTTTTAAACTATGAAGAAGAGTGGAAAGATAGTCCAAACAGTGCAGAGGCCTCTATCTCCCCCTTTTTTTGATTTATGCTGAAACAGTCAACCATAGAGAAAAGTCTTGGATACAACTCTTAGTCCCCTCCTTGTATGAGGGTGCACACACATGCTGAGTGTAGGCAGCAATGCCTATAGGGACTGTAGAGAGAGTTCTGCCTGACAAGGTAGAGGGTTAATAGTGGCAGGCACCAACACTAACCTAAAACAAGTTAGAAGTGTGCAAAGTAACCGCTAAGACTCTATCACAAGGTTAACCCAGTTCTCAGTTGGGAGATTGATTGATTGGTTACAATAAATTTAAGTTAACTGGCCCACATGATAGGTGGATAGGGCAGCAGATCATCGGACTGAATGCACCAACCTGAACTAGCAATAGTTCATATATATCAGTACTTAATTTGTTAATAATTAAGTGCCAGGGCCCAAAGTATTTCTCGGGCACCGCCCACCTCCTCCCACCGCTAGCAAATGCCAGTGACAAGTATACCTATGTGCTTGTTTAAAGTATAGTAAATCACCACTGAGGAATTAATTCTCCTAAAAAATAGACACACAGCTCCATGTAGTGAATAAATAGGTGAATGTGTTTAGAAAGAGGTGCCGGTGTTAAGCACCGGCAACACCGGCACAAATTAAGCACTGATATGTATTAACTATAATACTCAATGTAAGTGATTACTGTTTGTCGAATATGTACATTGGAAAAACTTTTAAAAAACTCACTTGGGAAAAAATAAGTACACCAGGGGTCAGTCATCCCTGCACTTACTTGGGGTATTTTGACATGGTGCGGCCGTTTTCGGTTTGAAATCTGAGCACTTTTGCAAAAGGAAGGCATGTCATCTCCTACAAAATAAGACATTTTAATTAATATAACACACTTTTCCTATTTTCACCAATCCTTCCAGCAACAGACAATATGCCTTTTTACCAAATGATGTTTGCACTCTGATACTATTCGCTGGGCCGTCAGCTGATGGCTAAACAACCTTGGGGAAAACCCATGTGAGAACTTAGGGTGAGATGAAATCACTACCTCAGCTGCTTAAAGAGATGGTGGGTTTCATCTTAACTTCCATATGAACAACAATGGTTTTATTGGAGCCTACCTGTCTTTATATCATGAACCCAACTTTAGCATGTATAATGCTCTAAATACATCCTACTAACATTATATTTAAAAAACACAAAATTACATAACATTAAACTGACAAGTCATTCTGTCTACTATTTTATATAATTTGCCTTTTGCTGACAATTTTTGCAGTGCTCACCCAGTGGATGAAGGGGGTTACAGCATTACACATAAAACAGTAAACAGGAAGGGACCGGTTTTCCTGCAGATCTAACTAAACAGATACTCTCAAAAAAGGGACACTGCTCTCCAGATTAGCACAACAGTTTATTATACCACAATATAGGAAAAATACCTTCAGGTGTCATTTCTTCTTGATTCAGGCAGCCAAATTATGGAATTCACTTCTGGCAAAGAAACAAGCAGCGGAGAATCCTTTGAATTCTGGTGGATGGTGTAGTCATGGACTTTTCCTATCTGATTATATCAGCGGTAACTGACCAGTCTCTCAAAAGGTCCAGCATTACAGGAACCATCAATGTTATACTCCATGCACCAGATAATGCAAATGTTTCATTCACTAACTACAAATTATTAGATCATTTTTGCATAATATATAGTAACTTTACTATTGTGTGTTGGCTAAAATGATAATGTACTTATACATTTTTCTTAATATGGTAATCGAGTAGTAACAGCATACCTCTCAACAAAAGCCCACTACTGTGATTATAACACAGCGATCTCACTAAATAGTGTGGTAAGAATGTTCATCGCTTAGCATGGCAACCTGAAAATACAAACAGTTTTCACTAATAACAACTTTAACAATGATACTATACCATTATCTTGTTTGCACACTCATTCAGCCTCCACATTTGAATAACATTAACTTCACAAACTAGAATGAGAAACCTACTAAAACTGTATGACTATAAACTTTAAACAACATGAATATAATTAAGCATTACATGATATGTGCCTAGCGGCCAGCACTGGGAACCCACGAGCGCATGCTACTTCTGCAGAAATGCACTTCAGCACATCATCCGGGGTAGTAAGAGCTACCTGAATGCCAGTATAGTAAAAGACAGGAAGACATACGTGGTCCAGATGTGCATGTACTCAACTAGCCTTACAAGTACGAATCTCTCTTTCTACAAGGGTACATTTGTGCAAATCTGGCAGCTCACTCGGGCTATATCTAAGTCATATTGCTGAAACTGAGCAGAACTCAATATGAGTCAGGTGACTAGGGTCCCAGAAGTAGGAGAAAAAAGCCAATATCCTGTCCAGTGTAATATATTGCATTTAGAGATGTGTGACAGTTGTTCCACACAGCGTCCTTGAGAGTTTAGAGCCTATGAACACTTGCCTTTACTAGATATCTACATTTATGTAAAGAATCTCAAAGACGAACATGAGTTAATATCACATAAATGTAATTTGTGCTTCGGAAAAAAAACACGGGGCATGGCCAAGATGACGGGGTGGTACGACGTGGGTAAGACATTGGTCTCTGCTCTCTGCCAGCCAGGCACAGTGATCATAACACATCCCGCCACCCGACATACTGGAGAGGTTTGCACTGGAAGCCAGAAAAAACAGGTTGTAACAGTGTGAAGGAGCTGTGGTGATTTTACATGTGTGTGCGCCCCACCAAAGAAAATTTTCTGAAGGGCGAGTGGATGGAGGGGTGCTGTGTGCCCCACAAAGCCCCCAAGCAGAGCAAGAAGGTGAGCCGACACTCAGAAAAGCGGCAGCGGAGTCCAAGGTCAGGATGCTGCTTCTCAGGATGCCTCACTAACAGTACAACAGTACTGGAGATGGAGCTGAGCCCAAGTGGCAAACCCTTTGCAGCCTACTGATAGAAAGGAGTCACCGCCCCACTGGGAAATGCGAGCAAAAGAATTTGCAGGAGGGCAATGGAGTTTGAGATGGTTCACCTCACTGCACGGGCCCCGCTAACTGGGGCCTTCCAAGATTCAGAGCGTGGATATTGTGTCCAGGCAACTTGTAGGTCGAGGAGTCCAACTTTGAACTTGGGAGTGATATATTAAATACTTGACTGTGGTAGCCGCATACTGTACACCAGATGAAACAGGAGACAACAACACTTGCTGAACTAAGGGTGCTGTTACTGTAAACTGAAGGAACTTGGTGACGAGCTCTGAAACGTATCAAGTGCTGTTGTGTGGTGCCTGTATGCGGTGATTCGAGCCCCAAGACACAATGGTTTGGTCTGCGGAGACTTGCCTGAGTGGGGGTAGCCCCACTGTCCAGACCTACAAGCAAGGGGCCCAGGAGTGAAGGGGCCAACAAGGACATTGCAAGGAGACCAGACTTTGGCTACTGGGTGTGTCATTGCACTGCAGATTAACTCAAGAAATGCCTCAAGTGGTTTGCCCCTTGGGGTATATGCAGCTAGAGAAGGCACTTTGAGGCACTTTGAGCATTGGTGGACAGAGAGAGGCTCCATTTGGTGGCTAGCAACCTAAGAGCAACCCAAGGTGGTGGATGACAACTGCAGACACCTGATGGCAATGGCCTAAGTGAAAAGTAAATGGAAGCAATCCGTATAGATCTACTCTCCAGAGCTATACCTTCCAGAGCGACTGCAAACAAATATGAAAAACAAGACAAAGAACACCCTAAACTACTGGCATTCCAAGAGCAAAACATCCAGTTACAGGAAAAAACCTGAAGACTTTAAGAATAGAGCAAGAAGGAATAAGCCGCAAATACTGGAAATCCCAATCTGCGCCAAGGGAACAGATATTGAAGCTTCACGCTTAAAACGTTTGCACTCCCTACTTTCTGACTTTGAAATCCGAGTCACATTAGACTGAACTTGTATACCAGAAAACAATGTATCTTGAACGAGTCGCTCCCCAGACATCATCACAGAAAATCCATCACTTTCAAGTGAAAGAACAGTGGAATTAATTAACAGTGGAATTAATTATTTGAGGGCAATCAGTTCCACATCTACCAAGATCTGGCAGAGGTAACACTACTCAAGAGAAGAGACTTTCGACCTGGATGCAATATCTGCAAAAACACCAGGTCCCTGCAAATGGGGCACCCCTTCAAAAGTTGCTTTGAATGGCAAGGTTAATGCATACAGATTAGATCACTGGCAAAGGTGCAGAACATCCTGAACCTTTTCTGGGACTACACTATTGCCCCCCATGGGTCCTTAGACCAACTGAGGAGAGACTCCCCATAGCAGAAAAAGAAAGTGTTGGAAGATGGTGCAAAGCAGATGCAATATTAGCCACACCCAGACAGCATTAAAAAAGAAACTGATTGAGAACCTCCGGGAGACTGCAGAATGAGAAACGGATGCTCGAGCCTGAGTTCAGGGTTAGCCACATGATGCAATGACCAGTGAGAACACACAGAAGTAGCAGGGAGTCTGGAAGGGGGGGTCACATAAGGGCCCCCTCATAGAGAGGAACATTGGATTGGGAGGGTTCAAATTCATCCAGTAAGGGGTAATTTATATTGTTGACCCAAACTGGGGATGTGACTGAGTCAACTACATGATCCAAAACTTCTAAAGTTTTCTGTGTTACCAAAGGGAATTTGAAAAGGTTGGAGGGATTTACATATTTAAGGTGGCAGCACTAGGCAATTGTTTATGGATTATAATACACAAGATTAAAGACACTCACACAAGTGACAGAGTGAGCTGGCTGCTTCAGGTCATCGATATATCACTGAAAATCTTACATTATGGCTAAGCGAGCAACACTGACATCTATGAATGTTAGGGGCTTCAATGCCTCAGCTGAGAGTACAATTGTCCTTAAGGCACTAGCAAACTTACAAAGATTCATCAAATTCACCCAAGAGACACACACCCTCAACAGGGACACTTGGGAGACGCAATCATGTGTCTTTCCCCAACAATATTATTCTTCCACAAATACTAAAACTAAGAAAGTGGGGACATTGAGACTTCTCAGCTAATAATACCCTCAAATATAAAGGTGGTGGTTGTTGATAAATGTCACACTGTGGGCTCAAAATATCTCCTTGGCATTAATTTATGGTCCAAACCAGGGTCAAAAAGAGTTTTCTTGCCACACAAGACATAGATTAATAGAGTTGACCTTGGGCCCCTTGCTACTGGCAGGTGACTAGAACATGGTACTGGATGGTGTGCAGGATTGCTCAGATAACAAAGAGGGAGGCACTGTTGCCCTATTGGCAGGAGGGGACTCTAGGCTCTATGAAGAGGGTCTGGTACACACCTACATAGAGAAGAGAGAGACTACTCACAATACTCTGCATTCCACAGGTCCTACACAAGAATAGACTTTATGCTTTATGAGCATCTCATATCACACATAGTTCAGAGGGCTGGGATATGGGTGAAGTTGCTCTCTGACCATTCCTCACTCACACTTGAATTTTCATGGGATAGATCGGAGCAGGATGGAATGCTACAATGGTGGTTTAACAAACATCTTCTTAGGGATAGGATGCTTAGAGAAGCTTTACAGTCTGAGATCAATGATTTTATATTCCACAATGACAGAAAAATGCAGTACAGGGGTATTATGGGACTCACTGAAAGCCATCCTCCAGGGGACATGCATAGCCAAAAGCATTAGGCTAGCCAGAATTTGCACAATGGTCCCACAAGACCATGAGCTATGAATGTTGTAAGAGGTAAAACTTTCTCCAAAAGGACATGGCATTAGATAATATATTCACGGGAGCAACTCAGTCTGTTAACAAATCTAGCATAAATGCAACAAAATTAGGGTAATAAGGCAGGGACATTTCTAGCAGCCCCACTGAGACTAAAACTCAATTAATCACACATTCTAGCTAACAAAACATCGTCCGGCAACCTTAAAATGGAAGACCATAACAAAGGGGAGACATTTGCACAATTCTATCGGGTGCTTTATTCAGCTGACTGATGACATATCCATTAGATAATTAATACAGGGCTCCAGTCTTAGCAAATAAATTCTGGACCAAGTGGCCTAGCAGTGAGCCCAAAAATGGCAGAGGAAATTATTTAAGAGAACAAGGCCCTTATTTTCTCCAAAGACCCTGGACCTGAAGAGATCAACTCGACCTTCTACAGGAGCCTCTCGTCAACGTTGCTGCCACTAACAACAAATGTTTTTCACGCTATAGCCCCTAAAGGGGCAGTAATACCATCCATGACCAAGGTGAAAGTATCAGTTCTTCTTAAAAGGAGAACCAGCCAGGGCAATGTAGCTTCTACAAGCCGATTTCCTTATTGAATATCAATTTTCAAATGTAATCTACACAAAAATAATAGCTAATGGACTGCAACAACTGATGCAGGGCCCACTTCTCCTTGGCCAAATAGGTCTTATTCCTAAGAAATGGGTGGGGAGTAATACAAAGAAGACCTTCATCTTATCGACATAAATAAAAAGAGTAAGAGTGTCATGCTCCCGCTGTCCCGCAATGCCAAGAAGGTGTCTGATAGAGTGGAATGGCCTTTCAGGAAGGAAGTACTGAAGGGACAGAGGGATAGGGGACCACTTCATTAAAATGGCACCAACAGAATAGACTAAGCCCACTGTGAAAATTAGTGTCAACAGGATTGTTTCCCACACTGTGCTGATAGAATGGGGACGAGACGGGGATGTCCACTAACCCCTTGCCCAGAGGATTTGCTCCAACCCTAATATTGCAGGGGTAAACCTGTGCTGATGAAATTATGCTCTCGCTGGCCACCCTGAGAGTTTTGCTTAACCCCTTTTAGGAGGAACTAGAAGCCTTCTGTGAGGTGTCGGGATTCAAATGAAATGTCCCAACATGAGGTGATAAATGTCAACGTAGACAGTAATGATCTGCAATAGGTGCATGAATATTCCCCCTGTCAGACTGCTAGCAGCACCATTGAATATATTCGAATCCTGGGATAAACCTATGCAATGGGCAGTACATGATGCCAACGTCACACCATTGGTTCTGGAACATTAGGAGGGATCTATAAAGCTTGCATAGCCGCTAGCTCTTATGGCAAGGAGCTTGTATCAAGATGAACATGACGCCAAGGGGGCCATTAGGATGGCGGGCGGATTGACCCTGCCAGGCTGGCGGTAGCCACCGCCGACCTGGCGGGGGCAATCCACCCGTCATCCTCACCTAAATGACCCCTCGCCATATTAGGATGGCGGGGGGGGACCGCGGCGGACGGAAAGACTGTCCGCCGCTTTTCCGCCCCGGTCGCAAGGCGACCGGGGTGGAAAAAGATCAATATGGAGGCGGTGTCTATCAGACACGGCCCTCCATATTAATATGGGCTTCTTTAGATGCCTTTCAAAGTGAAGACCGCATGCCTCTCCGTGGCGGCATCGCCGCCACGGAAAGGCATGCAGTCTTCACTTTGGGGGCCTCCTGTGGGCCCCCAGAGTGAAGGAGAGATGGGGGTGCACACGGGGGGTACCTGTGGTACCCCCCTGCATTTGCATAAACAAAGAGGCAGGCACCGCGCGGTGCCTGCCGCTTTGTGTATGCAAATGCATACGTGCATTTTTAGAATTGTGGCGGGCGGTGCTGAGAGCACCGCCCACCACAATGCTAAAAATGCAGGATGTGCCTGCCACAGTGGCGGGAGCATCCTAATGCCCCCCACGGGACTCCCGCCCTTATGGCGGGTGGTCCCAATCACCAATAGGATGTCCGTCCTCCATCCCAATGACCCCCCACGTCTGCTGTTTGCATTTCAGGGCATCTTCTTGATTGTTGACCTTAAAATGCTGAGACAGTTACAACAGGTCTGTCTGGAGTTTATAGACAGAGGCAATAAATCCAGAATGGCCATGAGACACACGTACCAGCCATTGACAGCAGTGGCATAGCCAATTTGTCAAGGCCCTCATGGCCCTCATGCCCTAGCTGCTGTTTGAACTGAGAAATACAGCTAGAAAAAGGATTCAGTAGGCTCCTCAGGTCTTTGGGGCCTGGTGCCACTGCACCTGCTGCAACAATGGAAGCTACGCCAGTGGTTGAAGCGCGGAAGATGGGAGGGTGTAATGGAGATACTGAGTTTCCAGGATTACTACCAAGTGACTCATTTGAGCTTCTTATTAGAGTGGTCCAGGTTAGACTCAGAAAACCAGCAGTGATTTAATAAGCATCACTTAGCGGAGACTTCCTTTGAGAAATTCCATGGCAGAAACCAAGATCTAGAGCTTATAACTTAACTGGTTCCCCTATAACTAAGACAACACTACAGATATGGGACTGTATTGGAGAAAAGCTTGGACTCACAAAACACCCCGACCTCAGACAGATAGGGAGGTATTTAAACCCAGGTGAGAAGCGAGTCAAACCAATATAGGCAACATGTTTTACTATATTGAAACTTTTAATGCCCAATGCCTTCCCAAAAGTTTTTTTTGTAGTAGGTGTGCTATATTTTAACATTTTTAATGTCCAATTATTTGGATAATTTATGGTAGAGAGGAATAGGATAAATAAAAAGGCTTTGCTGGGTTATTGGATGTTTTGTAGGTTTGATTGGTTTCTAGTGTTGTAGTGTTTGTATTGTTACAACCAAGAGGAGAATACATTGTTTCACATACTTTTCTTGTGCACTAACTTTTGCATAGTTATTTTTGAATGTTAGTACATCTTGTAACCTAATTTCTCTTGTGACATACATATATAGATGTCACCTTGTTAAATGTTGTTTTGAACAATTGATATGTTTTAACAAACACAATCTTTAAATTAATAAAGATTTGTTGTAACAACATATAGGCCTAGATGTATCAAGCCGTTTGCGATTCGTTAAGGGCGAAATTGTGCGAATTTTGGCCTTAACGAATCGCAAACGTACATTTTGCATGTTTTGGGATGTATGTGAATTTTCGCATCGCTAATTTAGAAATCGCACTTTTTACGTGTCTTTATTAGCGATTTTTCGTTGTCTGCGAATTAATTTTGCGAGTCTTTATTTTGCATGTTTCGTTCGTTGCGAATATCGCTAATATGTTGCGAATTCGCAAAGAGATGTATGACGGAATCGCATTTACCGAAAAACCTTTTTTCGCAGATTAAGAACTCGCAAATAACACTAACTCAAACCAGGTGCAAAAATTTTTGAAAGTATAAATGACAGGCCCAACTGCTTTTTTTGAGGAGAACAATGGCTGCTCTTTACGTGATAGCCAGAAGGCTGCGCATTCAAGCTCTTGCACAGAGGAGACAGAGGCAGGAAAGGATTTTCAGACTGAGGATTACCTTATTTCAACAGACAGAAGAAGACATTTTTGAAAAATATAGACTACATCCACATACCATTTTGGACCTCATTGTGGAGTTAAAGCCTTTCCTAGAGCATGAGACACACAGGACACATTCAATACCAACTCATGTGCAAGTACTGTGTTCCCTACATCTCCTTGCTTCTGGTTCTTTTCAAAGGGTGATAGCAGAGGTAGGAGGAGTATCCCAGAGTGCTTTTTCAAGATTTTTCAGGGTGTTTTTGGATGCAATGATGAGCAGGTTGCACCATCACATTTACCTTTCGAGCACTCCTCAAGATATCCAAATTTCCAAATATGACTTTTATCAAATAGCTCATTTTCCACATGTTATTGGATGTATAGATGGAACACATATTGCCATCACTCCTCCTGCTGCAACTGAACATCTTTATAGGAATAGAAAAAGTTACCACTCTTTAAACATTCAAATGGTGTGTAATGCGAAGTACATCATTACTGACATTGTTGCAAAATTCCCTGGAAGCAGTCATGACTCATACATATTTCGACACAGTGGATTACATGCCCGTTTGAGTACTGGTGAATTTGGAGATGGGTTTCTGCTTGGTAAGTGCTTTTAAATTTTACTTGAGCTGGATTCAAATTTAATAATTTCATGTGGAAACTAACAACTTTTCAAATTACTGTGCAGGAGACAGCGCATATGCAGTTCGTGACTTTATCTTGACCCCATACCTGAATCCAACAACTGTACATGAAAGAAGATACAATAAGGCACACCGCTCTACACGTGGAGTCATTGAGAGAACTTTTGGAATTTTAAAAAGTAGATTCAGAAGAATCCATAAAAGTGGTGGAGCTTTGCAATATAAACCATCCCTGTGTTGCAAAATTATCACAAGTTGTGCAATGTTACATAACATGGCAATGAGGAAAGGAACTGAATGTGAAGTGAGTGAACCTGAATCCTCAGACAATGATGATGTTCCACCACCAAGAAGATGTGGTACTGGGTTAGGAGCTGTTGCTGGTCGTCAAAGGCGTGCAGAAATTACAAACAATTACTTTTAGGTAAGATAAGAAAACTGCACTGCTGTTTAGTATTTTGAAATATTTATTTACAAAAATTATCAATGCTAGTGACAAAAGAAACCTGTTACTTCACAGGACTTACAACAAAAACTGTGTCATAATTTTAACATTCTATTTACATTTCCAATTTGTGAAAATTAATGTTCATTTTTTTGACTGTCTGCTGCTTTTCCTTTGCCCTGGCCCACTTCTCCTCACACCTGTTTGTGGAGACACTTGCCTTCCACTCCTGTGGGCAGTGGTGTCCAATGTAGGTGTTGGGTTCTTGCTGCTTCCACTACCTGTGTCCTCATTCTCAATGGGCTCAATTGAAGCAGTAGCACCTTTTTTGCTTGTGTTTAATGCTTCAAAGGAATGTGAAAATTTCTCAAGACCTTTTGCAACATTTCGTGAGCACTCACTGACCATGCGTTGCATTGTAATGCTGCGAACATTGCTTTGTGCAGATACAGTGCATAGTCTGTTGACAGCAGTATAGTACTTTTTTAGCTTTAAATTTTGTCGACGTGAATCTCTTGCCCTATTTGAATCAGAATTCTCTAAAGCAACACAAAGTCTGTCCAAAGAGTCAGCCATGCGCCTCATGCCATCCCCCACATGGGTATTACTTTTGTTCAATTTGTTGAGTTGGGCATTGATGGACCTCAGTGCTTTGTGCTGCTTTTCTTGCACTTTCAACATATTGTGCTCCAAACCTGCAAATATATTTACATTATCTATTGCTTCGCCCCTGTTCTGTCTTGCAGTACTAACAGAGTAGGATCGTCTTCTGGCAGAATCATTTACTAAATCCACATTAGTAACTGCATTGTCTGACTCTTGCACAATATTTGTTGCTCCCTCAGGTTCCTCGTCTGTGTCCAGGAAAGGTTGCAGTTGTGCTACAGGCCTTCTTTTACGCCTAGTAAAAGTGATGGATTCCTCCTCATTAGTGTCCACAAGGTCTTCAGGGGCAGTATTATTGTCTTGCAAAGATTGCTCTCCTTCAACATCATGTGACTGTTCAACATGATCTGAGAATAAAGAAAGAGGCACATTAGAGTTTTGCTTATCTGTCTGTCTGCTTAATAAACATTTAAATGTGCAAACAACAGATGTGTTCTGAAGTTATTTAGAGGTAAGCATTGGCTTATGAAAAGCAAATGTAATGTAGTTAGATACATTTACTACTTTTAAATGCAAAACAGTCATTGAAGCCAGTCAATAATGAAGACCCTCAATGCAAATCCACTCATTCATGCAGGAAAGCACACACACCATACATATCAATGTAATTGTCTTTTATCCATCTTACCTTCTTCTACAAGTTGGTGTTCTGAACTGTCGATTGTTGTCACTCCAATTACACTTTCTTCTTGTATCGTTGATTCCACAAGCTCCTCATGTGGGGTTGGCTGGTCTATATTTGGTGTTCCTCCTCCTGTTTTATTGGCTTCCTTCACTCTCTCAGCAAGTTTCTCCTTTGCCCTCAGCCGCATGTCGTACCAACGCTTCTTAATTTCCTCTATTGACCTTGGGATCACTCCAACCGCATTCACTTTCTCTTGGATTTCGAGCCAAATCTTTCTTTTTCTGACATCTGGAACATTTTTCGCCTGTTTTCCAAATAGTAGGTCGTGATTGCAGGCCATTTCCTCAATCAAGGTCTCCACCTCCCTCTCAGAAAACTTCTGTTTCCTTTTCCTTTTCTCTGTAGAGGGCCCAGCTTCAGCATTTCCAGCCTCCATTGTGCAGTAAAACAGGTCTTCCAACCAGCCAAACTGGTTTTAAACTGCCACTGGGTGTGGCTCAGGCATACAGGTGAATCTAATCAAGTTCACTTCCTGACTATGACTCAGCTATTTTTCCGTTTTCAGCAGCACATTCATGCATTTTTGCGATTCCTTATTCTGCGATTATCGCAATTAAAGAATCGCAGAAAAATCGCAAAAAAGTATGCGACATATAAGGAATCGCAAAAAAATCGCATAAACTTACATACATCCCATTGTGCGACTTCTTAATTGCGATTCGCTATGAATCGCTATTAAGAAATCGCAAACGAATTTCTTGATACATCTACCCCATAATGTTTAATTTAAACTAACCACTTTTAAGTTATTTTGGGGGGTTGTAAGGTATGAGAGATGTGAGTATGGGTAGTTAGAGTAGATTAGTGTATTGGATTGTTGTGTAGTGTAGTTTTTTGTTAGACTGTGCTTAATAAAGTGGTAGGCCTTAGCATAGTATGCAGACTGGACTTTTATTAGCTATTTTTATTCTGTGAGTATAGTTTGTGAACACATTTCATATTGTTTGTTATGTTTCTAGGGTACAAATCATATGAGGGTGAGTATGTTGTGTGTTTTTGTACAGTTTTTTTTATCTGAGTGGAAGCTTTAACTTTTTTGGATGCATCTATTTTTTTAAGGAAGTCATTTTGTTTATATTTTAACTATTATTACTTCATAATGTTTTATTTTTCAGTTTTCTAGGAGTGCTGTTCAAATTAATTTCACAAGTTTTTATGGTTTTCTAATACTGTGGTATAATTTTGTGGATTTACCTTTTACTTATTTCATTTCAGTATTTTTTTGGTTACTTTGTCTCTATTTTTGCTATGTTTATTCTTTTGTATTATTCTGACATTTTAATCTAAATGTTGTACAATGTATGTATGTTTTATATTATTTGTTGTTAGGGATTTTTTTAACATTTTGTGTTATTGTGTTTTATTCAATGTATTTGTTTGTTCATTTATGTTTGATTAAATTATTTGTATTTAATAGTCTTATTGGATATTGTTTAATTTAAAAAATGTAAGTTAGACTGATTAATAAAAATAATGTAAGTAATATTTTCAAATGCATTCATTTTGTTGTTGGTTTATGTTGGATGTAAGTTTAAGTTGGATTTTTAGGTGGTTTATAGTATTTATAAAGAGTTTTACTTATATACATATTGCTCTAGTCTACATTCTAGGTAGTTTTGTTCTTTTTATTTGGATTTCCAAGAATTGGTACATGGTAGGATGACCTCAGCCTAATGTGGCTTGGAAAGTGTTATACTGTCCTTCCGCTGTGTTGTTGGTTTTAGCTTGTTGGGCCACGGTACCGTCATATACCTTCCAGCAAAAAATTTGAAATTTAGGTTGGGGCCTATGGCCAGAACGGTGCAATCTGCCAACGAAGTGTCTTCAAATTAGTCCATTGGGCTTCTTCGATTTTGCTTGTGGGTTTGGTAGTATGGGGATTCTATGGGAGGTTTTAGTGGTTAGCTACTTTAATGATTGGTACATATGCCACGGCTATTCTTTTATTTTATCTCATTAGCAAATTTGCTGTTTTTTGCATACTCTACACTTTAACACAATTTAAAAGGAACAAATATCTTTAATCGAAAAAAGTATAGTCAAACTCCAAAATATTATTGATTCCAGTAGAGGAGCAGATGAACCTATCATCGATACATATAGAAAGCAAATGGCCTATCTGAAAACTAATCTTGGTGTAGTATTAAATCTCAGATTGCAACAGAGATGGCAGGCAAGTAAGCTGGCACATTTTGAATACAGCGAAGCTGCAGGTAAAATGCTCGGCTGGAAGACTAAAACAGACCAGGCCCGGAACAACGTAGCCACGATTAAGTTGGGTAATAAGCTTTTAACATCAGATGCCGACATAAGGAAGGCCTTTAAATAATTCTTTGAAACCATCTATAGAGAGGAAATAGCAACTCGTCCTGATGAGGTCACAGACTGGTTATCACATATAGTCTTACCTACATTAACAATTGAACAATCCCAATTTTTAGATAGCGCCATAACTGAAGGAGAAGTAAGGGCAGCCATAAATAGAAGTAAGAAGGGTAAAGCTGCAGGTCCGGATGGCTTACCTGCAGAAATTTACAGAACTTTAGAAGCTGAGATAGCTCCCCTTCTTACGAAATTGTTTAACCAAATCCTCCTTGAAGATCATTCTCCGCCGTCATCTTGGGACAATGCATCAATTACTCTCATCCTCAAACCCGGTAAACCTAAAGATGCCTGTGAATCATATAGGCCAATCTCAATTTTAAATGTGGACTACAAGATCTTCACCACAGTATTGGCCTCCAGGTTGGCTTCGGTAGCCCCCTCAGTTCTACATGCTGATCAAAAGGGATTTGTAAAGGGGCGACAGCTATATGAACTGACTTATGAGCTCATAGGGGCAATAGACATAGCGGTTACACAGAACCTCCCTCTGTCTGTCCTCACGTTAGACGCGACCAAGGCCTTCGATAGGGTCAACTGGGTATACTTATCGGGGGCCTTGGCTAAATTCGGCGTGGGTGAGAGATTTCGCCGTACAGTTGATTTGCTGTATCGAAGCCCAGTGGCAAGCCTACTGATTAATGGGGAGTTGTCAGATCCCTTCTCTATAACTAGAGGGACACGGCAGGGTTGTCCGCTCTCCCCCCTGTTGTTTGATTTTTACATCGAGCCCCTCGCACAACAACTGAGGAGAGAGACGACCATCAAATCTTTTTGTCACAGAGGGTGGGAGAGAAAGGTGGCTCTATATGCTGATGACCTGCTGATTCTCACATCAGATGTTGCCACAGCCCTCCCGGTAATATTTGAAATTGCTCGGCGCTTTGGTCAGATATCGGGTTACCAGATCAACACTTCTAAAACAGAGATGTTGGTTTGGAATGATGACGTCACTGCACTGGAGATACAGCCCGGTCAATCTATGCGCTATTTGGGCTTAAATATTATAAAAGACCTTAACAAACTTGCCATTGTTAACCTCACTGCAGTTGCCAAAGAATGTAGAAAGTTGATGCAATCGTGGTCTCATCTGCAACTATCTCTAATTGGGAGAGTAAATTTGATTAAGATGGCTATCCTGCCCAAGATTTCATTTCTGTTTAACACTATACCTCTTTATTTTGATCAGACATACATAACTAAGTTACAGTCAGATATCACCTCTTTTATTTGGAACAAAAACCTTTCAAGAATTGCTTGGAAGAAGCTGAGGAGGCGATGGGAAAAAGGGGGACTGGCTGCCCCAGATTTAAAAATATATGCATGGGCATTTCAACTGTCGCATACTCGAATCTTGTTAAAAAAAACGACAGACCATGGGGTAGACCTGATGTTTTCAGCCATGTTGAAGGGGGAAGGTCTAAGTCAGTCAGGGTACCTATTCAAATTTGGCAACCCGAAATTCTTTAAAAAGATTAAATTGAAGGTTCTAAACGGTTTAGCAAAAATGTGGAATGAAATAACAAACTTCATAAAACAAGGGTATTTCTGTGACAAGACACCGCTCTGGGGGTTACCTGATAGTCCGGCCTGGCTAGAAGACATCCTTGCCACACCTCTGAAAGAGGCGGGCCTAAAAGTTTGGGGAGACCTCTTCTATGAGGGAGACTTACTTTCGTGGGAGCACCTCCAGACAAGGACAAGGTCAACTATTTCGAGGTTTAAATACTTACAAATGACCAGCTGGACACAGGTTTATAACTCTACACCTTTTAAAAGGAACAGGTTTATCCTAGGAGGGTTCAGTCAACTAATAACGAACTTAGTGAGTATTGGTCCAGCTAAAAAGGAGGTCTCAAAATGGTATAGACTCCTGCTTGAGGAATCTGATGGTGAATTTACGCTGCAAGTCCATCTCTGGGGAACCTTAATTATGGGTCAAGATTTATTAAAACTTTGGTCAACCTCATTTGAGCTTCTAAAGAGCTTAGTAAAACCCTCTTGGCTTCGCAGGAATCATTTATACACCCTGCATAGAGTGTATTACTCTCCCCAGAGGTTATCTAAATTTGCTTTAGAGAACCCAGTTGTATGTCCAAGATGTGGGCTCCAGGCAGCACCAGACACTCATATGTTTTTTGAATGCCCTCGTCTTGCAACATTTTGGGAAGCAATAGGGAAGACCCTCACAATATCGTTGGGCTTCCCAGTTATCATAGATCTATCCTTAGTAATCTTTGGGATCCTGTCGGGATCACAGGGAGCAACAAGAAGTCTTGCCTTCTATACTATTCTCTTGGCAAGAAGAGAGATCTGCAGGAGGTGGAAGGATCCTCTACCTCCTTCACATGGAGACTGGTTGGCTTCCATCCTCCAGACGGCCAGAATGGATCTAGCTAGACTGGGAAGTAAAAACAAACGAACCTTCTGGTACTTGCTTGTATGGGCACAATAAAGATTCGTTTTTTTTTTTTTTTTTTCCCCGGGTCCCATGTTTCAGCCTTGAGGCGACAGATCACCGGTCAAGCCCGGTCGAAACTGTACTGGGGGCGGTCCTAACGGCAGCCAAAGTGAGACTGAGCCAGTAACAGCTGTGGGATGTCGGGTCCCCCCTCACCATAAGATCCCATCCAGTATACACTGAGACAGCGGTTCTTTGGCCTGTTTCTAGATGGCTTTCTTCTACCATGGTGGATATGAGGAGAAAAAAAAAACAACAACAAAAAAACAATTTAAAAGTTCCATCCCTCAGCTACATTTGGGGTTGGCCTTGTCTGTGGAGGTTATTTTCTGTTACATATTTTATCATTGTTCTGCCATTAGTTTTACTGTTGTACAGAAAGAAGGGTTATTCAGTATGTGCAGTGGTTAGATTTTCAGGAATGTCTATGTCTTGGTATTTTCTGTGGGTAGTCGGTCTTTCTCTTGTGGATTTCTTGGTGCATGCTATTACCTTTTTAAAATATGGGATTCCTCGCATTTACCCTATTAAGAGCTCAAGAACATTTAGGGGTATAGTTTTTTAAGATTGTTCTTGTAAGCTAGTGCCTGCTTCTCTCAGGTCTTGCAACACATCTTACTTCTATCCCTCTGTTATATTTGGGGTGGTGGATGTACTCACTTACATTAATTACATCATTTCTGTTTGTTACCCTCCCATAAAAAGCATTAGCATAGTATTTTGTACATGTCCAATGTATATTCTTGGTGCTCTCCTGGCTGTATGCATATTCCTTGTGCGGTAATGTTTTTTTTCCTTTCTAGGAGGTGATGTAAGTGGCTATTTATGACACTTTATCTGCAAATGTTAGAATTATATTTTTATTACTTTCTGATCACAATGTATTTAATTTACAGTTAACATTTTTATATACATGTTCATTGTTCACATTTTAAACTTACATAGTTTCTGTCCTTTTAAGGTGCTGCTTTTTTATTTTCTTCTATTACGTTCTGTCAAGATATGGGTCCAGTGATGCTTGTTTCGCTGTTAGGTATAGAAGGTCTATTTTAATGTTATGTTTACAACAATAACTATGTCATTTTTGGAGATGTTTGGCTGTTAGTTTTATTTTTACTGTTTAAGGGTTTTGAGTTCTTTAACATTTAATGATACTTACTTTTTCGGTCAATTTGCCAAGTTTGTTGTTTGGAAAGTTTGTGTTTTTGGTGAACAAGATGGCATACTCCTTTATAATCTTGTAATGGCAGCTAAAGTTTGGAGATATAAATACAAATATTTATTTAAGTTGTTTATTTTAAGTTAAGTATTAGGCAATTAGTTTAGGTTTATTTTTATTTAATGGGTTTCTTTTACTTACTTTTTGATGTAGGTGTTCAGTTTTATGCAGAGTAGCACATGGAATTTGAATACAGAATGCAGCAGAGTGTTGGTTTTGTCTAAGTGTAATGTTTTTGCTGCACAATTTAGGGGATATTTCTGTTTTTTTCATACCATTTATTGATTTAAGAATTGCAATGGTAACTGTGTTTCCAGTTTAATTTAATTGGTTACTTTGTGTGCAGTCTGAATTTATTTGGGAAGTTTGTTGCTTCCTTAGTGGACACTAAGTAAGGATTATTTGTAACTGTAACATACATCTACGTATTAAGAGTATTTGTGTTTAGATGTATATATTAATATTTTTTTAATGTTTTTGTACTTATGTCACTTTATTAGTTTTACATTAATTTAAGATTGCTGTATATTAATTTTGGGTGTTTAGTAAGTAAATAAGGTTTCAAATATAATTTATATTTTATTTTGTATTTTTTGGTGAGTGTTATATTTTTAAATGTTTTGTTTGTGCTACATTAATTAATGTGTTTTTAATAGAATTTATTAGCTAAAATTAATTAGTTTACTATATTTTTTTACTATATTTTTACAGTCGATACTGCTGTTATCAACATTTTTTTCTTTTTATATATATTGAACATGTTAAAGATATTTTGGTTTCCTATATTTTTATATTCAATATTATGGTTCTTTAGTTTTTTAATAGCAATATTGTTGTTAGTGATAATTTTGTATTTCTTGTTTATGTATAGGGTGGCGTTATAATGGTGAACAATATTGTTTTTGTGATAGTATGGTAATTCGATATTATGGTGGTTGATATTGTCTCATGTAACCAGAGTAAATATGGTATCAGAGTTCCGAGCACAAGAAAACAGTTGGCAGCAACTTTAGCCAACTGAGGAAGAATTTATAATTCTAAATCAAAGATAATGACAAAGTTGTGGACATAATCAACTAAAAAACTGAAAAACCTGAAAAGAAGGGTTTCCATAACTGAAAGTCACCAACACTGCAGCTGAGAAGAGCGTGTTCCACCAAAAAGGAGAATTTTGGTTCAATCGAATGGCAGTTAAAAAATAGTAAAAACCATTTTGAGAGGATAGAGTAGAGTTGTCTAGTGACAATAACTTACTTATCGTCAGCATAACAGAAAACATGTAAATCAAAAGACTGGCTGAGAGAAACCACAGAAATTATATGAACGTTGAACAGAGTTGTACTCAAGTAGGATCCCTGAGGAAAACCACACAGCATATCATAAAACTGGAAACAAAAAGGAGGAAGAGACAGAGCTTGCTGTCTTCTGAATAAAGATGACAGCCAGTCCAAGGCACAGCCCATGTTCTACTCTCACCCAAACGTGCAAACAGGGTGGGATAGGAGATCATGCCAAAGGTTACAAAAAGAAACAAAAGTATCAGGTGCCAGACAGATACCACAGTACAACAGTAGTCTGATGTATTTCAGGCCAGTGTTAGAATAGACTGCTTGCAATGGATCGATTTTAACCTGGATCAGGTAGGAAACGTTGTTCCATAAAAGATGAAAGTTGGGACCTAAAATAAGATTCCAGCATTTCAGACCCCAACAAGGGAGTAGGTAAAAGGGTCTAAAATTGGATAGTACAGTAGAGGGCTTTTAAAGAAATGGAGTTGCTTTGGCAAACATTTGCTGCAATAACAGGAGCAAGAGTATTAGCTGTAAGTTTTGTGACATTTTCAGGACAGGAATCGATTGCTGAGTTAGATATAATGGCATGAAGTAACAACAGCATTATTTCTAAGTCTTGCGGAACAAAGTAGAGTAAGGAAGGAGCAGTGTCCTTATTGATTCAAGAGATAGAATACCCTAAGGAGAGGACAAGTCAAGTAGGGTGACCAACATTTTCCAGTAGCCATCTCTGTACTGTCATGCGCAGTTTTCCATACAACACTCGATTCAAAAGTTGATGAATTTGTGGATTTGTCTGCACTTAATCAATGAGTATGTATGCAAGACTGGGGCCAAAAACTACTGACTGGAAATGGGGCCAATTTGGGAGCATCTTGTGAATTACCATAATTTTCTTGTCGCAGGTTTGCACGCAGTGCACATTTCTGACAATATTGAGTCCGTTATTCAGTATGGGTGTTGTTTATGATCTTGGTGATGATTTTAGAGGAGGGATCCATGATACTTTTAGGTTACACAAGCCAGCTGCATTCCCAAGAAAAGGACTTGACCCTTCCTGACTATGGATAAAATCTCAATGTTAAGGGTGCTATGGAAGATGAATGACTAATCTGAGTGTTGGGCAGTACCATCTGAAACCTACAGAATGTATTAGGCAGGAAAGGAACTCTTGTGCTGGAATTTGGTTCTATATTATTTTGCACAAACCTCAAGAAAACAATGTACTGGCCTGGCGTTCTGAGAAGATATATCTGCAGAATAGATTCACGAACAAACTGCACTAGTTTATCAGTTTTAGGTTGTTTACTGGGTCACCATTATATCATGCATATTTGTGAATTCAGGAGAAACACAATTCAGGATCAAAAAGGTTAAAGCATTCTGGGAAATTGCCAGTGCATGGAAGTTAAGTTTGGACTGGGAAAACATGTCAAACAAAGGCAAGCAGCGTATAGTAATCACCTGCAGAAGAAAAAGTTGTACTTCAGACTGTCAAGCCTTCACCTGAAGTACTGGCTGTAGAAACAGTAGCAGAAAGGTTCCAAGAAACGGGGGCTCAGAACAACTGTAGTGTTGTGCAGGAGCTAGGAATTGTGGCAGCAAAGACTTTGTGCTATAAAACATATTAACGTAATTGAGCCAAAAACACCCTTTTGGGGTTTAAATATATACAGTAAGAGCAGACAAGGTATAAGAAAACATATTGGTGCTGCTATGAATGCAGTCGCAAATTATTAGCATGCTAAAAATACAATTCTGAATAGTTCAACTATCCAGTCAACTTCAAAGGTATCTCTCTAAAAATAATTACAGGGCAGAATGATAGAACAGCAGATAGACTTAATGCTGTCTAATATTTAATATCAGCCAAATGACACTTGTGAACAGTCTGTATATACACACAACTCTCTAAATGATTTAACTCAAGAAAGTATACCTTAGGCAGTGATGGTTTATATGGAATATACTGAGGCCAATGCATTTATTATACTGAATGTTATTGTATTAAAAGTTATGTGAAAAGTGTTGCAAAACCCATATTTACCTTTTTGAAGACGAGGTGAGGCTGGAGCTCACAAACTGACACCGCTTAATAGTATAGATATGGACATGTCGCAGAGGTGGTTTTGGGCCTTTGGTTGGGGTGTGGAGAACTTGATGATAAAAACAGACAATTTTGCAAGTGAATATAATACAGTAGTACACATATTACACATGCAGTGGATGGAATTCGAAGAATCCAGTGCTGAGCTGTTGGCTGAGTTTTTACTTTCGGCCATAGTGGGCGATTTCTCTTTTTATTATAGTATGCTTTTCGGCTTTATAGAGCGAGCTTGCATCTGGAGGTCTCATGGCACTGAAGCTTGAACACTACCATTAATGGAAAAGCTCACACACTATCATAACGTGTAGAAAATACATGTTTTTGCCTTTTGATAAACAATGTGAGTGAAGGAATTAATCTAAGAAAGGAGGTGTTAGCTGATTCAATTCTTTAGCAGCAAACACAGAAAAGGATCTTCCATCTAGTCTAGTCTAGGAATGTGTTCAGTATATGTTTTAGAAAAGCAAAGCCATAGTTAAGTAGTTTGGAATGTATTGGACTTTCTAAAAAAGGAAGAGGCTGATCTATGTATTCAATAATTTAAAGGCAATCTTTTTGCTAACTGGAAGACAGCCAAGCTTAGCAAGCAGTGAAGAGGCATTACGAAATCTTGCAGATTGCAATATAGTCTGTGCAGCTTGATTTTTCATTTTTATGCAGTCTCTGTATTTGGTGTTTGGGTGTACCTAAATATAAAGCACTGCAATAATCTAGCCTCCGGTGACTGCACCCACTGTCCTTCTGGCATCCTTGGACAGCACCTGAAAAATGGGTTTCAGAGATATAAGGAAGTAGAGGCAAGACGATTTCACTGAGGAAACCTGAATATCCAATTCGAGAGATGATTAAAGTTTGAAAGTTTGAATTGAGATTTTGGAAGTGAACCTAAGTTTGAAGGTCATGAGACCTGAGACCAAATCGACAGATCTCTGCCCGCCAAAATAACTTTTGTTTTTTCCATTGGTATCTTTAACCAGTTTCTGTCCATCCAGCCTTTAATAAATAAGAGACAATTTGATGGAGGCTACCTGGTTGTGTGCGATTTTTCAGAAATAATTTAAGTCAGTCAAGAACAGTATGGCAAATGGCTTGTTCGGCCGCACTAAGGCAGAGGATTGTATAACCTACTGCACTGAAAGCTGGGATATCAGGACATCAGTAGAGTGGTTGCTAGAAAGCTTCAGAAGGTAATCTTGTTGGGCTTTTAGTGCAGCTTCCGTGCTTCTGTTGGGACAGAAACCTACCTGGGAGTCCTCCAATATTTCTGGGGTTTAGAAAAACGTTACATAAAGGGGTAAACCAAACAATCACTGGGACCTGGGTATAAGACAGTACAATATGGGTGGTCCCAGTAAAGGTACATTAAACAGTGTACTTAGGATAGACAAAGGCTAACCGACTCAAAGAAAAATGTTTGTATACTGAAACAGTGTTATTTAATCACACTGAACACAATGATTGCAAAAACAATTTAAAAGCTGAAAGTGCCCAGAGGAAAAATGGGGAGAAGAAGTAGGGAAGAATCGGTGATTTGAGTGAGGGTAACGGGGTACGTGCAGTTAGAGTATCGTGCACATCACATTATTCTAATTTAATGGCGCATCATTTAGCCGATAGCTTCACAATTCCATAAATAATATATTATGTAGCCTTGTATAGGAAACAACAAAACACAGTAAAACAATTGCTGTTGATTATACTGGCAACATATAAAGTGTCGACCTTTCGACCCCAAAACATGTGTAGGTCCTTGAAATCCTTACAAAGGGGGTCTTCCTCAGGACTGTAGTGAAAGGGGAGGGGGGCACCATGGACAGCCCCGCATGGGGCGGCTGGTGGAACAAGTAGGGCTTGTGGGCTCCAAACAAAGGAGAGCGGAAAACCGCACTTGGGGGGGAATAAATGTGATTGTGCCCTTTCCGAAATATCCACTTGAACAAGAACCAGATTCCTTGGTTCAGTCAAAAAGTATTTAATCTGTCAATTTCATGAATTACAGAGTCAAACCCTGTGCCACCACAATCGCTGAAACGAGGATGCTTTGAAAGCAACTTGCAGCACTGCGGTGCAAAGTCGCTATTCGCAGGGAACGCTCCATGAAATTGACAGATTAAATACTTTTTGACTGATCCAAGGAATTTGGTTCTTGTTCAAGCAAATATTTCGCTGTTTTCTCTCTAAGCATGCACCAGTCCATATCTGTTTTCCAGGAAGACAGTGTAGGTGACTCTCCAGACCCCCATAACCAGGCAATATTCCTCTTGGCCACCATCAGGCCAAATGTGACACAGGTTTTCCCCATACTGTTCAAATCCGTAGGCTCCCAGACGTTAAACAGACATTGTTTGGCTTCAGGCTGGAGTTCCACCTAGAACACCTCATTTATACATTACTGGATAGTTGCACATTCCCATATTATGTGCATACAAGTGCCCTCTTGGCCACATTGCCTCCTACACAACCCATCAGACGCTCTTCCCATGCTAACGAGCCTAGCCCCGACACATAGATCCTATACAGTATTTGCAATTCAACCAGGTGGAGTCTGGAAGAGATAGCAACCTCTCTGGGGGATGCCAATGCCTCTTGCCATTCCTCCTCGTCAAGCTCTAGCCCATCTCTCTCCCACCACCCCTTGGACTGAATGAGTGAATCGGGGTTGTTAATTATCCATTTTTGTATGTAAGGGAGATCGCTTTCGTGGGCATGTAGCCATCCAACAACCTGTCCTCCAGCGGCGACGACTCTGGGGGAGATTCCCCTTTGGGCAAGTTCAATAGTAGTGCATGCAGCTCCTGCAGATAACGGACGTATTCTGAATCGGCTAATTCATATTCTTGCTGCAGGGTGGCAAAGGACACCACCGTCTCCTTCAGCCACGGATCTCCTATCCTTTATATCCCAATTAGATTTCCAAACCGCTTGGAGGTCCCCAGAGTTCCTAGCTGTTTGGCATCCCACAATGGTGTGGCCAGTGTAAACCTCCGGTCTCATCCCAAGCTTTTGTTCACCGCCTTCCAGACGTGTACAGCATGTTGGGTAGGCCCAGTGAGTGGGAACTTTTAGTATAGGAGTAGGGAGCCCTATTAAAGTTACCCTTTGGAAGTTGCCATTTGTCCTTCCTATACCCTGGGTCGTCGCACCAATATGTGCAATGATTAATTGCAGCCAGGTGAGCAGCCCAGTATTATTTTTGTATATCAGGGAGAGCAATGCCTTCATCATACCATGATCGCACTAGCTTCTATAAGGCTATACGAGGTCTGCCCTCCCAAAGCAGCTCTCGCTGGAGGCTTTTGATGTCTTTAAAGTAAGGTGCTGGAACTGTATCCGGATGGTTCTGTAGGGCATACAAGAAACGGGACAAAGCCATCACTTTAAAAAGCGCTGCCCGTCCCAGCAGTGACAATAGGAGCGTCCTCCAGTGTGCAACGTCTTGTTTCAATCGCTGGAGAGGGGGCAGCAGATTATGTGCATGTCTAGTCTTTGGGTCTGCTGAAATGTAAACTCCCAGATGCCAGAAGCCGTCTTGTACCACCTGGATTGGACAGTTTCTTAGGGGGGTGGGGGGAGCACCACTGAGGACCTAGATTACTGACTTGGCCCAGTTAACCCTATAACCAGAGTTCTTCCCAAAATTCGTAAATATGTTAATGGCGTTGAGGAGCGAAGCACTCTCTGGGAGGAAAGCTATAGCAGAATGTCATCAGCATAGAGGGAGATACGATCTTTCCATGTGTCTGCCCACTTGAGGCCCCGTATTGTTGGGTCTCGACGGATCCATGCCGCTAGCAGCTCGAGGGAGAAAGCAGATAATAATGGGGACAACGGGCAACCCTGACGTGTCCCACGGCTCAGCTCAAACACTTCCGACTTTTTGTTGTTGACTACTACTTGAGCCAAGGGCTCGCTGTACAACAGCTGCACCCACCCAATAAATTTGGGTCTGAAACCTTGCTCTTTCAGGACCGCAAAGAGATAAGGGCTTCGATGGTGTCAAATGCCATTGTGGCATCCAGAGACACCACCACCACCGATTCTTGGATCGTGTCGATCCTGCCCAGCACCCCATGGAGCCGTCTCGAGTTCAGGGCAGTGTTGCGATGGGGCATAAAGCCTGATTGATCAGGGTGTACCAGCTTACTAAGAACTGGGGTTAATGGGGTCGCCAACAGTTTGGCCAAGATCTTGGGTTCTACATTTAGTAGAGAGACAGGTCTATATGCTGAGCACCTGTCCCTTGGCTTACCTTCCTTATTGATGGTCACTAGGGCAGCTACCCGCTGATCATAAGGAAGTCTCCCATTATCCCTGCTTTCCTCGAATATTGCAGGCAGGTGGGTGGCAATAGAGTCCGGTTTTAGTTTGTAAAGTAAACCATTTGGTACTGACGCCTTACCAGATTGCAGGTTTCTTATCGCCTGCGCGATCTCATAATTTGTAAAAGCGCCGTCTAGGGTTTCCCGCTCGTCGGCCGACAGAGCAGGAAGTTGTATGTCCGCGAGCAGTGTTTCCGAGTCCTCTTCTGGCAGTTCAGTGCTAGAACAGTATACTCTGTGGTAATGGTCGGCAAACTCATTTGCAATCACCTGCGGGTCTGTTATGACAACCCCCTGTTCGTCTACAAGCTCCGGAACCAAGCGGTTCACCAGGTCTCACCTATCAAGCCAGGCAAGAAGCTTGCCGGCTTTGTCACCCAGATCGTAGATCCTGCCCTCCTTTTATCTCCCTAAAGTTTTGGCCATGTCTGTGGCGATGGCCCTGTATTCCTCCCTTTTGAGCTTGAGTTTGTGTTGCGTTTCTTCGGTGGCCTCTAACAGAGGCATGGGGAGCGGATCTAGAGGAGATCCCCACTTTTTTTACGTCTTCAATGACATCTTCAGGCTTAGAAACTGTGGCAATTTGTTCTGAGTCCAAAACACATTCAGGAAATCTGGGCTCCATTTCTGGCAAGTGGATCCTCTCACCTCTGCTGTCCTATGGTCACCCTGCTATTGAACCCAAAACTGAGCTCCAAGTACAGCTTTTTCGCACTTGAACCTCAGACTAGTAAAGAAGAGCTGTCAAATTCTTACTTAGGTTGGTGGTGTGGGCTAAAGTCTCAGAGGTCAGCGCAAGGTGAGTAACATTTGATGGACAACTGTCCAACCAGAACTTGGTCATATGAAGACAAGTTCTTTTGTTTACATACAGCTTAATCACCACAAGTGAAAAAAGTACATCTGAAAACTGGTAACGGAAGAGGTAAGGTCAGAGTGTCACTGTAGTAGAAATGCTGTTACATTTTCTGAGTGTAAATGAGGAGGGAGTAATATCTCACGTTCTTCCACCCAGGCCTCTGCATGAGATTCTTTTCCCTGTGAAGATGTACCTCCTAATTTATTAGCCTCAGGTAAGTAATGTTTACGGGTTGCCAGAAACTAGCACTGTCTTTCCCTCTATTCGGGGTGCTCTTGTGGTCCCCACTGAGTCTAAATGTTCACAGTTCAGCAGCAGGTGGGGAATGCAAGCACTTGCACTAAGGAGCAGAGAGGTCTCTGTTGATGGCACTCAAACGTGTGCTCACTAAAACCTTCTCAGCTCAGCATTGCCCCTTATTTAAGGATGCGTATGTGCCTCTTCCTGATCCAGAAATCCCCCAAACAGATGAATGGAAAACCCACCCTGATACAGGTCAGATGGCCTTTGCTTGAGTGTGTACATGTAAGTGGGAGTCTTTTTTGGGTTGCTGCAGATGCACATTGTGTCTGTGCATCATGAAATCTGGCCAAAGACGGTAATGGGCCAGGGGGCATACAAGTTCTTAGACATCAAAGTTAAAGTTGCATGTTGCAGCACCGCAACCCCAGTCAAGTTTTGAAGTCAGTTCTAGAGCACCTTGGGAGCAGTCAGCATTCTCCTGCACCCCCGTCACACAAGGGCAGGGGTACTCTTAGCAGATTTTGCTGGGAGAGCAACTCTGCAACCCCAGAGCAACTGTTCAACAATGCTTGTGTAGAGTTTGAGCAAAAGCCTGTTGCAACTGTGGCATCTCGGCTGACTGAGCATCCATGGACCACAGTACCTTGCGTAGTCTCATAAATCCTGGGTCTCTGGAATTTCCATATGAAGCCCGCAGCTGTATGCTGTAAGTTTCACGCACCTGGGACTGCCTTCTCTCATGTTCCTGAGCTCATGGCTGCTGCTCCTTGCTACTCTGACTCAATAAATTGTCAATCACCTGCCAGAGGGTTTGCAACTGCTATTTAAAATTGCACCACAGCTAGTCCAGTTCAGGTTTTTGTTCCTATTTCTTTAAATTTTCCTATATGGCTGTTTCTTTCTTGATTGCATCTGGTTTTCCCAATCCTTTGTGTTTCCTGTCATGTAACGTTTGATGTAATTTCCTTTTCTTGTTCTTTTACTACGTAAAGGCTTCAGTCTGGCGGGAGGTTGCTTCGCAACAAAGTCATGTTCCTTTGCCTTTTTCCTTGTTCCCTCATCTTGCTGATCTTGGCTTATTGCTCCTGAAGAATTGCACAATTGGGTTCATGGACTTCTGGTTTTCTTCAACCCTCTGAAGTCTTCGTCCAGCAAGTAGGATTTTTATGCATTTGGCTTTTTCCTCCTGAGAAGGTGATAGTTTCTAGAGGGTACTTGCCTCTCACATATTCCAGTGTGTGGTGACATTGTGGCTTCTGGAAACAGTCACCAGTACATTCGACATGGAACACTAAGACTAGATTACATGTAAGGGTCCAGATCTGAAAACAGCCACGCTGGACCAAGTTGGAGGAAATTAGTAGAATGCACACTGAGGCATTCAGGGATGGGGGGAAACTTTCCCCTGTTCCTAACAGTGCAACTCCTCCCCCGCGCCTTGCAGTGTACATGGCGCAGTCTTCCGCACATCTCTCTGTTGGCTTTAGTCTTCCCTTTCTGGACAGCTCTCTCCTGCAGGTACAGTTCCCGAATCATCTCCCTGCAGCATTTCCCTTTCTCCCTCAGGAACATTGTCCAACAGCACTTGTAAGAGTGTTCAGCCTTGGAGCTCAGAAGAAATCTCTGGACACACTGCTGTCAGTCTCCTCCTAGGCGCAGATTACCTTTACATTGACCCACTGTGCGTGGATTCTACACAGTACTTAACCCATTCAGCATGCAGTGATGACAGTTTAAATAAATATGCGTTGAACGTGCATAATATGAACATCCAGGCTTGTAATACAATTGCAGCATCTCCTAGGCAGTTGGTGAAGGAGAGTCCTGATTTTATCAAAGGCAAAGGGGCTCAGTATTATGACCCCACTGTGGTTCCTCACCCTAGTAATGGTCGTAACCTGTACCTTTTGATTGGTGCTAGTGCAAGTCACAACCAACCAGACGACAATCTGAGACGTCAAGAAATGGATGACATGGAGAAGCACACTCATTTCAGACGGATGACATGCTGTACGTGGAAAAGAAGAACTCGTGTAGTTACTTCTTGGATTTCTGTTGTTTTTTCCGTTTTGACAAGGACTATAGAGCTTTTTTGGGGGAGCTTCAACAAAAGAGGAAGTGGTTTATGGACTGCCATATTTATAATGTTCATGATTGTTCTTTGTTGTTACTTCCTGCCTGGGAGAGCAGGGTTATGGGAACTGTAGTTTGCTTTGAAAGTGCTAACAAAATAAACAGTAGGAATAATATGAGTCTCCGGTTTTGTAATAAAATCTGGTGCAAAATGGCCGTTATGCCATTGTGCCGATTTTCTACTATATGAAACTGCAACAACTTAAAATGTCTGCGTTTGCGCGAACTACATAACCCATCCATCCATCCACATACTCTACATCATGCACCACCCCTTGCTAATTAAGGACCACACATATTCAGAGTTCAGTTCAGGAGGAGCACTTACGACGAGTTAAGCAACCTGCAATCCCCTTAGCAGCTTTGTACGTCCCTTTTCATGTCATCTAATCACTTAGGCGTAACTTCTCACACACCAAGTTGCCCTCAGCGCCTGTCTACCCAAAGCTGTATAATTGCGTATGGCCACTAGGTGGGAGCATTGGGCCAATGCCCGTGTGATGAATGTTGAATTCCATTTCTTTATGAAACTATATTAAGGGGCACTTATTCATGCCTCGATTTAGAGTAATATAGATGACACATTACTGCATTTACCTCGGTCTGGGGCACAGTTGAAAAATCCAGGTAAATGGCGAAGTCTGGTCACCAGAAAGACCCTGTGAACACAGAAGTGCATAGAAACCTTTATTTGTGCTTTGCTGTGGTAATTATTAAATGGCACTGGCAGGCAACATTATAATTGACACATTAACTGAAGCATTAACAAGCCAAAAGAAAGAACAGGTAGGCAGTGACTTGAAAACACTGCGACGCACATAAAGTGCAATATTCATAAAACACCGATTCACTGTTCAGAGCTGGCCATGACTATGAAACACTTTCACATATACACTTATAGCAGACTCACACGCTGCTGTCTAGCTTTGTTTTTAAACAGAAGGCTTGCAAAGGGATCCCCCTGGGCTAAAAAGAGCAGCAAAAAAAGGATATGTACTATAATTATGGATTTTCATGTCAAAAAAGGGAAATGTAAACCTCTTAGTGACGAAATTGTAACACAAGAGACACGCTATTTTTTTATCAGACATAGAAATAAGATTTAATCCACATATGAGATGTAAGAACATTTAATGTGCTTCCTTTAATTAAAAAAAACATATATATATATATATATATATATATATATATATATATATATATATATATATATATATATATATATATATATATATATATATATATATATATATATATATATATATATATATATATATATTACCTACTGGCGGTCGCCAGTAGGTAGTTATAGTTAGGATTTTTTTCAATGTTAAATCTCAAAATTCTATTTGGAATAACTTTGGCGCCGGTTGACGAATCTGCCTGAAAATTTCCTCAAAATGGCCTTGCGGCGCCCCGGTCCTTCCCTGAAAGTTTGGGGGGGATTTGTCAATCGGGGGCTGAGATAAAAGGGGGGGTCCCAAAACGTGTTTTCCCCTTGTTAATTTCCATAGGGCGGTCGACCTCACTTTTAGCCCGAACGGCTGAATGGATTTCCACCAAACTTGGCAAAATTGTAGGGACTGGTAGCCCGATGTGCCTTTGCTATGTCTCAAGATATGTGCTTCAGTGGATTTTGAGTAATTTAGGTTAAAAAAATATATACATCTATGGCCGCGCCCCGGTACGCGCACCGGGGAGCGCTCCGGGCGCGCCACGCGACTTGCGCGCAGAAAGATGATTGGTTCTTGGGTGTCTGTAAACATTCGAAACAGTCCGGAGCGGCTGCCATCTTGTGTCTCGGTAGGATCGAGACACAAGAGGTGGCCAAAACAAAGGGGGAAATGACCATAAGGGGGCAGGGTAGACCCCCCTGACCCCCTAGGTTTGATGTGGGGGCTATAAAAGGGTCCCTCTGGGCAAAACAAACCAACATTTTTTTTCGATTTGCGTGGGGGGAGCGCCCGGTACGCGCACTGGGGAGCGCACCGGGGAGCGCACCGGGGAGAAAAGAGAATGGCAGAGTTTAAAAATGTAAGTCATTTTATATAAATGGGAAGTAGTTCTGAAAAGAACTTTTTTTTAAATTGTTTTTGTTGTTTTATATATTTTTTTTGTGTGAACATTTTTTACTTTTTTTGGTTTTTCAAAACAATTTTATATATTTTTTTGTTTTTTTAGTACTTCAAAAAAAACAGAAGGATTTGAAAATGGCTCAACAGGAGCAAAAAAAACCCAATAAAGAATTATTGCTTTCGTTTGTGAGAGCACTTGTGGTTTTCTTCTGCTCTGTTAACTAAGGTGATACTTTTTTCACCATAAGTAATAGTAGCCCCACAATAAATACAAACTATTTTGAAGTTTGAGAATTTGCGTTGGATGTTGGGCACCATTTGACGCCCTTCAGGTGCTGCAAAAGATGATTCCGCACTTGAGGTGCTAGGATGAGGGGTCTGTGGGTTTTCAGCCATAGCTCTCACCTGTGCTTGGGCCAAATTATTTGGGTGCCACCTCTCCATGTGGCGAAGCATGGTGTGGTTGTCAAAACTATATTTTTTAGCAGGATTGCCACGTGAAAGGATGTTCTTGCAAATTAGACATGTTACTTTAGGGGCATTAACTTTCTTCAGTCCTGCAGGAAACTTAAAGAATTGCCAAATGTAGTGCTCTTTTACATGAGATGGGTGGGGTTCCTCTGGTAGGAACTGTCTCTCCTGCTCCTCCTGCTCCTTTTCCTCCTCTTCGTCCTGCTCACGACCAAAAAGCAGAGGTGGTGGTGGTCCTTTTGGTGGTGGTGGTGGTGGTGGTGTTGGAGCACCAGCAGCAGCAAGTAGAGTAGCCATTATTGGTCTCTCACAAAGAAATAGCTCTTGCTCTCTCAAAGAAGAAAGTAAGAATGAGGAAAAAAGGTGGGGGCTTTCCTCATTTGGAAAAAAAAACTATTAGGAACCAATGAAAAGTGTTATTTTCAAGTCACATGACCCGATGCGCTTACGTTACGCGCTCTGGTGCGCTTACGTTACGCGCTCCGAGCCGCGCCGCGGAGCGCTTCCTGGTGCGTTTACGCAGCGCGTCATAAGACACATCGCGTGGCTACGCCATACGTCACGCTTACGCGACGCGTCACGATGTTGTTTTCGATCGCGACATTGGCGCTAACGGGACGCTTCCCGGTTCGCGCACCGGGGCGCTTCAAAATACTACGCTTTCCGGGGCGCTCACCGGGGCGCGCACCGGGAGCGCTCCAGGGCAAAAAAAATAAAATAAAAAAATAAAAAATGAAAAATTGTAAGGACTGGTAGCCCGATGTGCGTTTGCTATGTCTCAAGATATATGCTCCAGTAACTTTTAAAAAATATATATTGGGCTACATTGGGCTATATATATGTTAGAGCCCAAATGTAGCCCAATGTAGCCCAATGTAGCCCAAAGATGGCCACCAGAGACAAAAAAATACAAATGTAGCCCAAATATCAGCCAGATGTAGCGCAACTATAGCCCAATGATAGTATGTACCAGAGTGTTCTAACGAACAACTAGAGTGCTAACAGTCTTACTTATAAAGTGAGACTTTTAGTTAGGAATTAGCATTAAAAAAACCTTTGAAATTCACTGAAAAAAACATAGGTTTCACACCAGTTATAGTTAGGAATTAGCATTTAAAAAACCTATTAAATTCACTGAAAAAACCATAGGTTTCACACCAGTTATAGTTACCTGGAAATTTTACTGACATAAAACCATTGAAATTCCCACGTTATAGTTAGTTGGACTCACTATAACTTGCGCGTGTAATGCACTGCTGATGACATCACATATTACATCACTCATGACATGGTCAGTGACATCACTCATGACATCACTGATGACACCATCCAAATGTGTGCCTTTCTGAAAAATAAACATGTTTTATATATGTATATGTAAAGGTCAATGGAAGAATAAATGTTTAAATAAGTGTCTTAATGGATGTTTTTAAAAAAAATGATTGGTTAACTGGCTTATTAAGTGTATCATAGTGAATACATATATTAGCGAGTATTGTTTAAATATTTAAATGTTTGTATCAGTGTTTCACTTTGTGTATAAGTGGCTGCATGGGTTGGTGAGTAGCTACACTGGTGTGAAACCTATGGGTTTTTCAGTGAATATATATATATATATATATATATATATATATATATACATATATATATATCCACCACAAGAACTTGCCTGGAATGTATGGAACAGGAAAAAGCCGGTGATGCCATGTAATGTGGCGTCTGAACAGTGACCCGGACCCCACAACCCACGGGGATTTTAATTTGGGCATTGAACATGAAACAAGAAACTCACTCAAGGGTAACCCTTGCACTACAATAACTATCGGGCCATTTTCATGGCCACGCCCATTACGGTGGGGGTTTGGAAGCAAAAACGAGTGCAGGGATAGATGACTGGTTTCATCGGCAGCAAGTCCTTACCCCTTTGAAGAAGTGCGGCTGATAGCACGAAACGCGTCAGGGCTGGACATTATTTCTGGGAGGCAGCAAGCTGAACCTTCGCTGTTTTCATCATCAATAAAGTTGCAAAATCGAATTTCCCTGATTGTGGTTCCCTCATTCCAGGCAAGTTCTTGTGGTGGAGATATATATATATATATATATATATATATATATATATATATATATATATATATATATATATCCTCGCTCTCTGCCCCAAGATACGTGGCACTCTTATTGACGGGTGCAGTCCAAGCGCGTCGGAGCCTCGCGCTCTATGTATACAAGCTCACTCCCTCCCGGTCCTGGGTGAGAAAATAAAGACTGCACACACGGGGATCTATGATTCCAAACAGCAACTTTACTCGCACAGACGCGTTTCGGAAGCCGCGCTTCCTTCCTCAATGTTGTTACATTGCAACGCGCACCACGGCGCCATTTTATTTCAAAAAGCACACACGGGTTTGAGTATAGGACATGCGCCAATTGCAAGACGTGACCTGCTATGAACCAACTACTAAACAACGATACCAATCCAGGATCGATGAGCTGCATGAACTACTCAAAAAATGGCATGACAAACTAATGCTTGAGACCGATGAATATCTTTTTCTCAAGACAATACATCCAGTTACCCCTACCTTTTATTACTTACCCAAAGTACATAAGAGGATGGACAAGCCACCGGGGTGCCCTATTATTTCATCTATGGGCAGCCTCACCGAGAATCTCTCAAAGTTTTTAGACCATTTCCTTTTTGAAATTGTTTTGGGCTTGAAATCATACATTCGTGACACTGCTGATTTTATCGAAAAAAATTTAATCTATTGACAGGCATTCAGGTTATTGTATACTGACACTTGATATCACCAGCCTCTACACGAGCATTGAGCATGCGCAAGGGATGAAGGCGATTGATTACTTTTTAGGAAAGAGACCCTTCAATTGCCCAACACAACATCATGCTAATGGAGTTAATTGCATTCTGTCTTCATAATACATTTTTTTTATTTCAGGATGCTTTATTTAGACAGCTCTCCGGTACAGCCATTGGTTCCTGCTTCGCCCCCAGCTACGCAAATTTGTTCGTGGGCTGGTGGGAGGAGCATGAGGCCTGGGCCCCTGAGAAAGAGCAATGGTCTAACTGTATCGTCTCATGGTATCGTTACATAGACGATCTTTGTATAGTGTGGAATGGCTCAATTGAGACAGCTCAGCAATATATTGCAGTGCTAAACGACAATGATTGTAACCTGATTTTTACTGGCCAGGTCAGTACTAGTGCGGCAGTGTGCCTAGATCTGAAAGTGGAGGTGACGGACAATAAGATCAAAACTTCCCTATACATAAAGCCAACGGCAGGAAATAGTATGCTGCATGCGTCTAGCAGTCATCCCCAGAAACTTATCAGGAGTATACCCTATGGCGAGCTATTACGGTTGAAACGTAACTGTTCAACCAATGAGGATCTTGAGCTTGCTGCTAAGGAGAGCATTGAGAGATTTGAATCTAGGGGGTACAGTAAGATATTGTTGCAAAATACACTTGACAGGGTTAGGATACCATCGAGAAGCACCCTATTCTCTAAAAAGAATAAACCCATGACTAACATAGAGAAATTCAGAATGATCACTCCCTATTCACAGGACTGCCAACAACTCAGAACAATTCTTAAGAGACATTGGCATATTCTCAAAAATGACAATATCATAGGGAATGACGTGCCTGATAACCCTCTAATCACTTTCAAGAGAGCTCGTTCTCTGAGAGACACTTTGGTTCAGAGCCATTTGTCACCAATTCCAACGAAGACAGGAAAGCTCAAAGATGTGAAGGGCTTTTTTCCTTGCGGACGGTGCAAGGCCTGTGCCAATAGTAAAAGGGTTTACACATATAACATCACAGGGTGCAGACAGAAAAAGAAAATCAACCAGTTCCTAACCTGTAGCACGCCGTTTGCAGTTTACTGCCTTAAATGCCCATGTGGGCTTAGGTACATAGGGAGTACCATTAATCCCGTAAAATTGCGTATTTTGGAACACATGAGGGCCATAGCTAACAGAGACTTCTCATATCCTGTCGCAAGACACTTTTCCATCAAACACAATAGCGACAGAAGTCTCTTGCAGTACTATTGCTTGGACGCAATTTCTGAAAACATCAGGGGAGGAGACAAGCTACAGAAACTCCGCAGATTAGAATCTCGACATATTATAGATTGTCAGACCAAGGCCCTTGAGGGACTTAATTGTGGAGAAGAATTAGCAGTACACTTAGGCAGTTAAACAATATGGCAATAGTAATTGAGGGCAGCGATCAATCCGGCTGAGGCCACATACACAAAAACCGTATATGAATTTGTTATTTGTTATTTGCTATGATTTTCTTTCTACAATTGATGAGGCATTATTATTAGATAAATTGACGAGATCTATTGATGAATATAAAGCTTGACTTATGTGTATTTCTGGATTTCTGGATTTTGCAGGATTTTGTTAACTACACAGTAATTTTCAATTTTAATGTAATGAATAATACAGGGTACTTTTTTGGGACAGCTTATTGTATTGGGCTTTTGTCAATTGAAAAGGCAACCTTGCTGGTTGCCACAGGCCGATCCACTGCAAGATTTCACTTTTTGCCCACACGTAATAACCTATGAGGGGTTATTTGCCGATTCACGGCGTGAATTGTGAGTAATGTTTTTCATCATCCTTTTCTTTAAATGTTGGTTCTAATTTTAGAACTATCATAGAGATAATGTGGTAATAATATCTACTTAGTGCTATGTTATGGCTTACATGTACTAGGAAGATGGCGCTCGCGCGCCTGTCCTCTCTCTATGTCCTATACTCAAACCCGTGGTGCTTTTTGAAATAAAATGGCGCCGTGGTGCGCGTTGCAATGTAACAACATTGAGGAAGGAAGCGCGGCTTCCGAAACGCGTCTGTGCGAGTAAAGTTGCTGTTTGAAATCATAGATCCCCCATGTGTGCAGTCTTTATTTTCTCACCCGGGACCGGGAGAGAGTGAGCTTGTATATATATATATATATATATATATATATATATATTACCTACTGGCGGTCGCCAGTAGGTAGTTATAGTTAGGATTTTTTCAATGCAAAATCTCAACATTCTATTGGGAATTACTTTGGCGCCGATTGAGGAATCTGCCTGAACATTTCCTCAAATTTGCCTCGCGGCACTTCGGTCCTTCCCTGAAAGTTTCGGGGGATTCGTCAAGCGGGGGCCAAGATAAAAGGGGGGTCCCAAAACGTGTTTTCCCCATGTTAATTTCCATAGGGCGGTCGACCTCACTTTTAGCCCGAACGGCTGAATGGATTTCTACCAAACTTGGCAAAATTGTAGGGACTGGTAGCCCGATGTGCCTTTGCTGGGTCTCAAGAAATGTGCTCCAGAGGATTTTGAGTAATTTAGGTTAAAAAAAATATATATATCTGTAAGCGCGCCCCGGTACGCGCAACGGGGAGCGTACAGCGCGCAACGCGAGTTCGCGCGCGGAAAGCTGATTGGCTCTCGGGTGTCTGTAAACATTCCAAACAGTCCGGAGCGGCCGCCATCTTGTGTCTCGGTAGGATCGAGACACAAGAGGTGGCAAAAACAAAGGGGGAAATGACCAAAAGGGGGCAGGGTAGAACCCCCGGAACCCCTAGGATTGATGTGGGGGCCATAAAAGGGCCCCGCGGGGCAAAAAAAAAATTACTTTTTTTTCGATTTGCGCAGGGGAGCGCCTGGTACGCGCACTGGGGAGTGTACCGGGGAGTGTACCATGGGGAAAAAAGAATGACAGAGTTTTTAAAAAATTTAGTCTTTTTTAAAAAATTGGAGGTAGTTCTAAAAAGAACTGTTTTTTTCTTCTTTTTGTTGTTTTATATTTTTTTATTGTTTTTTGGAACATTTTTTACTTTTTTGGGGTTTTCTGAACAGTTTTATATTTTTTTGTAGTTTTTTATGGGGAGAAACAAAAAACAGGGAATTGTAAATGGCTCAACTGGAGCAAAAAAAAACCAGAAAAAATTAGGGATTTTTCGGGCACTTATGGTTATCCCCAGCACAGATGATAAGTTTTATACTTTGCTCATCATAGCAAATTACCTTTCCACAATATTTGCACATGATTTTAAAATCGTTAAATTTTGGTTGTATGATAGGCATTGTCTCTGTTGCCTCTGAACCCGATGGAGTTGGTTCTTTCGATGTTGAAGGTCTAGATGTGATGGGGGTAGCTTACTGCAGAGGTCCCTTACCTCTGCAGCAGAATAGTTGATTGGGTGCCAACGGATCATGTGCCGAATCATGGTATGATTCCCGAAGGAATATTTTTTGTTAGGGTTCCCCATGGACAGCTCAGCATCACAAATCAGACAAGTTACCTTCGCAGCGTTGACTTTTTTGAAACCCCTTGGGATTTTGTAGAACTGCCATACGAAGTGCTCTTTTGGTTTGTAGGGCTGATTAACTTCAGGCAGGAAATGCCTTGTCTGTCCCTCCTCTTCATCATCTTCCTCCTCTTCTTCTTGACCACCAATGTGATCTTCTGGTGGTCTTTTTGATGGTGGTGGTGGTGGGGCAGATGCTCCAGCTGCTGCTGCTACTGTAGCCATTTTAATGTGGAAAAGATTAGAGACAGATCTCAAAACAGGTCTTTCTCAGTCAAAGGACAAAGTCAGAATAAGGAAAAAAGGTGGGGGCTTTCATCATTTGGAAAACAAAACTGTTCTGGACCGATGAAAAGTGTTATTTTCAAGTCACATAAGCAGGCTTTCATCATTTGGAAACCAAAAGTGTTGTGAACCAATGAAAAGTGTTATTTTCAGGTCACATGACCCGATGCGCTTACGCTACGCGCCCCGGGGCGCGTAGCGTAAGCGCGCCAAGACGTTTTGCGATCGTATGCGCTCGCGAGCTTCCGGGTGCGCTTACGCTGTGCGTCATATGACGCATCACGCGGCTACGCGATACGTCATGATGTTGTTTTCGTTCACGGAAATAGCGCTAACGGGAAGCTCACCGGTACGCGCCCCGGGGCGCACCACAGCACTGCACTGCGCTTACCGGTGAGCGCATCGGTATGCGCCCCGGGAGCGCACCGGGGCAAAAAAAAAATTTTGTTCAAAATATTACATAAATATACAATATAAAATTCGTAATAAAAAATATTACATTTCATACCTATAGAGATTTGCTATTAAAAAACCTATGAAATTCACTGAAAAAACCATAGGTTTCACACCAGTTATAGTTAGGAATTGGCATTTAAAAAACCTATTAAATTCACTAAAAAAACGTAGGTTTCCACTATAACAGTGCAATGCACTGCTGATGACGTCACATATTACATCACTCATGATATAGTCAGTGACATCACTCATGACATGACTGATGACACCATCCTTGTGATACAGTGACAGACCTCCTTTCACTGTAATGTAACCCTTAAAACACATATTCAAAAATAGAAACTAAAATTTTCAAAAAAATGGAGATACCCATACCAGTTACAACAACCAATTCAATAATTCCACCATCTATATACACATCCACTCATTCACCGACAGTTCTATATAATCACTCATACGTATACTCACTCATCAAATATAATGATACACATATATATCCTGTTACACACCGACAGTCATCCAAAAGATACTCTCACACATACTCACACATGCAAATAAACTATTGAACCTCCATGTATTTGCATATACAGCTATACACACACTACCACCTTACTTCTAAGGAACCTTACACATACTTACTCTCTTAAACAATCACTTATAGAAACACATACTTATTTAAACAGGAACTCTTACAATCCCTTAGTCTCACATATACTCACTTATATACATCAATATTCACATATACTACATTAAAACATATGTAATTACTATTAAAGACACTAGTGAGACAGTCATTCACTCACTAACATACACATATACACATTCATCCACCCATACAGTCCTGCACATATACCGTCTTCAAAACACATACAAAGAGAGAGTCAGTCATTTGTGCATCTATGTGCTAAGTAATACCCCACCAAACCATATAAACACTCATACTGATACTAAAAAAAACATCTAATAACCCAAATACCTACACATGTAGCTACTCACCAACCCATGCAGCCACTTACACACAAAGTGAAACACTAACACATATATTTAAATATTTAAACATTACTCTCTAATATATGTATTCACTAACAAACACTCAATAAACCAGTTAACCAATCAATTTTTTTTTAAAAAGCATCCATGTAAACACTTATTTAAACATTTATTCTTCCATCAACTTTTACATATACATATATAACACATATTTATTTTTTTAAAAGACACACATTCACTGGATGGTGTCATCAGTGATGTCATGAGTGATGTCACTGACCATGTCATGAGTGATGTAATATGTGACATCATCAGCAGTGCATTGCACGCGCAAGTTATAGTGAGTCCAACTAACTATAACGTGGGAATTTCAATGGTTTTATGAGAGTAAAATTTCCAGCTAACTATAACTGGTGTGGAACCTACGTTTTTTTAGTGAATTTAATAGGTTTTTTAAATGCCAATTCCTAACTATAACTGGTGTGAAACCTATGGTTTTTTTCAGTGAATATATATATATATATATATATATATATATATATTACCTACTGGCGGTCGCCAGTAGGTATATATAGTTAGGATTTTTTCCCTATGGGATTTTTGAAAATTCTATGTCTAATAACTTTGGCGTTTGTGGACGGAATCGGCTGAAATTTTCAGGAAAATGGCACATTTTGTTTCTGAGCAGCCCCTGAAAATTTGGTGGGGTTTCGTCAAGGGGGGGCCGAGAAAAAAGGGGGGTCCCAAAACGCGTTTTCCCCATTCATTTTTCCATAGGGCGGTTGGACTCACTTTTAGCTCGAACGGCTGAATGGATTTGCACGAAACTTGGCAAAATTGTAGGGACTGTTAGCCCGATGTGCCTTTGCTAGGTCTCAATATATGTGCTTCAGTGGATTTTGAGAAATTAACGTTTAAATCAAGATATATATCTGTAACAGCGCTCCGGGCAGCGATCCGGTCCGCTTACTTTTCGCGTTTCGGAACTTTGCGCGCAGAAAGCTGATTGGCTCTCCGGTGTCTGTCAACATTCTAAACAGTCCGGAGCGGCCGCCATCTTGTCTCTCGGTAGGATCGAGAGAGAAGAAGAGGTGAAAAACGAAGGGGGAATTTAATGAAAGGGGGCAAGGTATCCCCCTCTTGACCCCCTAGGAATGTTGTTAGGGTTATTAAAGGGTCCCGTGGGGAAAAGAAAAAAAAAATGATTTTTCACGGTAGAAGTGCTTCACGGGCCGCGAACTGGGCCGCAAACTGGTAGCGAAACGGGAATTCGCCATTTTGTGCTTCGTTAATTAAATTACTAGGTATAAGGGGGTGCGGGAGACGTATCCTAATCCCCTATGTTTCCTGAGGGTGGCTGAGGAGGCTGATATATGTTGATACATCTCTTCCAGCGGCTGTGCGTGAGCTTTTTTTTTTTTTGCTGCGTGACAGTCCGGAGCGGCCGCCATCTTGTCTCTCGGTAGGATCGAGAGAGAAGAAGAGGTGAAAAACGAAGGGGGAATTTAATGAAAGGGGGCAAAGTATCACCCTCTTGACCCCCTAGGAATGTTGTTGGGGTTATTAAAGGGTCCCGTGGGGAAAATAAAAGAAAAAATGATTTTTCACGGTAGAAGCGCTTCACGGGCCGCGAACTGGGCCGCAAACTGGTAGCGAAACGGGAATTCGCCATTTTGTGCTTCGTTAATTAAATTACTAGGTATAAGGGAGTGCGGGAGACGTATCCTAATCCCCTATGTTTCCTGAGGGTGGCTGAGGAGGCTGATATATGTTGATACATCTCTTCCAGCGGCTGCGCCATCTTGCCTTTTTTCCAATGCCACAATTTTGTCGTGCACGGCAGCCATTTTAGATGCCAGGCTGGTCCCAGGCTATCACCTACCCCTGCGGATGTAGTTTATGGCCCCAGCTGTAGAGAATTCAGACATGCCAACCCTCCCGATTCAGGCGTGTGACTACTGATTTCAGTGCTAGTCTCCCGCCTCCCGATTTCTGCAAGCAAAAACCCGGGGGCATATTACGAACAACTAGCGATAATTTTTGTCTCTAACTTGTTTAGAGACAAAAATTATCGCCGCACATCGGCGATTTTTATCGCAGATAAACCTTGCTATTATCGCAGAAAAGTCAGCGATATTCATGTATTATCGAGCAAATGCTCTTAGCCATGTTATCCACCTCCCATTGGATAACATGGCTAAGAACTGCTCAGGGCAGGTGTTAGATTTTGGAGATATTCGCGCTTAGCGCGAATATCTCCAAAAGTTGGTAATAGGAGATAGCGATGTTAGGGACTGTTTCCAGTCGCTAACATCTTGGCACGCCACTTTGCATGTCATTAGTGATAAGTATCACTGACATGCAAAGCGGGGCCCAAGATGGTCGCTATCTCCTTTCAGCTGTCACTAACTGGTGTTAGCGACAGCTTGGTAATAGGGAGATAATTTTATCTCCGCTTTCATGGCTTTTAAAGCCAAAAAAGCGGAGATAAACCCCCTTGATAATATGCCCCACGATTCCTTGGGGGTTTCAGCTGACAGGGCTTGGTATTGTGTTACATGGTAATTTTTCCAGGAAACGTCAGAGGGTCGATGCAGGGGTTCTAGAAGAGGTGATAAACCATTTAAGCCTCATGAACAAGCGCATGGTCTTTTAAAGATTTGTGAAGTACTCGGGGCGGCGGTGTGTGTGTGCCCTCTTTCAGGAGCGGGCGGGGGGGCACTGCCAGCAACTTGCCAGGTCAGGTAGTGTTCAACACGTGCATCACCCTTTCTCTGCCTGCTATTGCGCTCCATGCTTCGGAAAGGTAAGAAAAAGAACGTGCATTTGAGTTTGAAATGTCCGATCCTGCAGCAGCACACTTCCAAAGCCCACACATGATAATAACCCGATTCAAGGCCCTATTCACCCGTTTTTAAAAAAATAGATAACACTCCAACAAAGTAAGATTATAAAACTTTATTAACTTTTAACTATAATGAACGGAACAAAAACTAAAAACATTTAAACATTTTTCAACTCAAAAAGCAACAATGGTTAGAAGCTGTCTTTTGTGCGAATAGTCCCAAGGCAGCACAACGTGCAGAGTTCTGGACGGCACCCAGGTGATGTCGCCTGGGTGCCGCACTGGTTTTGGGATCCTACAATGCAGCACAGAAAAACAGCGTGGGGCGTCCCGGGTGGTGCGGGGGGAGGCCTCGTCAGTAGCGGTCTGTTGTGCGAATAGTCCCAAGGCAGCAGAACGCGTTGAGATGTTGATGGGACTGTGTCCAGTGTCCCATGGCTGACACAACATGTACGACAGGCACCCAGGTGATGTCCAGTAAACTGCCGCACTGGTTTTGGTATCCTACAATGCTGCTCCGAAAATTGGCGTGCGGCGGCCCGGGGGGGGGGGGGCGTGGGGGAGGCGGCGTGAACGGGCCTCCCCAGGTGGCGGCCATCTAGCTGAGTTGCGCCCGCTCTTGCGGCTACAGCGTCTCGCTCACCATGTTGTTGAGTTGCTCCCACTCTTGCAGTGCAGCGATAGGCGGCTGCCACATGGCTCTTAAAATGGCGGACGGCTCCTCGGTTTTGGGCCTGGTCCACTGAAATGGCCCTGGGACACCTTGGAACTCGGACGCTTGCCTGCTAGGGCTTGGGCTCCATTCTCGAAAAGCGTCCCCTCAGCCGTGAAGATTCTACAAAAGTCTTGGGGGCCCCCGACTCCCGCAGGCTTCCGGTGGGGAGCGGCTGCCATGATTGCTCGCGGAATGACCACGACGGAGCCACGAGATGGTGGTGCTCTCATGCTGACGCCAGCTTCAGTCTGAATGATCCAGAAACAAGGTGGGGCTTTCATCGTTTGGGAAAAAAAAATGTTCTAAACCAATGAAAAGTGTTATTTTTAGGTCATATGACCAAGCCTTCCATCTTTAGGAAAGCAAAAGTAAAATGAACCAATGAAAAGTTTTATAAACAAGTCACATGACCTGTTATGCGGCATAGGGCTACAAAAAGCGTAGAAAATCCGTTGGCACGTGAGGCGGCGTCAGTAGCGGACCGATGTGCGAATAGGCCGAAGGCAGCACAACGCGCCGAGATCCGGATGGCACCGAGGTGGTGTCCAGCAAATTGCCGCACTGGTGTGGCCATCCTACAATGCTGCGCCGAAAGACGGCGTGTCCAGCTGAGTTGCGGTCACTGTTGCGGTACAGTGACTCGAACGCGCCGAGATCCGGATGGCACCGAGGTGGTGTCCAGCAAATTGCCGCACTGGTGTGGCCATCCTACAATGCTGCGCCGAAAGACGGCGTGTCCAGCTGAGTTGCGGTCACTGTTGCGGTACAGTGACTCGAACGCGCCGAGATCCGGATGGCACCGAGGTGGTGTCCAGTAAATTGCCGCACTGGTGTGGCCATCCTACAATGCTGCGCCGAAAGATGGCGTGTCCAGCTGAGTTCCGGTCACTCTTGCGGTACAGTGAGTCGAACGCGCCGAGATCCGGATGGCACCGAGGTTGTGTCCAGCAAGTTGCCGCACTGGTGTGGCCATCCTACAATGCTGCGCCGAAAGTCGGCGTGGGGTGCCCCGTTGGCTTATGAGGTGATGTCAGTAGTGGACCGATGTGTGAATAGGTCGGAACCAGCACAAGGCGCCAAGATCCGAATGGCAAGTCCTGGATGTTGAGTGCCTCAGTTGAGAGTTCTGAGCAGTGCTTGTAAGATAAGCATGAGCGGATTTTGCGGATTGGCAATCCGCGAATTTGCGGATTTGCAAACTCGCAATCCGCAAAATCCGCGAATTCCCGCGAATTTGCGGATTTTTTTTTTTTTTTGTGTTCGCCCGTGTTTCTGCCAGTTCGCGAGGGTTTTTACAATTTCGCAATTTGCGAACTTACCTGTCGGGTCGCAAGTTTTGCGAACTTGTTGTTTCTACGTGTCCAACCTGTTTGGGACACTCTTCTTCATCACTGCCACTCTCTGTCACCACTGCCACTCTCTGACTACTCATGCCACCCTCTGGCCCACCCATGCCACCCTCTGTTTCATCACCACACCCTCTGGTTGTCCAGTGTACATTATTTTTGGCAAAGCAAAGCACACCTTCCCTGCCTCAAGTGACCTGAATTAATTTGGGGCTGATTAATGTGTCACAGAATATTTTTTTAGCTGGCACCTGCTTCCTTAGTGCGCCCTGATTAGTGATCTTTTGCACTTGCTAAGTGCTTTCATTGTTGCAAAATTAGTTACAACACCTGCCCTGCCCCAACTGACAATAATGAATTAGGGGCTGATTAATGGATTTTAACTTCCAGCCTGGCTCCTGCTTGTCTCCCTTAGCTGTAATTCAGGACCTTTGTGGCATATGTGTAACTATTCTGAGGTTCAGAGCAGGGTCACATAATAGTTGCAACTGGCAACTGAACTCTGGAGGGGCCCCTCAGGAAGCACTACAGGAAATGGCTACTAATGATGAGCCTGAACTTTTGAACCTGGTAAGTAGTTACTTTCAGTTTTGCTAAAATCGTATTTCTGCAATTTCGCACTTATTCGCGGGGCGCGAACTCACGCGAACAGTGCGAGCAGTGCGAGCAAAATCCGCTGCTCGCGGATTTGCGGATTTTTCAGGAAATTCGCAAATCTCGCGGATTGCGGATTTCCCGAAAATCCGCAAAATCCGCGAGCGGAACGGATTTTCCGCCCATGCCTATTGTAAGACTGTCTGAAGCTTATTTGCACCTGCTGCAGCTTCACTATTGCCCTGGTGTGGCCAAAGGTGGCACATGACATAGGCGGCCGGCTCCCGAGGTCCGGCGGAACTTTTTTCCTTTTCCTTTCTGCTTCTTTTCCTACAATCCGTTTCGTCTGAAGACACGACCAGGTCCCTGAATGTGTGCAGGGGGACGCTATTGATTGAATGAAAATGGCGGCTTGACACAAAGCTGACTCAAGCGTTACTGTTGATGCTATACAGACAAAAATTGGTTTTCAGTTTGTACATTCTTCAGGTTTTTTTTTTCCATCCAAGTCTGATTGAGAGTTTGTAGAAAAATGGCTTCAGATTTTCCAAATACTACTCTTCAACATTCTTCCTAAATGTAACAATGTGAAACTCACTAGGAGAACGGCTGTTTCTGTTTCCTTTCAAAATGCTGCCAACAATATTTTCTGAATGGAAGACACCATCTTGTAGCATAAAGGGCCGAAAGGGGTTCTGGTCTGGCCGATGGTTGGTGGAGACATTTTGACTATATCTTGGACCTGCCCGGCCTCGCCCAAAATGGCGCCGGTATAAATGGGACTCGTAACTCCTTGCCCACAAATGTATATCTAGAAAATGTTATTGTAAGTGGCCCTGTCGTATTTTAATTACAAAATGTACGTCCACCGATTCCGCAACTGTTAGACACCTTTGTTCTTGCAACCTAATGGCCCGCTCGTTACGTTCTTCTACAGTGTAAATGTCTCCTCATCATATACGAATTCAGTTTGCTCCGTGGCCGGCCCACGTGGTTATAGGCCCGTATTTGTATACTGACATTTTCACAATAAAGGTTTTTAAAACAAAACACGGTAGTAGTATTTACATTGGTAAAGTTTTTACTTTTAGTCACTGTTTTCGAATCAGTAAAGGCAAGTGAAATAAAGCAGTCCAATTACATGACGGATAAAAGGTATAATATGTAGGAACGCAGTAAAGATAAATGCTTAAGGGCAGTTGTGTTTTTCATGTCTGCAATATAAAGTGATCGATAAGAATCTGATAATCAGGCGTATCGGCGACTAAGACAGCAGGCCGAATCTCTTTTACTCAACGGCTCCGTCATGGAAGGAAGAAACGCCCTTTTTCTCGAAAAAGGAATATATTTTACTTACAAGACAGTTGTAAATTTTCCGGGAAAGTACATTAGCCTGGAATATTATAACATATGTTTGAAAAAAAAATATTGTTCGAAAACAATAAAAAGCGTAATTTTTAGGTCATATGACCAAGCTTTTCATCATTAAATTAACAAAAGTAAAATGAACCAATGAAAAGTTTTATTAACAAGTCACATGACCTGTTATGCTTACGTTACGCGCTGCGCGCCGCGCCTCGGATCACTTCCGGGTGCGGTAACGCGGCGTGTCATATAACGCATTACGCGACAACGTAGGTCAAGAATATAGTCAAAATGTCTCCACCAACCAGCGTTCGGAACACAACCCCTTTCAGCAGTCCAAAAAGTTCTGTTAAATGACAACAGAGGGGACAGGCAACAAGAACCATCAGTCAAAGAGGGGAGGGCAAGTTCTTCTCTTCCGGGTCATGTTGGGGCGCTACCGGAACTGATCGAATTGGTAGTCTACAGTGTTTCTGGATGTTTCAGACTAAAGCTGGCGTCAGCATGAGACCACTACCATCTCGTAGCTCCGTCGTGGCCATTCCACGAGCAATCATGGCAGCCGCTCCCCACCAGAAGCCTGCGGGAGTCGGAGGCCCCCAAGACTTTTGTAGAATCTTCACGGCTGAGGGGACGCTTTTCGAGAATGGGACCCAAGCCCTATCAGGGAAGCGTCCGAGTTCAAAGGTGTCCCAGGGCCATTTTAGTGGACCAGGCCCAAAACCGAAGAGCCGGCCGCCATTTTGAGAGTCCTGTGGCAGCCGCCTATCGCTGCACCGCAAGAGTGGGCGCAATTCAGCTGGATGGTGGGCAAGACGCTGTAGCCGCAAGAGTGGGCGCAACTCAGCTGGATGGGACAAGGTTCAGAATTGAAGAGTCATCAAAAGGCAAAAAGTTCCGCCGGACCCCGGGAGCCGGCCGCCTATGTCGGGGGCGATCTCAGGCTACACCAGTGCTATAAGACTTGGGGAGGGTGTCGGAGCCAAGCGTCTTCTCCGAGTCCATGGCCATCACACCGCCCCTCAGGGGCCTCCGTCAAGCTGTTTAGGAAGGTAACATATCACATTGTTTTCTAATGCAGTCAGGTCCACAAACGACACTCACTTACTTTGAGAATAGTGAAGCTGCAGTAGGTAGAAATAAGCTTCAGACAGTGTTACAAGCGCTGCTCAGAACTCTTAACTATGGCACCCAACATACAGAACTTATGCCATTTGAGAATGGCAGTGACATCGAAGCAACTCAGGGACCAAAACCATTAACGTACTTTCACGTATGAAAATCTTACTTGGCGAGGGGGCAGGAGCGAAGCGCCCCCTCCCAGTCAGCGCCACCACACCGTATGTTGAAAATTTGAAGCCATCGTTCTACAAAGTCAACCAAACTTGGATTGAAAAATCTAGAAAAATGTACAAACTGAAAACCAGTTTTGGTCTGCATAGCATCAGTAGCAACGCTTGAGTCAGCTTTGTGTCAAGCCGCCATTTTGATTCAACAAAGCACAGGCATTGAAAAAGGCTCAAACTCAGAACTCTGAACTATGGCACCCAACATCCAGGAGCTTGCCATCCGGATCTTGGAGCCTTGTGCTGCTTTCGACCTATTCACACATCGGTCCACTACTGACATCATCTTATAAACCAACGTTATGTAAATAGTTTTTTAATAAAATGTTTTACCCTGTTTCTTTGCTGGTGTGTTGTCTATATTTTTAATATTTGCATAGAGTTTGTCGTTATTTTGTGCGGGATGGGTGATGGAGCCGAGCTGTCTTGCAGCCCTCATGGTGTGGAGCTCAGTTCATCTCACTATTTTCGTATTTCTCATGAAGGGTTGTTCCTAATATTTCTATTTTAGCGAGGTCAAAAAGAGATCCAATTAGTGGCCTACTGATTTTGCTCGATTACTTTTATTTTTTTACACGATTTTTCACTATCTGCAAAGACTAAACAGAGTATTGCGACTTTGTGCTTGTTTGTAAATAGAGAATGATCCAAAGAGAACCAATTCTAAAACAGTAAATGCTTGGACAACAATCAATCAAATGGAGAGACAAGCAGGCACGACGGATTACAACGGGGGTAAAGGCCTGCGTTAACTACCCTTCAGTATCTGCAAAGAGAGAGTACTACTAAGACAAAACAGGGGAGGGGGGGGGTGCAGCGTTCAAAGCACATCAGCGTGCATAAATACGAAAATGTTTTTATCTATCACGTACTTGACATTTTAAAGCTTTTCATATTTGCTATTAAAAAACCAATGAAATTCACAGAAAAAACCATAGGTTATAGTGGATATATAGTTAGGAATTTGCATTTACAAAACCTTGAAAATTCAATGAAAAAACCATTGGTTTTAGGCCATATATAGTTAGGGATTTGCATTTACAAAACCTTATTTTACTCGCATAAAACCATTGAAATTCCATATATAGTTATAAGCGCTAACTATATATCGCGCACCCGCAATCCACTGCTGATGATGTCACATATTACATCATTCATGTCATGGTTAGTGACATCACTGATGACATCACTGATGACATCTCAAATGACATCACTGATGACATCACTGATGACAACATCCAGTGACTGTATGTTTCTGTAAAGTTAAAATATGTCTTACATATTGAAGAATGAGTGGATGTATAAGTGTCTGGATGAAGGATTTAGTAGGTGCATGACTGACTGTATGAGTGAGTGATTAAATGTGTCTCACTGAGTGCATGGGTTAGTGACTAAACTGTCTTAATTTGTGCATCAGTATGTCTGTTGTTGTGTAAGCTGCTGCATGTGTTGATCAGTAGCTATAAGAGTGGCTATATGTGTTATTGATTGGTTGCCCAAGTATTTGAATGGGAGGCTGAGTGTGTGTGTGGGTGGCTGGGAGGTGTGTGACTCTGTGCATAGATGTGTAAGCAGTTGATTCACTAGGTGTATGAGTTCAAGAGTGCATGTGGAAACAGCTATATGGGCGGTTGACTGTGCATGGGTGTGTTGGTGAGTGAATGGATATCTCAGTGCTACATGTGCAAGTAAGTATGTATGTAAAACACAATACATGTGAGAGTTGACATATATAAATAACTGTGGATAAGAGCCAGTGAATGTGTGAGTGGCTGTATGAATCACTGTGAGCTTGTATCAGGGATTGTATAAGAGAGTAAATATGTGTTACTATATGTTTGAATAAGTAAAGTGTGTATAACTATATAGTTGAGGAAATGGAGTTGTGATTGATTCTTTGCATGACTGACTAGGTGTGTGAGTAACTCCATGGATGTGTGACAGTCTGTGAGTGCCTGTTTACACTGAGTGTATCTAAGGTTATATTAGAGTCTGAAGATGTATTATCACATAAATGATATCATCAGTGGTGTAATCAGTAATGTCAAATGAGATGTCAGTGATGTCATCAGTGATGTCATTTGAGATGTCATCAGTGATGTCATCAGTGATGTCACTAACCATGTCATGAATGATGTAATATGTGACATCATCAGCAGTGGATTGCGGATGCGCGATATATAGTTAGCGCTTATAACTATATATGGAATTTCAATGGTTTTATGCGAGTAAAATAAGGTTTTGTAAATGCAAATCCCTAACTATATATGGCCTAAAACCAATGGTTTTTTCATTGAATATATATATATATATATATATATATATATATATATATATATATATATATATATATATATATATATATATATATATATATATATATATATATATGAAACAATCCCTGCTGCCTCTCGCCCGGAGCCCAGTGCTGGAAACCGCTGCGCAGGAAGAAGAGAGGAGACCTCAGGTGCAGTGAGCAATGTTTCTTTATTGTACCCTCGAGGAAGCGGCACACAGCATGACGTTTCGGCCTACACTGAGGCCTTGATCACATGACGCACGCTGGGAAAGAGGCAATTTTTAAAGTGCTAGTGCTCAGTGGGAATACATTCCGATTGGTGGGTTTTTGGTCACGTGTTGCACATCATCATAGACACGGACAACAGACTGTAAGTTACAAACATCACGGGATAATCCCAGAATTAGCGCCATGTTGTAACAGTCCATAATATAACATTAAAGTGCAAATGCAATTACATATATGTAAACAGTATTTGACAAAGATCACTGGATAAATCCAAATGTGAAAACCGATATCGTTGTGCAAAGTGCAATGTGCGTCATGAGGATCATACTCAATATATACACTATATACAATATACATCCTGTACAAAAGTCATGTATAACACCCAATTCCTGAGCTAGTATATACAAAATATATAAATAAATAAATTCATAAATAATGTATCATAAATATATAAATATATATGTTAAAACCATGACTGTACAGTATATTGCAAATAAATATACAAATAAACACAACACCATTGATGCGGGATGAGATCTATAGTAAACAAGAATAATGTCATAGCATAAATGCTTTAGCCCTAATACCAAGATCGCAGCATCCCATTGTTAATGCACAAATTTGTTTACACATACGTATATACTGAGCTGGAAAGTTCACGGGCAGAGGAGATGTTGACCCCCCCAGGAGGAGGGGAAACCATCGCAGCCTCTGCCCTGTGACCATCCCCTGTGCTCATGAATTGCCTGGATGGACCATACCTGAAACCGGATGTACCTATGTGACTAGTGAGAGATAAGAAGATTAACATGTGCACTTTTTTTATGTGATAATTTTCAAGTTTTTTTGTGACTCTGTGACATTGTTTTCTCCTACTTTTTCTCTGTAGAGCTCGCTGGCTAGTTCCTTTGAAAGTGAAAAAAGCTCTTAGTACATCCATGTGCAACCTAAGCCTAGGCTGCACTCCACTTAAGAACCATCCAACCCTCTAAGCTGTATACTGTTAAGAACAGAAATCTCAATGACCAGACAGACAGATACACCTATATTATCCATTCGGAAGCATCAGACTGCTCAACAGGGGAAGCAAAAGACAGTGCACGACAGTATAATATTGTCATAAACACGTGTAAAAATCTTCAGTGGAATTTAATCCCCCCGGAGCTCGGCAGTCCATTTCCACTATGTACCTGGTTTCTAATTTTCTCAGGGCCCCATCCCTGTCTCCTCCTCTCCTAAGAGGACCAACACAGTCAATAGCATAGTAGCGCAACAGGGAACTGTCATTGTTATGGTGTTCCTTGAAGTGACGGGCCACCGGATATGCTGGATCACTGGTATTGATGGCCCTAATGTGCTGGAGTATCCTCTTGTGCACCTGCAATTTGGTACTGCCAACATAATGCAGGGCACACGGACACTCCAGCACATACACCACATACTCACTCTTACACGTGAGTTGTTGTTTTATCTTACGTGCAACAGAGGTGAATGGGATAGCATATTCGGTTTTATTCAATCCATGCTGGCAAGCCTTGCAGGATGAACACTTCCTAAAGCCCTTACTTTTCCCTAACCAATTTTTACTGGTCAGGACTTCTGGGCTAGATTTTACTAGGGCATTCTGCATGGAATATGCTCGCCTGTATGTGATGGATGGGGTATTAGGTATTCTATCCCCTATCACTGGGTCACATTTCACTAGATTCCAATGTTTGGAAACTATTTTCCCCAGCGCTGCATGTTGCCTATTAAAGGCCCAAATCAATCTGACTGGTTGATCACTAGTGGTGGTGGACTTTTTATGGACCTTAGGCTCAAGGGCATGATTACGTGGAATGGCATTAGCTTTGGTTATGGCTTTATCCACTATTGCGGCCTGATACCCCCTAGCCAGGAATCTGGACCTACTGGCTTGCTGAGCCAGGTTACACTGGGCTTCTGTACTGCTCAAACGTCGTATACGCAACATTTCTCCATACGGAATGCTGCGTATAAGGTGAGCAGGGTGATGGCTGCTGGCGTGGAGAATCGTATTTCCAGCCGTCTCCTTACGATACAACCTCGTTTCTAGATTTGTTGCTCCTGGTGTAACTGTCATGTCAAGGAAATGCACCTGATCCCTGCTGATGGTACAGGTAAAGTGCAGATTGTAATCATTCTTATTGATGAGGTCAACAAAGTGCTCAGCCTCCTGGCGAGTGCCCTTCCAGACTAGGAACACATCGTCTATATAACGATACCACCTAACAATAGATTGTCTGGAAATGTCAGCGTGCGTGCCATGGAGAACCTGCCTCTCCCAGTAGCCCATGTGAAGAAAGGCATAACTGGGAGAGAAACAGGCCCCCATGGCCACACCCCTGACCTGCTGGTAATATCTATTGTTAAACATGAAAAAATTGTGGTGTAAACAAAATGAAATCATTGAAAGTAACATGCGGTTATGGTCAGCCATGATTATAGGTCGCAATCCTAGGTAGAATTCTATGGCTCTCAGTCCGTCTTGGTGATTAATACTAGTATATAAAGACGTGACATCTAATGTAATGAGCCACAGATCCATACCCCACTCTATATCCTGTATCTTTCTTACAAAATCATTGGAATCTTGCACATACGATGGTAACTCCTGAACAAATTCCTGCAAGAAAGAGTCCACATACACTGTTGTTTTCTCTAATAAACCCCCGCACGCTGCGATTATCGGTCTTCCCGGGGGTTTACTTGGATTCTTGTGGATCTTCGGGATCAGGTATAGGACTGGCATGACTGGATGGTTATTCTTTAGATATTTCAGCTCATCCATGCTCAGTAGGCCAAAGGACCTCCACCCCATGAGCAATGAGTGAAAGTCTTCCTGAGCTTTTTTGACTAATGAAATGTCACTATGTCTGTAGCAGTTCAGATCATTCAGTTGGGAGAGGGCTTCTTCTAGATATAGTTTTCGTGGCCACAAAACTATGTTCCCTCCCTTGTCAGACTGTCTGACGATAACATTTTCATTGGCCTGAATTTTTTGGATGAGACGCATGTATTGATCATTTTGTGTAAATTTTTTTCCGTTTAGAATTGAGCACCTTGGAGTGTAGTGACTTAATGTCTTTGACAACTGCATCCTGGAAAATGTCCAGATTATCATAAATCATCACAGGTGTGAACGTTGAGCGCGGTTTAAAAGACGTTAGTCCCCCCACCCTGCTGGGCTCACCTCCAGATGTAGTTTGTGATGATGACTGCTCCGATCTGAGAGACTCTAGGGCTTCCAAGCCTGGCAAGTCACGGGCTTGTAATCCCTCTTCTCCGGCTTCAACCCGCGTAACACTGTTGCGGGTTTTTCCTCCAGCAAAGTGTTTCTGTAGCTTGATTTTGCGGACAAATTTGTAAAGATCAATTCTTGTGTCCGCATAATTCAGATCGCATGGAGGACAAAATGTGAGACCTTTAGATAGGATGTTGAGCTCAGAATCGGACAGGACCATGTCAGTCAAGTTGATAATGGAGGGGGCAACGTCCTTAGCTCCAGATAATAGGTTCACTTCCTGTTCCATCTCTTTGCACTCTTTTTCTTCCTCTTCTGCTGATTTGGCTCTTGCTCTGGATCTGGCCTTGCGACGTTGGTAGCGTTTTGCGTTGATTTTTTTGTTCCTGAGCGCGACTGCGTTCTCGGGCGTAGGGTCCCTCGCCAGTCTTTCCTCACACAGTCCAATTCCTCTGCTGGCGTGAGCTTTGTAAACCCCAATTGCCTTCCTGATTGTGCAGAATTGGAGTCTGAGTCGCTATTCATACTTGAACTCAAGTTGGACTCCGAGGAGTCATCCTGCTGTGCTGTTCCCTGTGCTTGGTTAGAGCGATCCGCGGTGCCTGCAATTTTTTGGCCCCGTGAGGCTTTGATGGCGTCATACTTTTTCGCAAAGGTAAAAATGCGACCTTCCGCATAATCTGCCTTATCACGTTGGAATTTCCAGGCTTTCCTTTTGCTGATGGATTCTTCTTCCTTCTGTATCCTCGCCATCATATCGCCTCTGAGTTTGATGCACTCATTGGGACAGTCCACACTGGCTGCTTCGATGACCAGATTAAGCTCCTCAATCTTTGCCTGTGTTTTTAACCGGTCACTCTCCGCATAGCGGACCAGTATTTGGACTAGTTTGCGTGACGATTCTAAATTGCAGTCGGCCCATTCACGGAGCATTTCCGGATCTGGATCCTCATAACTTGGGGCCAACATGACCCGCAGACCGCGTGGTATCCTATTTACTTCCAAATAGCGACTCAGTGAGCGGTGCTCCCACCATTTGTAGTGTTCCCTTTTCATCAACTTTTCCAGTTTTTTAAAATGGTCACGAACGCTCACAACTTCATCTGCCGGTGCATTAGAGGCGGATGGTTCAGCTGACCCCCCAGCCGGGGAGTCATCAAACGCATTTAGCGCTGCCTGTTCCCTCGCTTTTAGTGCGTCTGCCGACATGCCGCTTCCTCTCAGTCAATATTGCGCGTGATGCGCTCTCACAGCTGTTTGGGCGAACGCTGCAAATGCAAGCCGCCGTACAGTCGCGCACACTCTCCCCTTACCGGTGTTTTCTTTTCCGTGCCGCTTCGCTGATCCCAGCCGAAGAATCTCAACCAAAGCAGAACGCTTGGCAGGCTCCACGTCGGGTTCACAAGCAGCACAGCGTTGGCAGTAACCGGGGGCTGGAACAATTTCTCCCTAACGGGAGAGACAATCGACTTCCGGGTCAGCAGAGGTCTCGGCTTCCTGTTGTTCCGCCGCAAGCAAGGGGAGGGGTCATCCAAATACCGGCGAAGCACACTGCCGGTCTGGCAATATGAAACAATCCCTGCTGCCTCTCGCCCGGAGCCCAGTGCTGGAAACCGCTGCGCAGGAAGAAGAGAGGAGACCTCAGGTGCAGTGAGCAATGTTTCTTTATTGTACCCTCGAGGAAGCGGCACACAGCATGACGTTTCGGCCTACACAGAGGCCTTGATCACATGACGCACGCTGGGAAAGAGGCAATTTTTAAAGTGCTAGTGCTCAGTGGGAATACATTCCGATTGGTGGGTTTTTGGTCACGTGTTGCACATCATCATAGACACGGACAACAGACTGTAAGTTACAAACATCACGGGATAATCCCAGAATTAGCGCCATGTTGTAACAGTCCATACTATAACATTAAAGTGCAAATGCAATTACATATATGTAAACAGTATTTGACAAAGATATATTTCCAAAGTTATAAAGGCCTAGCCCAGGATACTGGTGCCCTTTGGTGACTGGTGTATTGGTCTCTTCCGACCCTGTTATGTGCCATTGACACAGATATATCTCCTGCTGCTGTTTTAATATTGACATTGAGAAATTTCTCTCTAATTATATTTATGTTGAAGACAGCTGGACCTTCGTTCTTGCTTTAGTATATGCAAACAGCAATGACAATTTGAACTCCCACACAGGTGATATACTAACGAACTTTTGACATTCACATGGCCGTCCAAGTGGATTGTGGGCCTTGTAGTCCGGTTGGGATGAGTATCAATTAACTGGAGGCCGGAACTTCCGTCGGACATTAACATACTTAGGGGCAGATTTACAATAACTGGCGCATCCCCAGGGATGCGCCAGTTATTGTGTGCCGCAGCTCCGCCACCCATGGTGCGCCGCATTTACAATGCGGCGCACCATGGGGCAAAAACGGCACAGATGCGTGACGCATCTGTGCCGTAAAGGTGGGCATTGCTGGAGTTGCGTCGCAAGCGTGACGCAGCTCCAGCAAGGATTGGGGGTGCCCTATCTGTCCAATGTTGCGTCAAGCCTTACGCCTGCTTCAAGCAGGCGCAGGGTTTTGACGCAGCATTGGCCTAAAAGTGACTGAGTGAAATCTTGTAGATTTCACTCAGCCACTTTTCCGAGGCGCACCTGCCCCAGGAACACCCACCCTGCGCCGAAACGCCCACATGTGGCGCAGGGCTTTACAATGTGACGCATCTGCCTAGATGCGTCACGTTGTAAATGGGTCGCAGGGATGCGCCACATTTATGCCGCTGTTGCGTGACGCAACGGCGGCGCAAGTCCGTCATAAATCTGCCCCTATGTGTAATCAGAGCCCCGTGGTGATGTCACTACCCAAAGGAACTTGAATGTGTTTTCCTGTGTGGTTAAATTGAACATGCACTTGCAAGTTATGTCACAGCTTGCTTTTGCTATGCCTGCCGAAAGATTTTTCCTTTTTCAAATCAGAGGATATGATGTCTCAATATAGAACTGTATTCAACATAGGCAGCACGACTTTATTCATTTATGCATATTTTAAATTATTTTTTGATTCAACACAAAATGGGCATTTTGTTTTTAAATAGAGAGTTGGCGCTATGATGTTAAACAAACAAATGAAACCCTGCCAGTCATGACATGCTTTTATTTTAGGCAGGAGAAATATTGTCCTATCTTTTCAAGGCATATAATGGTAGGCAGCTTATATTTGAATTGAAGGTGAAACATTTGGATAATACCCTGTTATTTATATTTATAATGGTGTTGCATTTGTCATTTCATTTATCATGCAATTATTATGGTTCACCAGTGACATTTTCTGTTTAAATTACCCCAGTCAAATAGCTGCATTCAGCATTTGGTCACAACCACACAGTCTGTCTTCGATGCCTATTCATGTATGAGTGGGGGAGAGAGTTATTTAAACTGGAATTCTGATGGCGCCAAATAGATTGATAAAGGCTGCTGCGCAGCCGAAACGCGTATCTCAGCTAATGCTGGGTCAAGGGAGACCTAAACTACAATAAATGAGCCCTATTCCTACCTACCTCGAGTACGTGCCCCTTCTTCTTTGATGGAGTGGAATGTTTCTTTTAATATTGATATATATATATATATATATATATATATTCACTGAAAAAACCATAGGTTTCAGGTCTTATATAGTTAGGAATTAGCATTTAAAAAACCTTTGAAATTCACTCAAAAAAACTATAAGTTTTAGGGGTGTTATAGTTAGCTGGACATTTCACTCATACAAAACCATTGAAATTGCTCCTATATAGTTAGTTGTACTAACTATATTTCGCGCACCCGCAACTTATAGTTTTTTGAGTGAAATTCAAAGGTTGTTTAAATGCTAATTCCTAACTATATAAGGCCTGAAACATATGGTTTTTTTAGTGAATTTCAAAGGTTTTTTAAATGCTAATTCCTAACTATATAAGGCCTGAAACCTATGGTTTTTTCAGTGAATTTCAATGGTTTTTTAAATGCTAATTCCTAACTATATAAGGCCTGAAACCTATGGTTTATTCAGTGAATTTGCAAGGTTTTTTAATGCTAATTCCTAACTATATAAGGCCTGAAACCTATGGTTTTTTCAGTGAATTTCAATGTTTTTTTAAATACTAATTCCAAACTATATCAGGCCTGAAACCTATGGTATTTTTCATTGAATTTCGAAGGTTTTTTAAATGACAATTTTTAAATGTATTAATTGTTATTTTTTTTATACTGATTTACTACATTTTTGCAGGCAGGTGTTCAGAGGGCATGCCCCCTTTTTACAACACTCTGCAGCGCAGATCCATGGCGCTTACTGGAGATACCTGTTGGACTAGTTCCCTCTAGGGGACCTCGGAATTGAACAGGAATTAATTCTCCAACTTAAACTGTGCAAACGTGCCCTGTAGAGTGTTCTAAATTGGGGGATTAAGTTCCCTTGCATGCTGGGGGTCCCTAGGGGCCAACTAGCCCACCATGAGCCTCCATTATGCGCCAGGGCCTGCGTTGCTTTTCCCCGGGGGGCGGCTGTCCCCAGGGCAGTGTACGGGGGGATTGGACCCCTTCCCACACTTCTTTATCACTATGCCCCCGCGATTTTTGTCCCCCCGGGGGGTAATTTGAAGAAAAAAAAAAGGGATTTAAAAAAAAAATGTTGCCTTGGGGGTCCTTGTGGGACCACATGGGCAGGCCTAGGGGGTCAGGGTGTTTCTACCCTGCCCCCTTTTTGTGTTCTACACGTTTGTTTTTCTGCTTTCTTGTGCCTCGGTCTACCGAGCACAAGATGGCTGCCAACACTTCCTGGGGGGGGGGGGGGAATTGCGGGGTGAGCGAACGGTGCACTCCGCGATTTTTGAAAAAACAATTATTTTTTTGCCTTGGGGGTGCCTGTGGGACCTCCTGAGCAGGCCTAGGGGGTCAGGGTGCTTCTACCCTGCCCCCTTTTTGAGTTCTACACGTTTGTTTTTCTGCTTTCTTGTGCCTCTGTCTACTGAGGCACAAGATGACTGCCATCAATTTCTGTTTTGGAGTGTTGACAGACAGTGGCAGCCAATCAGCATGCAGCTCGTGCACGGGAAGGTGCGCACACGGTGCGCGCTTATAGATATATACATTTTTCACATTTGATTTTCTCAACAACTACTGAAGGGATTTACACCATTTAAACAAAAAGGGCGATCTGCAAACCAGACTTTACCATTTTTCCAATTTTGTGTAATTCAGTTCAGCGGTTCAAGCTGTAGCTGTGTCTAATCGTCCTATTGAAATAAAATGAAATTAACATGGGGAAAACACATTTTGGGAATCCCTTTTTTCTCAGCCCCCACTTCACAAATCCCCCCAAAACTTTTAAGGAATGAGCAGAGCGGAGCAGGCCATCTTCTTTGAGAAAATCTAAAAGATTCATCAACCGGCACCAAAGTTATTCCCAATAGAATGTTGCAGATTTCCTATGGAAACTAGGTCCTAACTATGTATACTTACTGGCGACCGCCAGTAGGTAATATCTATCGTTTTGAGACCCTTCTGTCTTGAGAATACTCTGATTTTCGGAGGTATCTAACCCATTCCAAGATGGCGCCCACTGTGGTGTCAGAAAGGGATAGTCCCTTGTCACTGTTTACCATTGCTAGCGAACTTGCATTTAAACTCGAACTGCATGGTACCGGTAAGAAACACCAAGGAAGGCTATCGCTGAAACGTTTGTTTGCTGAATAAAGCTGTGTCCTGTTAATTGCCGGAGTGCTGTCTTTCTTATCGAAGCGGATAAGGATTTGTGAGCGTTACATATCGCGGGGTCCACGGCCCGCTAACAGCACCCGCTCCAGAGTGCCCGGGACTTCTGTGGGAAACGGAGCGACTTTTGAAAATTCCCGAGCACCGTCTGCAACTGCGTAAAGGGTGACAAGAGGACCGCTGTGAGACTACGCGGTGAAACTCTTCGACCGTCGGCTGGGGCGAGTGCTACGCGTCTCACCGGTGAGTCTTCTGACCCTTCCCTCGATAGATAACTGTTGAGGCGATTGCATATTGCGGCAGAGCGTCTAGGCAATAGATGGACACAGCGAATTAGCTCGGCCGAGCATTGGCGAGCGCAGCAACCGGCAAGAACTTACCCACATGCTATCAGCATGGATGTGTTCGGCGAAGAAGAGCGTCGTGCTCTTGCGCAAGACATGTTCAAAAGGCGCGATATATCATCTGCAGCGACGGCCTCATCCATCGACACCGGAATGGGGAATAACAAACTGAATGAGGCAATTTTGAAACTAGAGGGATTACATGAACGCGAGATCCGGAAGTGGTGGGAGGCCACCAGTCTGAACAGCTACATTGAGGTGAAGCGGGTACCAAGGGGGCTGAGGGTGTATACTGTACCATCGAATGAACACCCGGACCCCCAACTGCTAACAGATTGGCATGAACAGACGCAAAACTATTGCGAGGGGATACTCAAGCTACTGGTCAAATACGCATGGAGCGAAAGGGACAGGGCACTGGCAGAAACCAAGACCTTGGAGGATGAGATTGACAAAGAAGAGGACACTGCCAAGGTACAAGAACTAAAGGAGGCAATGAAAAAACACCTAATCAGGTACCAACAGAAAATTTTGACGCGCAAACAAGAAAAATTTGAGCGCGATGAAAACGATTACCGCCAAGGCCGTGTCCTAACGTTCGCTAAAAAATATGATGCGCCAAGAAAAGCCATGAACCAGGGAACCCTGATAACCCCAACCTCAAGTGTGGCGACTTCAGAGTCTGATGCTACAGCTGAGGAATCAGGTGATGAACAGCGAGAACGTGGGTACGAACGAAGAAGAGGGGCCATTCCTTTTCACATCGCGTTCCAGCTGATAAGACAAAATTGGCTGAGGGGAGGGGAGAACAAACCCCAGAACGTCAAGAAGAAGGAGAACCCGGAGATCAGGGGGCGGTGGTAAAAGGAAGAGGAAAAGGAAGGGGACGAGCGAAACCCCAGAATCAATCCTACCGCAACAACAAAAAGAAGTAATGGGAAATGCACAGACTGAGGCGACTAATTGAACTGTGGTCAACCTCACGGATCAACCCCTTACTACAGAACAACATGAGTTACTGAGTCTAGGGCTCACCTTCTGTCCTAACACCAACTTGGAGTACACGCAAACTAAAATTGACCTCTTTCGGTTCACCAGGAGACTTAAACTGCATAAACACTTTAAACTGAGACCACACATTAAAACAACATCTATACAAGGAACAAGACTTACAGCCACCGATGCTTTGATAGGCAATGACATGCCCTGTATTGAAGCTATGGAAGCATTAAGAACTGAGACAGATGATGTAGCTGTCATGGGAATGAATATGGTACAAAGGGCAGAGTTACAGGGGATTGAACAAGAACGAGAAGAGAGTCACTTTAAACCTCCCTCCACATTTGTTCCCCAATCACCATGGGACGCTATTGATGCTTTCTCAGAGGCCATAACTATGGAACTGGTCAAGCAGAGAAAGGATACCAAAGTGAAATCTTACAACATCACGGAACCACAAGAAAGAGCACTGAAAGATCTAATGAACAACAAGAAAATCATCATAAAACCCTCGGACAAAGGGGGGAACGTTGTGCTGATGACAAGAGACTACTATCGTCAGGAAGCACTGAGACAACTCTCTGATTTAAAGTACTACTCCATTACCACAAGGAATGAATATGAAGCGAGTGTCAGAGAGTATGATGATTTGGTTCTAAAATGGTATAAACTTTCCATGCTGGGCAAGGACGAACACATCTTCTTGCGCAGCAACAATCCCATGATACCAACCTTTTACCATTTGCCCAAGCTACACAAAAACAATATCTCCCCTCCGGGCCGTCCCATTGTAGCTTCCATTAATGGACTGACTGAAAACGTGTTTAGATTTGTGGACAATTACATCTTTCCACTGGTCTTAGAATTGAAGTCTTACATCCAAGATACTAAAGACTTTTTGAGTAAAGTGGCTACGATGAAGTGGGAATCGGACTATCTATTCCTGGTGATGGACATCACCAGCCTCTATACGATCATCGATCATACCCATGGACTGGCTGCTATTGAATACTATCTAGGCAGACGGCAAATACGTTTTGCACACCATAACATCATGTTGATAGAATTTGTGCAGTTTTGCCTAACTCATAACATTTTTCTTATTGAGGATAGATTCTATAGACAGATCTCCGGTACGGCGATGGGCACCTGCTTCGCCCCCAGCTATGCGAACTTGTTCATTGGCTTGTGGGAGGAGCGGGTGCCCAGGAGCTGGAAGGAAGGCCGAGAAAGAGGAAGGGTGGTGCATTGGTACCGCTACATAGATGATTTATTCATCGTGTGGCAAGGTACCAAAGACATGGCACAGAATTACATCAGATCTCTTAATAACAACATCTACACCATACAACTCTCAGGTACAATTAGTGGGGTGGTAGCCAACTATTTGGATCTCAGGGTATATGTTGAAAATGGCCATGTCCACACCTCGCTGTACCGCAAGGAAACAGCGGGTAATTCTATCCTCTTTGCTAAAAGTGGACATCCACCAAAACTCATCAAAAGTATCCCATACGGGGAACTTTTGAGACTGAAGAGAAATAGCACCCAAGACCGGGAATTTGAGGCGGCTGCCTCTGATTGCCTGGCACGCTTCCGTTCAAGAGGATATAACGAGCCACTTCTGCAGAGCACTCTCAAAAAAGTCAGGAAGATCCCCAGAAGCGATCTGCTTAAAGCTAAACCCAAGGAATCTAACATCTCTAAAAAAGATACCTTTAGGATGATTACACCATATTCCACGGGGGCAGGTAAACTTAAAGCATTGATGCGAAAAAACTGGCACATCTTGTTAACTGATGAAGTGTTGAGAGAAGATCTTCCACCACATCCACTAGTGACCTTTAGTAAGGCAAGGTCCCTGGGGGACATGCTGGTACACAGCTACTTGGAAGCGCCCTCTGCCCAAATTAACACCTTGAGGGCCATGAGCGGTTTCTTCCCTTGTGGCAAATGCAAGGCGTGTGCCAATAGCCGTAGGGTACTCCACTATGATATCCCAGATGCAGGCAGGACCAATAAAATCCAAAAATGTATCACGTGCAGTACCACCTATGCCGTGTACTGCCTCACATGCCCGTGCGGCTTACGCTATATCGGGAGCACTATCAATCAATTAAAACTGAGAGTGCTGGAGCACCTAAGGGCAATTGATAAGGTCGAGCCCTCGTACCCAGTGGCGCGACACTTCGTGGAACACCATAACAAAGACCAAAATAAACTACAATTTTTTGGTATAGACCATGTTCCGCACAACCCACGGGGTGGAGATAGACTTAGAAGGCTACGTCGCCTTGAATCAAGGTACATCATTGATTTGTCCACCAGGTACCCGAAAGGTATGAATAGCGGGGAGGAAATGGCAGTACACTTGGGAAAAGAGTGATCATCAACTTTAACATCTCCAGTGTACTGAAATAGGCAAGTTGAGTGCTCTGCTTTGCCTCTACCCCGTATACACCTGATAGCAAGTCCATCATATAATTAATGCTACTCTATACCTTTGCCTTTTATCAAGATGTGATCATGTGATAAATATTACTTATTGACGAACGAATGGATCTTCCCATATTGAGTATCATTCCAGTCTAACTGATGAATTGACGTATCAATTGTGTTTACGAATAACGATATATTCCTCTCCCTAGTTTCACTGATGAAATTTAATTGTGAACATTAATGCGTTTCTTTTACATATATTTCTTTGTCTCCCAGCATTTGATTTTCTCTTTTTGCAGTTTCGGTGGTATGATAGCCCTCGCTTTAGGATGGGTATTTCATAATTTGTAATTATTTGCAATTCCAACAATTTAAGAAAAATTAATTTGTATAATCATGTTATGAAATGTGCTGAACACTTATATGCAGTTCCATATGCGATATTAACTGTGTTCGCTAGTAGGTATTCATCTTTGAAAGGGACACAAGCCGATCTACGGCTCTATCGTTTTGAGACCCTTCTGTCTTGAGAATACTCCGATTTTCGGAGGTATCTAACCCATTCCAAGATGGCGCCCACTGTGGTGTCAGGAAGGGATAGTCCCTTGTCGCTGTTTACAATCATTCACGAACTTGCATTTAAACTCAAACTGGATGGTACCGGTAAGAAACACCGAGGAAGGCTATCGCCGAAACGTTTGTTTGCTGAATAAAGCTGTGTCCTGTTAATTGTCGGAGTGCTGTCATTCTTATCGAAGCGGATAAGGATTTGTGAGCGTAATATATATATATATATATTGCATTTATTTTATATAGATATCTCTATTCATGGCCTGAAAACAAGTGCGAATCTTTCACCTCCTCAATAATGACCAGTTTTTATACTTTTTATCTTTTGACTTAGAATGTGTTCGTAACTCTCGTTCCCCATCGCTTAAATTGACAATGTTAATGACATCACTTGCACAAACACACACAGAAGTAACAAAAAGGGCTTGTAAATTGTTGAACTTATACCAAAAGGTGAGATAAATGAATCTCCATTGTATAAACTATTTGATTGCAATAATGCAATACCCTCCAGACAGCATTAATCAGATTTAACTTTAACACATTTTAGCAATCTGGCCTTTCCTGAAAAAGACAGTGTCATAAAATCATACGTTACATGAAAAAGTACAATATTGAATACATTTACATAACCTCTAAACAAGACATTCAATGAGTTCCAACACAGTAAACTAAAATACACATTGGGGATGGCCACCAGAGCCAGACATTGTAATACTACCAATATCCCCCCTGTCCTGAATGAAATCTCTCAGTCTAGTTACTCCAGCCTTGAGCTTCGGGGCATTGATGTTCACAAAGTGGCATTGCACCAGGGGATTAGGGGCACGGATTTTGGAATTATTTGGGGGTGTATTCAAGGTTTCCCATACTTGGCATTGCGAAGCTCCCCACCCCCAGGGCTGGAGTCCATGACTTCCAAGGAGGGCCCATTTTCATCTCATGGCTCGTTTGTTGTGTGTTTATCAAGAGAAGTGACCTAGGGCCATTACCTTCTCTCTGTTTAGATTCAATATGACATTTGCACAATGGTTTAAATCCTCCTGTATCCCTCACTTTAGCCTCTACCACTCCTCTTCATGAGGTGATCAACTAATAGGATTTCATTGCAGCTAAACACAACTATCCCAGGAACACTGTGCAGGGCTTTGCAGGAGATGTAATCCCAGCAGGGAGGTGTCTTTAGGGACAGAGGATTGAGATTGGAGATTTGTTATGGGTTTGGCTTCCTGACCACCGGAGCAAGGAGAACTTAACACCAGGTGATCTCTTGGGAGACCTCACTCATCCCTAGAAGGGGGTGCTGCCAGACCCTTAAGTTTAGATAGTGTAAGCTTTTGGCAATGGGATTTTACCTATATTGATTACCTTCTTCTTGTTGATACCTCACTTTTAAAGTCAACGGTGGACACAAAGATTCATATAGTAGTTGTCTCTGATCATGCTAAAATCTCGATGTCCATTCTTAGCCTTGCTGATAAAGGTGGGAGTTGAACCTGGTGCCTAAACACTGAAATTCTAGAGAACGAAGCTGGCATTTCTGAACCTTAATAAAAAGATTGATCTTTTCGTTCAAGAAAACGAACATTCTGTCAAATCGCCAATAATACTATGGGATGCTTTTAAATATGCGAAATTAAGAGACACAATCACTTGGGGATGAAATTTAAAAAAAAGAGGACCTATATAGATACTATAACAAGAAGTTTCTACTTCAAGACATCAAACAGTTAAAATACACCCTTAACTCCATTGTCAGTAAAATGGCCTTCCTTAGGGTTCATGCCCAAAATCCAGACAACTGCTACTATGCAACAGAGCTGGTAAATACCTGGCCTCCACTCTTCAATTCAGCAACCTCAACAACCAAATTACTCACGTCACAGACCAGAATGGTTGACATAAAATCCACAACCAAGAGATTCTTAAAGTGTTCAGAAAATTTAACAAAAAGATGTATACCCCAGAATAGTCATTTGATAATGACAAGATTTTCTTAACTCTTTACCTAAGATTACAGTTTCTGAAGAAGAAAGGATGTGCTTGATTAAACCAATAGAAACAGAGGAGATTGTTAAAGCAACAAAGGTCATCTGTTCAGGAAAAGCAATATTTTTCTTAATTATTGATGAATAAATTGAAATAATTAAAAGTCATTTATGTTTTAATAAAAATGGTAGATTCATATATACATTTACATAAGGTTATTGAAAGATGTTATAATTAAATATTAAAAAGGTTTTACTTTTAGATATTTCTTAACAATAAATTGTATTTATTTATATTTTTAACTAGTTTATATAGTTATGACTTCAATTATTTTCTAAGGGAGGGTGTTGCAGTACCAGTGGTTGGCTGTCTATGGTGCCAGACTTACTCCAGGTTGAGGCTGGAGTAATTTACTACTGTTTTGGGTCCCATTTTGGATCTATTAACTTTAGAGGTCCAGTTTGTAAATAGCAACGGTTACACTTTTGTGGGTGTTTACAGTCCGGAACCCCTGTAAATCCCTTCCTGGACCCATTCTTACTCATTCCCAAGCCCCTCCTATTTAGTAGTCAGTATGCCCCCTTTTTCTAACCACTCCCTCTGATCCTTCACACACATACTACAAAATAGTAAACTTACGATGTCCAGTGACTGGCAGGAGGGAGGGACTGTGACCCTCCACATGCTTCTCATATTTGCATTCTGTAAAATAGGACTGCCTCTTCTCCCCCTTATAGACTTCAGCTGAAAGACTGTGCAGGTGCTACTTGATCCGGTAGCTCTGATCAACACAACCTCTGTGCATGGCTGAGTCAAGCCTTATACTACAATGACTGAATCAGGTGCCTTACTTTAATGAAACGCCTACCCTGTGCATTCCTAAAACCACAACTGTAACCTCCTTATTAAAGTGAATGCAGACACCGTAAAGCATTAAGAAGTTACAGAAAAACTAGATATGCATTCAATTGCATTGTTTAAGCAACAAGAGTTCAATTTACTTAGCACTGTAACTAAATAGGAATAAAAGTCTTACACACAAGAGTAAGTACAGTAACAGTGCTTTGACATTGAATTTATTGTGAATTGTGCCTGTGCTATTTGAAACAGACATTCTACTACCCACCACAATCTAACAGTAGACCCTCACGGTTCTACTCCACCATCCACTGAAAGTCGAAGATTAAAAGAGGTATTGACAAATTAGTGAGATTCGAAGGACAGCAGCAGTACTGGATGCAAGGAGTCTCCAGCAGGCCCCGAGTGACAGGTCAAGACTCGGTGGATCTCAGACAATAGGCTGGAAAACTGTCCTTGATCTGGAGCGCTTTCAAAGGCACTACATGCGATCAACTTTTTAATAAGATGTCTGCCCACAATATTTCTCAAGCGCATAACTGACAGCTACTCAGATCAGGGTCGCTCGTTGCTTCTCGCCTGACTGCTCGGCCACTGCATTCTCTATTGTCTCTAATTGAACAGCAGCTGTATTTTTGCACCTGCTGATGCCATACATGCTCGGTACATGGTGGTGATTTCCAGGCTACCTTGCCTCCAGACTAAACAGCAATTTTTGGCTGAACCCTTTTCTATTGAAGAAATAATTCAAGCCATTGATGCTATGAACGGCTCGACAGCCCCTAGCCTCGATGGCTACACAGGTAATTTTTGCAAAGCCTATAAAACGCTTTTGGCTCCATATCTCCTTGAGGTCTACTGGGAGGCGCTTGAACGGCAGGTGCTCCCCCTACATTGCACAAGGTGGTAATTATTCTCCTCCCTAAGTCTGGTAAAGATCCGACATTATGTGGCTCATACAGGCCCTTGTCCCTATTAAATCTTACTATAAAATTCTGCCCAAAATGATCACGTTGCAACTATCTCTAGTTTTAGACCAAATTATATCCCCAGCCCAATTGGGCTTTGTCCAACATAGACCGACAGCTCTAAATTTACATACACTGTTCTCAGTGATCCACAGAATTTTGCCAGAGATATCTGCAGTAGCTGCCTTACTCAACACCGAATAAGCTTTTGACACTTTGGAGTGGTAATTTTATCTAGCCGTTATGCGAAAGATGGGCATGCCTAAGGGGTTTATAGATCTCACCTCCCTGCTTTACACATAACGCACTGCTAGACACAGATTGAACGATACTCTTTCCTCAGCATTCAACCTGACTCATGGCACTCAACAGGGTTGTCCACTTTCTCCTGCTCTTCATTATAGCACTCAACCCATTGGTTCGATGATTGCAAGAACAGCATATACACAAGGGGCTTCAGTTCAAAACGGGCCCGCTCTTAAATTCGCTTTATGCAGACGATATTATTCTGTACGTCCGACTGTCCCAAGAGAATCTTGCGCCGCTGGTGAGAGAAATTATCCACTTTGGGGATTCTCTGGTTTGGACATCAATTGGAGTAAACCGGAAATCTTTCCTTTAACGACGTGCACTGTTAGGTCAGATTGTGGTTTCCCTCAGACGTGGTGTGACACTTTAGTTAAGAACTTGGGATTACACGTCCCTAGGGAAACTGACCATATTGTCTTGCTTAACTGAGTCTAGACGGTGAACACTCTAGAGTCACAGGTGGAGCGCTGGTGGAGACTTCCTCTCTCGCTGGCTGGTTTCACCGCCATCATCAAGATGGTGGAACTTCCCAAATTTCTATATTTGTTCCACAACATTCCTGTTCCACTCCCTAACAGATTTTTTTGCACGCTCCGTTCACATCTCATCAGACTTGTGTGGGGAGGAGGTAGAGCTAGGGTCAGTTGGGACACGTTAACCTTACCATACGAGAGGGGTGGACTAGGGGTCCCTATTTCCAGATTTATTATTTTGTGGCGCAGTGTAGTTTTGCACGCTATTGGTATCATCCTGACGCCCGACTCCCTTATGCACGTCCGGTGACTGACCAGGTGCTCCCTGCCCGTTGAAGACGATACTACCAAAAGGGTTCCCTAGAGACCCCCATGATATCCAGACTGTTTCGAATACTATCAGGGGTTGGCAGAAATTAACATATGTTACCAGAGGACACACCCTTTACTCTTCTGCGATTCCGTTTGCACATAATGCATGGCTGCCTATTACCGAAGAGAGGTTGGTTCAGAGCACGCTCACTGCATACTCTCTCGAAACAATAGGGGACCTCTTTCCGGGAGGACATGTGTTTTCCAGCACAGAGGAGGAGCGGTTTAGAGGGGCATCTTTCATGGACCAATTTGTGTTTAGCAGGCTTCGTAGAACTCTGCGTGCGTACATCGCAGAATTCCCTCTAGAACCAACACATTTTCCACCGCTAATGCTACTGATAACAAGTAAGGGGGCGATCAACTAATATCCAAGCAGTATAGAGCCAGTATTGCCTTGGTCCCTAGTAGAGATGCTAAGATCCGGGAAGCAATGGAACGGGATCTGGGGCAGCCGATGCAAGATTCACACTGGGATTATTGCTGTCTCAGACCAAAGAGGTCTTGCTTAACAGTAAATATAAGCTGATACATTTAAAAAACTATGGAAAGCATAAATGTTCACAGCAAAAATCCACAGGATTGACCCCAATCGACCACACACTTCTCCCAAGTTTGGTGCGCACCACATTGATTTTGCCCACATGACTTGTAACAGTGTAAAGATAGAATGCTATTGGAGGGACATCTTCACGCTCTTATCTAAGATGATACTACACACTATAGCCCCCGTACCTGCAATTGCTCTGCTGGGAAACATGCAAGAATCCCTAAACAAATACACAAATTCACATCTATTGTGCTGCTATTGTCTAAAAGAGAGATAGCACTACACTGGGGGAGCAAAGTTATCCCTACCACAAAAGCCTGGTTCAGTAGTCGGGTAGGCTGTGCTACGATTAGTGAACTATTTGACATGACTCAACCCTTGGCTTCCAGGCCACAGCACATATGGGGGCCACTTAAGTGTCATTTGCTGGAAATTGGTTTGTCCCCCCTTTCGCAGAAGCCAGCAGAAATAGTGCCTGCTGGAGTGGGTTTGACCTCAGCGGCTGTTTCTGATGCAAGTAAGCCCCTCTAAAATACGACAGGTGGGCCATGAAGCTTGCCATAAAGGACGTTTACAGGTTGACTAATCGTTGATTTAGTGACAAAATGTGTATGTTGCTGTGACAAAAGTGTGCGCTATGTACTTGTCCATTACTCTAAACAATGTACTTTGTACTGTTGCAATGAGTAATTATCATGCAGTTTTTGTTGTATATCACTGTGAAAATGGAAATCCCGGCATCTCTGGCGGAGGTAGTAGGGAGGATCCCCCTCCATCAGTGAATGAGCCACTTACTGGATGAATCCAGCGCTACCGCTAGTCATGATACAGAGACTAATTAAATATCAAAAACAGCAGTTGAGAATGAGTATTGTATGACATATATGAAATGTGAAATCCAACAAAAAAGTTTACAAAAAAAAAATCACTGTGAAAATGGAAAATAAAGTTTTAAAACAAACTTGCCTCCAGGCCACTTGGAGAAATAATTTGTGCATGTTGGTTCCCCCTCAGGAGGGGCTTCTCATATAGCACTCCATTACAGGCACAAATGAATTGCAATAATCCATGCCTGAAATTCTCACTGGGGAAACCAACCAAACTAGTTTTTTATCTTAACCAATTTTTCTTTACATAGATGGTGAAAAGTGGATTTTCTTCCTGTTTTCATCCACCAGATTAATCAATCCTTCTTTAAAATGTCAGCTGGTTTATTTGATGATTCGCAATATGTGTGCTCTGTAAATTCCACATCTTGCCTTCTTCTACCTTCAAGATTTGTTTGCCAATTTCTCCTGTCCTCTGCACCTTCTGTTCATGTTTGGCCTGTATGGGTTTCAAGCAGGTTTTTTTAAGGCCTTCGGCTTTTCCATGCTTAGACCTTAAATTCGAACCTGCTTCTTAGAATATTCCTCAATCCCATATCAACCTGGGGCAAAGAGCAGTCTTAGAAAGTGGCATGCCTTATCTTCATATTCTGAAGAGATCTACTACATCAATGTTGCCTCAAAAAACAGTCCTTGATAAACAAAGGCCTTAGAAAACTGGCTGACTGAAGACATGCTGAAAAGTTACGGTTGAGGGACTTACTGAAGTAATGCTCACTATGCGCAATGAGTGAGTGAAAGGAAAAGTGAAAATATTTCTCAGGAGCCTACCACTAAATAAAGTAATCAGAGCTCTAGAGTGATAGGTTTCATGTTCCGATGCCCCGCCCACTTACATTTATGAGTTAGCATAATGTGTCTAACTAATGATGTATTCATTTATGCATTTACGTTTGTATTCTCCATCTCATTATTCATTTATGCGTGTGATGTTATTCCGTTTTCTTAGCTTAGCTTGTGTGCCACCATTGTGGGTGCTTCCCTCTGCGTGCGAGTCGCACTCGCTCATTCCCCCCTCCCGTAGGAATAGGAAAAACCCCGAACGCAGCAGTTTTCGTTTCTTAGCTAAATGTGGCCGAAACTAATAACAAAAACCTAATCAGTAATGTTCTCATGCGCTGGAGATGCTGAGGCCCGGCTCCACGGCCTTGGACATAGATAACCAAATGTTGCTATTGCAGGTGCAGATGCCTCTTGTGTGAGGCCATTGTTCACCCTCTCTGGGGTCCAGTACTTTTCCAGTATGGGCGTGTTCTACTTTGCTGTACCATGTTATAATGTATTGCTGTGATGAGATGAGTCAGTCCTCTCGGCGCACTCTTAGGGGTGAGGTCGGACAGGGCCCTCTCATATGGGAGTTTGAGGCTCAATAAAATACTTTGTTTATTCTTCTCCACTGTCTGGCTGACTTCTTACTTGGTAATTATAGGTGAGTGCGGTAAGTCACTCGGGTGGATTTGAGCCACGCTTATCAAGAGGAAGCCTGTTCCAAGTCAACACTGATTGGACCTGAGAGCTCAGTTTCACAGACTGCAGCTTTTATTTAAGAATTATAATGAAAGTGGATCCTTTCGAATACCGGTACCTGCTCAAGACGTAAATCTGGACCCTACTGCCACAGTGTTTGGATGCACAGCATTTTCTTTACAGAAACAGTTGTTTTAAAAATAACTCTGCTGAGTATAGGCAGCTAATACAGACATTTGGGAGGCTTGGAAACAAAATGTTGTCATCTTAGGTCAAAGGTCACCATATGTATATATATATATAATATATATATATATATATATAATATATATATATATATATATATATATATATATATATATATATATATATATATATATATATATATATATATATATATATATATATATATATATATTTGAGTTCAAAGGTTGCTGCTGCTTTGAAGGATCACACGGCTGCAGGCAAGTTAACACTTGTATTTATTGCTCTCGAGGCTGGCAAAAAAATCCGTCATTGTAAAAGCTTGTCCCAACGCGTTTCAGTGCTTCCTGCACTTTCATCAGGGGAAAATTGGCAAGGCGGATCTTGATTGGCAGTTTCCGCCGTCTTTTTGTAAGAAACTCACGGAGATGTACTTGGTAGTACATAATCCCTTGCACAGCATTTTGGGATCTGTAGTATCGCCAAAGAGTCCATCACCTTAGTAGGTTCCGCCGAGACATTATCAGTGTTCAAGTTGTAGCGCCCTATTTTCGGAACGCCACCTGTTGAGATGCTTCAGTGCACCCCAGTTTTCTTTTGCTGCCTCGGTTCTTTCGTGCTCCTGCAGCCGCCTTTAGTAACCAGGGAAATCCTGTACTTGGCTCCTCCACCGACGGCTCCCTCCTCCTTCCCGAGGCGGTGCTTCCTTCCACGACGCAGCTGTCGTCGAAAATGTTTGAGTTCAAAGGTTGCTGCTGCTTTGAAGGATCACACGGCTGCAGGCAAGTTAATGTCTCGGCGGAACCTACTAAGGTGATGGACTCTTTGGCGATACTACAGATCCCAAAATGCTGTGCAAGGGATTATGTACTACCAAGTACATCTCCGTGAGTTTCTTACAAAAAGACGGCGGAAACTGCCAATCAATATCCGCCTTGCCAATTTTCCCCTGATGAAAGTGCAGGAAGCACTGAAACGCGTTGGGACAAGCTTTTACAATGACGGATTTTTTTGCCAGCCTCGAGAGCAATAAATACAAGTGTTAACTTGCCTGCAGCCGTGTGATCCTTCAAAGCAGCAGCAACCTTTGAACTCAAACATTTTCGACGACAGCTGCGTCGTGGAAGGAAGCACCGCCTCGGGAAGGAGGAGGGAGCCGTCGGTGGAGGAGCCAAGTACAGGATTTCCCTGGTTACTAAAGGCGGCTGCAGGAGCACGAAAGAACCGAGGCAGCAAAAGAAAACCGGGGTGCACTGAAGCATCTTAACAGGTGGCGTTCCGAAAATAGGACGCTACAACTTGAACACTGATAATGTCTCGGCGGAACCTACTAAGGTGATGGACTCTTTGACGATACTACAGATCCCAAAATGCTGTGCAAGGGATTATGTACTACCAAGTACATCTCCGTGAGTTTCTTACAAAAAGACGGCGGAAACTGCCAATCAATATCCGCCTTGCCAATTTTCCCCTGATGAAAGTGCAGGAAGCACTGACACGCGTTGGGACAAGCTTTTACAATGACGGATTTTTTTGCCAGCCTCGAGAGCAATAAATACAAGTGTTAACTTGCCTGCAGCCGTGTGATCCTTCAAAGCAGCAGCAACCTTTGAACTCAAACATTTTCGACGACAGCTGCGTCGTGGAAGGAAGCACCGCCTCGGGAAGGAGGAGGGAGCCGTCGGTGGAGGAGCCAAGTACAGGATTTCCCTGGTTACTAAAGGCGGCTACAGGAGCACGAAAGAACCGAGGCAGCAAAAGAAAACCGGGGTGCACTGAAGCATCTTAACAGGTGGCGTTCCGAAAATAGGGCGCTACAACTTGAACACTGATAATGTCTCGGCGGAACCTACTAAGGTGATGGACTCTTTGACGATACTACAGATCCCAAAATGCTGTGCAAGGGATTATGTACTACCAAGTACATCTCCGTGAGTTTCTTACAAAAAGACGGCGGAAACTGCCAATCAATATCCGCCTTGCCAATTTTCCCCTGATGAAAGTGCAGGAAGCACTGAAACGCGTTGGGACAAGCTTTTACAATGACGGATTTTTTTGCCAGCCTCGAGAGCAATAAATACAAGTGTTAACTTGCCTGCAGCCGTGTAATCCTTCAAAGCAGCAGCAACCTTTGAACTCAAATATATATATATATATATATATATATATATATATATATATATATATATATATATATATATATATATATATATATATATATATATTTTCACTGAAAAAGCCATAAGTTTCAGGGACGTTATAGTTAGGAATTAGCATTTAAAAAACCTTAGGAATTCACTGAAAAAAAGATAGGTTTCAGACATTTTATAGTTAGTTGGACATTTCACTCATACAAAACCATTGAAATTTCCCTGTTATAGTTAGTTCAGCTAACTATAACTTGCGTGCCCGCAATCCACTGCTGATGACGTCACATATTACCTCACTCATGACATGGTCAGTGCCATCACTCATGACATCTCAAAAGACATCACTGATGACATCATCCAGTGAATGTGTGTCTTTTTGAAAAAATAAATATTTTATATATATATATATATATATATATATATATATATATATATATATATATATATATATATATATATATATACATCTAAAGGTCGATGGAAGAATAAATGGGTAAATAAGTGTCTAAATGGATGGGTTTTTTTTGTAAAATTGATTGTATAACTGACTTATTAAGTGTATCTTAGTGAATACATGTATTAGCGAGTAATGTTTAAATATTTAAATATCTGTATCAGTGTCTCACTTTGTGTATAAGTGGCTTCATGGGTTGGTGAGTAGCTACTTGAGTGTATATATGGGTTATTAGTTGGTTTTTTGAGTATCAGTATGAGTGTCTGTATGGTTCGGTGGGGGATAATATTTAGCGCATAGATGCGTGAATGAGTGACTCACTGTTTGTATGTGTTTTGAAGACAGCATGTGTGCCGGACTGTATGGGCGGATGAGTCTGTGTATGGGTGTGTTAGTGAGTGAATGACTGTCTCAATAGTGTCTTTGTGAGTAAGTACATATGTTTTAAACTAGTATATGTGAGTATTGATGTATATTTGTGAGTATATATGAGAGTGAGAGATTGGAAGAGTTCCTGTATAAATAAGTATGTGTTTTTATAAGTGATTGTTTAAGAGAGTAAGTATGTGACAGTTTCTTTAGAAGTAAGTGTAGTGGTGTGTGTATAGCTGTATATGAAAGTAAATGGATGTTTGTGTGTGAGTAACTCTATGTATGAGTGTTGGTGTGTAACAGGATGTATAGGTGTATGATGAGTGAGTACATGTATGAGTGACTATATAGAACTGTTGGTGAATGAGTGGATGTGTATGTAGATTTTAGAATTACTGAATAGGTTGTTCTAACTGGTATTGGTATCGCCATTGTTTTGAAAATGTTTGTTTCTATTTTTCAATGTGTGTATCAAAGGTTATATTACGGTGAGTGAGGTCTGCCACTCTTTCACAAGGATGATGTCATCAATGATGTCATTTGAGATGTCATCAGTGATGTCACTGACCATGTCATGAGTGATGTAATATGTGACATCATCAGCAGTGGATTGTGGGCGTGCGAGTTATAGTTAGCTGAACTAACTATAACGGGGGAATTCCAAAGGTTTGTATGAGTGAAATGTCCAACTAACTATAAAATGTCTGAAACCTATGTTTTTTTCAGTGAATTTCTAAAGTTTTTTAAATGCTAATTCCTAACTATAACATCCCTGAAACCTATGGTTTTTTCAATGAATTTCTAAGGTTTTTCAAATGCTAATTCCTAACTTTAACGTGGCTGAAACCTATGGTTTTTTCAGTGAATTTCAAAGTTTTTGTAAATGATAATTTTGAAATGTATTAAATGGTATATTTTTTATACTGATTTACTACATTGTTTTAAACTATTTATTTTTAGATATTTTATTTTTTAAATTACATTCCATATTTTTAATATAAATTGGAAAAAAATGTTTTTAAAAATATTGAAATTGTAATATTTGTTATTTTTATTTTATATATATTTTTATTTATATATATTTTATATAGCAGGCAATGATATCCTATGGAAGGAAATTCAAGTTACTGGTAAGTACGGTTAAAATGACTTTTCAGGATCAGTACTGGGCTGAAAGATGCAGCACTGAGGTCTCTCCTGATAACAGGTGAGTAAATCGGAATTTGTAGTTCAGCTGATGTTATAGGAGTATTTTAAAGTTCCAAAACTCCACACTTGGAAGAATTTCCAAGTGAAACCAGTCAATGTTAACCTATGGAAGGAAATTCAAGTTACTGTAAGTATGGTTAGAATTACTTTTCAGGATCAGTATTGGGCTATTTGGCCCTGAGGGACCATCAGTACTGGAAAAAAAAATATTCCCCAACTTAAAACACGCCACAGGGTGTGTTTGCACAGTGGTGAAGGAAAGGGTTGTGGCCTCAGGTGACATGTCTGCAAACACGCCCTGGGGCGCGTTTTAAGTTGGGGAATTAATTCCCCCTCAATCCTGAGGGTCCCTGGGGGCCAATTAGCCCACCAGGCCAAGGGGCTGCATTGCAGAGAGGTGTTCAGAAGGTCACTCCGCTTTGTACAACACTCTGCATCGCAGCTCTGTGGCGCTTACTGGAGGTACCTGGTGGGCTAGTTGGCCCCCAGGGAACCTCAGGATTGACAAGGAATCAATTCCCCAACTTAAACCATGCCACAGGTTCTGTTTGCACACATGTGAACTCAGGCCCCGCCCTCTTCCTTCACCATTGTGCAAACACGCCCGTGGCACGTTTTAAGTTGGAGGATAAACTCCCCTTGAATGCTACCTCTAGTAAACGCCACAGAGCTGTGTTGCAGAGAGGTGTAAAAAGGGGCGTGGCCTCAGAACACCACTATGCAACGCAGCCTCCTGGCGCATACTGGAGGTTCCTGGTGGGTTAGTTGGCCCCCAGGACCCCCAGTATTCAAGGGGAATCCATTCCCTCTCTGCAAACGTGCCAGAGGGCGCGTATGCAGAGTGCTACATGAAGGGGGCGTGGCCTCCGGCGCGCTGCCGGTGTTTTTCTTTCTAGTTTTTTTAAGAAGGGGGCTTTGTAGCCCCCCTTCTTTTTCTATTTTGTTTGCCCTGGGGACCCCATCCCCCAGGGCTTGCCCCCTAATTTATTTATTGTTTACAAAAGATGGAGAGGGGGCAGCGTGGCCCCCCTCCTGAAACTTCTTTTAGCCCCGGTTACCCTATCCCCGTTTTTTTAAAAACATTTGTTGTGGAGGGGGGCCAAACGGGCCTCCTCCACTTCTAGCCTCGGGGACCCATCCCCCGGGGCCTGGCCTCTCGTTGGAGACCGGGGGGGTCCCCAATCCCCTCACAGTCCCTGCTGACTCCCGCGTCCTGCGGGAGCTGGCATTGCTTTTCTACAGCTAACATGCTGCGCCCCATGTAGAAAAGCAATAGTCTTTGTTTTTTGGAAGAGAGAGCAGGTTTCCTGCTCTCTCTTCCAAAAACCAAAGCAGTTTGCTATGGTAGGGCGGGAGCCGCGAGGCTCCCGCCCTACCATAGCAAACTACAGTGTCCCGGGGTGGGCATCCCGGGACACTGCAGGAGCCGGCCAGGGGGATGGCTGTCCCCAGGGAGACCACAACAAGGCTCCAGGAGGGGGGCTGCGTGGCCCCCCTCCCAACATTTAAAAGCCCCGGGGGTGGTGGTCCCCGGGGCTGAGGGGTCCGTCACGTACCCCCCAATTTAAAAATGTAGTGCCCCGGGAAGGTGGCGGTCCCCGGAGCGTGTGGGGGGGGCTTGAGCCCCCCACACAGGTGTTTTTTTTTGTTTTTTAAAAGAAGCCCGGGGGCGGTCCCCAGGGCTTGCCGAGGGGCCGTGAGCCCCCCCCCCCCGCATACATAATGTTAAAGCCCCGGGGGTGGCGGTCCCCGGGGATGCGGGGGGCTGTGAGCCCCTGTATACGTAACGTTAAAGTCCCCGGGGCAGGGGGGCCCCTCTGGGCCCCCCATTATAATAAACTACATTGCCCCCAGGATTTGGCCCCCGGGGGCTAATTACAAATAAAGCAGGCTTCGTTTTTTCTTTTCCACGGGAGGCGCGTATCCTATGCGCATCCCGCTATTTTTTTGGCCTTGAGGGTCCTTGTGGGAACCCCTGAGCAGGCCTACGGGGTCAGGGTGTTTCTACCCTGCCCCCTTTGCGTCTTTTGCGCACTTGTTTTTCAGTTTTTATGTGCCTCGGTTCTACCGAGACACAAGATGGCTGCCAACAATTCCTGGTTTGGAGTGTTGAAAGACAGTTGACAGTCAATTAGCATGTAGCTCGTGCTCATAAAGCTACACGCATGATCCTCGGAGGATCCGCATACCCTACTTCGTCCATAGATATATCTATGATTTTTCTTTTGATTTTCTCAGGAACTACTGCACAGATTAACACCATTTAACAAAAAGCGTGATCTGTGAACCAAACTTTACCTTTTTGCCAAAATTGATGTAATTCCGTTCAGCAGTTTGAGCTGTAGCTGTGTCTAAAGGTCACTATGGAAAATTGCATGTGGAAAACTCGTTTTTGGAGCCCCCTTTTTTCTCTGCCCCCGCTTGACGAATCACCCCGAAACTTTCAGGATAGGAGCAGAGCGGAGCGCTCCATCTTCTTGGAGAATTTCGCGAAGATTCGTCAACCGGCACCAAAGTTATTCCAAATAGAATGTTGCGGATTTCCTATGGAAAAAAGGTCCTATCTCTAACTATAACTACTTGCTGGCGACCGCCAGTAGGTGATATATATATATATATATATATATATATATAAAACCACAAGAGAGTTGTCCCCTTGGTGAAAGCCACAAGACACCAGGTAAGGCTTTGACGGTTTTAATGGGAGAGCTGCAGTTGCCACGTGCAAACATCCATCTAAAAATAAAAGTCAATTCGCCGACGCGTTTCGTGCGCTGTACGCACTTCTTCACAGGCTGACTCCATGAATGAAGCAAGCAGAGTCAGAGCACCTGTATTACATTTCACCAACACGCCCCAGTGGGCGTCAACAGTCACACTGCCTGCTGGTTGCTGGAGTGCCTTTCGATATTGTCCAAGTGGATTGCTTGCCGTTTGATCATTCAAAATTGATTTAAAAGTCACCAGTGGGTAGATGGAAGTTCACATCTAGGCAGCGGCACCATCCGACTCTCCTCCCCGCTCCTTGTGCCTCCAAATGCTGGCGTCGCTTGGCGCCAGCACACAGACCGAAAAATCAGCAGGGCTTCCACCGCGGCCGGACCAGCCGCATCAATACAAAACCACAAGAGAGTTGTCCCCTTGGTGAAAGCCACAAGACACCAGGTAAGGTTTTGACGGTTTTAATGGGAGAGCTGCAGTTGCCACATGCAAACATCCATCTAAAAATAAAAGTCAATTCGCCGACGCGTTTCGTGCGCTGTACGCACTTCTTCACAGGCTGACTCCATGAATGAAGCAAGCAGAGTCAGAGCGCCTGTATTATTTATTTATTTGTGTATTTTATAGAGCGCACAGCTACCCCGACGGGGCGTCCCGGCGCTGAGAACTTTGAGGGTGGAGGGCACAGGAGGATGTTATAGGGAAAACAGGTGGGTCTTCAGAGACTTGCGGAATAAAATTTCTGATTGGGAAGAGCGTAGGGCCAGAGGGAGCTTGTTCCAATGCTGGGAGGCACAAACCTCAAAGGTTTTTCCGCCTGCCCGTGAGCGTTTGAAGCGTGGAGTTTCCAGGAGAAGGAGAGAGTTGGACCGTAAAGTCCTGTAGTTGGTATACGGTCGCAAGGTGTTTTTCAAGTGGGCAGATCCCATACCCCTCGATGCTCGGTGGGCCAGCGTCATAGCTTTGAAAATACACCTTTTGGCCGTTGGCAACCAATGTAATTTGCGGAGGTGGGGAGAGATATGGTGTCTAAAAGGTATTCTTTCCACTAACCGGGCGGCGGCATTTTGGACCGTCTGGAGTTTTTGACATTGGCCTGCTGTGATGCCTAGGTAGAGGGCATTGGCATAATCAAGATGGGAAATGATCAGTGCCTGGATCACAGTCTTACGGCAGTCCGCTGGTAGGTAGTTGATGAGACGCTTGATGGTTCTGATCTTGCCAAAACATGAGGCTGTCACTGTTTGAACCTGGGTATTGAAGCTGAGATGATTATCCCAGCGGACTCCAAGATTTTTTACTGAGTCTTTAGGTGAGGGGGCTTGGCTCAGATCTTCTGGCCACCATAGACTGGAGTCCAGAGGGGATGGTGAATTAAAAAAACAGAACCTCCGTTTTTCCAGCATTGAGTCGAAGGGAGTTGGCATCCATCCACTTAGAGATGTCTCTGAGGCAGGTTTTTAACGGATCAAAAGCTGAGGGAGAAGGGGAGTCGAAAGTGAAGAGAAGCTGAATGTCGTCAGCGTAGGAGGTGGACTTGATCCCAGTCTGAGCGATCAGTTTTGCCAGGCGGGTGAAATAGACATTAAATAGAAGCGGGCTGAGCGAGGAGCCCTGCGGGACTCCCAATTTGAGTGGTCTGGCTGTGGAAGTGTAGGGGGGAGTGAAAACCTGCTGAGTACGATCAGAGAGATACGACGTGATCCAATTAAGCGCAGTGCCACCTACGCCTAGGTCCGCTAGCCTCCTCAGCAGAATCCTGTGGGAGACGGTGTCAAATGCCGCTGAAAGATCCAGCAGCACCAACACCGCCCTTGACCCTTGGTCGAGCGTCCACCTCACCGAGTCAGCCATTTCAATGAGGGTTGACTCCGTGCTGTGGCCCGACCTAAAGCCATGTTGGGAATCATGAAGTAACACGTTGGTTTCAATGAAGTTCGCCAGCTGGGAGTGGACCAGTTTTTCCAGAATTTTTGCGGGGGCGGACAGAAGGGAAATGGGCCTGTAGTTGCAGGGGAGGTCCGGGTCTAGATTAGGTTTCTTAAGAATGGGAACCAGGGAGGCATGTTTCCACTTGGCGGGGAAACTACCCAATCTGAGGGAGTCATTCCAGATGTGGTTCAGGTGGGGGTTCAGAAAAGGTGCCAGTTTTTAATATTGCTTAGCTGGCCATGGGTCGTTGGGGGAGCCTGATTTACACTTTAGTAATTCAGTCAAGGTGTCTGCTTCGGAGAGGGCTGAAAATTCAGAAAAGGTAGCCTGGGGTGTCGAGGAAGTAGAGGGTACCTCTTCCCAGTCTTCTTTGTTAGGGGTGGGGAAGGAGGAATAGATGATCTCAATTTTGTCCTCAAAAAATTGTGACAGTTTGTCACATAATGACTGAGATGCAGGCTGGGTTCGAGTCAAAGCATTGGGGTTAGTAAAAGAACGAACTATATTAAAAATCTCTCTGGAACCGTTACTAGCTTGTTTGATTCTGGAGGCTAGAAAGGCCTGTTTATGTTCTTTGATCATTCTCTGATATTCTTTGAGTGCTGTTTTATATGAGCTTTTCCTTTCAAGGGAGAAGTTCTGCCTCCAGAGACGTTCAAGAATTTTACAGGCAGCCTTTTTCTGCCGGAGCTCGTCCGAATACCAGGGTGCTGAAGGTGCAGCCCGATAGGTCTTAATAGGTTTAAGAGGGGCTAAGACATCTAGGGCCCGGCAGACCCAGGCATCCAGGTAATCGATCTTATGGTCGAGGTCAGGAGACTGGCTGGGGTGGGAGTTTTTTAGTTGTTCCGAGAGGGTGTCCGGGGTGATGCGGCTCCAGTTTCTTCCTGCAGTCTTTGGAGTAATGCAGGGGCGTGTTGGTGAAATGTAATACAGGTGCTCTGACTCTGCTTGCTTCATTCATGGAGTCAGCCTGTGAAGAAGTGCGTACAGCGTACGAAACGCGTCGGCGAATTGACTTTTATTTTTAGATGGATGTTTGCACGTGGCAACTGCAGCTCTCCCATTAAAACCGTCAAAACCTTACCTGGTGTCTTGTGGCTTTTACCAAGGGGACAACTCTCTTGTGGTTTTGTATTGATGCGGCTGGTCCGGCCGCGGTGGAAGCCCTGCTGATTTTTCGGTCTGTGTGCTGGCGCCAAGCGACGCCAGCATTTGGAGGCACAAGGAGCGGGGAGGAGAGTCGGATGGTGCCGCTGCCTAGATGTGAACTTCCATCTACCCACTGGGGACTTTTAAATCAATTTTGAATGATCAAACGGCAAGCAATCCACTTGGACAATATCGAAAGGCACTACAGCAACCAGCAGGCAGTGTGACTGTTGACGCCCACTGGGGCGTGTTGGTGAAATGTAATACAGGTGTTCTGACTCTGCTTGCTTCATTCATGGAGTCAGCCTGTGAAGAAGTGCGTACAGCGCACGAAACGCGTCGGCGAATTGACTTTTATTTTTAGATGGATGTTTGCACGTGGCAACTGCAGCTCTCCCTTTAAAACCGTCAAAACCTTACCTGGTGTCTTGTGGCTTTCACCAAGGGGACAACTCTCTTGTGGTTTTGTATTGATGCGGCTGGTCCGGCCGCGGTGGAAGCCCTGCTGATTTTTCGGTCTGTGTGCTGGCGCCAAGCGACGCCAGCATTTGGAGGCACAAGGAGCGGGGAGGAGAGTCGGATGGTGCCGCTGCCTAGATGTGAACTTCCATCTACCCACTGGGGACTTTTAAATCAATTTTGAATGATCAAACGGCAAGCAATCCACTAGGACAATATCGAAAGGCACTACAGCAACCAGCAGGCAGTGTGACTGTTGACGCCCACTGGGGCGTGTTGGTGAAATGTAATACAGGTGCTCTGACTCTGCTTGCTTCATTCATGGAGTCAGCCTGTGAAGAAGTGCGTACAGCGCACGAAACGCGTCGGCAAATTGACTTTTATTTTTAGATGGATGTTTGCACTTGGCAACTGCAGCTCTCCCATTAAAACCGTCAAAACCTTACCTGGTGTCTTGTGGCTTTCACCAAGGGGACAACTCTCTTGTGGTTTTGTATTGATGCGGCTGGTCCGGCCGCGGTGGAAGCCCTGCTGATTTTTCGGTCTGTGTGCTGGCGCCAAGCGACGCCAGCAATTGGAGGCACAAGGAGCGGGGAGGAGAGTCGGATGGTGCCGCTGCCTAGATGTGAACTCCCATCTACCCACTGGGGACTTTTAAATCAATTTTGAATGATCAAACGGCAAGCAATCCACTAGGACAATATCGAAAGGCACTACAGCAACCAGCAGGCAGTGTGACTGTTGACGCCCACTGGGGCGTGTTGGTGAAATGTAATACAGGTGCTCTGACTCTGCTTGCTTCATTCATGGAGTCAGCCTGTGAAGAAGTGCGTACAGCGCACGAAACGCGTCGGCGAATTGACTTTTATTTTTAGATGGATGTTTGCACGTGGCAACTGCAGCTCTCCCATTAAAACCGTCAATATATATATATATATATATATATATATATATATATATATATATATCAGGAACACTCCAAACTTCAGCATACAAGTAAGGCACTGACTCCGTGAAATAGATGATCCCAAATAAGTTTTATTCACTCATTAGGCTGCTTGACGCGTTTCGGCGGTAAGCACCCGCCTTGTTCACCTTGTGTAGCTCTCCCATTAAAACCGTCAATATATATATATATATATATATATATATATATATGTATATATATATATATATATATATATATATACACATTTATATTGCCAAAGCCCACACCACTCAGGACCTCATCCCATAAATTTGCAAAAGCCAACTCCCTCCCAGGAAATGGATGCGTGACAGAGAGCAGAATGTGCAGCCATGGGTTTCGTCGCAGATGAGATTCTAACTGCGTCACACTATTTCTTTTTTTTATTTGACCAGCCATTAGAGGTTAGAGGTAGCCCTAAACATTACCAGATTAAAGCACTTTTTTCATGTAAGGGTTCATATCCCACATCTGGAGAGAGGATCAGGGACTTTTCATGGCCACAAGGAATAATTAAATAATGTTTGAATACCCAACACCAGTTCTTCAGCCGTGTACTTAGTAAGTTGATCAGCTAGATTGGTTTTGGTTTTAATTGTCATAGAAATGGCAAAGCATTTTCCAGATAGATTCAACAGTAAATATCTCAATAGTAACCAAGCAGCTGCAAAGAAACGCATTTTAAGTAAGTTGAGTGCTAAGGCCCAATCATTGAATTTTGCATACACATTGCTGAAAAAGAAATTGAGCTGCCCTTCCTATAGTCATCTGTTGAAAGTAATGGCAGCACACATATTACCCACTCGGACATATAGCTTAGAAATAAACTCATACACACACCTGAGGCCGCAGAGCTACTTATCAGTGCACTTCACAAGGATATCACAAAGATAACAAGCATTGGAAATGCAATAGGTCTCGCAGTAGGAAAGTTTGAGCTATAGGTGTTAATTATTTTTTTGTTTTTTATTTATGTGTTGTTTTTTCTAAATAGCTAAATTAATAGCTTTCTTCTTTACAAAGCCAATAGTTATAATTTTTCTAAATGTGACACCTCTAGCATTTGTAAAGCAACATGTTTTGTATTAACGGGACTTATATGTGACTTATATGTATTGATATAAAAAAAATCAATGGCTTTAAAAAACAATAATTAATACGTAAATAAAATGGATTTTATTTTATATTGCCAATAGCTTAAAGTGTATTAAATATATTTAGTGAAGATGCTGTGGTTGCGCTGAGTGAGGGTGAGGGGTTGAGGGTGAGGGTGGGTGAGGGTGAGTGAGGGGTTGAGGGTGAGTGAGGGGGTGAGGGTGAGGGGGTGAGGGGTTGAGGGTGAGTGAGGGTGAGGGTGAGGGGTTGAGGGTGAGTGAGAGTGAGGGTGAGTGAGGGTGAGTGAGGGTGAGTGAGGGTGAGTGAGGGTGAGTGAGAGGTTGAGGGTGAGTGAGGGTGAGGGTGAGGGGTTGAGGGTGAGTGAGGGTGAGGGTGGGTGAGGGTGGGTGAGGGTGAGGGGTTGAGGGTGAGTGAGGGTGAGGGGTTGAGGGTGAGTGAGGGTGAGGGTGAGGGTGAGTGAGGGTGAGGGGTTGAGGGTGAGTGAGGGTGAGGGTGAGTGAGGGTGAGGGGTTGAGGGTGAGGGGTTGAGGGTGAGTGAGGGTGAGGGGTTGAGGGTGAGTGAGGGTGAGGGTGAGTGAGGGTGAGGGGTTGAGGGTGAGTGAGGGTGAGGGGTTGAGGGTGAGTGAGGGTGAGGGGTTGAGGGTGAGTGAGGGTGAGGGTGAGTGAGGGTGAGGGGTTGAGGGTGAGTGAGGGTGCGTGAGGGTGAGGGGTTGAGGGTGAGTGAGGGTGAGTGTGGGGGTGAGGGGTTGAGGGTGAGTGAGGGTGAGGGTGAGGGGTTGAGGGTGAGTGAGGGTGAGGGGTTGAGGGTGAGTGAGGGTGAGGGTGGGTGAGGGTGAGTCAGGGTGAGGGGTTGAGGGTGAGTGAGGGGTTGAGGGTGAGTGAGGGTGAGTGAGGGTGAGTGAGGGTGAGGGGTTGAGGGTGAGGGGTTGAGGGTGAGGGGTTGAGGGTGAGTGAGGGTGAGGGTGAGGGGTTGAGGGTGAGTGAGGGTGAGGGTGAGTGAGGGTGAGGGGTTGAGGGTGAGTGAGGGTGAGGGTGAGTGAGGGTGAGGGGTTGAGGGTGAGTGAGAGTGAGGGTGAGTGAGGGGTTGAGGGTGAGTGAGGGTGAGGGTGAGGGGTTGAGGGTGAGTGAGGGTGAGGGGTTGAGGGTGAGTGAGGGTGAGGGTGGGTGAGGGTGAGTGAGGGTGAGGGGTTGAGGGTGAGTGAGGGTGAGGGGTTGAGGGTGAGTGAGGGTGAGGGTGAGTGAGGGTGAGTGAGGGTGAGGGGTTGAGGGTGAGGGGTTGAGGGTGAGTGAGGGTGAGGGTGAGGGGTTGAGGGTGACACGTGCAAGGATTTGCACAGTGCAGGGATTCCTATTTGGATGGCATTTTCAAAGTAAGCTGCAATCCCGGCTTGATCTCCCAGGAACAATTAATTCCTGGCCTACTGTGATCGCGAGAAAAGACCCAACATGCAGACCCTTCCACCATGAGAACCCAATCCTCTGAGTAATTCTGGGAAAATCCGTTTTATGGTAATTACTCTGTAGCACCAGCTGTGCATTTGTGCTTCACTTCCTGGTTGCCGCAGTCTTGCCTTGTTCCACGGATATTCCACGTACATGCCTTGCTTTAAGAAGGTATATTTAGAGCAACATTTTCATATAACTGTGATCTTCGTTTGTTTCATATTTTTTCTTATTAGAATACTACAACAGTATTGCGCAACAAATTATATGCAATAAAAAGAACAAGTATACCAGTAGCAAATATTTCAATTTAGTGATGCTGACAAACGAAATATATTTTCTAAAAGTAGAACCAAAATAGGGCAATAAAATGGAAAGGAAGAAAAGAAGAGAACGGAGAGTGTAGATAGTGTAGAGTGTAGAGTGTAGATAGTGTAGATAGATCGCATTAGCCTATCTATTGATTTGATAGAAAAGTAGTAATATGTAACCGTGGTAGTTCATGTTTAATCTTCCTTTTGCAGCTAAAGCACAATGAGTTACTGGTCACGCATGTCTGTAAATATAATTTTTAGGGTAAAATCATTTTTTTATTGAATTTTACATTTTTGAACAGGAAACTACACCATAGGCGAAAAACCATGCGAGCACTGTTATGAAAATCTTATAATCCGAAACCATCCACAGATATACGTAGTATTACTTTTCAGAATATCCCTCCTGTCATGAGCACGATACCCATTAATCTTCGCCAGCCCATTCCGTCTGTTTATCAAAATAAGTAAGAGTTTCATTGGATATGAGGTTTCAAGTTGGCGAGTTGAGAGACTGGCAGAATAAAGGCATAGAAGGAAAGTAATTTCTCTCCCTCTCTGAAGGGTCTTGTAGCCTCAGCTATGAAGCTTGTTTCTCTTGACTTTAAGCAGGGGGGCGGGGGGTAGGGGGTATAGCAGGGAGACGAGAAGGGTAGCTTTGAGGGGGGAGCAACGAGCGCCAGAACATTACTGGGAACGGATGCAACTGGTTTAGCAGCCAGTTCTGCAAATGCTAACAAACTAGGCAGCGTAATGAATAGACCCTTTCAGAAAGCTGGGTGTGCTCGTGTTAGATGGTGGCAGACATCCTGCAGACTTTATGCACTATGCGCACATCTGGCTGAAGGGGCGGCCCTGCTCTTGTGTTACCAAGCATGAAGGGGTTATAACAGATCATTTCAGCTCAGAGTAAGACAAACTTCAAAAAATGAAATAAACCCTGGAACTTAACTGGTTAGCAGACAAAGTTAATCAAAGATACAATTGCCGTTGCAAAACACAGACCCTTTCACAGCAAAATATCATTCTAGAGAATGCAAAGTATGCAAAAATTGCAGTCCAAGTTCAGGTGGAGTTGCATGTCGGTGGCATGCATGTGGTAGCCTATATCTAAGTCTGGCCTTTTTATTACTTAAAGGTGGTTCGAGAGAGTTGGAACAATGACCGCTGTCAGTGCTTTGTTGACACCGAGCTGGCCACAGTTAAGTCAATAGTTGGCAAACCTCTCGGGGTGTGATGTGTTTTTTTAGGGTAGGAGTGTTTAGAAGCATGTTAGATAGCATGTTTAGACAAGACGGACGGACGGAAGAGAGGGGAGGGGGGAGGAGAAATGCGACACGGAGGGAAGGGGAGGGGGCGGAGCCTTTCACCGTAACACGGCGGGCAGGGGAGGGGGCGGGCAGGGGAGGGGGCGGAGAGGGGAGAGGTGCGACACGGCAGGATGTGACCGTTGCGGCGGTGTTGACGGCGTTAGACGGAAGGAAGAGAGGGGAGGGGGAGGATAAATGCGACACGGCGGGAGGGGGCGGAGCGGGTAAACATAGACGGACGTGCACGCGCACGCGCTTTTAAGGTCAATGCGCATGCGCATAAGCTCAATGCGCATGCGCATTGACCTTAAAAGTCACGGGCACTGCAAGGAATCGCCACGATTCCTTGCAGTGTAGATAAAGAGTGGATAAGTCGCAATTCTCTCGCTTGCTCGATGCGCATGCGCATCGACAGGCGAGACCTAAAAAGGAGTTTTATTCTGTACCGATTAGGAGCATACGATTCGAAGGATTTACTACCAAATTGGAAAGGCAAAAACCAAAACGCAAACGGCCATTTATGCTGATACTGCAAAGAATCCATAAGTCAGTTGATGTGTGTATGCCCTACATTCCTTAAATACATTTTTAATGAACTAAACATCCGCACTTGTAGGCAAACTGTAATCCGCTGGATGGAGGATACATTCAACATATTGACTTGCCGAGGGGTCACATTTTTCATACAAATAAGAACCCTCCTCCGAAAAGCAGACCTAAAATAGTTAAAGAGACACACACAGGGACAGTTTTTTTACAAACTTTAATGGAATGAATTCACCAGAAATGAGTGCTTAATATTTATGTTAAACACTGCATATGCAAATGTAAATTATTTTATGAAGTAGATAAATATTTTTTAACTTTTGTAATTAGAACATTTTTTTAAAGGGACCAAAAAAGAATAGTATATCTACTTCACTTTATGGTTATGAAAAAAACAAATAAAAGACTTTTGTGACTTGAGTGCTCTTACTACAATTATATTTTTTTATCTAGAAGATCATAGCATTATTTCTCTTGATGGAATTTGAAGGCAGTTTTGTCCATCTTGGAGTTAATGGGATAGGATTGTAGGTATCACTACAAAGACAGCAGAGCGTTTATACAGGGGTTGTGGTCCATACTGTGGTACCAAAACGAAAATGATATACCATCTTTAAATTTTCTGCTAAAGAGAGGGACCGAAAGGAAGCAAATTTGGTCTGTGATAAGCAACTAGACAGGGTAGTATTTCCTGAATAAAGTAAGATCTGTAAGGTCTGAAGGGCCATACAAAGGACAATAAGCAGAATTTTCTGTTGCACAGGCAGCTACTTTAAGGTGTGCAGTTGACTAGAAATTTAAAAAAGCAACATGTTCTTCAATATCAGGCAAAATGCTGAATTCTGACCCTAGTGGAACTGCCCACATTGACACAGAGGCAAGCCCAAGGGAATAGCAATGCTATTTTACAGGCGCAAAGCAATGTTTGGGGTAATTGGTGCTCTACATACCTCTTGAACAATAATGGAAAAGACTTTCATTAGCACCTTCATTTGATAAATGCGGGAGGAGACTGTTATCGACGAACGCATCTACCTTCAAACCGAGCTTTATCATCACAGGCTCCAGTGTGAGTAAGCACTTATCTGGGTTGACCAGAAGACAGATAAAAAAGCCAGACAAGAAAGCCACCCACTGCCATCAGCTATCTTGATCTCCTGACACCATTGCCTTTGTATAACTCTATTGAAGCTAAAATAACTTTTGACATTTTAGAAAACAAGGTATCTTGCAGATATACCACTCACTAGCGGTTAACTCTGCAGATCTGTTTCTACATTTTCTACTTTTTCTACAAACTTATGGTCCTGACAGGACCTGTTAGAGGATGAGGAATGGAGAGAGGCTAGATGACACCTCATGAGCTGGCTATCCCACCCCAACTCCGACTGACCACATTTAAGTACCTACCTGCATAGGGTACACAAGAGTCTGAAATGGATAAGAAGAGATACAGATTTTGGACTCCGTTCTTAAACTGTTATGGGTGATGGGTAAGGGGGAAATTGGTGAAGGTAATGGTGGAAGAAAGTCCTATGGTTAAGCCTCTCCAAAATCTCGGTGGAAACATGCTTTAAGGAAGGCCGGTCAAGGGAGTGCACTTCCTCCCAAGAGAGCATAATTTCTATCATATGAGATGAAATCACCCTAGGGTGCTATCGCGAGAGAAAGGGGTGAGGAGTGGCGAATGAGGACAAAAAAAAAAGAGTCTGAAATGCCTCTGGTGGGCAGGTAAAGCTAGTACTCGAGTTTCCTAGAAATGCCACTCGGAGATAAGGGATTTTTCCCATGTGGTGTGGAGCAGCTCATTAATCCAAACACATAGGTGTAGAATTGGATTCCTGGTGGGGAGGACCATGGGCTATTTCATCAACTTCATCCCTAAGTTAGTCAGGGGAGCACATTCACAGCAGATCAGACCAGTTCTCCAAGAGTAACATGGTAGATGCAGTTCAAGTTTTTAGATTACTCAAAAGTCAATGTTTTCCGCCATCAATGTTGGCACAGCCAGTGCTTGTTGCATTCCCGGATACAAATTTGGGAGTTATCAATACTGAAATGGGATTCCTTGGAGTCATGGAGGAGGTGAGGGTGGAACTTAAGGCATATGATTGCTGGCAGAGATACGTTTCCTCCTGGCCACATGGAATATCGCCGGCTACTGGCAAGCTAATGCGGCTACACAAATGAAGGCCTCCGTGAACTGGCAGGATCTTTGCTCCCGAATGGGAACAGTCATTTGAGTTAACACACCTTGATAGGAAAGAAGAGACTAGAACCTACTGTATCATTACTGTGACGAATTACAAGCATTGTGGATTTGTGCAAATGAAAACTCCACCACACTGGCAGAATTTCCCTGTGGGCGAACCCAGTTGTGAAAGCAAAATCACACCATTTCGCACTTTGCTAATCACAAATTAGATTTACCTTCACCAATAACATTTTTTTGAAAGGTGATCTTAGGTGCACAACATTTAAGAATTGCTAAGTAAGGAGAAAAGTTATTTTCAATTTGTGTATTATATGTGTAAGTACGAAAACATAACAATGTATCTTTTTAAAAGGGCTCCACCACCCCTGAGGTATAGTTGACATTATGTAAAACTATTAATGTCTAAATACAACAGTTGAAACACATGAGAACTCAAACGCAATAGTGTAATTCAGTGTGCAGCTCTTTACAGCCAGTGCAACCGCTCCGGCTCCTGACTCAACCCACCAACCTGAGTAATTGACTTTAGCCGACAAAGAATTACAGGCACCTTCTTAATATATGTTCAAATGCCTGTTCCAATTACACCTTTATCAGCCACACGAACTGCTCTTCAATTAATGTTGCTAGTTACCATCAATTTATCTATCACCAGCGGCGACTCAATTATGTTTGCTACAGGATTCGTCAGCTAATAAACTGCATTCATGTTTGAGGAGGAATTCAGCCGTTCGTGAAAGTAAGATGGATAAAAAGCACTTTACGGCCTGCTCTCGCCTGCATCCCTTACCCTCCTCTGAAAGCAAACACCACACTGTGCTGAATGTGCACAATATATAATTTCGGGATGTGGTGTATGCTTGGTGGGTGGCTGAATAATTTACCTACAGCAACATTAGCCACGAAATGCATTTAATCGAAATTACACTACATCTATCATATTTATGAATACTGTAGACACATCTTCCGAGGTACGCGCCGCGCGCTGGCTGTCACTCAAAGCCAGGGCCACTCCCACTACATTACTGTGAACGTCCTTACTCGGGCGGGTGAGGTTTGTTCATCCGGGTGGGAGAGCTGGGCCTCATTCTCGTGCACGAAGGTTCATCCAGCAGCTTCTCCCCGAATTCACCCCCGTAGACGGTGCTGCTCTTAGCTCTCCGGCGCTCTTCGTACCCCCAGGCCGAGCGAGCTCTTCGCGTGATCTCTTCTAGTCCCTTCCGGCCCCGGAGCACGCTGGAGTCCGGTCTTGGAGTGAATTCGGGAGCCCGAAGGAAGGGAAAGTCTGACATTTTTGCTGACTGTTTGATGGAACTTTGGGATGCGCGCGTCTTCCGTGCAAGGATGCAGGGCCCCTGCGCGAGCCTCTCCTGGCTCCAGGAGGTGCGCCAAGCTGCAGCCTGCGTGTGAAGGGTTGGAGTCACTGCCAAATTGTTGACATGAGTTGCTGAGCGACAGTGCAGCGGCGGCTTTTACGGGCGAGCCAGTCTGCATGCCAGTCTAAAGGATTCTAAACATGTACTGTTGAGTCTGGCGATTTATAAACACGGCCTTTTCTCCAGTTTTTACCACACGTATCTATTATTTGCAAAAGCACATTATAAAAATACAAGTGAAACAGTTTTAACAGTATTCCCTTATATCAATTTTTTTGCACCCCAGGTTTCTGGGGTCCTACCAGAGTGCAGGCATGATAGTGTATGCGTTGTGGTTTGGCCTGTGATGGAGATGTTTAGTGTAGTGTGAGAGAATACAAAAAAATTCTAGTACCCGCAACAAGAAATTGCAGGTCTATTAAGGACACTGGTGTGAGGATTATGCTCCTCTTTTTTTACTCTTTATTTTCAGCAGCCAATCTAATGTAAAACCTTTAAAACACTACATTTCTCATGACCACCATAGAGCCCACAGCCCTATATAACCTTCAAACTGCCATACAGTTTCCTCTTTCTTTGCCTCAAACATCAGCATAACAATTGATCAGTCCAAGGCCCTACAACGATAGGATCACTATCAACTGAAACCAGAAACTGGCAGAACGGAAGCCCGATTTAAAGGCCCTGGATCCATGGAATCTGAAGAAATTCATCCTAGAGCCCAGATACAACTGACGAACGGTCCCAGAAAGTCGGAACTTCGGCACGGCATGAATCACTTGTCCTCGTTTCCTATAAAAAAAGAGTCAAAACACCAAAGGCATAAACACTGGCCCATATATCAGTAAATGCCATGAAATAATCAACAATGTCAGGGAGGTAAAACATATTTATTTAAGCTTATATCGCGCACAGCTACCCACAATGGGTTTCCCGGCGCCAGGGATAGACTGTAGAAGAAGGAAGGAGTATCACCTTGACTTAAGGCCACAGCCGACTATTGGTCACGCTTAGTAAAAAGCAGAGTCTTCAGAGCCTTACGGAAGCGGAGTAAGTTGGTCTCAGATTTTAATGCCAATGGGAGGGAGTTCCAGTGTTTAGGACCCAGAGTCGAAAAGGAGCGGCCTCCCATTTTTGTCAGCTTCCATCTTGGTACTGTGAAATTACCAGTGTCCGATGACCTTAGTGAGCGCAGGGGTCTGTAGGGTTTTACCAGCCTCTGAATATATGCTGGAGCACTGCCCTGCTTGGCCTTGAACATGTAGCAGAGTGCCTTGAATTTAACGCGTTCAGGGATGCTCAACCAATGAAGGTCACGCAAGGCGGCAGTGGCTGAAGTGCGTCTGGGGACGTTCTTTAGCAGGCGCGCAGCCGCATTTTGCACCACCTGCAGCACATGTATAGTGGCTTTATCTGCGCCCAAGTAGAGAATGTTGCCATAGTCCAGGCGTGATGTTACAAGTGCCTGGACTACGGTTCTGCGGGAGGAGAGGGGAAGCATCCACAGAATCTTGTGAAGCCACCGCAGTGTTGAGAAGCAGATGGCTGAAACCTTAGTAGCCTGTTGTCCCATAGTTAGCCTGTCGTCAATAATGACACCCAGGTTACGAACTGCAGTAGATGGTGTAGGCGCATTTCCCAGTTCGGTGGGCCAATGGCAGGGACCCCATAGATGCTTGTTCTGTCCCAGAATGACCACCTCGGTCTTCTCCCCATTCAGCTTGAGACAATTTCTCCACATCCAGTCGGCCACAAGAGTGAGGCCCGACTTGAGTGCGGAGATATTGTTCTCGTCTCTCCCTGATAAGGAGAAGACAATCTGGGTGTCATCTGCGTAGGAAAACAGGGTTAACCCAGCTTGTTCGACTATGGTTGCCAAGGGTTTAACATAAATGTTAAATAATAAAGGGCTAAGGATTGAGCCCTGGGGGACACCGCGGGTGGATGGGCAGATGGCGGAGGCTGCCTTAGAAGAAAACACTTGGAAGCTTCGGTCGTTGAGGAAAGACACCAGCCAGGCCAAGGCCTGGCCTGCCACACCTAGAGATTTCAGAGAGTCAATGAGGATGGAATGCGACACGGTGTCGAAAGCTGCGCTCAAATCCAGCAGGATGAGCGCCATGGTGTTTCCCTGATCGACACCGTGCCTAAGACTATCTGTTACCCCCAGGAGGGCTGTCTCAGTTGAGTGCCTAGGCCGAAAGCCCGACTGAGAAGGATGGAGAAAAGCAGTGTTTTCGACCAGTTTAGAGAGCTGAGAATGTATATGTCTCTCCAGTATCTTTGAGAAAATTGGCAACAAAGATATAGGGCGAAAGTTGGCAGGGTTTGAAGGATCTGCACCCATTTATTTCAATAAAGGTACAACCATGGCGTGTTTCCAAGGTTGGGGGACATGGGCCTCGCTCAGAGAAGCGTTAAGTAATTTAATGATGGTGAGATGAGTGAGGGGATCTAATTGTTTTAGTATTTTGGCTGGGAGAGCATCCTGTGGGGAGCCTGGTCGCACACTATTTAAACAGGAGAGAAAGGAAGACCATATATATATATATATCAGACAAATGATTCAAACACATATGTGTGCAAATAACCAGATGGGATAATCTTCGCCTCCGTGTCCTTAATACAATAAAAAATATTCTTGCTGCGAATGCTAGCATTTATTTTGTTCTATGTCAGGATTGGAGGCTTCGAGTATGCTTGTTTAAAGCTGAGCCACAACCACAAAAGCAACATCCACAATTGGCTTACAATAAAATAACTTAAATGTGGATTCTGAGGATTAATCTGCTGCCATTGGGATGTCATCCAAGCAAGTACATAAAGCAAATGATTTCAAAGCTATCGCCTATTTACCAGAGGGGGCGCCAAAAACAGAGATATCAATACCAGCCTCAGAAGGCAACGCATCCACCAAACTAAAATGAGAGCTGCTACAAGTCAAAAAGGTTTCTGCAAAGCAATCAACCTCTCATATCTGGCCAGACCTCTGCGGTACTCACTTCATAAGCCTTCAAGCATTGTACCACACAAAGCTTGGCAAAATCTGGAAAAGCCGGGTAAACTACTGACCTGAAATTGTTTTTTGTCCATCTAGAAATAGAAAAAGTAATGCCCTCAGGAGAAAAAAACTCTCCTTAATAGATCTAGTGCACACACACGTCAGACACTCGCTTCCACAAAATTAAACACAAAAGCATAGTTAATTTGGCTGACAATTGTTTCCTCAGTAGATACTTATTATCTGGCCAAAATTCTAAGAACCACAGGACTACCATAATGTCCCATAAAACAGAATGCTTTGGCTGAGGTGGTTTTACCATCTCAATGCCTCTCAATAATTTACACACCACAGGATGTTCACCAATGGATTTACTGGCAGATAGCCTCCAAATTAGCTAATGTAAAATTGTTAACCGATCGATAAGTTATGACCAATCTACAATATGCTCCAATGGGATCTGCACTCCGTTCACTACACCAATTGCACCAGCCTCTCCCTGCTGAAGCATATCTCTTGTGTGTTCCCGGAGATCAGGCTTAACCGATAAAAGCATTAGCTTCCTGCAAAAGCCCTGGGAGGCTCAATTTTTCCCTGAAACTCTCCAAGCCACCAGGATCAGTGGATGTAGAAGGCCCTCTGTGTCCACTAGGAGGTTCCAATGGAAAGGGTTCAGTAATGGGCAAGCACAAATCAGTTGCAGAACCTCAGGAAACCAAGCTTATGCTCTCCAGAGTGGGGTCACTAAGATCAACTCTGGAGTCTCAACTGTGCAAGAACCCTGGGATTCATCATGCAAAGGGGAAAAGCATAGTGCAGGAAGTGGGACCAGTCCTGAAGAAAGGCATCTGTGGATTAGGCTTCTGGACCCAGACACCAACTGAAAAAAGTCGGAAGTTAATGATTGAGGCAAGATGCAAAAAGATCCAACTAGGACGGCCCCAACAGCTGTGAAGCACTTGGAAGACTTTTGGGTGAACCCCCCTGTCATTGAAATCTTGCAGGTGGCGAGAGTGGCAATTCGCAATCAACATGTTTCTGCCTTGTGCTTTATGGCCTCTTTGGAACTTTGTGGAACGAATGTCACTGAAACAACTCACCCGTATAGGAAGGCTATTGAGATGAGAGTTTTTCACGAAAAAGAGGGGATTGGAGCACCGACGTAATCACATAGGACGAGCAGTGAGGTTCTGGCTTCTCAAAGAGAAGCGCCCTCTTTTGGATGAGTTACATGGTGGGCCAGTGACCAAGGTCGAGGGATCGATAAAAGAGGTCTCCCAGGGGCATCTAATAAGCAGGTCCTGGGTCTGTGTTCCTTGTATAGTGGAAATAAAGATGGGTGGAATGCTATTGATATCTGGTTTGGGCCACAGGCGTGGTCCGCAAACCGGCATGTGAAGGGGCCCACTGTGCCATGCTTCACACGGCTAGCCGAGATGTCGGGGTGTTCTGGTTTGTCACTGCTGCACAACTCTCTATCGGGACTAAGATCTCCCTATGGAAAAGTACAGAGGAAATTTGGAGAAAAAAAAGAGCAAAATATTTTTCTTTTAAATATTAATGTAAATTAATGTTATATATTTATTTTAAATGTAGAACAACAAGTAAAACATGCTGCAGCTATATTAACTTAATTTTGAATTAAATATTTAATTAGTTTAAATATATTAAATTAACATTATTTGTTGAAGATTTACTAACAACGACCCTTCCTAAACTAAAATATTTACATTTACTTATTATGTGTTAAATTTGTATATATTTATTTAATGTAAGATAATTTTTTCAAAATATATTTATTTTTAAATTAAAGAGAGTTAGTAAAATATTTTACCTTAAAATAACATTTATTTCTTAATTATGTTTAGATATAATTATTTCCTGGGATTCCTGTCTCTACTATTTTCTATGGGAGGGTTTTGCAGTATCAGTGGTTGGCCCTGTGTGGTGCTTGGCTTACTATTGCTACTTTTTTTAGCAGTAGCAGCTTACGCTCATAAATTTGGCTCTACCTCCTGTTTCAGAGTTTGGAGACATATGAATCTACAGTTTAGAGAAACTTTACGCTTGTAAATGGTGAAACACTACAAGCAGTAAAGATACTCAAAAGTGTAAGAGTAAACTTACATGTGTAACTAATTCAAGTCAAGTCAAAAAGCTTTATTCAGCAAAAATTATGTGAACCATAAAACCAACAAGTAAATGCAATAAAATATGTTACAATGTCATTAAAACCATGCATCTCATAATACCAAAATTCACACAGTGCTAAGTCAGTTGAAGTAAAAAGTTACAAATAAAAAAGAATAAAAATGCAGTGGCCTGATTTAGTGCCTGATTATGAGCTTGGCGGTAAGGGAACCGCCGTCGAAACGGCGTTGGAAATCCCACCACCTAGACACAACCACCTGTCGTATTACATTGTTGGCAGTTTGCAGAAGGAAAGACAGCCGGAGCACTGCTGCCACCACCAGCCATTCGTAGACTATCCACGACTGCAGTAGGGGGAAAGTAGCTGTCCGAGGGCGGTACGGACAATATCACTGCTGTTGGAATTCCGAGTTGGCTGTCTGTTGAGCCAACCCTGGCAGGAAGACCGCCTGCTTTGAGTCGGTGGAATCAAAGGAATTGGGGTGCATACTCATCCATTTCATTTTCTTCCCTTCAGTCTACCACGTGGATCCCTTCCTACAAGTCCCCCTTCACAGCAACATCTTGACCCCGAAGAAAATGACCCTGTTGATGACAAAATCCAGGTAAGTATGTTTTGCAGTATTTATCCATTGACAGGACTGGGCACATATGGTCCGAACTCCAGCAAAGGGAAAGTACTGGTAGTAGGTATTTTTTCACGTGTCATGCATATATGTACATTTCACACTTGTGCTGTCAAAAGGTACATACCTTCATCGGCACACATGAAAAAAAATTCACCGGCATCAGAGACAATGCAGCTGGCCCAACAGTGACATCGTAATACGGCAGGCAGAAGACTGCTGCTGCGGCAGTCTTCTTGAGACTGCCACCATGGCGGTATGGCGATAAGATTGCTGAACTTGTAATCCGGTCCTTTTTATTTTGGCAGGACTACTGTCATTCCGTCGTGGCGGTGGTTCCAAGTACTGCACCGAGCTGGCGGCGTCCCGCCTGCCTTATTTAGATGTGAGCTGGGTGAACCGCGGTAGGCATCAACAGACTGTTTCCAGTAGACGCAGCGGCGTTCTCTGCTGTACTCCATCAGTGTCAGGCTGGCGGTTCTGCCCCAAGCTAATTTAGATTTCCCTGTTGTGCTGCCATTGCCCTGGCGGTGGATTCCTGGCGGAGTGAGACCCTGGTGGTGTGGACACTGGTAAGTACAACTTATGTTTGTGTCACTACAAATATATTTTGTGTATTCTTCAAAAAGTATATGTAGGTAATGTGTTATGGCCTTTTGTAACATATAGCAGAGCACACCAACAACATACACACATCATTGAATGCACCCCCACAAAATTATATTTTAAGTGTCAATATGTGTGTGTACATTTTACAAGATGAGTTGTAAGAAGAACACTTATTATTATTTTTTTTCCCCAGGTACCTGACCTCCGCGTTCGCCACTTCCTGATATTCTGCTAATAACCCCTTCCTTTCCTCCCGTGTGTGTGCGGCCTCCCCTGTCAAGAGGCGGCCCTCACATTTCGCAAGCTGCCGCTCCAGTGCCAAGAGCCTTCCACGTATCGAGCGTAGAATTCCGGAGTGTTTACTCATGGCTACCCCTCTAAAATAGACTTTAAACGCCTCCCAGACCGTTTGAAAACTGTCCACCGAACCTATATTAATTTCAAAGTATTTCTCGTTTGCTTCGTGCAACTCTTCCCGGAATACCGGATCGAGCGGCGAGTACGGCGGAAACCTCCAAGTGAATGGGGAGGGACCCTCCGCGGCAACGAAAAGCAAAGTAGTATAGGTAAGTGATCGGAGAGGGTACGGGGCAGTATCTGACACCTGCAGACTAGAGAGAGCAACCCAGGCGACGCCAGCCAATAATCAAGGCTCGTGTGTATGTTGTGAAAGGCAGAATAATGTGTGTACCCTCCCTGCGCGAGGTGCAGACTACGCCAAACATCCGCTAAGTCCTCACTGATAAGTATCCTATCTAATTCCCTAGCAGCTTTTGCAGGACGTCTGTCCGGGTCACTAGAGCGGTCCAAGTCAGGGCTTCTGACCATGTCAAAGTCCCCGCCCCAAAGTACAGTCCGACTGGGAGTCTCCTGAGCAACTCCAGCTAAGTGAACATAGAACACAGGGCTGTCAATGTTAGGTCCGTAAACATTAATCACCAATATCTCCAATCCCTTCCCAATCAGTTTAGATAAATCTGCTGTCAGGGTCAGCCGCCACCTTACTTAAGGAGTAGTCCGACCTAGGGTTAACCCATGTAAGAACCCCTCGGGCGTGGGACGTAAAGCCAGCGGCATTGATCTCCCCCCTAAGCCCCCTAGCCTGTAACCTAGAGCTGTTCTCAGGGAGGTGTGTCTCTTGTAGTAAAGCTAGATCCACCCGGTGTCTGACCAAGTAATTGAGAACATTCCTAAGTTTCCAATGGTCGTTAAGGTCCCGTACATTCTACGTTAGAGCATTCAGGCTCCCCGCCCCATTGTTCCCAGATCCTACTTTGGGAGTATCACTCATAGCCAGCTAAGTCGTGCATTATACTACACACAATACAGCTGCATTTTATATCTTGCCCAGTATGTCTTGACGCACACCACATGGCCATAACCCCCCCCTCAAAAAATGCCCAAACCCCTATCCACTAACATCCCCTCCCACAGCGGACCTCCCCCAACCAGGTCGAGAAACAGTCTACTTTTGAGCCCCCCCCCTCCCAACCCTCCCCCATCCCAAATGAAAAAAGAAAAAAATAACCAGCTAGGTGTTACCACATGTGGGCGGAGGTGGCTACGAACCATTCAAAGAGCAAAGAGGTAAATGAGTTCACAATGTCCACCACCCATCCCAGCCCGCCTGCCGGCAGTCTTGTGTCCTCCAAACCTTGCAGCCATCGTGGTATAGTACTTTATGGAACAGCCGTCATTCCTGTTCCTCCGGGCCGTCACCCGCCGCCTCATCCAGTAGATCTTGTTCCGGCGTTTTCCGCTGCTCCTTCGCCCAGTCCTTAAGCGCCTTTTGCAATGTCTTGGGTTCTGTAAAGAAAAGGGTCTGGCCGTGCCTGGTGACTTTCAATTTAGCCGGATACAGCATAGCCTAGTCCAGCCCCTGCTCTTGCAGTTGGCGCTTCATTGGCACAAAGTGTTTCCTCGCCTCCTGGACCCTCGCGGTAAAATCAGTATATAATGATATGTCCGATCCCTCAAATGACAGTGTCTGTTTTTCCCTTGCCGCCCGTAGGGCCACGTCCCTGTCCCTGTAGTTTAGGAACTTAGCTATTATCGCGACCGGTGGTGCACCCGGTTTCGGGCGGGGGCCAGTGCCCTGTGCGCTCGTTCAATAACGAACATGTTGGAGAAGACTTCCGCGCCAAGTAAGGAGACCAGCATGGGTTTGAGGAAAATTAAATTTTGGCCATGATGTGTTCCCTAGCGCGTACCCCACCAACTCCATGTACCAGCTTAAAGTGCATGTAACTTCCCTCCTGTGCCAGCTATGAAGACGCAAATACATTTGCGTCCACCGTCAACTTGTCCTCTTTCAGATGCACCATGAATGGATTATACAGTCCGTTCCTAAGTATGCTATGCCAACGTCTTTTTATAGTACACTTTTCACTTTTTCCTGCTCTAGCCAGAGTAGGCCCTGAATTCCTGCCATCTGAACCTCTTTTGTGGCTCCTGGCTCTGCCCAGGCTACCTCTGTACTCGTGAACTCTGTCCTACATTCAGCGCGGCCCCTCGCGCTCAGCTCAAGCCTGCTTTCTGCCAAGACTGACTATAACCTTCGAGTTATCTGTTCCGCTCCCCGAGAATACATTCCTGCCTACTAGATCCTGTAAACATCCTCTCCAGCTGCAGAGCCAAAAGGGCCGACCTGTCTTAATGCAAGTAATTCATAGCCTCCGTTGCCATGCTTCCATGGAAGGCCCCGTGCCCCCACGCTTCACATGTAGACACTCAGCGCGCTCATCTATCCCTTCTGACACCCCTGTGGTGGTCAGAACATGATATCCTGATTCCTTTATGAGGAATAAAACCCTTAGAAACTCTAACACCACGGACTCTGTTTTCTTTCATTCTAATTGAGTTATCATTGATTAAGTACTTACCTGCATAGAAATTAAGAGAGTAAATTAATTATTTACGTCATTTTGGCGCCCGAATAGGGACCCCTCCCCCACCTCACGCGCCGGTAGGTGCGTTGCAATCCGTGTCCCCTGCCATCAGTTAGACGGACTACACGTGTACTGGCAGGATTTCCTGCATCCCCCTCTGACCCACGGAGGTGACGAAGACTGCGATCAGTGCCCAGACGAGGCGGTGAGGAGTGCGGAGGATCCCGACCAGAGCCCAGCCGAAAGAAGCAAGGTCCGAGGTGTGAAGAGGCCCACCAGTTTTCCGAAGTTTTCCGAAGTTTTCCGAAAGTTCTCCGAAGTTTTCCGAAGTTCCGAGTCGAGTCCAGTCGAGTTTTCCGAGGCCTTCTGTTTCCGTGCTTCCCGGTGAGTACCATTGCTGGGTCGTATCTAGACGGGTTTGGGTACGCAAGTCCGGTCTGCACTGTTTTAGGCAGTGTATCTGTACTGTTTAGCAGTATATAAAGTATTCCGAATTTCTGCACTGTTACAGCAGTGTATCCGTACCGTTGAGCGGTACATTCAGTGTAGGGGGTAGTTAGCTATGTCTTTAATGTTTTCATGTGATTAATGTTGTGGTATGAATGTGACTGTTTTATTGTGTATTAGTGTATTTCTTGTATCAACTAGCAACTCGTATCAAGGAATAAAGATCTAGCGTTCAAGTAATAAGTAAGCAGGATGCCGTTCCTCAGCAAGTTAAAACAGATCGGAACTAGGAAAGGGTTACTAGAGGAAGAAATTCCTATCCCCCCTAGGGACACTCCAGGCAATTTTATGTATCAGAAGCACGGCATAGATGCCATATTATATCTAGATTTATGGGCCGATTACACCAAGCACCTAGACGAAAGACACAGATGGCCTGTTACCGGAACGTGGGATGCCGAGTGCATCATGAGGGTAGAAGAAGCATTATGGAAAAAGAAAGCTAGACAATCTCAGAAGGACGCCATAGAGTTTTGGCGTAAGGAATCACGTAAGCGTGCTGACAAAGCACTCCGTAGAGAAGACCGACTTAAAGAATCAGATAAAGAGCGAGAAAACGAATTAGTTACTGAAGGGATCCGAGTAAAAACAGAACAAATAGACCGTGCCCGAAATAATCTTGTAAACGGTATGTATCTCGTAGCAGATGGCCCATCCGAAACTGAATCAGAAATACCGAAAAACTTACCGACACCATTAGTTCCAACTAAAGTAATGCACAAGACTACTAAAGACATATTCCTGAATTCATATCTAGAGGATGTAGTACCAGCTTATACCAACATGCCTGTTCGCGCCCTGCCTACTGACAGGGATAGGGGTGGCACTGCGCCCCCAGATAATGTTCCGCCGGTACCGCGACAGACCTCCCCTGTTCCGCCAGCTCCGCCAGCCCCCCCCCCCAAAACGGATCTACCGAAACCAGTACTACCTGATCTTACTAAACGACAAATTCAAGTCCAGATACAGACTCCGCGGAGAGATAATGCCCAAGCATCCGCCTCAGGAGGTGCGACAGCGGGTCTACAGACCCCACCACCGACACACAGATTGCATTTAAAGGACACACAGAATCCTTTCCAGTCTCCCTATTCAGCCCGGCTTGACGCATTTAAAGATAGGATGTCAGTTTGTAGATATGATCCAGTACCCGGAAAAGACGATTTAATGATATTAGCTTCACTGCGCTTAAGATCTGCCACCGATAGCTTGCTATGCTATGTAGGAATGCAGGAAGTTCTCGATAGACTATATAAATTCATACAGACAGGGAAAGACCCCGAAAGTGTTAACGCTGCCATGTATAAACAGAAAGTTGACGTTCAAAAACAGATATTACGATTTTTCATAAATTGTGTAATAAGAGAACGAGACAGGCCCGGGACAGATCAAAGTGAGTTAGACGCATTAAACAAGTGGGGCCAAAATATAGCAGACGCGAGACATGACAAGGGGACGTGCATAGCCACTATGTCCCAGAAAATCAGAAAGGCAGTATTAACTGCACATCAGGAAGGAAATGATAAAACTTCCTCCGAGGAGGAAGATGAAGATGAAACATCAGAAAAGTCTACAGAAATAATAGCGTATGTAGGTAAGGGAAATTACCTTAGGAAAGGCATCCGTCCGGAGAGCAAGAGAGTTCTTTTCTCCGCTTTAACAAATCCGAATTCTTCAGAACATCAGTTCCAGGAAACTGATAAAAGGCTTCGAGATCGAGTAGGGTACCACATACTCAATTCTATGGATGAACAGGAACTAGCCCGGTCAGCCGTGTTGTGGGCCGAAAACCCAGACATATATAATGATGACACGTTAGTGCAGACATTCTTGAACCTTTCCCCGGAAGAGCAGAAAATAGCAGGTGTATACATGATTCAGCACCTCCTCATCAAGTTCAGAAACCATCACTCTGATCCAGGTCCCTTACACGAAACATTAGAAGCACTAATCATGGATAGATGGAGAGGTTTTAGTACCAAATTAATACAGATAATTCTAGAGCAACGACGTAAGTATTACACCTTCCTGAGCTCTGAATATGTCCCCGCCCCGCCTCCAGAAAGAAAAATGTACCACATGCAATGCGGTGGTGGCATTGAGAGTCAGAATCCCTTACGAGAAGTACATCCAGTTATGGGTGCCGATAATAATCTGAAACGTGTGTATGTTCACACACCACTGACTAAGTTAGAACTATTAGAAATGAAGAAATTAGTTCCGTGCCATGATAAAGACCCTGCAGGTTTTCACAGAGAGCTTAAAGACATGTTACTGATGGGAGATTACACGTATGATGATATTATGAAAATGTTAAAGGTACTGTTGCCCACGGGCATTTACGAGAAATTAAAGGAAAAGGATTGGGAAGTGGGAGAGTCAAAGATAGCATGGGCGGAGATAGAAGACGAAGAAAAGAAACGAGTCCCAGGGTTAGGCCTTGGGGATCTGACTAAAGCATTACCAGGTTTAATAGTACAGGTTCTGCCAAGATTATTGACAACTAGAAAGGAAGATTGGGACGCAATCTCGTCCTGCAAACAGAAACAAGATGAAGATACTAGTGACTTTTATTCAAGATTCGAGAAATGTTTCATTATCAATAGTGGCCTAAAAACTAGTAGCGAGTCATATCCACACCTTTTTGTAACAAAATTAGTAGAGAACGCCCTACCACTAGTTAAAAATAGAGTGTACAAGGTTGAAAGTACTTGGCAGGCAAATACGCCATCACAGATGTTACAAATGTTACAATATCACCAGAATAGAATTAGGGAAGAACAGGACCAGGAACAGAAACGTATGAAAGACACGAAAATGAAAATGTTAGTAGCCCAGACAATTCCAGCCGAGGGTCATAGAAAAGGTGGGGCCCAGACAAATCATTCTGCCGCTCCCGTTAAAGGGACATGTAATTATTGCAAGCAGCCAGGTCACTACGTACATGAATGTCCAGTCCTGAAACATAACATCGAGACAGGTAAAACTAAAGAAAGACCGCGTCCGCCTAGACATGAACAGGGTCATCAACAGACCTCACAGAACGAACAGCCAATGCAGAATACACAGCCTATGCATGATCAGTCCCATACAGTACAGACAGTAGCAGTACCGCAGCCACAGCATGCTCAGACACAGCCCACTGCCGCAACTAGAGAAGTATCACAACAGATGTACCAGTATGCCCAGTCGGCATATCCAGATTATCAGCGTTACACATGAAACAGCCTAGGGAGGGAAAGTGATTTGCCTCTTATTGAAATTCCTGTAGATCAAGAAGGTCCTTATGTACATAGTCACGTATTAGGAAAAGACAGAAAGTTTTTAATTGACACAGGGGCAAGTCGCACTACTATAAGTCATAATGAAGTTCCAGGGGCACCCCTCTCAGGCTCACAGAATGTTTCCCTTGGTTTCTCAGGACAGCCTATTGTAAATGAAGTTTCAGAACCAGTACCACTAGCTGTGGGTCCATTATCTCGAGTTACAGATTTGTTACTTACGAAATCATGTCCCGAAAATCTGTTAGGAATTAAAACACTGAAGGCTCTAGGAGCTATAATTTGCTGTTCCCCGGAGGGAGTCAGACTCTTTCTACGGGATTTCAAGGGTCATTATGTTTTGCGTGACTTTGATGTCAGACTGAAAAATGTACCAGATCACTTATGGGCAAAAGGCCCAGCTGATGTAGGTTGTATGCATATCACACCATACCGTGTTACACTCAAGACAGGAGTTGTTCTACCCAGAATCAGACAATACAAGTTACCACCCGATGCTGTAGTGGCTTTACTGAAAATCATTGAAGAGCTTATTGCCCAAGGAGTGGTCGTAGAGACCGACTCCAATATCTGTAATTCGCCTATCATTCCAATTCTTAAACGTACAGACCGCAATGCACCGCCAGTATACCGGCTGGTGATTGATCTTCGAGAACTGAACAAATGCATTGTACCACAGTATCCTGTGGTCCCCGATATCTCCTCCCTGTTGACTGCCATTGATTCAGAAGCAACGTTCTTTACTGTAATCGATCTCAAGAACGCTTTCTTCAGTGTACCTATTGACCCGGAGAGCCAATATCTCTTCGGATTCAGTTTAAATGGACGAAGTTTCAAATTTTCCCGCGCACCTCAAGGATTTACAGAAAGCCCCAGCATCTATAGTCTAGCACTGAAAAGACAACTAGATTGTATCCAAATGCCAGTTAATACCGCTTTACTACAGTACGTCGATGATCTGCTGATCACCGCACGAAGTGAGCCCGAATGTGAACAAGCATCTCTGATAGTTTTGCATTTTCTGGCCGACAAGGGACACAAGGTGTCTCCTTCGAAGCTACAATTCTGTGTTCAGCAAGTTGTGTACTTGGGTCACTTGCTGTCCAAAGTGGGGAGACAGCTCACTCCCGATCACATTCAGTTAATTGTAAACATGCCGCGACCCCAGACACAAAAGGAAGTGCGGGCCTTCATAGGCCTCACCTCGTACTGCAGACAATGGATTCCCCAATATGCATTTCTAGCTAAACCACTCATCCAGTTAACGACACAGGAGGCAGCGACTTCGACTGTCCTCCCTTGGACTCAGGAACACACACAAGCCTTTGAGGAATTAAAGAAAGTTTTATGCCAAGCACCAGTTTTAGCGACACCATGTTACAGCAAACCGTTTACACTTTTTGTTACAGAACGTGACGGTACAGCATTGTCTGTCCTCACTCAAGATCAAGCAGGTTCACATAAGCCTTGCGCTTATTTTTCAAGTACATTGGATTCAGTAGCACAGGCACTCCCTGCATGCTTAAAGTCAGTAGCAGCAACAGCGTTAGCAATCAGACAAAGCGATTCAATTGTTTTAGGTCATCAGTTAACAGTACAAGTTCCACATTCTGTAGAGGTTCTGCTAAACAGAACCCAGACTCAACACTTAACTATAGCACGACTGACAGGTTACGAATTGACATTATTCCAGCCACACATAGAAATCAGACGCTGCAGTATCTTGAATCCAGCAACATTGTTACCTACAGTTATGACAGATCCAGCTCCACATGATTGTATAGAGATTATTAATGCAGTAACAAAGCCCAGACGAGACTTAACAGATGTTCCATTGACAAATCCAGACCTGACACTTTATGTGGATGGTTCATGCATGAGAACAAGTACAGGAGAGTTAGTGGCCGCATATGCCGTGACCACTGAAACTGAAGTTAAAGAAACACATCGTATTGATACACTGTCTGCTCAAGCGGCAGAGCTCATCGCTCTGACCCGAGCCTGTATTCTAGCAAAGAACAGAAATGTTAACATATACACAGATTCCCGTTATGCGTTCGGAGTCGTACACGATTTTGGTATGCTCTGGCAAGAACGAGGTTTTCTGACCTCTCATGGTACAAAGATACAGCATGGTCCCCTCATTCAAGAACTGCTAGAAGCAATACATCTGCCTTCAGCTATTTCAGTCATGAAGTGTAAAGCACATACTAAAGCCACAGATTCTGTTTCCCAGGGTAATGGCCTGGCAGATCAGACTGCAAAACATACAGCACTAACTCACACTCAGACAACTGATACGATAAAGACAACAGATCCGACAAACTGCATGACAGTCAGAGATCCCACACTAGATGTTATTGACATTCAGACACATGCTACTGCAGACGAAATAAAGAAATGGACCGAACTAGGAGGGATCCAGACAGATCAAGGTTGGATGACGGGAAAATCTACATGGTTTCTCCCTGACTCTATGGTTCAAGTCATGATAAATACAGCACATAGTCCTGCCCATCTGGGAGAGAAAGCCATGCTAGACAGTTTGCAAAATCTCTGGTACAATAAACACTTACGAGCAGCCGCAAAACAGAAAGTACGTACTTGCATGATCTGTTGTCAGTTCAATCCAGGTAAAAGCGTCCCTGTAGAGCAAGGTGGATTTCATCCTCCCGATCACCCTTTTGAAGTCCTCCAGATGGATTATATCCAGATGGACCGTTGTCGAGGATTTAAATATGTTCTCGTAGTTGTCTGTGCTCTGTCCCGCTGGACCGAAGCATACCCAGTCCCAGATTACACTGCTCCGACCACTGCCAAACAGTTGGTTCGTGAATTTTTCCCACGGTACGGCTTGCCTCGTGTCGTGTACTCAGATAACGGTCAGCCATTCTCGTCTGCCCTAATGAAAGAAGTCTCCTTGTTATTAGGTTACCAGTGGAAGTTCCATTGTGTCCGACATCCAGAAGCCGCAGGCCTTGTTGAAAGGCATAATCAGACATTAAAGATTCGCCTTGCCAAAATATGTCAGGAAAAAGGGGTCGACTGGATAGTCGCCCTGCCGGTGGCACTATTCTATATGAGAATGGTCGCCCATTCGAGATCAGGGCTATCTCCGTACGAAGTGGTCTTTGGCAGACCACCGAATATGTGGGGGACGCCCATTCCGAAAAAGATAACCGATGTTGATTCTAATATGTTGACAGATTACCTTGCCTCCTTGATGTCTGCACTCCAATCATGTCGTTCACAGGTTGCCGCAGCCTTCCCTGACAACACCGATGTAAAGGAGCATGACGTCCGCCCCGGAGATGTTGTACTAGTTCGAAACTTCGATAGGAAAAGTCCGTTGGAGCCCCGCTGGAAGTCTCCGAAGACCGTTCTACTTACGACAAGGACCGCAGTCAAGCTGGAAGGAAGAAAGGGGTGGGTCCACCTAAGCCATATCAAAACATTCCCAGGACTGAAACCGGAACGAGACACACCCACCCCCACCAAAGACTGTGATCCCAAAGACTTTTCCGAGTCCAAACGAGAAAAAACTCCTCAAGAACAATATCGTATGAAGTTACGATCTAGCAAGTCAGACAGTTTAATTGTTTAAGTCCTCCCCTAGGTGAATCGGTTAAATAGTTACTGACATGTATCCCCTAGATCGAGTTAGAGAGAGAGAAGAAAAGAAAAGAACATATTGCAAATCACTTCGTAGTCACTGCATAGTGACATTAATAATTATGTTTATTCTAAGTATATTAATAATTGTTGCTAGCATCTTGTTACCTATATACTATCCTATTTTCAAGCGTGAACAATCTGCTTACAATGTCTCTGCTGAACACACTTTTAGTGAGTTACCTCCTCATGAGCTTTCCTACAGACTTGCGCTGCGCAACAATACATTCATTAGTATGTTACATCATTCTCATCAAACTAACAATGCTACAAATTGCTGGATATGTGGCCGACTCCCTCCCTACCAGAATTACAAGGGAGCCCTGCCTCTCTTTCCGTATCCGTTCACTCACAATGGCTCCTGCGGAGCATGGTTTAAGATAATTAATTCTTTAGATCCCGATATTGCTGTTTTCGATGGGGGTTGGGTTTGGGGAAACTTGAACTTGGTCCTACTAGACGTCTGTTACCCGGATAAGGAGGGACTGCCCATTAGAAAAGGAACTGATCTAGAAAATGAAGTATATGGATTAGGTAATTATACAATTAGCCTTATGATTCTTACTGTCGAATCCGAAGCCGCACCAGTTCTGCCTATTATGTCAGTACTGCCAGTCACTGGTGAATTATGTATCAAGAAGAAAGGTTCAGTACACTTAGGTCATAGTAAATGCACTACTGTGGTCGAATTCAGTGATGATGGAAAGTCATCTTTCAAAGCTATCAGTCATTCTTACTTTGTGTGTGGTCATACCGCATACATCCGTCTACCTCCAGATTGGGATGGTACCTGTTACATTGCATTCCTTCTGCCACCCGTTTTTCTAGCTCCTTCTGATTATCATAGAAATAGCAATCTAGTAAAGAATAGACCCAGAAGAGATGCCCCCCTTGTCGACTACACAGAAACGGCATGGGAACAGTACACTGATTTTAATAAAGGATTCTTTTTCTTTTTAGGCCCTGTCCAGAATAGTAAATTAATACGCAGATTAACTAGAACACTTGAAGCCGTAGTAAATGAAACTACCTCCGCCTTAGGTAACTTAACAGAAGAGCAGTCCGCTATGCGGGTTGTTGTCCTTCAGAATCGTCTTGTAATTGACGTCATCTTGGCAGATAGAGGTGGAGCATGTAAGGTCATCGGGTCAAGCTGCTGTGTTTTCATTCCACAGAATGCACCATCTGTATATCTAGCTATCACCCGTCTTCATAAAATTGCAAATCAGATACATCAGAATCCAGGCACCTGGACTTGGTCCGGTTGGTTCTGGACAACGTTAACAGCTTGGGGATGGAAGATCCTATCCTTCCTAGGCATTGGCCTAGTCCTAGTATTCAGTTGCTGCCTGTGCCTACAGTGTGGGCCAGCGATTTGTGGACTATGTGCCACTTCTTGTATTGAACATTCCAGTTTTCTCTCAAAACGTAACCGAAAGAAAGAAGAACAAATGATGTTACAAGAACAGACTGATCGATTCATGAGGATCGATATTTCATGAAGGGTCCGTAGGGAACAAGGAGGGAATGAGGAAAATTAAATTTTGGCCATGATGTGTTCCCTAGCGCGTACCCCACCAACTCCATGTACCAGCTTAAAGTGCATGTAACTTCCCTCCTGTGCCAGCTATGAAGACGCAAATACATTTGCGTCCACCGTCAACTTGTCCTCTTTCAGATGCACCATGAATGGATTATACAGTCCGTTCCTAAGTATGCTATGCCAACGTCTTTTTATAGTACACTTTTCACTTTTTCCTGCTCTAGCCAGAGTAGGCCCTGAATTCCTGCCATCTGAACCTCTTTTGTGGCTCCTGGCTCTGCCCAGGCTACCTCTGTACTCGTGAACTCTGTCCTACATTCAGCGCGGCCCCTCGCGCTCAGCTCAAGCCTGCTTTCTGCCAAGACTGACTATAACCTTCGAGTTATCTGTTCCGCTCCCCGAGAATACATTCCTGCCTACTAGATCCTGTAAACATCCTCTCCAGCTGCAGAGCCAAAAGGGCCGACCTGTCTTAATGCAAGTAATTCATAGCCTCCGTTGCCATGCTTCCATGGAAGGCCCCGTGCCCCCACGCTTCACATGTAGACACTCAGCGCGCTCATCTATCCCTTCTGACACCCCTGTGGTGGTCAGAACATGATATCCTGATTCCTTTATGAGGAATAAAACCCTTAGAAACTCTAACACCACGGACTCTGTTTTCTTTCATTCTAATTGAGTTATCATTGATTAAGTACTTACCTGCATAGAAATTAAGAGAGTAAATTAATTATTTACGTCAGGTTCTATGAATGTCTCCATCCGGCCCGTCTGCGCCGTCTCCAGCAGGCCCAGGATATGAACTTTGGATCGACGTGAGTGAGCCTCCAAATCCTCCGTCTTGTCCTGGAGCACCTGCAAGGCCCTGCCCAATTGCTTGTGGTCCCTATCTATGGTCGTCTGCGCTTCTTCCACCTCCGTGATCCTTCTTTCAGACGTGTTGAGCCACTCAGCGTGCTTGTCAAGCCTCTCAGCCATTCTGTCCATTCTATACATTAGTGCATCAATTTTCACTCCTAGGGAGGTGATGCTGTCCTGTAGCCCTTTATCCATGGATTTCAACATGCTTTTTAGGTCTTGCTCCGTTTCTGGTGGCGCGTCTCGGTCGCTCTCACTCCCAGCGCCTTCCTCTTGGGATTTGGATCGTGTCTGTGTGAAGGGCAGCTTTGATTGTCCGCGTTCCGTCTTCCCCATATTGGCGGTGAAGCCCACCAGGGCGTGTCGTCGTGATGGACACACCAGCACCGGCCAGACAATCGTTCAAGCACACCGCCAAGCGGGGGTTTAGGGCCGCCAGCAGTATCCCCAACAGGCGTCTCCAGAACTCGAGGCAGGGTTCCAGCCAGACCCCCGTGGCTCCCAGAGGCTGAGTGGGGCATCCCCTGGTTGAATAGCTCCATCTGCATCTAGAGTGGTAGGAGGGGTAGCACCTGGGCCTTAATAGGGCTGTGCCTGCCTTCCAGAATGTTGGCTCCACCTCCTGCTGGGTGTCTGACGAACCTGTCCCTCTCTCTGAAAGGAAAGGAGAGACCAGTAAAACAAACACCCACATGCATCAAGCGATTTTGGAGTCGCAAACGGTGCGAATCGCAAAATTCATCCGTTTGCGATTCCAAAATCACTTTTTGGGATGCATTAAACAATTGTGTAGAAATCGCAATTTTTTGCGATTCCTAAAAATGCGATTGCATTTAAGGAATCGGATTTTTGCGATTCCTTAAATGCAATGCATGAATGTTTTAAAAAATGCGAATTCGCAAATAGGGTGAGCAAATTAACACAAGGGTGAACCTCGTGTTAATTTGCGAAATCTTTCAAAAATGCACAAAATGCATTTTTGAAAGTGTCATGTTACACACACACATGTCCTTTGGACATGGGTGTGTGAAACTTGCACTTACAAAGACATTTCAAGGGTGCAGGGGGGGTCCTTTGGACCCCCCTCAGCACCCTTGAAATGCATTAACAAATTGCGATGCGCAAAATGAAAATCGCAAAATGTTAATGCCTTCCCATTGATTCCTATGGGCCTTTTGGCCCATAGGAATCAATGAGAAGGTTTTCCTCAATTGCGATTCGCAAAATGTGAATCGCAATTAAGGAAAATTAAGAAATCGCAAACATATTTGCGAATTATTCATGCATTGCCGTTTGCGATTTCTAAATTGCGATTCCCTAATTTTCGCAATTTAGGAATCCCAAACGGGTGCAATGATGCATGTGGGTGAAAGTGCTCAAGGGACACCCAGAACTGGTTCAGACCGTTCTGAGAGCCCTCCTGCACAAAGGGAACAACGACTGTTAGGAGTATAACTACAGGACCCCTGTCTACAGAAAATTAGATCATCCTGGAATCAAGAAGGAACCTCTGCCAAGGAGAAAGCTGGAAGACTGACGAAGGAAGACTGTCCTGCTGTTGCTTTGCTGGACTGACCTGCAGTTGCTTTGCTGCCAAGGAGAGGGGAAGGACTTTGTTTTTGCTTTGTCCCCTTGCTTGAAGAGATCTCCAAGGGCCTGTTGTGTGTAAGCCTGGGCGTAGTTCGCGTAGCCGCACTCCGCGGAGCTACGTGAAGATGCACTTGCACTCCGCACACTACGCATAGCTCCGCGAGCATGCGTAGTAGCTTGCTTGACCCGTTCGCGAGCCATTTTTCATCTTCGGGAGTGCCGTGGAACTCTGGAACCTGCTCGACACCACATCTCCAGACGTCCCCTTCCTCACGGAAACATAGATGAACGCCTCCTCAGTGCCCGACATCGCCGTCGCCATCCCGGACAGATACAAGATCACCCGGAGAGACCGCGTCAATGAGACAGGAGGAGGCATCGCCATCGTCCACAAGAACACCATCCGCATCACGACCAACTCAGACGACACCCTCACAGCCGCTTAACATCTTCACTTCCAGATACACACCGACCCCAAGACCACACTCAGAGGCACCCTCATCTACAGACCCCCAGGACCTCGCACACAATTCAGCGAAGACATCGCAGACTTCATCAGCCCGCACGCCCTCGCCTCCGCTGACTACATCCTCCTACGGGACCTCAACTTCCACCTGGAGAACAACAACGACAACGCCACCACCACCCTGCTGGACAACCTCGCCAACCTCGGACTCATGCAACTGGTGAACACCCCCACCCACTACGCCGGACACACGCTTGACCCAGTCTTCTCCTCCAGCAAGTACATCTCCTTCAGCCACTCCACCGGACTCCACTGGACAGACCACAGCTGCGTCCACTTCAGCTTAAGAAAGACCACGACTCACCACCACCCGCAACAGGTTCCCCGCAGGAACTGGAACAAGATCACCACCGACCAGCTCACCACTTCACTGAGCCAGAACCCACCCGCCAGATCAACGGACCCCAACCAAGCAGCCAACAATCTCACACAGTGGATCACCAATTGCGCTCGCCCAACCAGCCTCGACCACTCGCAGTCCGGCTTCCGCGCCAACCACAGCACCGAGACCGCCCTCATCGCAGCCACTGACGACATCCGAGCCCTACTCGACAACTGGGAAACAGCGGCCCTCATCTTCCTGGACCTCTCCGCAGCATTCGATACGGTCTGCCACCGCACCCTAGTGCAGCGCCTCAGCAACATCGGAATCCAAGAGAAGGCACTGGAGTGGATCATCTTGTTCCTCACCGGAAGAACCCAGAGAGTCCGCCTCCCCCCGTACAGATCCAAGGCCACCGAAGACATATGTGGCGTACCACAAGGATCATCACTCAGCCCCACCCACTTCAACGTCTACATGAGCCCCCTCGCAGCCATCGTACGCCAACACAACCTCAACATCATCTCCTACGCCGGCGACACCCAGCTGATCCTCTCCCTCACCAAAGACCCAGGAACCGCCAGAACCAACCTACACGAAGGGATGAAAGACGTAGTCGAGTGCCTGAAACTGAACTCAGACAAGACGGAAGTCCTCATCCTTGGATCATCACCCTCCGCCTGGGACGACTCCTGGTGGCCCCCTGCCCTGGGCAGCGCACCCAAACGAACGGTCCACGCACGCAACCTGGGCTTCATCCTGGACTCCTCCCTCTCGAAGGCCAGACAAGTCAACGCCGTCTCATCATCATGCTTCAACATCCTACGCATGCTCCGAAAGATCTTCCGATGGCTCGCCACCGAAACCAGGAAGACGGTCACACATGCACTCGTCACCAGCCGACTGGACTACGGAAACACCCTCTATACCGGAACCACAGCCAAACTCCAGAAAAGACTCTAACACATCCAGAACGCCTCCGCACGACTCATCTTGGACATCCCCCGACACAGCCACATCTCCGGACACCTGAGAGACCTTCACTGGCTCCCCGTCAGCAAGAGAATCACGTTCCAACTCCTCACCCACGCACACAAGGCCCTCCACGACCTGGGCCCCAGGTACCTCAACAACCGCCTGACCTTCTACACTCCCACCCGCCAGCTACGATCGACCAGCCACGCCCTCGCCGCCGTGCCACGCATTCGAAGATCCACCATGGGAGGAAGATCCTTCTCCTACCTGGCAGCCAAGACTTGGAACTCCCTCCCCATCCACCGCCGCCTGACCGAAGACCACCTCTGCTTCAGGAATCAACTCAAGACATGGCTGTTCGAGCAATAGCGGACCCCCCTCCCCCAAGCGCCTTGAGACCCTGTGGGTGAGTAGCGCGCTATACAAATATCCTGATTGATTGATTGCCTGCATGCTCGGGAAGTGTAGCGCGCGAAGTTACCCATGAGGTTTGTCCCGCCAGCTCGCGTCCCCTTATTTCCGGTCACTACTAACGTGTTCACGAGTTATTCTGTGCCAGATTGCAGTTTCTGCGTGTTCGGCAACTCAATCTTACCAACAAGCATCCTCGCGCACGCGAAAATGCTATTGAGCGCGCGAGAACTAAGCTACGCAGCAGTTTGCGGAGTATTCGACAACTTCGCGTTCTTCGCGGAGCGCGGAGTTGCCGAAACTCCGCAAACTCCGCGAACGGAGCGTAGTTCTTCGCCCAGGGTTAGTTGTGAGCTGGCCTCCTGTTAAGAAGTCCCAGGGACAAAAGGACTTCACCCCAGCTTTCCCTGAACTCTGCTGAGAGAGTTCTGCCCATCCTGAGTGCTGAATCCGATTGAGAGGCATCTGGAAGTTGTGGCCTGCTGTTTGGAAACCTGGAGAACAAGAAACTAAGACTATCTGCAAGTTTTCACGGATCGCTCGCTTGCGTGCGCATCCCCGTCAGTGCGATGAAATTTCCGCCGCCGCGAAGATTGAGATCGTCACAGCGCCTCTTGCCGCTGGAAGAGCCGACGCACCCTTCGCTTGCGGAACGCATCGCTCCGGTGCGGGAAAAGTACCATCGCTGCGAGTAACGTCGCAGAGCCTGTCGTCGCTGGGTGATATTGCCGCAACGATTGCTTGCGGACCGCATCACGTTGCTGTGAACATCATCGCAGAGCCATCGCATCGAGGGGTCGCGAGAGGAGAAGATCGACGCTGCGCCATGCGTCACCGCCGCACCTGAGATAGTCGCCGTCTCAAGGATCATCGCATTGTGCCTTTGCAAGACGCTCCCTAAGGAACCTACGCACCGGAATCCATACAAGGTATCGCCTCCCTCCCCATACAGACCGGATTCGTCGCAACACTCCCGCTGCTTCCAGCGGGGTTGTAGCATCGCCTCCCCGGGGTCTTAAGAGTGACGCATCGCTTGTTTTCCACTGCACCAGCGTCTGTTTTGGAACTTTGTTGCATCTAAAGGTACTGTTGGCTAAACGTGATGCAACTGTGAACTATTCTAATGCAACTGTGGATTATTTTAACGCAACCTTAAGAACTCTTTTGAAACCATAATCTTGAACTGTGTATGTTGGTTTTTTGTCATTTTGGTCTTCTGTAGTTTAGATTAAATGCCTTTATTTTTCTAAACTGTTGTGGAGTCAGTTTGTGGTGTTTTCACTGTGTTACTGTGAGTGTTGGTACAAATACTTTACGCATTGACTTTTGATAAGCCTGACTGCTCGTGCCAAGCAACCACGGGGTGAGCAGGGGTTATCGAAAGAGTGGTTCCTCCTTACCCTGACTAGAAGCAAGGGTCCTTATTTGGACAGTAGTACCTACCTCTGCCAACTAGAGACCCCCAGTTCCAACATTTAGGAGTAACCATTTCTGCCTTGCTTATATTTATGGTTTATCATGCTAACCTATTTGTTCCCTTATGCATTTTAGATGCAGTAAAGTGGTACTGAAGCATGACCCTGGATGGCACATGGACTCCCAGAACATCAGGTAAATTCAATAAGGCTAATCTGTTTATAGTAGTGTACTGTGTCTTCTCATTTATCTGAATTCATTCAGAAGTGATGCAATCAGAATTTGATCTGTGACAACTAGAAACCTAGACAGGGGTCAATCCAAGACTGCAGACTGACAGCTGGAACCTAGGTGGAAAAGCAGTTGATAACCAAAGCCTTGACATAGCTTAATTGCCAGCAAATGAAGAATCCAGGGCACAGCATAAATAGGACAGCAGTCATGCTAACCTATTTGTTCCCTTATGCATTTTAGATGCAGTAAAGTGGTACTGAAGCATGACCCTGGATGGCACATGGACTCCCAGAACATCAGGTAAATTCAATAAGGCTAATCTGTTTATAGTAGTGTACTGTGTCTTCTCATTTATCTGAATTCATTCAGAAGTGATGCAATCAGAATTTGATCTGTGACAACTAGAAACCTAGACAGGGGTCAATCCAAGACTGCAGACTGACAGCTGGAACCTAGGTGGAAAAGCAGTTGATAACCAAAGCCTTGACATAGCTTAATTGCCAGCAAATGAAGAATCCAGGGCACAGCATAAATAGGACAGCAGTCCATGATGGCAGCCAATGTCAGGACACCAGAATCGAAACCCACAAAGTCACAATATTGAATCTTCCCAGTCTGGTATGAATAGCATGATCTCTGTAGCGCAACATAGCTGAGCTCCCTCGTCCTAACTAGATCTTGGTTGGGGTATTTTGGAAGATATGTAAGGGTTCTTTGGTGGAGTGGGACTAGCACTTACAGGGAATACCATACAAAATGGACTGGGATCATGACAGTAAGCCATACTTGCATACTGTGGCAAATAAATTAGCAAGCTGTATATACTCCAAGAAATTAATGAGTAACTCACAACTAAGCCTAGAGAGAGAGCCACACCTACTCAAAGAAAATAAAACTTTATGAATCAGGCCTAAGATCTTCTATCTCACCACAGCTTTCAACCTCCATGGTCTGCATCCTCAGGATAGGGAGCTGAAGCTGACCAATCTTCCTCCAATCCTTCAGCACCTGACAGTGCTCTGATGGACAGTGGTGCATGGTAACACACAAAGTATTAACAAGCTTTAGTGTTGTTAGAATATTTTCCTTAACATTCTGTGTGGTAAGTTATTATTCAAATTCCAGGTGGAAAGTTTGGAGTTGGAAAGTTGGCAGTTGGAGAGAGGCAGCAGAGGAAGGAGTGGAAGTTGTCTACCAGGGCTGCAATAATGTAGCTTCCTGTGTTTTTATGTCGTTACACAACCCCCATCTGATGAGTCTAAGAGCAGCTGGACAGATCTATGTCAGCATTTTTTTTAAACAATATTTGTTGAGTTTTTATGTTTTTTAACGTCTGCGGGTACAGCGTAATATAAGGGGGAACAAACAATATTCAACAGTCGCATTACAGCATTGGTAAAGAATAGAAGGCACTTTAGGATTCAGTTGCATGACAATTAGTGCAGAAAAGGGCAAACCTAGCCAGAAAGACATTTCTCACAAACAGAATAAAGGTACAAAGGCTCGGTTTGAGCTATGAGTGGTGGAACATTTATCTTCTCATTGTGTAACAACCAAACGTAGTTTTCTTGGGTGCCCTGCGAAAACGGAATCAAGCCAGTAGAAAGAGATAAAGAAAACCTCCATCAACTATCACGGGAGGCAAGAGACTGGGGAGATATTCGGAATAAATGAGGTAACAGGGGAGGGGCTAAAGCGAGATCAACAAATTAGTGCACAGGTGGAAAGAGAGAAATCTAGGCCAGGGGGCAGGGGTGGGCGAGAGAGGTCATCTGAGCGTTACATCCTCCATCATGCTTCAGCACAGGAAAGGGTCTGGAGGAGTGTCTACCTAGTGCAACGGGCTTGTGAGGCTACACAGGGTCAGAGTCTGTGACCCCCTATAAGCCAACAGTGTCTCCGGGAGCTAGGGAGGTGAAAGAGCTAGGGGCGTGGGGGTCCCTATCATTCATTTATCTGAAATGTGTAAGCATAGTATCCCGGGTTGCGGCTATGGGGCATCTGCGGATTTGTCAAACTTCTTCCAAAAGTAAGGCGGAGCTTTCCATCTCTCCCCAACGGAGCAGCGTCCTGTGCTACTGGGGATGAGTTGAGGAGTCTTGGGCCCTCTGGGGTATTGTTAGTAGACACTTAGCCTACAGGAGAGCAAGGTTGGCAAAACAAACCAGCATCTTGTGATTTTTGCTCCAAGGGAAGATACTCAGGGCTGTAGCCTCCCAGCAATGCCTCCCCTGTGTGAGAAGTTGGCCTGATATGTAGTGCTCACTATTCTAGTGATCACTGTGTATCATTCCAAACGACCCTTATTGATGATTGGTTGTAAGTCAACCTTTTAGACCAGCTATCCTAGTAGCATGGACAAGAGCAGTCTTTAGGCTAAACTCTAGAGGGCGTGTTAAGCCAGCTGTTATACCATCACATATACCCCTTGAACACCAAGTGAAAGGACACCACACAAGTTGTTATGAAAATAAAAGTATATTTATTTAGAAGACAACAGCCCTGGACTCTTTATGAGGACAGGGCGCCAAGCACAATACAAAGCTCTTAAAGAATTTCTGAAAGTCGCACAATTTACGCAAATGCCAGAGGGGCACGGAAAACCATATACTACAAAAGTGGAATGCGAAATACTAGCAGGTAAGTAACTAGTCTCAAAGGTTTTAGGATCGCTAGGACTGGACTACTGAACCTTCAGATTACGAGCAGGAGGCCTAGGGAGATCGGGTGCAGAGTGTGCACTCTCACGCGGGATGCGGGACAAAGTCTATGGATGCTAGATTTCGTAAAGTTAGTGTTATCGGACGAATCCGACTAGGTAGAGCTGAAACGAAAAAGGATCTGGACACTTAGATAGTTAAGCTATGCTGGAGCACCGAAATGCTCAGGTTACCTAGCCCAGAGGCTGCGGCTGCATAGGGCTGAAAAGACGTCGGGAATCCTCGTTGCAGTCTATGGAGCCTGAAAGAAGAAGTTGCTGGCAGGCGACCAGTGATGAAGATTGATGTGATCCAAGCCTGGATCGGTGATGATGGATACCTGTAAGCATAGGGGACCAAGTTCTGAATCACTAGCCAGTGATTAGATGGGCACCAGGATGGCACCGGACGAAGTCACCTCGACCAGGTGAGTGGGCGACGCTGGGCTCTGCAGTCTCTCGGACCAGGAGGCGTTGTCGGCGACCAGGATGGAGGTGCGAGCTGTCCCACGATGGTATCTGCTGTCTACGTCGCTGGACCCAGGATTGGGGCAACAACTCTTGGCAAATGCAAGCCCACGCGGTGGACTCAAAATGGCGTCTGGAGTGGACCAGGAGGGTCCGGGGTGCTCCTCTGTTGGAGGGGAGCAAGGGTCAGTCTGGAGCAACCAGACCAGCGATGAAAGTGTCGTCGTTCGTCATCAAGAGGGCTACAAGCCAGCAGGCAAGTGGCTGGACAACGTGGTGAGCAGCAAAGAGCAGAAGGGCCCCACGCAGATCTCGTGGATGCTGGGGGGCTGGACTTCGGTGCTGGAGCTGCTCAGGGTTAGGGCTTCTCAAACCCCAAAGCACTCACTCGAGGATCCCTTGGTGGTTGTGCTGGATAAGCGTCATGCAGTTCTGAAGATGGCCGGTCCCTCGAGGTCTCGTCACACCCACGGATCTCAGCTGGGCTGATGATGTAGGTAGAGGTCAGAGGGGCCAGGGAAGCTGGGTCTCGTCATGCTGGTCGGTCGGATTCCAGAGGAAGGACGTGCAGCAAACCGCAGTGTTCTTAGCTGGTGCCCACTTGATGCAGGGTGACTACTCCTTAGTCACAAGGGAGAAATCTTGAGAAGAAGTCTTGAGTTCCTTTCGTAGAAAGTAGTTTCAGGATTCAAAGATGATCTAATTTGGAAGGGTCCCCGCTCCCACCTTTATTCTAAAGAAAGGGGCTGATACGGGACTAGGTCCTGCCCATGGGTGGGACCAGGAAGGGGGGACTTTCCCCAGCTCAGGGGCTGGTGTGCCCCTGGAACTGGTTCAAACTGGCAGATGCACAGTGAGCACCGGGGTGCCACTTGCAGTCACCTTCCTATTCAGCCCTGCCTACCTAGGATACACAAAACCCTGTCTGGGATGGTGCTAGCACCGCCCCTGACAGGAAACCCTTTGTCCAAGCTCCCCTCGCTGGAAGGACTCACAGCTGCAGGGGGTCAGACTTGTGTCTGTGGTGGCAGCATCCATTTTGTGATGCTGAGGCTCGAGTTAACCTTAACCGGGGTTCACAGTTACATACATGTCGTGTCCCTCTAGAAGGGTGGAATGCTAACCCCGTTGCCAGAATTGGCGAGGGGTTAGTATTCCAATTCGTATGACACCTTACTCGACATGTTTTGATAAAGCGATACCAAAGATAGCAAATAACCGCAAGGATTATAATGCACTTAAGAGTATATGGTACGGGTTATCATAGAACAGCTATTAGGACTTGGTTCCGCAAGCTGCAGACGGGCTCAGCTCATGCCAGAGCACAATCTCACATAATTCCAAGCACTCTGCCTTCAGGATTGTTAAGGCCTGCCATAGGATTGACTGATAGGAATACATGTGTCTATTTTAGGGTTAGATATAGGTATACTATATCTACAGCAAAGGGTGATTACACCACTTTGCCCCAGCTGTCGTGCAGCCAGTTGTGTCAGATTTAGACGGCCAGCCAGGGGTGGCATAATACATGCTGCAGCCCCTGGTAGGCCCTTGGTACACCTATGCCCTGAGTTACAGGGTCTGATAAGGTGGCCCAGTACCAATTGGTAAATGCACCTAAGGTAAGGTGTCAATTTAGTGAGAGAACAGCAAGGCTGTGGGTCTGATTAGCAGGCCCACAGCCAGAGAAGTCATAAACCAGTGAAGCAAACAGCAAAAATCTGGGGTGATCATAGGATTGCAGACCCTACTCTCCTACACCCTGAGACTGGAGATCTACGCCCCTAGCCTGGGGGACTGTATTGGTGTATGTAAACAACTTTGTTCTGCACGCCTGACTGGTCAGTATTGATTTAAATGCCTTGTAGGGTCTGTAAATATTCTGGAAATCCTTGTGGGCCTCGGGGGACGTATTAATTAACCTTTTGATTTGCTATTCTTACGCGCAGTGAATGGTAGAGACTGTTGCAGTACTGGCGTGAACGAGACGTCAGCGCTCCTTAATATTTTATGTTCGATTTTAATTAGGAAAATGATTGTGCGCATTTAAACCTACCCACTGTGTTGTTTATTTCCTCTGTATCCCGCCCTGTTCCACCGCGGCTGGTGCCGTTTGTGTGGAGGGCGAGGCGAGCCGCCATCTTGGGTGGGGCTGGACCGGATCTAGCGGTCTAGTTCTCCCGGGAGGCAGGGCATAAAACGATCCCAGGCCCAGGGCTCCTCGAGAACGTAAGGTTGGTGGCAGCAACCCAGCTCTCTGGGAACCTTTTGATTTGCTATTCTTACGCGCAGTGAATGGTAGAGACTGTTGCAGTACTGGCGTGAACGAGACGTCAGCTCTCCTTAATATTTTATGTTCGTTTATAATTAGGAAAATGATTGTGCGCATTTAAACCTACCCACTGTGTTGTTTATTTCCTCTGTATCCCGCCCTGTTCCACCGCAGCTGGTGCCGTTTGTGTGGAGGGCGGGGCGAGGTGAGCCGCCATCTTGGGTGGGGCTGGACCGGATCTAGCGGTCTAGTTCTCCCGGGAGGCAGGGCATATAACTAAATGTGCATACGGGAGCGCAGCGGACCAGCGCAGCGGGCGCGACGAATGCACGCCGAAGTCGCGCATAAGTCAAGCCCGTCTGCGCCCGTCCGCGGCCGCCCGGGGCTAGGGGCTGAAACCCCTGGCCAAATTCACATTTATTCTTCCCAGGATCTGATACAACTTAGACCTACAGACAATCTTGGCCCAGCATTACCAGCGTATGTACTAAAGCGCGCAGCTACTTATGGCATTCTTAAACCCAAGCACATAGCTGGTAAAGCCACGCTCCCCTACCCTTGTACTTCCCCTCAACCTTCACTGGACTTAGAGACCACGTTTAAATGTTACTATTTGAACACCAGGTCAATGGTCAAACACCATATGGATATATTTTTTCTGCTACAAGCTGAGCAACCTGACCTCTTACTCCTCACAGAGACTTGGCTTAACGCAGATTCTCTACCTTATATTTTAGCAGCTGTCCCCTCTAACTACTACATTCTAAATGTTAATAGACCTGCTGACAAAAGGGGCGGAGGAGTAGCAGCTATTATTCGCAACATCCACAAATTCTCATTATTACCATCTCTTGACCTTATAGGATCAGATAATATGATTTTTAAAATGGACACTGATAGGGGATCACTATTAATGATCCTTATCTACCGTCCCCCTCAAATCATGCATTTGCTGCATCTTTGGCAGAACACCTAGCCCCCCTAATTATCAACCACAAAAAAAACGTGCTGCTGGGCGATTTCAACCTTTTGTTGAACACTACTACGTTGGACACCCAGGCAGCCGCGTTGAAAGAGGCTTTATTAGATTTGAACTTAATCCAACAGATCCACTCACCCACCCATGAAAAAGGGCACAGCCTTGATCAAATATGGTCTCAGAATATCCCTTTGGTTATTTGTTCTATTACTCCTTGTATTTGGACGGACCACTTTCTGATACATTTCACTATCGCTATCGCGAAGAGTAGAAAGCAGCCTTTCCAGAAAGGTGGGAAAGTTAGAATATGGAAGAACACTGACATCTCAGCCTTCATCGACACTTTGACTTCGTCCCTCCCCCCACTGGATCAGGACATTGATGGGACTGAAGAAGCCTATACCAATTGGCTACGTCAAGCAGCTGAGGTTCATGCCCCCTGTTCTAATATTCCCCGCTCCCGCCCCAATGACGCCCATAGGTGGTTTACACCTCACCTGAAGGCTTTAAAACTTGAAGTTCGTCAAAAAGAGCGGAAGTGGCGAACGGATTATTCGGCACTAGATAAAGCCAACTACTGCAAGGCTCGAAAGGACTATCAGAAACTTGTCCAAAAACATAAAACTGATTATTTTTCGGAAAAAATCCTGAATTCCCGTAACAAATCAAAAGAATTGTTTAATATCGTTGAAGGTCTTAGTGACAGAACTACTCAATCTGTGGCTCCTACTCAGGACCTCTGCAATTCACTTAACTCTTTTTTCTTTGATAAAATCTGCACTATAAAACAAAGCATCTCCACTACTCTGTCTTCCCCCCCTTTGGATGATGCGTATTATAACTCTTCGACTTTGGAATCATTTCCCCTCATTTATGGTGATACCCTATCTAAGCTGTTCGCCAGGGTCAAATCAGGCTCACCCGATGATATTTGCCCTCCGCACATCTTGAGAGAGGTGGGAACTGCTATCCCTGAGGGCATGCTTTCTCTGTTGAACGGTTCTCTTTTACAGGGTAAAGTCCCCAACAACCTCAAAAAGGCTCTACTCATCCCTCTGATAAAGAAGGTCGGAGCAAACCCGCTTGACCCGCTCAACTACAGGCCTATATCACTGTTGCCGTACTGTGCTAAACTCTTGGAGGCTCATGTCTGTGACAACATGTCCAAATTTGTCGAAGAAACGGAATACCTCGAACCTAACCAAGCTGGTTTTCGCCCATGTCACTCGACTGAGGCAGTCATCCTGGCGGTACAAAATACCCTGAGGCGGAATGCGGACAACGGGATCCACCAGGCCCTGGTGTTACTGGACCTTTCGGCAGCGTTCGACACGGTTGACTATACCATCTTGGTCAACCGTGTCGAGCAAGCCGGTCTTAGGGGACCTGCGTTGAGTTGGATCCGTTCATTCATCTCCGGCCGCACTCAATCTGTAAGATTTGGCCATTTTACAGCTCCCACTATTTCCACCACATGTGGAGTACCTCAGGGCTCATCATTGTCACCTTTACTTTTTAATTTGTACCTACGCCCCCTATTGTACTCCTTAAGAAAAGCGAAAGTTACCATCTTTAATTATGCAGATGATCTGCAACTCATCTTCCCTTTGAACACCAAGGACTCAGTGGAGGTATTTCAAAACACCATGTCACACATCCAGGGTTGGATGAGTTGCAATCATTTGAAACTCAACCCAGGCAAGACTGAATTGGTCTTGCCTGGGCAGAGCGCACTAAGCTGGAACCCATGCTTTTGGCCATCAAGCATGGGGATTCCACCTTCCAGGTCATCTTCAGTTAAAAGTCTGGGAGTACTTATTAGCGAGGATCTGTCCCTGAAAAGACAGGTAGGCGCGGTGGTGTCATCCAGCTTTTTTCAATTAAAGAAAATCAAGAAAATTGCTTGTTTCTTTTCTCCGGCTGCTCTTACCCTGATTGTAATCGCCTTGGTCCTGTCGCGACTACACTTCTCCAACAGCCTCTACCTTGGGCTCCAAATTGGAGAGTTAAAACGCCTCCAGCTGGTCCAAAACCAGGCTGCCAGACTTATTCTGAACCTTTCTAAAAGGCAGTCCATTAGACCAGGGTTGAAACAGCTACATTGGCTGCCTGTTGCGCAGCGAGTCGCTTTCAAAACAGGGTGCATATTATTTAAGTCTCTACATGATTCTGGCCCAAGGTTCATTAGAGATCTGTTCATCAGATACGATCCTTCTCGCAATCTTCGGTCCGCTCACAAATCCCTTTTGAGTGTCCCTTCTTACAAGAGGAAGCGTCTAGGCGGCTGCTGCTTTGATCATCTTGCAGCCACCTTCTGGAATTCCCTTCCTCTTCAATTAAAATTGAGCGGTAACAATCTGAGCTTTAGACACTCTCTCAAAACCTGGCTATTTTCCCAGGCTTATTGCTGAGCTGCTTTATTTCTACTTTTGACTGCTGTGCTGTGTTCCCTACTACAGCGCCATGAAGCCCTTGGGCGTACAAGCGCTTAATAAATGAATATTAACATTAACATTAACATTAACATTATACTCCATTATTAAACCTGATTGCCAGGAACAATACCCAGCGGAGACCATATTCCACTGCATGTAATTCCCTGAGTGGATTCCTTAAACTACGTCTGGTGGGGCAGTATTCCTACTATTAATAGCCATACAGGCAATATAAGAGGCACTGTCCCAGGCTCAACCTCTTGCTGTGTCCTTGGGGTTCTCTTCCTCCCTTATATTGGAGGCCTCCGGTCTCCCCAATATTCACTGGCCACCAAGTACCACATAAAGAATGCATCGCTATCACCAAATTGGCTCTCCCATGCCTGGCAGGCCATGCTGTCATTGGAAAAGTATGTATGTGGAGGGGGAGATCCTGTCCTTCCTCCTGTGAGATGAGGATTTTTATGAGGCTGTGGACGCCGCTATACTTAGGGTGGAAATATAGGGATTTGCTACTGTGAAGCAATTCCTCTACATACAAGGCCTAGATTAATACGCAAGGTCCTAGGCTTCCCCAGAGCCAAAACCCCCATGCCCGAAACCAAAACCTCTGGTGGTAGACAGGACACCTTTGGGCACCTTAAACAAGCATTCATAGCAAAGACCCAACCTCCCACTGGATCTTTTGGGTCCACAGATGGGCTCTTGAAGCTCCCACAACCCATTTTCCCAGACATGGGGAGAGGCGGCGACTCACGCGGGGAATCAGAACTGTAAGGCGGTCCCTTGAGGTCTTGTGCCCTCCTGTAGCTCCTGACAACACTGATGCTTCCTCAGACATGCTGAATCCAGATGACATTATCCATTGACATTCGATGGAATGGACTCTGGTTCCCAAGGTGGCAAATTACATCGCAGGGCACTTGCACAAGCCTGTGGAGAACGAGGAACACAGCTGCTTGTGTGCAGAATGCCAATGGGGCCTCTTTGGTGGGCAAGATTGCAAATACTCCATAAATTGATAAATACATGGCTACGTTTCTGGCAAAAGTTGTCAGAAATACCAAGAAGGGGATTGACCACTCCTGGTGCTCAGGTGAGGACAAACATCTGGACGTACTGGTTCTATTGATGAAGATCCTGGGCATGTCGGAGGGGGCCAAAGTTTCTGGCTCTCTGATCTCACCAGAAGTCCTTTCAGGCTAGGCCCAGAGAGACATCATATTTGTCGGTAAATCTTACTGCACCTTTTCTACAGAGCATCGCAGCTCACTCCTCATTAAAGTCGATGCTAAATTGGGTGACCTGGTGGCCTCAGAGGCAGGGGTGGTAGCCCAAGGGGTTCTCTTCAGAGACCCCTTCATTTAGAGCTTAGAAAATTCATGGTGCCCTTCTTGTCACTTGACAAGGCCCAGACATCCATTAAAAGAATCTTTAAACCCTGGGTTTTACAAGCGGCCGGCCGTGGCAGGGGCCGCTTGGCTGGCTTCTTCTCCTTTAGACGTCCCTCCAAGGGACAAGGCTCACGGCACAGGCAATACCAAGACCAGGCCCGCTTCACCACCTTCTACCCCACCAGAGGCCTGCACCTCTGAGGCAGAGGTGGCTCCAGTGGACAAGTCTCCAACACCACAAAAACAGTGAATGTTCACCCTTCTTCCTGATTAAAAGTAGGGGGCAGGCTGGTGCAGTGTTTCCACAGGTGGGAGCCCCTCACAATGGATGCATGGGTTCTCCAGACCATATAGGGTATAAAGATCGAGTTCTATAGGTCCCCTCAACAGGTAATACTACCACATGCACTGATGATTTCAGTAACAGAGACCGACCTTATAGACAAAGAGGTCAAGGCCCTCCTCAAAAAAGGGACCATCTCCCGATATACGCCTCGTCCCAAGGGTTTTTTAAGCAACCTCTTCTTGGTCTAAAAGCGCAACGGGGTCAACATATTAAGCCTTTGAGAATGTAAGAAATGAATGGTGTATCACCACTTCACGATGGAAGGGATCCATCTGTTACGGGGCGTGTTCCAGCCATTCGATTGGATGGTGCCTCTGAGTCTGAAAGACATATATCTGGCTATTCCGATCTTCCTTCCCCACACGCATTTCCTTCCATTTCTGTGGCGGGACCAAACCTTCAAGTTCACCAGTCTCTCATTTGGGCTTTCTTCAGCACCTTGGTGCTTTAGGAAGGCCCTCAAACCAGTGGTGGAGCCCCTGGGTATGCAGGGATTGAGAATAATAATTTATCTGGATGACATGCTTATAGTGAGCCAATGTCCCAAACCGTTGTCCACGCAATTGCAAACAGCGGTGAACGTCTTGGAGAGCTTGGATTTCGTAATCAACAAGGACAAGTCTCTCTTTAGCCCTCTCAATCGGCTACGTTTCTCAGCTTCATTTTAGATTCTTCTAAAACCACTCTGAGTTTTCCATCCTGGAAGATAGCAAAAATTCACCACAAACTGAGACAAACCCTTTCCAAACCTTACACCTCTCTTCAACAGATTGCCCGCCTGGTGGGACTGCTGTCATCTTCCATTCAGGTGATCTTCCCGGGACCGCTTTAATATGCTTGAACATGTACATGGAGATGACAGAGGAACTTTGCACACCTGGCAAAAGACACCTCCTAATTTCCCTCTGGCAACCACACAGAGTGGTATCCACGATCACCCGCTGGCTGTGCTGGGTCATTTAAGAGGCAGATATAAAAGCCGGAATGTTTGGGGCACATTTGGTGAGGGTGCACTGGTATCCAAGGCCTTCCACTTGGGTGCCTGTCTTGAGGAAAATATGAATGCAGTGGATTGGTCCTCAGACTACTGTTATGAGGTTCTACTTCAAGTCAGTTGTAGATGTAGCTCAGCTGTTCGTAAACAAGCTTTAAACTAGCAAATTCCCAAGGCTCCGTTCCTGAGATAGAATGAAAACTTTCCTCCATAACGTAAAAGAAAGTTTCAATTCCATTAAGGACATGGAAGCAAGATTATCCCACCCGGTGAGAAGTACCTCATTCTCTTCATTCCCTGTTATCAGTTAGTAGTGACTTGACTATGTGCATGTTTATGAGTGTGCATCGCTATAGTGTTCTTTATGTCTGATACACGATTAATTTTTGTTTATACTGCTGTTCTTCTGTTTGCTTCTTTTGGGAGAATTAGTTCAAATATTCTCTTTTTTTTCATACCTGTATAGGAAATGACGGTTCCAAACAGGATTCGTGAGCAATGGATGGGAGCATGACTTGCACTAAGAAAAGAGGCGTGATGGATATTGACAAGGGACTATGTTAGAACTTTCTGGCTGTGATTGGATATTGTTTTTGTTATGTCCCAAAGACTTTTGGGAATGATAGTTTTTCACAGTCAGGTATGGTTAAAATGGCTGCTTTTAAAATTATTATTATGAGAAGTAAAGACTTAAAGCATAATTCTCGCCTCATGTCTTTAATAGAATTGAAATTTTCCATTCCGATAGCCAAAAAATGTTCATTATTTCGAATACCAGTACAGATGTAAATAAATTAACTCATTGATTTTTCTCACAAGCAGTGTGCACGCACCAATGTGGAAGTGTGGAATCTTTGAGAGTGCAATCTGCCACAACAGAATTTGTCAAGTTTGATGAACCCCATATTTCGAACAATTCTAATGTAAAATGTAGAGAAAAGTGAGCTCAGTTTGCTGCAAATCTAAAGACGAAGAGCTGGAAGTTCACATGTGACCAAAGGTCTAAACAGCCTGTTATCTAAGTAGAATGAAAATTAACTCCTCTATCTCAGGTAAATAGTCAAAATTAGCATGACAATATTGATAACTCAAGGGGAGGAGCACAGGATGAACACAAAATCTTTCTGTAGGTAGTGCACGCCCACAGCCAAGCAACTCACATACATTCTTTGTGGCTAACAGATTGGATTTGGGGTGCATGGACTTGCAAATATACTGTGCGTAGATTGTCCTGCACCTGAAGGGCAGATATGATCTGTACCGTCAGAGGGAACTAGTTGTAGTCTAACATTTTAAGCGTATCCCCATGTTCTCATGAACTCTGCAAATCTGTGGGAGACCACCCTTGATCACTTCTAGCAAAGTCTGTGTGGCATCAGTGATTTGCACTTCCATCACTGACTTAGCTGTGGTGAGATTGACTCAAGGCAGGAGGAAACATTTGACACCTTGGGGGTATAAAACTACCTCGGATAGTGGGCACGTTTTCTTTCACTTGAGACTCACAGCAATTGCACTCTTTAATACAAGTAACCAGTAGCTCAGACAGATACCCTAAATTGCGAATGGGGAAGCCGAGTCAGAGGAGAGACTTCGGACTAATTACCTAGAACAAACCATTCAGGAAAAACTATGGGCACTCATTACTTTCCAAGCGCTACTCAAGAGCAAAGCAATAAACAGTGCATTAGGTGAAATGGCCCCAGGGCCCATGTGTGTGATTTTTAACTAAAAACCCAGGAAAGGGGCAATTTCCTTGCTTGAATTAGGACTCAATTGAGCTTTTGCTATGCCTCTACTCGAATGTGCAATATTCTGGATCAAAGAGTGAAAGAACTAGTCTGAAAAGAACCCAAACAGGCAAGCTGGATTAGTGTCAAAGCACAGGTAAAATGTTCAGGTACCCTCCAATTTCAAGGTAGAGGGCAGAGCGAGGAATCATTGTCAGTGAGGTGAGGAAGCACACCACGGGTCTCGAGGAAGAAAGACTAGATGCAAGAGTAAATCTAGTTGTGTTGGAACAATTTCAGAGTAAAGGTGCTGCCATCAGTGTAAAATTACTGAAATCAAGGGGGCTGTAAAACTACAAGCATCACACAAAGAACAAGAAGAGTGATAAGGATGTGGTATGTAGCTCATGGTGCATTTTGCAGCACTCTGTCTCAAATATATAGCTAAAACACGATGTGGTAGCACACTGTAATTTACAGACAGCAGATTTTCCATCGACACAGCCACTAAATTTGCACAGGCATGCAGTGTTACTGATAAAACTATATAATGCACAAATAATGTGTGGGAATCGGGTTTCAGCAAATGTTTGTCATTTTCACATCACATAGATAGTCTATTGATTTTTTTTATCCTATTATGTTCTTTGCTTCCATCACACTGCAGAATTACAAAATAAAATGTTTTTAATTTGTGATTTCGTAGTGTTGAGAGAGCGCTTTTCGAATTATTAGCGTGTGCTTAGTTAACATGAACAGATGACAAATATGTAATTGAGCAATATATGACATAACTTTCAAGGTTAACAGGCCTAATGATGCCTCAAATTAATTTCCATTTGTTGTACAGTGCGCATGTAAAACATAGTTTCTTGTTTCTCTTTCTGTGCATCTCTTTCAAATAAGTCCTTCAGTACTTGTAAAATACCCTTAATTCAAGCAGTTTCGCAGTCCTGATATAAATGTAACATAAAATATATGATTTCTGTTTTCCTAATGTTTGTGAAGAAAGGAGCAGAGGTCGACTGTATCTTTACAAGGCCACTTCCTCAGGTTTGCATTGATTGCATATGTAAATTCAGATGTCCCATTGATTGCTATTCACTAGATTTTAGGATAAAAGTCACTGCTTGTTATTCATGCAAGATGGTATTCTTATTTTCCGAATAGATTATTATTATTATTATTTATTTATTTATGATTTTGGAACTCACATGAGATCCACATAAAAGAGCAACGTAAGAGAAAATTACAATTACATGCAAATACAAATACGGTGGAGAAGCAATAAAGCAATTTCATATCCATTAATATAAGTCTAGATAACATTTAAAAAAGTTTAAAATTCTATAGCAAAACATTTCATTAGGGGGATTGTAAATGGCATCCATTAAAGAGCTGGCAGTCGAAATACTTAATTGTAAACAAACTGGTCTCAACCACTTTCGTTGGTATGACAATAGAGACGGGCATACAAAAAGAACATGAACAATGTCCTGGATCGAATTATTACACTGGTTGCACATTGCTGAGGAACCATACCATCTGGATAGTAAATTGTTCAAAGGGAGAAGGTCCTATCTCAAAAGGAACCAAAAATGCCGTATGCCATAAGGAAGGTTCCAAGAGGCATAAGGTTGCATGTTTCTAAATAAGTAGGATCCAATGACCGAAGAGACACCTTTCTTTAGGATACGGGTATCCTTATCCATCCCAAAACTTAGATTCCATGTAGCCAGTCTTAGAGTGGACTTCAACTGGTGTGTAGATAGAGTAAACAGAGTTAATTCATCCAATTGCAATAGAGCAACCGCCCTTCTAAAGTTTTTTACAATTAGAGAATACTCTTTTAGGGATCCCAATAGTTCTTTTTGTATAAGGTATCTTAGAGTATCCGGTTTTCCCTTTGCCAGACATGAAACCCATCGTACTATCCCAGCAAGGCCCTGAACCCAGCTACTACGCATACCAAATTCTAACCTAAGGGAGGCCACAGTACAGCCATTGTTAACCGAAGATAAGTACCGTAAGAGTCTGCCCTCAGTAGTATGTAAGAAACCCCATTGCCCTAGTTCAAGTAGTTCGGTACCATAAAGTAAAGAGGCAGGGATTTTAGCGCGAAAGGCCTCTAACAAATAAACAAAATGTCTTTTGCCTGTGGATTTATAGAGTGCACTTAAACCCTTGCCTTGTGCCATTGCCTTCCGAATGTTATGATCTATATGGGCTTTACCACTCAAATTAGCAGATACTATTTTCCCTAGAAAGACACATGATTTTACAACTTCTAACTTATGTCCACCTACCGACCACATAAAATTCCCATATATCTGTTTTTTCTTTCCTGTCATACACATGACTTTACTTTTTAAAATATTTATCTGCAAGTGGTGAGTCTCTGCATATATGTGAAGTGCCTGCAGACGGCTATTTAATCCTTTTGGAGTTAGGTCCAATATTATTTTCCGAATAGGACACTTTATCCCGCACACATTTACACCGTGTGTCATTACCCCGCAGTTTTTATAACGCGAAATCTTTTACAACTCAGGGCTTTACAACACAATCCATTACAACGCATTCCCCATTAGAACGCAATTTATTATTCTAACTCCAGGGGGGCTTTACATTTAGGAATGCGTTGTAATAGTTTGCGGTGTAAAGCCCTCCATTGTAAAAGTTTTTGCGGTGTAAAAATTGCGGGGTAATGGCATGCGGAGTAATGCATGCATGGTAAAGGATGTTTCCCTTGTTTTCCATGTCATGCGTTTTCTGTTTTATCATGAGATATTGTGTTGTAACATTTGGTTTACACCACAGTGACAGTGTTGTTTCTCTCTGTAAAAACCTTATAACATGCTGTATTTGGAAGGAGAGGAGAGACTCTTTTGGCTTTCCTTAGAACGTAAACCCCACTGTAGTCCATCCTTAACTCAATACTTAGAGATTTTTCGGACATGACCTTGCCCTTAAATGTGCAGACTTCAGGTCTGCCTTCTTGCTAATGAATTGTTTAGCTTTGTGTTAGACTGTATGTGGTCTTTGCTATTTAACTAAAATAGGAACCTGTCTGTATTATCCTATACTAATTCCCATTTGTTTGCATTTTGGGAATTCGTTGTATTTTAATTTGGACTGACTGTTTTTTCCTTCTGTAATGATTCCTGAAAATTAAATAAACCTTCATAATTTTTCTTTTAACCTTGAGTAGAGTAAGTTTGATTTTACTTGGTTATTCTCTACACCAGGGTCATTGTCATTTGGGATCTACACAAGGCCTCTGATCCTGAAGATGGGTGCATAAAAATAATATTTATTTTTATTTTTTTATTTATTTATCAATCTTTATTTCGGCCACATGACCATCAAAGATATACAATAAAAACATATTACAACCATTATAAAATCATCAAGAATAAACAATAGATACATATTTGTACAATGTAAAATCGTTCCATTCTAGAAATTAGGTACTACTAGAGTTGCATTTAAAATTTGTTAGACTTAAAATTAAGTGGGAGCCTGCGACTTTAGAATACGGCTGCGAGTATGCCAAACATTGGTAAGAAATTTTGCTAGTGCAAACACAATTGGACTTGAAACATCGGTTTTTAAGATTCTGTACATCGGGAGATACTCCCTACAACCAAGGTTTCTAATAAGTGGGAGGAGCCAATATTTCCTAGCTGCCTTGTAAGTTGGGCAAAACAGGACCACATGTAGATCACTTTCCTCAGCACCAGTGCATGCCGGGCACTGCTTGGTGGAGGGCGGTGTTGACCAGGAGCTAGTAAAGGATCGCAGAGGCAATGTGCCATATCTCCATTGGAGAAATAGCTTCCTGGCCAGCACGGGGGACATGGGGTCCAAGACCCTCTCCAGCCTGTATGAGTCCTTGCTTTGCGCAAATACAGATGTTAGTGACCCCTCACCCTGACAATCCAAGGCCATGGCTAGTTTCTGTTCATGGTAGACATTGGCCAAAGCTCTCCGTGGGATATTTAGTGAGGCATTAGCAGGATCGGCCCAAAGGTCAGGGAACCCCAGTCTCGCACAGGATTTTTGTATATATTTTATCCAGGGGATCTGTAACGCTTTGGGATGGGTTAGAAACTCCCTCAGTTCCGCCCTATAAGTGGAGAGTTCTTCGCTACTCCATAGCCTTCGCCAGAAGACTATGGGTCTGAGACCTAGTTCGTCAGCTATTGGTCTCAGTCCCAGATCCATCCTCAGGGGAAGGAGCGGGGTGCTAGGCGGAAGTGCAACTATCTGTCTGATAAAGTTGTTCTCGGTTAAAGACAGACTGCGGGAAGATGTGTGACCCCACAGTTCCGCCCCATACATGATAGCACCCCTGGCCTGTGCCTTGTAGATCTGGATGAGCGGCCCCAGCGGACGGTATGTGGAGCTTTTCATCATCCGAGCGATACCCCCAGTGGTCTGTACTAATTTGAGATTGGCCCTAGTCTAATGTGGTCCCCAGGACATGGTTTCGTTCAGGGTTACACCAAGATATTCAAAGGTGGAGACTCTCTCTAGCCGTGACGATCCCAATAATGGATTCTGGCGCAATTTTTGGGTTGGGTTCAAGACCATGAACTTAGTTTTTGCGGCATTGATTTCTAAGCCCCTATCTGTGCAAAAGGCCACAAATGAATCGAGGATCCTCTGTATCCCCATGGGGGTTTTGGACAGCAGCAGGGTGTCATCTGCAAACATGATTGCAGGCACCCTGCTGCCGTTCAACCTTGGGGCGTCAGTGTATTCAGTGCCATTTAGGTGGGCGATTACCCCATTGACAAAGAGGCAGAACAGGGTCGGTGCCAATACACAACCCTGTCTGACCCCCCTGTCAACGGGGAATCTGTCCGTCAATTCCCCAAATTTCCCGCACCTGACTCGAGCATAGTTGTTATGGTGCAATCTCTGTAAGATTATCAGGATATCCGGGGGGACGCCCATCTCGGCCAGAACACTCCAAAGTTTCCCTTTGGGCACCAGGTCGAAGGCGGCCCTCAGATCCACAAATATTGTGTATAAGCTGCCGCCTTCGAGTATCGCTGCCCTCCAATAAATAATTTTCAATCGAAAGACCTGATACACTGTAGAGACTCCCTTTCTGAAGCCCGCCTGATACGGACTAAGGGCACCCGTCTCTTCTGCCCAGTCCTGAAGCTGTTTCAACAGTATCCTACCAAACAGCTTCTGTGACACATCAATTAAACTGATTGGTCTGTAATTGGCTGGGAGCAGGGGTGAGCCCTTTTTGAATATGGGAACCACCTCTGCCCCCAGCCAAGTACTCGGGATTTCCACGCCGCTCAGAACTCCATTAAACAGAACGGCAAGGTAGGGGGCCCAGACGTCGGGCTCCTGCTTGAACAGGTCCCCGGGTAGGCCATCCAATCCTGGCGCCTTTCCCGATGTCAGTCCTGCTATTGCTGCCTTAACCTCCCCCACTGTCATTAGATCCCCATCGTAGTCGGCTAGACCAATACCGATGTCATTCATGGTTTCTCCCAGCTCAGAGCTATAAAGAGATTGGAAGTGTGCCTGCCACACCCCTGCTGCAATGTTATGCTCTATTGCCGAGTGGAGACTCCTCGACCCCCCGTTAACTACTCTCCAGAACATTCGGTGATCTCTTATTGCGAGGGAGTTAGTTAACTCCTCCCATTGGTTCTCCTCCCATTCGGTTTTAGCATGGTCAACTAGTTTTTTATATGCCCGTCTGCTTTCTCTTAGCGTCTCTCCACCTAGGCCCTCCTTGATGCTTCTGAGAAGTTCTCCCTTTGCCTTTCTACAGGCTGTATTATACCATGAGGATTTGTGTTGCTGCCCCCTCCTCGGTTTCTGTACTTTACTAAAGAGGTTGGGGGCGGCGCCCTTTATGAGGTCCTCGTGGGCCTGGTATAATTTATCATGTGAATCTTTGTTGCCCACCCCAATAGCTAAATCTCCCACTCTTTCCAAAATAGGGATTAGCCCTGCGTAAAGCCTCGGGAGTTTCACTAGGCTCGTGGCTAGTTTTTCCCACCTGATTCTTCTCCTGTTGTTGCCCAGTAGAAGTTCAGGTTTGTTCTCCTCCCCGGTTGTTATAGAGGCTTGAAGGCCGGGGTGGATGAGATCAAGTTCAAGGGCGTTGTGATCACTATCTAATCTTTCAGTGAATCTAAAGTCCAGAATAGATGGCCAGTTCACTATCTGTACCAAGACATAATCCAAGCGATATTCTCTTCCCGCTCTGTTATAGGTGGTTTTGCTTGGTACATCAAACTTAATGCGCCCATTACAGGCTTTGATTCCATATTTTAGGGTGAGGGCTGTGATCTGCAGTGCTACGGGAGTCCATGCCTTCGGGGGGGGAGCTACTACCGAAGGTACTGACCACCTGGCCTCTTCTTCCATTGGGAATCCCTCTAGGAGGCCGGGCAGCAGCTCGAAATGGGAATTTAAATCCCCTCCCACTACATAGGGTAGATCTCTTGGTATTTCAGCTAAGTAAACTGAAAGCTCATCTATGGTGGAAGATTCCCTAGCAACTCCCACTGGCCTGGAGTAGATGTTTATCAGGGCGAGTTTCGCTTGGTTCGGCCAGGACAATAGAACCACTAGGATATCATCAGATGGCACCGGTAAACGTGAAGCCTCGCAGCCTGGGTGGGATGCCACCCAGGTTGTGAGTCCACCTGAAGGGCGACCCTTGCCTTCCCACCTGGCCGGGATGGAAAATGACTGGTAGCCCTGGTGCCTGTGTTCTTCCCTTGCCCAGGTCTCCTGGAACATGCAAACATCCCCAGTCTCAATATAAGTTACCCAGTCTTGGGTGACCAGCTTATTAGCTAGGCCGGCCACGTTCCACCAGATTAGTCTCAGGTGCCCAGTAGCAGCAGCAGGGGGGGTTGCAGGGTTGGAAGTGTGGGGGGAGCCAATGCCAGGTGCTACACCAATTACTACATCAGGAACGTTGTCAGCGGTAAATCCAGTTGGCTCAGAGAGATCACAGGGGCCATTGTCCGAGGTCACAAGGTTGGGGTCTGGGTTTGAGGACAGTCAATCAACCCCGTCCAGTCCGCTCAAACAGTTAAAACGGTTGTAGTGAAAAAAAGGGTGTGTCAGGAGGTTGGTAAACTGGGCGTGCAGCATATTCCTTATATCTGGGTCTCCGTTCAACCCTTGTCCAGTTGCCTTGTGGCAGGTCATGGTGCATACGGATGGGGGAAAAGAAAAAGGAGACTGGCAGAGTCTGTATGGTGGAATCCAATGATCTGTTTGACCCAGCGCAAATATGTAAAACTGTACCAGGGTCTCGGAAAGACTCCATAATGCAGTCCCCTATTATTGTTTTCCTCGTCTTCCCCAGCCATGGTACCCTTCTCACCATAATGATCTCGTTGTTGAAGTGGGATGGTAAGGGTCTGTTCCAATTCAGCCATTTGATGACTTTCCTCTTGAGTGATTGGAAGTTTTCATTTTCGCCCATTTCAAGAGGGGGGGCACCCGCCAGCACCACCATAAGGCTATTAGCTTCCGGTGGCAAGTCGGTTCTCCGTGGTCTGGGAGCGGGCTTGCCAGGTGTTGGGGGGGAGATACTAGCATTTGGTGGAACCCCAGGGTTTGTGCCAGGAGCTAAACTGTGGGAAGCTGGGACTGCTATCTGAGGAGGTATGGTGTTAGAAATGTTGGGTGGGATTGGAACTGGGTTGGCCATGAGTGGCTGCAAAGGGGGGACAGCAGCGGTGCCCTGAGGGGGTCCTGCGTTAAAGGGAGGGTTTTGTAAGTTAAGGAGGGTTCCTAAAGGTGAATTGGGCCCGGTGGTTCTGGTCTGCTTAAGGGCCGAAGTTTTCAGGCTGGTTAAGGTTGCCTCTAAGATGGTAAGCCTGATCTCTACTTTCTTCAGACACTCGCTAATGGGCAACAGGAGTGATCTGAGTAGGAATTCTATGTTCCCCAAAGATGTGACAGGGGGTACTGTGTTGAGCGGGTTGGCCCCTTGGTCGCTGCTGGCAGCAGTGGTAGTAGTGTTGGTACCCTTAGGGGGAGTAGCGGTGTGCTCATTCTCTATGGACCTGTCTGGGATGGGTACAGACTTATGATTTTTTCCAAAATCAGAGTGAGGTATCTTGGTCTTCCCCTGCCCACCCCTCGTCTTCCTTCTGCTCTTGTTGGGTAGAGGGCCGTGCACCTCTACTGCAACAATTTGCTTGGGCTTGTTTTTCCTGATTTTAACTGCAGGGGGCGTTTGGGTGACCAAATCAACAGCCATACTACTAGGAATTGGGAGTGAGATAGCCTCTGTGGTCTGCTCGGGGAATGTGCCGGGGTTGGGAATGCTATCCCGTAATAGTAAGGGGACGCCTTCTTGGGATGATAGATCCTGGCTACCATTAAGGGGGCTTTCCTCTTGGGAGATAGGATAGGGGATTATCTCGCTAAGAGGCCTGTTTTTCATGTGTTCAATAGAGCGGCGACGCTCTACCCTGCACTTCTCCAAGGAGCTTTCCTTTCCCCCATCACCCTTAGCCGATTTAAAGTAATTGTCCAGAGTCCCGGTATTGCCTCCCCCCACCCTTGCTGGAGTTTTGCCTAGGGCCGGTGAGGGCATGTCCGTAGCCTATACCGTGGTCCAACTGGAATCAAGAAAATGCAGGTGAAAGAGGATGGGCCCAGCCCAGCCTACTTCAGCCCCTGAAGGCCACAGACGGTCCCGCCCTTGTCCCGGCTTCTCCCGGGACGCTCCCGCGCGCTCCCGCGCAGCGGCCCGTGTAGCTCCTTTTAACAGAGTGGAGGGAAAGATTATGGGCGGGTGGGCGGGGCCAGCAGGGAGAGCAGCCTAGGTGTGTCGAATAGGGCTCGCAGGGACTCCTGGTAGAGTGAGTCCCTGCCTCCACGCTCGCAGCCCTGCCGGCAGCTCCACGCGCCCCGAAGCAGCAGCTCCTTTCAGAATCAGGAAACAGTGTCTGTGTGGCGCTGCGGGACCCGCGAAGCGGGTCCGGCGAGGTCTTCCTCCACACGAAGCAACCACGAGGGCTGGCGGACCAGGTTGCAGGCAGCAGCGTAAGTATCCCAAAAGCAACAGCCAAAAAATGTATAAGATAGAGACTCTGCAATCTAAGGTGGTGGGCAGAGATGACTGGGAAGTGGCTCTGCTAAACCAACTGCGCTTGGCACAGCGGGAGATGAGGGAAGTAGCAGAGGGTGCTGCAAGGGCTCATGCTCTATCAATTCAGCAAAAGATATACGAGGTGGGAGACAAGCCCACAAAATTAATTGCCTGGCTCGAGAAAAGAGACAGCGAGAGAAGCTGGGTGATGGAATTTCTAGACCACAAGGGGTGGTGCACACAAGAGATGAGAAAATAGCTGGAGTTTTTGTGAGGATATATATACACCTCCAAATCTAGCAGGACTAGCCTGGGCTGCTCAGAACTCTGGCAACAATGAATCTAAAAACCTTATTGAAGGAGGACTCAGAGATGTTGGATAACGACGTAACAGTAGAAGAAATAGGAGGGGCTCTAGGGGGACTCCAGTCAGGTAAGGCCTCGGGCCCAAATGATTTGCCCCTGGAACTGTTAAAAAAACTGCCCAGAAATTAGCACCCCAGGTCCTGAACATGTTCCTAGAGGCCAGGGGGGAAGGACAGCTACCTGAAGACCAAAGAACCACCACAATAGTGGTAATTCCTAAAAATTGGAAGCCACAAGTAGAGTGTACATCATACCGGCCCACCTCCCTGCTTAACGCAGAGCCCATCTAGCCAAAGTCTTAGCAAACAGATTAGCAGGTGTACTGCCCTTGGTGATATGCCCTGACCAGTCCAGCTGTGTGCCAAAGCGGAGTACACATAGAAATTTAAGAAGGCTATATGGGGTGCTCCACCTAACGAAAGAATATGGGGCAGAAATGTGGCATTCCTCTCTCTAGATGCCAGAATGGCCTTTGACAGTGTGGAGTGGACCTACCTGTTTGCCTTGTTACCTCGGTTGAGCTTTGGTCCTAATTTCTGTGCATGGGTCCGCCTACTACATGATGCTCCTAGGGCTAGGGTTCTGGGAAACAGTTGTGTCTCCTGGGCAATAGAGCTACGAAGAGTAACACGACAGGGATGCCCGCTATCTCGCATGATTTTTGCTCTGGCGCTAGAGCCATTGGAAACCTGAGTGCATGGAGATCCGCTCATTCATGGGATTGCAATAGGTGAAACGTGGGAGGAAAAGATATCGCTCTGCGCAGACGATATTCTACTTTACATAAGTAAACCCCGTACCTCGATACCGAGAATTCTACATATCTTTTATCTGTTCGGGATTTACGCTGGGTACCAAATCAATTGGGATCAGTCTCTGATTTTCCCACTTGCTCCAGGCCCCCTGACCCTACCAACCCGTTGGCCAGCCCCAATGGCTATGGATGGATTCATATACTTGGGGATCAATGTTACTAGACACGAGGACCTATTTTTATCCCGCAACGTTCTACCTCGGATTGAGCGTTTTCAAACGGATGCGGATCACTGGCGCAGGCTCCCCCCTCTTGTTGACGGGTGGTCCTTTTCAAAATGATGACCCTCCCGCAGTTGTTATACACTCTTCAAAACACTCCAGTAAAAATCCCTGAATCCTTTTTCCATAGAATTAATGGAATTTTGAGGTCCCTATTGTGGGATGAAGGTGCGCTGGTCAAACTACAGCGAGGAGTCTGTGATCGGGGTCTAGCTGTGCCAGACATTCAATCTTATTACTGGGCCACCCAGCTGCCAGTAGTGAATGACTGGGTGTGTGGGGACCAATCAGAACCTGCGTACAGAACGGACCGCTTAGTCATGGGGAGTGGTGACTAACCAGCGCCTTAATATGGCAAAAGGAGGAGGAGCGGGTTCCCGCCTCACACGCTGATGGTTGTACAAGCTTGGAAAGCAGCCAATAAACACTTGGGATGGCATGGGAAGCTAATGGCAGAAACCCCACTGTGGGATAGTGGCAGTTTAGGTGAGGTTAACAAATTGAGAGCAGACACGAAATGGCACAGGATAGGGCTAGAGAAGGTGGGTGATGTGTGGAGGTCGAGCACTCTAGTGGTCCTTGAAATGTTACAGACTGAATGTGATTTGGCACAAACAGAAATATTTCGCTATCAACAGCTGCAACATGTCATGAAATGCCATCTTCCGGATGGAGAAAACATCCCAGACTACTCTCCCTTGGAGGACAGACTGCTGTTGGACCAAATGACCTTCAAGGCAGTCTCTCTGATTATAAAAAGATGAATAACATGCCTGACTCCCTGGCCCCACTTAGAGAGGCATGGACGGCAGACCTGGGACCAGTGGATGACGAAGAATGGGCCAAAGAGTTTCAGAGCCCAAGAGAGATAGCGATCAGGGCTAGGTATCGTTTAGTGCAACTGAGGATACTGCACAGATCCTACCTATTCAGGACAAGAATGTTTAAAATGGGCTGGACAGACTAAGCGAACTGCCCCACGGGAAGCGGCACGCAGGGCACCTTCTATCACACACTTAGGACCAGCCCATACATACAAGCTTATTGGTCCAAAATAACTGCTATAATGGGGTAGGTGATAAACATGTCAGTGCCACTGAAAGCTAAGTGGGTACTGCTGGGGGGGGGGGTCATTGAAGAGAAGTGCCCAAAGCATGCTAGCACCTGGTTTAGAACAGCGGCTGTGGTGGCGAAACACAACGTAGCTAGGCTATGGGGGGGGGGGGGGGGGGGGGGGGCGAGACCAACGGCAATAAAGGATTGGAAAAAAGACTTGGACAGGAGCCGGTAGGTGGAGCAGACAATAGACTTCTTCCGAGGCTGTCCACATAAATTAAAAAAAATATGGGGGTCATGGATACAGTACCGGGGGATATCCCAACAAACTGCGAGGGAGGCAGAGCTAATTTTGAAGCTTAGTGTGGGGGTAAGGGACCTGAAACTAGCTAAGTAATACTAAGACTAAGCCAAAGTTGATACCTGAAAAGAGACATGGCCACCTGCGAGTGGTCAATTCATGGTAATGTGATCCGGTCCAACTGTGATGTATCATAACTCAACTACTAAATAAAAAAGAAGTTTAAAAAAATTATTTGCTGCCAACCGTTTTTAGGAAAGCAAAATAGCACCAACAATGATATATTTTGAAATATTTGTACCGGTCATTTATAGGTATTTACATTTTGTTGTGTGTTAGAAAAAATTAACATCCTACAGCCTTTTCTTTCACGCTTCCTGCATGCTAGCAAAATTGTCACATAGTTCATTTTACAAAATCCTCTCACGTTGCAGTCAGAAAAGTAAACTTCAATCATCAAGTTAAAAGAATAAGAAGCAATTTGTCAGTAGACATAGCCTGACTTTTGACCTCTGCCTCTGAACGCACAGCAAATGTGACAAGATGAAAACAACATTGACGGCATCTTATTTCTCATTCACCTTCTGAACGCCAGCATGGTTATTTTGCAGTTGCTGCACACCTCCATCCCCTGCACAACTACCTCCAGTGCCTATGAGTAAATCCAATAAAAATAAAGGTGGGAATTTTTTAAATAAGAGTTGAATTGAAAGCCATTGTTTCAATATTTCTGTGAGCTGTTACAGGGATGATACACCTAGTCAGCATAGAAAGAAACCATAAATAAAACATACAAGTATAGAATGTAAAAGGTGTAAAAATAACACATTTTACTCTTTATGAGGCACATTTATGTGTGTTGAACCATGCCGGCATTGGAACACATTAACTACTCCATATTTACTTTTTTCTGTTGCAAATTGGCACAGGTGCATTATCAGCTAGCTCCCGAAAGTGGGTCCCCATCTCTACCATTGACATCTTGACCAGCCCTTTGATGCTACACAATAGCTCCTCACCTTTTTCTGGGTCCATTTTGTGATCAATCACCTGCTGCATGGGCATTCCTGCCAGAGAGGCTTATACGTTTCATGGGCAAGAGTCGAACAGAGAGTGTGTGAGTGTATAGGAGAGAGAGAATGTGTGTGTGTTTGAGCGTGTCAGGAAGAGAGAGTGCATGTGTGTGCACCAGTGGCAGAAAGAGAGAGTGCCTGTGTGTGCACCAGTGGCGGCTCCTCCACTATGGTGGAGGAGCGTCCCCCCACTGCTTTTGACCAGTGCAAAGTAAAGGAAATATAAAATATTAATAAGTTTTAGTTATTATCATTTTATCTTTCCTTTGTGGGTGGGCGGAGCAGGGGAGGACTGGTTTGCCCACCCCTAAGTGCGCGATGACTGTTTGGTCAGCCCTCTTGGACCACCTTAAACAGGCATGCTCACTTTCCCTGTTCGCCATACAGGCTGCATTACAGCCTGTGTGGAGAACATGCCCAGGCCCCTATTCCCTGGTTGAGCCTCGAACCATAACGCTCAAAACCAATCACAACGCTGCAATGCAGCATTGTGATTGGTCAGGGAGCCTGGCTGTTCTTCCTGGCTTCTTGTTCCTCGAGTCCCACGGCTATGAGGGGAGCAGGAGTAGAGACGCTGGACCCGGTGGCAAGGTAAGTATGTCTATATGTATATTTTTACATTGTGCATTACCATACAATCAAACAATTAAAGCAGAGTTACACTTTTTAACACTTTTTAACAGACTATAGTGATGCATATTGTGTTATATAAATATATATTGAAGAAGGAAAATTATAGGGCCTACTCGAAAGGGCATTTTGGAGTTTGTAAATAAGTCCTCCCATAGCACTCTTTTACATAACCTTACATGCCTGTGTGAATTAGCCCAAAACATCTCAAATGGGAATATTGATACGCAATTAATTAGAGCTAATAAAAAACGATTGTGCAGTATTTGCACTTTTACTAATAGAGAGTTAGACATTTCTGGCTGATTTAAAAGAGTATGTGAAGGAGTAATACATCCTGTACTCCTAAATAATTCTGTTAAATCGATCCCATAATGTTTACATGTTAATTTAACGGGGCATAAGGGAGAAAAACATAAGACCAAGACATCATTTAAAAGATAACAACAGAGTAGTATTTTTAAGAAGAGTATGTAACATATGTTCATTTGGATACATTAAACAGTACTAAAAAAAGTCACCTCTTAAAGTGCGGGGAATCAAGGGACTGAGAGGGAGATAGGGACTTTGTAATGTGTACGCTCCCAGTTCAATCTTATAATCACAGAAAACATATGTGACACAGTAATCTAGACTAGGGCCCCAATCCAATCAAAGAGGGTTACCCTGATAGAGGGGAACCAGGTGTTTGTATCCTATTGTGTGTAGCGGACCTGTGGGTAGAAAACCCCCTACTCTCTGGGACCAGAGGTGTCATGCCTCCTTCCACAGGATGGGCTAGTGCTCAGAGAGGTAACTCCAAAGGCCTGCCACCTTCGTAATATGACCCCCGGCCACTACTTCTAGCAGTAGATGGCAGCCCCTGGTTTACACCCCCACTTTGGACGGAGGGAGGTGTGCCTACCTCTGCCAACCCCACCCCTAGGCGTTTGTGATGGAACGTGGCAATTGCCGGTTTGGTATATGCGCTACAGGTGCTAGTACCTAGATGCGTAAAATAAATGTGCAAATTATCTACAAGTAGGATGCTTACTCCTGTCTACAGAGGACAAAACTCTGTAGCGCATATACCAAACTGGCAATTGCCACGTTCCGTCACAAACGCCTACAACCCGCCTTATTCGCTCACACGTCTAGGCACCAGGCGCTAACCCACCCATGTGCGTGGTTGACAATTTTGCGTTTTTTAACTTTATGTGTCTCTTGTTTGTCCTTTTTTCCTTTACAGGTACAAACTGAGAGGAAATACCTCTTACATATATCAGCACCTTAGCGAGTGCTTCACATACAGGGCACTCATAATCACATAAGATCCCTGTAACCCCACCACACATAGGTCCTGAGGAAAGCCAGTTTAATAAAAAGGCCTGGCTGAAACTAGTCGACCACACTGGACGTGGGAGACCATAATTCAACCCCTACACTTCCCAAGCCTTTGTTTTTAACCTCTGCCTGGGGCCCACCAATAAAGTAACCGATAGGGACCCCAAGGACAGAATTTTAAAATCTCACGCAACACACCTGCACAGCACACTCACCTTCCAAAAATCCTGCTCCGCAGTAATCTGGCATCTCAGCACACCTGAGGCGCACTCGGTGCCTCGGGTGTGGCCCGATGATGAAGCATGCCACCTACTCGGTTGGTGGGTGAAGTCCTTCATACTAAACCAAATGGTTTCCCAAGCAGACACATAGCATACAGACATAGCTAGTTCTCTTTGATTAACCACTATATCCCAGGGGAAACAAACTAGCTACTCTAGTTCCTTTCTCTCTCCTTGATTAACAGAAATAGTTTCATCCTCTGTCATTTGGGGGGGTTGTCCTGTGAGAAAGTGCTTCTTTTGCATGGTTAGCCCCCACTTTTTGCCTGGTTTTGATGTGGTTTCAAATGTAGTGCACTGGGTCCCTGCCAACCCGGTCCCCTGTGCCAGTGCTCCTTCCCTAAAACAAACGCCCACAAGGTACTTTTGCCTCCTGTAAGTCCCTAGTAAATGGTGCCCTGGGTACCTAGTGCCTGGAAGCTGAAGAGGTTCCCTAAGGACCCCCTTCACTATCACCATGCCATTGCCCTTACAGCCTGCATGCCCATGTGAGGGAGAAAGCAACAAAGTCTACATGGCACCCTTCCTGGATGCCATGCCAGCTCGCACTGCCTGATAGTACAGGTAAGTCACCCCTCCAACAGGCCTCACACCCCTACCATGGTGGCTTTACTGAATATAGGAGTATTTGGTACCAAACTACTCCTCTCAATAAATGCAGACTGATGCCAGTGTGGGATTTATTGGACCATGTACCCAGAGTGCACCTCAGAGGTGCCCCCTGAATCCCTATCAACCCTGGTGTGGTCTCTGACTGGCTTTAGGCAGACAGCCATCACCTGTGGAACTCACTGGGTGTTTCCGCAGGAGCGTGGTGGAAGAACCGATGCTAGGTCACAACTTCCCTCACCCACCAGATCAGCCCAACAAGTTCAAAAGCCAATGAGATGAATGCAAGGAAGAGGGGAAAACAAAACAAGGAAAGGTAAAAGGAGTCAATCACCATTGGCACGTCTGGCACAGAGTTCTTAGGAGGTTGATTGCATGCTCTCCCTAAGTGAAATAATCACACTATAAGTATTAATCATATAGATATCAGGGTAGCAGTTAACAATAAAAAGACACACTTTTAGAATTAGTATATCTGATGAATATCCCTCTTCCAATGCCACGTAAGGTATAAAGTTGCAGAAACCAGCTGACAATGAATGTGTCTATAAAGATAGAAAATACTAGGCATTAAAGTTAGGGCTGAGGAACTAGATACGTAATGGAAAAGAGAGAGTGATAACAACCATAACGAATGCCACTAGACCCAAAAAGTCATATATATGTATCCTGCAATACTAGGAAAAAAACAAAAAACATATTTCCCTAGACAGGATAAAAATAAGTAGAAAAAATCTACACAAAAAGCTGCTGGGTCAGATTTAGAAAATAGATTATTCCAAAATACCTGGGGACTAAACTATACTATTTTCTCTGTGCTTCCAGCGCAAGAAAAATGCAGAAATATCGAAATGAGGAAACAAAACCCATTCAGTGTCGAAATCCAAAAGATTAGATAAGTATTATGCCCACAACCATAAATATCACGATCCTACCGTGAATCTTTTGAAGACATAGGTTCTTTAAATGGTTCTCTTTCTGTTTTCCATATTGCTGCTTGAACTGGGATCAAGCTGGACAGAAACTGCCAGGAGCCCGCACAGCCGACCAGGGAGTAGCACACCAGGGAACACCAGGGAAAGAACAACCCGGAAGCAGAAGCGATGATCCAGAAAGAAGAGACTCCTCCCATTGTCATCAGAACGCATCGGAGACGTCTCCATGACCCTACGGCTTCAGGACCGAAATACAGCAGGTAAGGAATCAACGGGTGTTCAGGAGGCTAGGCGGCAACTATCACAGAACGCGAAGCACGCTCCATTCACAGACCGCCCCTTTTATGTGTTTGATCCTACCCCCCCACCAAACGGGGTGTGCCTGACACCACCAGACATGTTATTGGACCCATGGATAGAGAGCCCCTGCTCTCCGGTACCAGAGACAATGCACATCCTGGGCAGAGGTGTCATGCCTCCTCCGCCAGGATGGGCCAGTGCTCGAAGAAGGAAGCTTCAAAGGCTTACCACCTTTGTAATGGGACCCCCATCCTGTGCTGCTAGCAGCAGATGGCAACCCATAGTTTACATCCACACTTTGGGTGGGAAAACAGGCAGGAAAATGTGAAAATGTAAGAGGTGTGCCCACCTCTGCCAACCCCACCTCTAAGGTGGAGGAAGCGAGGTGAAGCCCAACTTTCAGTCCTCGCCATCTTGAAAATGGGTGGACCCCTCCACTCAGGCCTAGATCTATGTCCTCTCCCCTAGGAGGGTGGCATAATGGAGTGTGTAGCTACCCAGATAAGGTGCCCCTTAGCCCTAGCTGCTGCTCCCCTAAACCTCCTCCCAAATTTAGTATTTAAGGGGCGCCCCAGACCTGACCCTCAGATCTGCAAAGACCTAAGAAGCAAGAAGATGACCCTACAGAGAAGACTGTAGAAAGTGACTGCCTTGGCCCCAGCCCTACGGGCGTGTTTCCAGCTTCTGCGAACCTGCGACCCGTCTAGCAGCCAGCAAGCTCTGAAACCCTGGGAGGACTGTTGCCTTCGACAAAGATGCCAATTTCCTGGGGACAGAGGACCTGTTCAAGAAGAAACCAACTCCAAGAACTGCCACAGGTAGGACCAACACAGGTCAACGTGACTCCCTGCTGCAAAAGAATTCCATGAACTGCCCCAGTTGAGGGCTGATACTGGTGTCGACATGACCCACTGCTACCATAGATCTCCCAAAGACCGCGGTGATAGAGGACTGGCACTTGTGTCAACGTGACTCTACCCTGCCCAAAGAAATCCCTGCAACTGGACGACCTTCACGACCTTGAGAGATCCACTCGGCCCCACAACCAAAGTTACCCCACATGTCCATGCCCGAGAGCCTGTACCCTCCTGCTAGTGGCCCTGCCAGTTGCCTCCTGCACGCCTGCCTGACTGCGATCCCTCCAAGACAATCCAATGGCAGCAGACCCCCATCTGACTTACAGCTACCGACTGCCAGCGACCACAATGGTAACGGGATTTGGCTGCTGGCTGAAACCTATCCCACTTATTACCCCCTCCGACCGCGAGGATAAAGATGATTGCCGGTATCAACTGCCTCAGCGAAGATACTGTAATCCGAACCCTAAGCATGCCCTAGTCCCCCACGACTGACCCTGCACTGAGTGTGGTTTGACCATCCGAAAACTGGAACTGTAAGTTGTATAGTTACTTGATACATCCCTCAATTGATTTCCTCCACAGGATTACCTTGAACGGTTCGAATATTGCACGGTTGACCTTTGAACGTGATAGTGTCATTAATTGAAATGTACTTACCAACACTGATCTGGGTTCCAACCTGGACATGACATCATGAAGCCGTGTAAGGAGCCACTTCAGCGCACTGAAATCAGTTCCCTGTCCTTTTTTCCAAACCCTCAAAAGCTGACACAAGGCACTAAGAATTAACAGAATTTGCAGTATACAGAAACTAAATTGAAACCTTATTATCAGTCACATCACATGACCATTCCCCAGAACAGAGAGTTGGGTAGGATCAGTATGGTCCATTGGTTTGGATTCAGCGTTCTCAATGCTGCGGCCCAGATTCAATTCCAAGTCAAGGAACCAGCAAATTGTTCAGTACATTTCCCACTTTCTGGATTATTATTTATGCTTTGATCCCTCATATGTTCCGATTTTTATTTTGGTCTCATTGCACTAGGATGGGCAAACCAGTAGAAAATAAGAGGGGCAATAGTGTTGAGCCTGCAGGCAGATAGAGTGTGCACTAAAAAGATCAATATCAAAGTAACTTGTTCTTCTGATGGATACTTCCACCTACAGATTCCTCACATCTTGAATCAATACTCAACAGTAACACCAAAGTTTGAGGAGATGTCAAACCATTTAGTCCTGTCACACAGATCTGGCAAAAAAGCAATATATCTGAACTTTGGAGGCAAGAAAGTAAGGCCTAATGCCTTGCCAAAATATGGGCCAAAGCCCACATTGCAGCATGGCAAATGTCCAACACAGAATGTAATGTAATGTTATGTAAGTGGACATTTCTATAGCGCACCTATCACTCCAGGGAGCATCTTGGGGCTGTGACCAAAAGGCTAGATGGAAAAGGCTGGTCAAACTGCTTTTAACAGGGGGCCCGAAAAAAACCTTCTACTAGCGCTTTGCCTGCTGAATACATGAGATTGTATATCCAGGTTTTAAGTGATTTTCTAAAACTGACTTTCAGAGTCGATTTGACGTAGTTGAGGTGGAAGTTTATTCCACGCCCTAGGCCCGATAACTCCCAGGGATTTCCCTCCCTTCGTGGCAAGCCTAAACCTGGGGACCATCAGCAAGTTCAGGTTAGAGGATCTGAGTGTATGCGATGGCGCGTAGCGCTTAAATCCCTTCTGAAGGTATATTGGCCCTCGGGAGTGAAAGGTCCTAAAAATAATAATCAGTATTTTGAACAAAATGCGCTTATGTATGGGCAGCTAGTGAAGAGCATTGAGCGCTGCCGAGGCAGACGACTTCCTCTGCCATTCCAATACAAGGCGGGCGGCTGCATGTTGGATCATCTGAAGCTTGTGCAGGACCGACTTATTTGATCCTGCATACAAGCTATAGCAATAGTCCAATCTTGAGGTTATAAGTGCAACCGCTACCGTTCGCCTGGCTGTTAATGGGAGTATATCAAAAAAATTCCTAAGACCTTTGATGATATTAAAACAAGTGCCTGCCACCGCGAGAGCCTGTTGTTTAAATGACAAAGTGTCATCAAACTTAATCCCCAGGTTGAGGGCAGTGTCAACAGTGTTGGGGGGACTTCTACGTCCACCGGCCACCACTGCTTTGGGTCAAACAAGTTTTGTTGTCCAAAGAGCAAGATTTCCTTTTTCCCTGCATTGCATTTAAGGTGGTTATTCCTCATCCAATCGAAGGTGGCAGAGAGACAGAAAAACCCCAGTATAATGCTGAAGAGGTGGCCTTTGCCCTGGTGAAATGGGCTCCACTGAAACTCATTGGTTCTGTTAATAAAAACCTGACAAAAGCCAGGATTGTGCAGCATTTTGCCTTCTTTTGTGGGATGAGCAGGAGAGTAGAATGTTGGCAAAGTGACTGATTTACCCATTTGAATCGAAGTGACCACTATGGCGAGGAAGGAAGGCTAAATCCACATGAAGTGAATGGAGGCTGACAAACAAACATTAGTGGCCTCAAACAGCGATGCCTGACAGTGAACAGGAAAATAGTACTAACAAGCAATGGATAGCATAAATTGCAACATATCAAATAATGGTGCATTAAGGGTATCAACTTTCTCCCTGGCGCACCAAGCAACACAACAGGGCCAACGTCACAAATAAATAGACTAATGACATTGATCACCACTGCAGGCAGGTAAAAAAAGTTTGAAGTGCCTAGCTAGATCTCCAGGCATGGAGGTGGTGGCTGCGTAGGTTCGGATGTAGAACCTGCCCTTTCAATGTGTGAATAGGTCTGCCTTGAGTGAAAGGTGAATATAGACAAGTGAAGCAGATCTGAGTACCACACTTTCCAAAGGCCTGTCCAGTGCAATCAAAATCCGAGGTATTAAATGAACTTCACACTAGAGACAGATGACCCACTTCAGATGGAATGCCTCTACAATGACCCATTGTAGTGGAAACTGCAGGGTGTAAAACTAAGGGGACATGCGTGTTGTGAGTGGCAAAAAGTTCACTGGTGGGGGAGGGGGGGGCGAGATGGATCAACTCCCTCTGGGTGAAGATGGACTTGTGATCAGTAAGATGGCACCTCTGAGACCATTTGACCTGCATGTTCAGGGAATTAGCCAGATGGTTCAAGGCTTGTCAGAAATTGTGAGTCTGAGCCCAGCTCCTCAACTTTAAAGCCTCGAGACATGGGGTAGGTAAGCCAATGCTACTCTGTTTGTTGGTGTGCTATATCACAGTTTTGTTGTCCGTGAGGACCTGAACAGACTTACTGTGGATGGAAGGTAAAAATATCATGAAGCCATAGCATATTGCTTAGAGTTCAAGTAGATGATGCAATACTTCGGCTCTGAGAGGGATCAGAGGCCTCTAATCTCCAGCGCATTGAGATGGGGACCTCAATCAAGGGAACATGCATCAGTTACCACGGTAACCACTGCCGGCGGAGTACAGAAAAGGTCTCCTTCAACTGAGGTGTTCCATAACTAACCACCACTGTAGGTCCCAGGCCACCTCCTGAGAAAACCAAATGTTGTTTGTGAAGACTCTCCAGTGATGAGCCCACTAGAACTGAAGACACCAGTGCAACACTCACATGTGTCACCAAGTGTGAAGTACCAGCAAGATGAAGGAGGCAAGCAGACAAAAAACATACAAGTCTTTCAGGATAAAAAGAAGGGTTCTCTCCTGGAATATCAGGATCATAGCCCTAATGTACTGAACCTGCTGGGGAGGCAGGAAGGGCATGAGGGAGAGTGCGTCTAGTTCCACACCAGTGAATGGGATATGCTGGGTAGGCCAGAGGTGTGATCTGGAGATACCCATTAAATGAGAGACAGGAATATAGAGAATCCTGACCTGGGAAGCTGCGCTCCAACCTCCAACATCAGTTCCATGAACACTCAAGTTGATAATGTTGAACCGAGCAGCAGAAATGTTAATTTGGAGATGATGGGTCTCACCACACCTTATAGGCCCTTTCTGTCCAACTGCAACATCTGTTTGTGAAAATACACATCCTGTAACTTGAGAGACACCATCCAGTCGCCTAGCTCTAGTGCTAGAAGACACCATTTTGAACTTGGCTTTGCGAAAGAAGGAGTAGAGATGTGGAGGTCCAGAATGGGACAGAGGTCACATTCTTTCTTGGGAACAAGAAGATATGGGAAGTCCATGCCCTGTCTTGGCTTCTGGCACCAGATCCTTTGTTCAACAGAGTAAGGATCTCCTACTGCAGAATGTGAGCCTGATCATTAGAAGTGACTTAGGGACTGGAAAGGATAAGGGGGATGGAATCCTAGAAGAGTGTTGAACAATCTGGAGGTCAATAGTGATGGACTGTCATCATTTGAAATGGTAGGACACCATTTCCCTCACAGGACGCATGTGCTCCTTGAACGATGGCTCTGTGCTGATATTTTCAGAGAATGCAAGCCCTCGGATTAACCCCTGATTTTGCAACACTGCTGATGAAACTGGTGTACTAGGGATGACAGTCCCAAAGATCAAACCATAGACTCTCCCTGTATGAAATATTCTAGAGCAGTGCTTCACAAAGTTTTTAGAACCACAACCCACTTTTTCAAACAGCAAATTTTCGTGGCCCCCCTAGCTTTAACAGGAAACAGCCTTTACAACGTGGTTTTTACCAAATTGTATCTTTACCAATCATGTTTTACCTTGCATGTTTTTAGAACATATATGCATTTCTAACGTATGCCTTTACCATGCATTTAAGGTAAATTCAGGGTGTTGGGGTCTCTTCCCACAAATACATTGTTTATATATAAGTATATATATATAAACAATGCGTGGTAAAGGTTTAAGTTGTAAAAGCATATGCGTTCCAAAAAAATGGGGAGTAAAAAATGTGTGGTAAAGGAATGCAGAGTATTTCCCTGCGTTGCTCCGTCATACAACCCTGGACGAAAGTGAGGTGGGGCGTTTTTTAATGTAATAGAGGCACATTAAAGTGGCAGATGGTGAACTGCACTGGAGATGGAACAATATTCAAAGTGGGGTACTGGCCTGTGACATCTGTTCACTAAAATCTTATATTATTCATTGGTGGTCGCTGCTGGGTAGTTATAGTTACAATAGTGTTTCCAAAAGAAATTCTTTTTTTGGTTGGCTTATATCTTTAGTGCTATTTGACAAATCTTCACAAAACTTTGAAAAAGCACATTTTCTTTTACCTCAGCTCCTTACTGGAAAGATTCGGGAGAATGCATCAAGCAGGGACCAAGAAAAAGGGGGAAGATCCCAAAACACATTTTCCCCACTCATTTTTCCATAGGAACTTTAGACACAGCAACAGCAAAAACCACTGAATGGATTTACACTAAATTTGGCAGAAAGAGTGCTTTTTTGTGATTTGACGTAAATCTGTTTGGTAGTTTTTGAGCAATTGATGCTCAAATACCTCTGTATATTTCACGCTGTAGACCCTCTGCAGGCCTGAAAAACCTCAAGCTGAGATCTGATTGGCTTCCGCCATATTAACCAGGAAGTTCTCTGGTAATTATAACTTGTGCCCTAAGGTAACTCTAACTCGCATCCTCACCATGCACTGCTAATTACCTCATATAGTACATCAATCATGGCATCCTCTATGACACAAATTGATAGTATCACTTCAATATTTTCAATGAAAAACAGATGAGAAAACTATGCATGGCAGGGCATGAGTTATAGTTACCTTAGGGCACAAGTTATTGTTACCAAAGCAAACTATAACTGGTGAATTGCAATGGGTATGTACGTTTAAAATGTTACGCTGTCACTGAAATTCTCACCTAACTATAACGTTACTTTAACTATTCTTTTTTTCACTAAATACATACATAGCACAAACACTGCCCAAGAGCATTGAAGCACTTTACATGTGCACCAGATTACATTATATAAGGTAAAATTAAAGTTATTCTAAGCATCTGAGATTAAGTGATATGAGCCAACACCAATACTCAAACCTACTTGAACAGATCTAAAGTAAGGAGCTCTGGTCATGTGGCCACATCCATATTTCTCAATTTATGTGTGTAAGTCATACACAAGTGGGATGATTAAGTATAGTGAGCACATTCTCTGAAAAAAGGCTTTGCGAGGTACAAAAGATAGCAGCAAAACATACTTAAAGGGTCACGTGGAGTCTTGCTTGGGAATACTTGCAAACGTTTATTTTAAAACTGGACTTAGGGACATAGTTCAACAGCTGGAGAAATTTTCAGAGTGTGGTGCTCACATGAATGTTTCATCAGTAAAGTCATAGAAATTGTGAAAAATCCTAGCTTCACACAAAGTATAGCAAATGTTTTCAGCCGCGGAGCGATAAGGATTTCATACATAGCTGGTAGTGCATTTCAGTGCGCACTGTTGCAAATATATTACTAATGCATTTACAGACAACACATTTTCCATTGAAAGGGCCACTAAATTTGCAAATATAGAGCTTTACTGATAAAACTATATAGCACACAATGGTGTGAGGAAATTGGGTTTCAGTACATTTTTATCATTTGAGCATCAGCTAGTGAAAGGGTCTTGATTTGTTTTAGTCCTAATAAAATCCTTGTTTCCATCACACTTCAGAATTAAAAAAATGTGCTTCATGTTTGCTTTCCTAACTGCTGATATATTCTGAAATATGTGTATAGTTGATTTAAAAGTATTTAAATGCTGTTGTGTGTTACAAAAAATGTCATTCTAAGCCTTTCTTTTCACACTCTCTGTACCCCAGCAAGATTGTCACATAGTTCACTTTAAAAACTCCTCTCACTCCTCTCACTTTGCAGTCAAAGAAAGAAAAGTAGGTAAACAGAAATCTCCAAGCAAGAATAAGCAGCAATTTGTCAGAAGACATAGCTCGACATGTCTTCTCTGTCTCTGAAGCACAGTGACATGATAAATATAAAATGTTAAGGTATCTTTATTTATTGCTCTTTCTCTACCCACCAGAAATTGGCTAGCGGCCCTCCAGTGGGTTGCGATCCACAGTTTGGGAAATGCTGCTCTGGAGCAGAATCAGCCTTCTTGCAAAAAGATTAACACTATCAAAGGGCATTACATAAGGCTCGCTTTGACACCTGCTGAAAAAGAGTGAGCCGCATTCAAGCATGCCAGTGGATGGGGACCTAGGAACCTGAAGAGCAAGCTACGGAGTCCACCTTGTCCAGGCCACAGAATCTGCGTCACCACATCCTGCTCATCCTGCACAGCCTCTGCGCAATGATCACAGAAGTGGTCATCAATATCCAGTATGCCCATTTGCTCCAGCTCCCACAAATAGTGAGAATAAAGGTTCAGAAGACATGTTACATTTGTAAAAATCAAGGCCCTCCAAAGAGGACATCTTCTTTCCCTAGCCTCAATATTCTTTAACTATCTATCCGGGGGGGTGGGGGAGCGGGGAGGGAAAGAATCAAAATGTTGGTTGGTTGAAGAGAAAGCCTGGACAATGAGGCTTTCTGATTTTGCCACAAGCAGGGCACCGGCAGTGTTCAAACTATTGCTGCACTGCAGAAGCAGGTTTGCTTGAAACAATGAGAATACGGTCAATCAAAGCATCATTAAGCCCTGTCTCATATGGGGATGGTTGAAGAATCTCTGTGAGGAAGATAACTTTATTGTTCACCACAGTCAATGGCAATTTGACGACAAAAGAGCCTTTACGAAGGCCTGCAGTAAACAAGGCAGTTTCCTCTGTTGAAATCCACCTCTGAAGAGTTGTTGAGGCCACTAACATTCTGGAGGGCCAGGCAGCCAACCACATCTGTGCCCACATGAGAAATGAGGTGGCCTGCCTCACTACTGTTATCATCGTCATGATAAATAATATTGGGGATTTTAACAAGATCTTACATAGAGCCAAAGATGTCTCTAATTCAGCTGGCTGTTGAGCCTTCAGTCTAGATCTTACCAGAATATCCAACAAATTATGACGGTGCAGATACCAATGCTTGAGCCAGTGTTGCAGGTAAGAACTTAAGCAAATAAAGTGGCTCAGCTTGTGCCAGAAAGATTTTGGAGTTCAATTGAATGGGACTGGGGCTGGATCATTCTGTGTGGATCCAGTCAGAGGCCCGAGGACTTCCTCGGGCCTGTAAGTGCACCACAGAGAGCTAGAGAGGAATTATCTCTCAAAAATACCAGCATCGCCTATATCAAGACTGCAACAGTCACAGAATCAGGTTAAGGCTTCAAATGCAGCAGTATTTTCACTATGTCTGTTTCTGAGGTGTATGATAAAGCTAGAGAGGGGGATGCATGTAATACATTTTACTTAACACCAAATATTATTTAAGTTTGGCAGTATTAAATATTCCTTTAAAACTACCAATAAGTTGAACCTCACTGATATATTTGAAGGAAAGTGGAATGTTATGTTCGATGTTAAAGTATCATGAGCATCACATAGACAAATAGAACTACAACACCTAAAGTAGGGAGCCCTAAGGGACACTACATGTTGTCAGCTTTTCATTAGAAGAAAAGATCCCAAAGCATTCTGATAGGATCAACAAATTAAAATGCTAATTATTCAGACTAAGGAAAAAAATGTGCAATGATTAACGTATAATTATAAGGAACGATGCATTTATAATGTGCAAGCTGCACTAGATAGCCATAGTTTAGGTTTCAGAAAATCTAAATCGGCATTGCTGTAATATGCACACCACAATCTAGGACTTGCCCTTAATGTGACATGCTTAAAAATGTTCGTCATAACTGCAGAGGGTTCTGGTTTTAACCAAATGTATTATTTTACTAAGCAACATATTGTTTGTAGTGATTTAAAACTTCAGTTTCTCACCCCATTTCACATAATATCTGAATAGAATAGTTGCAGATTCAAAATAATATTTCTTGTTTCTATTAATGAAATTCATTAGTAAACAGTAGTTTTGCAAATATAATGTTTCTTCTCTTTAGCATATTTCATTGTGTACGCAGTGAAACAAACTAATTTAGAAGGTCAAACTATGATCAATGCCTATGGGAACTGAGGCTTCTGTTTCTAGAACTAAACTACATAAAAATGTCTGCAGCTAACTTTATGATAAGGATTTTGCAAGCTGTATATTATTTCATGGGAAAGAAAGAACTGAACCTGCTCACAGATGAGAGATATCTCCTGATTGGACCTGAGCAAACAGAACCTGCAACAATGTCTGCAGCATGTATTTATGTGTTTATATTAATGCGTGTTCCTAGTTAGTCCCAATGCCCTTTTCCATTGCTTTTTTTAATGCTTTCCTGAAGGCTTTTCTGGACGCTACCCCTGACTCATGCCTTTGTCCTAGACTGATGTGTGTGGCCACTGCTGATTCTGTTCTTCTTTTCATTTTGGCGCTTTATTTTACAGTTTGCTCCTGCAACTGTAGATTGATTTGTTTGTGTTTTTGAGACTTTGGATGAGTTTCATGAACTGCTCTTTATGGGAAGCTCGGCTGCTTTAATTCAGCTTTGAGCTTTGTGCTCCTTTAATCTCACTCTCTTCCTTGAAATAGAACTCTTCATGAGTTCTACTAACTGAAATTCTGATTTGAACTTTTAGAATAGGGACTTTATTCCCCTATGGAACTCACTTAATGCACTATTTGATTTATTGTCCTAACCAGATCTTATTATGAGATTTCTGTTAAATTAATTGAATATTTGACTAATTTTGAATAAAGAAAGGAAAAGAAAATTTACTAATCTGTTAATGAGAATAAAGTTTTTGAAAACTATTCCAAACTCTCATCATTGACTGAACCTGGAATTGTACCTGATATTTGATTGTGATGCTGAAATATCTCTTTGAATCGTAATATAGTGATCAAGATCCATAACCTAGAGAAGAAGTGTCTGACGCAGTTATGTGGCTCAATCCTGTAACTGATGGTAATTGAAATGGTGAACTATATTTAAGTACAGTTTGGGCCCAGTCCTCGCTATCAATACTCTTTGGAAGAAAACAGCCAGGTCCTCCTCATCATACTCTTGCAGCTGTATTGCAGTTTACTAGAGCAGAATATTTGTTGCGCTAGGGTTGTACAAGGACAGCATTAAAAAGAGTTTGCTATTACATTGACCATAAAGCAATTCTGTGCCATGACATGTACAGGCTCTAATTCAGATGTAGGGAGTAATGCAGGAAGTCATACCACCAGGGAAAATAATGATACATGAATTTTTACATCCACATCATGTTTGCCGCACACTGCTTGGGGGCATAACAAATTAATAATGCATGCTTTATCTCTTTTCTCAGCTGGAAATCCCTCATTCTTGAGGTTTTTTTCCCCGCACAAATTTCACTGGGTTTTATGTACAGACTTTGGTGCAAGACCTTCTTTGCACCGATTGGGACCACTTGTCACCTGAGAATTACGGCAATTTCACTTTGAGATAGACTTCTGATTCAATTGGCCTTGCACAGGAATCCTGCATGTCCTGTCTCTTGAAAAAAACATATTTTTCTGAATATGGTTAACTCATGTAGCTGGTATCTTCTTAGTTGCTGACTTGTAAGTTAAAACCTTTTCAGAACTTTTTTCTACTTCTTCTTCTCCTTGCTCTCTTTCTCTTACCTGTCTTTATGCTCTTCTTTCCTTCTCTTTTCTTTTCTTTCTGACCTCAGTATCAGCAAGGCCTCTTGGGATAATTGTGTTACTAGACAAATGACCGGACACACCTGAATGTACAATGTACCCATGATTCACTTCTCTAATGCCTTTCTGATTGTCATGCTCTCATTAGTTGATAGTAATTCAGTTCAGGTGTGCTCTCACCTACATATGGAATGTTTTCATGTCTTATGCTGTTGTACTGTAATATCCAATAAAATTTCTTGAAATCAAAACCTTTTCAGAACCTTGGCAGTTTGGTCTTATCAGCGACCATGACGTAACTTGTTGTTGTGTACGGAAGCGGTTTATATCCTGACGAACCCCTTCAGCACCAGTATCAGGTCCAAGGGATCCTTAGTAATCTACTTCTTTTCAGAAGATTGATCAGAAGAGAGATCCAGCTGCAATCTTTTCCACTCCTGCAATACCGAATTAGCGCCCCATCTTATGTCTCCCCCTCCCTTCTGCATGAATGCCCAGTTATACCTCACTTAAGCTACCATGTGTACCAAATACAAAATGCCTTGCACCCAGGAGAAACTGCTTCAGGACTAAACTTTCAGCACTGATGCAATAAGCAGGTACATCTTAAGGGATTTTCAGGTCAGACGTATTTTGAGGGCCTCTATTGGGAATAGCTTTGAACTTCTGATCCAATTTCAGTTCTTTCTTGCCCACTTAAGCCAGGTCACTGACTCTAAATGTGTTCAGATCTAATATTCAGGGATAGTGACATGTTTTTCAATATTCTAACACAGCAGCAGCTCACTACTATTACTGTAAATATTCTCATATGTGTGGTCCTATTTTGATCCAAAAAGTAAACTTTGTTATGGCTGTTGTATGAACCATAAACATAACATTTCTCTGTACAATGTCTATGACAGACTCTCACACATCACTCACATTGAAATAAATAAAATGAAATCGTTATTTAAAACAATGTATTTAAGAATTATTCAAGGCCATCAGGGTATGACTCGGCAGGACAGATCTGGCTTTATCAGGGGGCCCCCCTCAAAGGCTGGGGCCCTGAGCCAGAGCCCACTTCGCTGAAGCCTCTAAACGTCTCTGGCAATAAGCGTTAACTCTCTTTAAACCAACACTTATTGACCAACAGTTGCTGTCCAGAATATCCCAGTGTGATAGGGTACAAGTTGCAGTTGCTTCTGACAGACGCTCAGTAGTAGGATGAGACCAGATGTACTGACACAAGGGTCAGCTTGCCTCAGTCTGCCATGTCAGAATACTCATTACATTTTTCCAAATCGATCACATTTATGAATGTTCTGAAACTGATGTCAACACAAACTCTATCCACATACTCCTGCAAAGAGAATGGCATGTTTACATACATGTCTCACATTGGAGTTTGTTACCACTTAGTAGTGATAAGATGTTAACAGCAGGTTATTCCAGGGCCTTACAAGTGTGTTTGTAATGACTATTTGAGGTACCTATAGGCCACGGTTCGATTACTTTGTCAAAAAAGAAACAGCAACATTAGGTTGCTCACTGGGAATGAATTATCCTCTGTATTGCAATCCCTTGATGGAGAAGAGACCCCCACACAAACGAACACACCCCTACCTTTGACCGTCACTCTTACATCACACCTAGGACCACGAATACACCCTGATAAAATCAATTTTCACAAATTAATTTGATGGTTTTCTAAGACACTACGGTACCTCAGAACTTCTTGGGAAAGCAAACAGTCATTTTTAGGTGTCAAAATGAAGGGGTTCACTTGGAAGCTAGTGTCCAAGCTAATGTTCAATGCAACTGCACTCGGATGCAGGGCTGGCAGTGAAGCCTTGGTCGAGGACAGTACTGAGGATTCTACAAATGGACTGAAAAGGCAGCCACGGCTGGTCTTATGCAAGATGATGGATGCATGAGGGGTCGGATAGGTGACAATACAATTGAGAAGTGAAGAAATGCATGTCAGGAGCACCACCTAGAGATAAGCAGAGCAGAAAAGGTGAATCGTCAGTCCTTTATGGAATTCTTTAGGTTACTTTCTAGTCTGGGTGGATACTACAGTTTACATCCTTCTTCTACGGCTTAATCCCCTGACTGCTTGCTATGTCAGAAAAATCTCCCCCGGCTATAGTTCTAAAACCGTGCATGAAAAATTCACCTTGTTGTACTTACACTTGATTCCTCTCCTTTATTCTTCAGTGACCCTCTTCTTGCTTTCCATCCTCTGCATGCCTTCTATTTTGGACTACAGCCTACTCTGAGTATCATGGCTGCCTTAATCCTTCATATTGAAATTCCGAAATTGGATCATGCTGTAGATCGCAACTTTTCCTCTTTCAAAACCCTATACCTGTAAACTAACATTACCTAATTGTAGTAATTGGTCTTGCAAGAAGGTAGGTTTCAAACAGGAATTATTGGTAGAAGAACAGCTTGACAACCACAGATAAGAACCCCAACTGATCTCTCTTAACTCCTCCGCTTCATCCTTCTCTCTCAATTCAACCCCAAACATTCTATCTGACATGCTACAATTCTAAATAATACATAATGATAGAATACCACACACCTCCCCCCTTTTGAAAACAAAAAAATTAAATAAAATAAAAAATTAAAAAACACTGTACACGAAAAAAAAAACTAAAAACAGACATAGTCTTTGAACTTTGACGGAGCAACTTTAACACGTTCACTTCTCCTGGATGAAATGACTTCCGAATCAACATTAGAAGAACAATTAGACACATTCTTATTAGTATTCTCATGTACATTGAAATCAAAATTATTTACATTTTCATTATATGCATGTAAATTATCATAAACTTCATGAGTACCAGAAAAACCATCCAATCTGTCCACAGATTTCTTAGGATTGTACATGTCGACCAATTGGTTATTGGAATTGCCTGGTATAGAGACATCAACAAGTGATTTGCACATAGAAATACGTCTTAGATTCCAAATTTTTCCCCCTTCCACTCGAACAGCTGTGCTAAAAACCTCTGTAAATTTTGCCGGCTCAGACCATTTAGACACTCTCTTATTGGTCTGTCCACCAAATTTCACGCGCACAAAATCACCTACATTCAGTTTGCAAACATTATATTGTTTTTTATTATTATTATGTACCATTCCACTTTGATTTTTTTCTACTCTGTCTCTCACATCCTTAAGATCTAATTCCAAATTATATGAATTATTCCCTTTTAGCCACCACGGCATACGTTTTGAACCTGGTTTCCTACCTCGTAGCATTTCAAAAGGAGATAACCCAGTGACAGAGTTAGGAGATGTACGATAAGTTAACAAAGTAGCTTGTAATGCTTTCTTCCATTTCAAACCACTTTTAACGGCCAACTGACAAGACTCCTTAATTACTCTGTTGAATCGCTCAACTTGGCCATTAACTTGTGGAAAATAATTTGAAACTCTCTTGTGTAAAACACCACAATTAAAAAGAAAAGACTCAAATTCTCTACTAACAAATTGTGGGCCGTTATCTGAAATAAGTTCCTCTGGTAACCCTTCTCTTGAAAATATTTCATCCAGAAATTCAATAACTTTCTCAGAAGAAACTTTTTCCACAATTCTTAACTCAGGCCTCTTAGGAAAATAGTCAATCAGAACTAAGGCAAATAGCTCCTTGCCAGACTGATAATTAAATGGGCCAATTATGTCAATTCCCAATTTTCTCCATGGACCATTAACATATTCAATAGGAGTCATCTCAACAGAAAGACTTGTCACTCAAAGTACATGGAGAACAATTTCTAACCCACTTGTCCACCATAGCATCAACACTAGGCCACCAATAATATTCCCTAATTCTTCTTTAAGTAGTTGACATGCCCATGTGACATTCGTGCGCTAATTTGCAAATGAGTTCTCAGAGCTTAAATGGAGGTACAATTTTGTCAGCCCTCAACACCATGTCCTGACTAAGCATTAATTCATCTTTAACTTTAAAAATGAAGCTAGTTCACCAGTTAGTTTTCTTTCCTCAGGCCAACCCACACACAAAAATTGCTTCACTTGCCTTAAAACATCATCTTGACTCATGGCTTCAATCCATTCCTTCTCTGAAATTACAGTAGACCCTTCTTGTCCTAAAATTAAATTCACATCACTAACAGTGTAGGCAATATCACATTCATCAGACTTTCCGAGATCCAAATCACTACTCAAAGGAAAACGTGACATGTAATCTGCATGGACATTAGATCGACCAGGAACGTAAAACACTTCACAGCCAAATTCTTGTAATTTAGCTGCTAATCTTGCCAAACGGGCCATAAGCACTCTTCCACCTCCAGCAGACAACATAGTGTCCAAAGGCTTATGATCAGTCCTTAAAGAAAACTTGGTTCCCTACAAAAACTGGCGGAAATGCTGTGTAGCCCAAGTACATGCAAGTAACTCCTTCTCAATAGTAGAATAATTGAACTCAGCATACCGAAGTGTCCTGGAAGCGTAAGAAACAAAAAACTCACCATTTTTGTCTTTCTGCATTAAAACAGCACCTAACCCCACATTGCTAGCATCCATGCAAATTATACATTCTCTCCCTACTGAATATGGTTTCAAAAATGGAGCATCAACAATTTTATTCTTGAGGATCTCAAAGGATTCTTGTTGATCTTTTCCCCAAGTAAATTTTGCATTTTTTTTAACAACATTCTTAAAGGATGAACAATTGTTAAGTAATTTTGCACAAATTTGCCATAACATTCTGTAAGACCTAAAAAAGATAATAATTGTTCTTTGGAAGTAGGTGTGGGTGCTTTGGTAATACTGCGTGCGTGGTTAATTTTAGGCTTGATACCTTCTTTTGAAATTTCATGACCCAAATATTCCACTTCATCTTGTCTGAATTTACATTTCGAGAACTTCAATGTCAGACCCTTCAACTGAACATTATGTAAAACTGCAAATAAGTTCTCATCATGTTTTTTACAATCCTTACCAAAAATCAAAATATTGACCAGAAAGGCTATTGCTCCTTTGCAAAATTCCTAACTTTATGCCTAATGGGAACAGCTTTATCATTTAAAATGATCTTATGTTTGAAATTAGTATATTTTCCCAAATCTTTTCCAAAAACTAGGATAACTCTTTTTTATATTTTCGATAAACAAATCATTTTTAGTAGAGTCTGAAGAAGTCAAATTCACATTTGAGTTAATCTGTGATAAACAAGTATTAGAACTTACAACACACACAGGAGAAGCATTAGGATCAAGTTTAATCCCCAATTCCTATTGATGAGGCCAACACAGAATGGACACACCATTAGTAGCTACATAACTTTACCATTGATTACACTGTCTTTGAAATTAAGTCTTTCGCCCAAATGAAACCTTCTAGGTCAATTTTATGACCAGAATATCCATCAAGTTGAATGTCAGGAGATAATAATTCCCTATCACACCAAAGTTGTTTGAAAATATTATTACCAATAATGGTATACCAGGAGCACGAATCAACCATTACCTTAATAGGTTTATCATCAATTAAAATAGTGCAAGAAAGAAACTTTTTATGTTCAGATTCGTTAACAGAAAGTATGCAATTGAGACCATTAAGAACTTCTTCTTCTTCTTCAGATATACAGTTAACTTTCTGCATTGAACGACAAACATTACCAAAATGTCCCTTCTTTTTGCATTTAACACATACCTTGTCCCATGCAGGACAACCTTTATAGTTGCCAACATGGTTGGAACTACCACATCTGTAACATAAAACTGTATTTCTCCTGAAAAAACTTGTTATCATTAGTATTTTTAACAGGTTCTTTCTTTAAATGACTTTTGACATTAGTATTAAAACTTGTTTGACTTTTGACAACAGAAACTTCTGGTTCTGAAATTTGCGCCTTGGAAGATTGGTTCCTAATTTCCGATACAAATAACTCAGATTGTTCAATACCCTTTGCAATATTGACTACAGCGCTCAGTGAAGATTCCGTGCCCAACCAAAGTCTTTCCTGAATCTTTTTACTCTTGGTTTTCATAATTATTTGGTCTCTAAGAACCTGTTCATATGAAATAGTCTCAAACGCACAGGAACATGCTAGCGAGCGCAAAGCAGCTACATAATCTTCAATCGATTCATCTGCTTTTTGAGCAAGAGAATAAAACTTAAACCTTTCCATAAAAGTATTTATTTTTCTTCCAAAAGGTATTTTCATCTGCTTAGCAGCTTTTTCAAAAACGTCCATATCTCCAGCATTCTCAATAGGAGGTAAATTGTCAAACTCTTTATGGCCCGCACCACCTAAACAATGTCTAAGTAAGGCAAGTTTCCTCTTTGCTGAACATCCATCTTTTTCTAAAATTTCTACATATGCAATGAACATAGGGTACCATAAATCCCATTCAATGTTGGGATCGCCAGCAACTTGTAGAAAGTGTGGATGAGCAGCAATATTTGACATGGTGATCCAAGAAATAATATAAACTACACTTTCTAATTCTAATATATGAAATTTTGTAAGTTACAATTTACGAAAATAAATGAAAAAAAATAAAATAAAATAAAAATATATATATGGTGTGTGAATCACCGAAGAAACTCTCACCAAAGTAGACCCGCATGAAAGGTGTGCGAATCACTGTGTAAAGAGTCGCACAGGGTTTGTTCAAGAGTCATGAAAAATCATTGTTGATATGCAAAGAAAATGCTTCTTTTCCTGAAGCAATATGGCTGACAATAACGTGATGTTGTGCGTTATGATCTCACCAATACCCAGTATTCAATTTGGGATGATGCATCAATCAAGTTAGTCTAACAGAATGCAATGGCTGAAAGATTCTGTGGCTCGGGAATAGAAGGTAAGATGCACAAGGAAAGTCAAGTATAATTTCAAATGTAAGCAACTGAAATCCCCCGCTCGATATATGCGGTCGGAAACGGTAATTTCATGAAATAATGAACAACCAACAACGAAATAGTTAGACTGCGTTGGATAAATAATAATAAAAAAAAAAAATCTTAACCATCAGCGGATGCAAGGCAGTTCCTTTTTTTTAAAAACGATGTCCGCTTGGAGTACGAAATTCAATATGTTGATAATAAGTTGAAAAGTACATTACCACGCAGTGATTGACCATATTGAAGATGTTGATAGAGTAGATTCGCAAAATAAATACCGTCTCCAAAGATTTCTTTAATCCATAAACGAGTGAATGCTGTCTTCAGGGAATAAAATCCAGTTCCCAATTGTCGCCAATATTTATGTAGTAATTGGTCTTGCAAGAAGGTAGGTTTCAAACAGGATTTATTGGTAGAAGACCAACTTGACTACCACAGATAAGAAACCCAACTGATCTCTCTTAACTCCTCCACTTCACCCTTCTCTCTCAATTCAACCCCAAACATTCTATCTGACAATTCTAAATAATACATAATGATAGAATACCACACTAATCTCCACCAGCCTATCTCACCAACCATTCACCAGCACCGTATAGCCCCTACTAATAATCACACCTAACAGGTATTAATATAATATATCACAAAGTAACTGGAGTAAATGCCTGCAATATTTCTTAAGAGGACATAACTAATCACAATAAACACCAATAACCATTATATTAACCACTAACATTGGGTTCTGGAGTAGTGTGCTACTTATCAAGGGTAGTAAGTGCTATATAAATACAATGACAATTACAATTAATGTGCTGAAGTGTTTTAGAGTGTGGAAACTTGTATATTAATTGACTTCCCACAAAGTGTACCTGGCTTGGGGACAGTCAAAATACTCAGTGTTATCAACTTAATGTGCCTGGCTGGCGTGTAGGTCTGCAGAACCTTGAACAAGTACCAGAACTACAATCCTAGAGTGCATGATCACAGTATGGTGCCCAAATCAGTCGTCTGGGATTTGTATATTTTATGAAGAGTAACCAGTTTTCTGTCCATTTCGCCCAACTTGCCTCACACACAACATAAATCTTAGACATACCAATTTCATGTTCCTTAACTGTTCATCTGCAAGGAAAGGCACTACACCAGTGTTCCTTAAACTGTGGTGCGGGCACCCCTGGCGGGGTCCGCAAGGCCTACTTAGAGGGTCCACAACAGTGTTACAAAATTAAATATAAAAATTTACATATTACAATTAATAGAGTATAAACAAACAAAGAATCAAAAATGTGAAACATGTTTCTATATTTGACTGTGAATTAAACAAAATATTTCAATATTAGAACAGTTGTATGGTGTATACTTGTTTTGGTGTTTGTGCATTGTTCTAAAATTCAAATCATAGAAATTGCTTAGGTCGGGAGTCTCCTGCTTCCAATAAGGACTCAGTGGTGTCCCCAGACTCCAGTAATGATTCAGTGGGGGGCGGGGGATCTACAGAAGTCAGAAGGTTAATAACCTCTGCTCTACACAATACATGTACAGCCTGTGGTGATGGAGCCACCCGGCCCGTACTCTCACGCATGACACGCATCCAAGCACCCCGAGGGCAGGCTCGCCCAAGGGTATAAATAAAAGGGCTCAAGACCGCTCGGGGTCTTAGCCCATAGAGTAACAGCAGAGTGTATGTGTCTCATTGCCAGTACTTCCCAGATTGCGGCCTACCGGTGTTAGAGGCAAACACCACACTGGCGACGAGGCGGGTCTGACCCACGCCTCGCCGAGATCCACCCGCTACCTCCTGAATTCAGCGCTGTGAAGAAGGATCAGCCTGCATGTTCGGCGAGTGTTGCAGGGGCCCACCCTGCGTCTCACCTGCTGCAGGAGATCTGCCCATGGGTGGTGCGGTGCCCACCACCCAGCCTCGACCGGCGACGTCCAGTGAGCTTGCACGCTTGGACCTGTGCACGATGTGAGGCTTGCCCTGTTTATCTGCGCTCTTCACGTCCCGCGCTTGCTCCCTGCAGCCGCCTGCCCGTCCGAGCTCCCACTGTCACGTGGTCGCGCTGCCAGGCTGCTGAACCTCATGCATCTCGCTCGCCTCCTGCCACCTCCTGTGCCACCAGGATCACTGTACCACACCCCAGGGAGGCCAGAACCTGGACTTTCATCCCCCTGTAGGCAGAAGCGTGGAAGATAGCACAAGGGAAGTCCAACTCCCACGGAGTTCAGCTTGGGACATTGCACTGCAGCACGCCAAGGGAGGGTCTACCCCCTGCAGCACACAGCTCACCGCCTGCAGTACACGTCGGCTCACCCACAGAGAGTAAGGTACCCACCGTCTTGTGCACTCACCTGTAGCACTGACTGTCCATAAGAGGTTGCCCCCAACTCGCGCCCAATACCTTTTGGTGTCACCAGTCCATGCCGCCCCAGCTCCTCACACAGGAAGTGCACATGCAGGATGAATGTGCAGGATGCCAGCGGCAGCAGTGTTCCCCCTGCGGCACCACCGCCTCCCCCTCCACAGGCCGTCCCACCGCAGGCTGTTCCACTGGCCCACACTCAGCATGGCCAGGCCACTGCAGCGCCTCTACCACCATTTAGTAAACTTTCAGAAACAGCCGCAGCACGCTGGAAATCATGGACTGGTCGTCTGGATCACTATTCTGTTGGTGTGAGGGAAACCGATGGGAGGGTGAAGAGGTCGCTCCTTATGTGTTACGGTGGGGGCGAATTGTATGACCTATTCGAGACCCTGCCCGATAGAGGACGGAATGATGATTACAATGGGGCCGTTACGGCGCTGAACCGCCACTTTGATCCCCAGATTAACCCGGACTTCGAACGTATAAAAGGTCCGGCAAGCGTGGCAGGGCAAAGCTGAAACCATAGACATCTTCTATGCCCGCCTACGGAAACATGCAAGCTCGTGTACGCTGCCCGACCAAAGAGAGGAGATAAGGGCACAGCTCCTTCAAGGATGCAGATCAGTCATGTTGCGACGACTCATCCTGCGACAGCCAGGCATCACACTAGACGAGATCCTCATACTTGCCAGATCCCATGAGCTGTCCAACGCTCGTGCGGACGTGATGGAGGCAGCCCCTCAACCGGCCCTCCTCACAGTCCATGTCGCCTCAGACACCCGCGATCAAGGAAGAACGAGTGGACGTGATCCAGAGGAGGCCGTCTCAGTCTAGGGGGCCCATGAGACCATCACAAGGAAACACATGCGGAAATTGCAGGCTAAATCCCCCTCAGGAAGATGTTTCACCAAAGGAAAGACCTGTTCACAATGTGGGAAGCTAAACCATTTTGCAAAGGTCTGTAGAATTGGAAGGGGATAAGGCAGTGCCCTCGCCCACGAGGGCTCACGACGGCGGTGAGACAACTATCGATGGAAGATCCGATCAACCAAGTAGACAACACCCCACCAGGATTCAGATCAGGTATGGAAGATGACGACGTCTTTTTCATGTCCTTTGTCGGCAGGGAAGGAACCAAACACTCACCACCACCCATGTGCAACATCACTGTTGCGGAATCCCCGGCGTACGCCCTCATAGACACTGGGGCGTCAGTAAACATGATGGACAGCGAACAGTATGACAAACTGGCGCCACGGCCGACAGGCTTACCGTCTAAAGCCAAGATATACACGTACGACAGTGATGAGCCACTCCCTCTGCAAGGGGTCATGGAGGCGAAATTACCAGCGAGGGTCACCGCATGACCACGAAGTTTCACGTCACAGAAGGAAAACGGGGCACGCTCCTCAGCTGCCACATGGCAGAAGATCTCGAGTTAGTGTTCTTTGCGAACCAGGTGCACAATCTGCATGCTCGGGAAATGTTGAGAGACTTTCCCATGCTGTTCGAAGGGCGTGGTTGCCTGAAGGAGAAAACGTTCAAACTGCACGTTGTTCCGACAGTCCGGCCCATGGCGCTGAGGCACCGAAGGTTGCCATTCCACTTGCGGCCACAAGTGGAGGAAGAGCTGAAGAAGCTGGAGGACCTGGGAGTAATAGAGAAGTATCCAGGACCACCCCATGGGTGTCCCCCCTAGTCATAGCTCCGAAGCAGCCCGGGAGCCATTCGGCTCTGCGTTGACATGCACCTGCCAAACGAGGCCGTAAAGAGGGAACGCCATCTCACTCCCATGATGGACGACATCGTGGCAGACCTGAACGGCGCTAAATGGTTCACCAAATTGGACCTCAACGCGGGGTACCATCAGCTGGAACTCCACCTCGACAGTAGGAATAGTACGACGCTTTCCACCTGTGTCGGGTTACGATGCTACAAGAGGCTGAGCTTTGGCATTCCATCGGCAGTGGAAGTGTTCTAGAAAGCGATAAAGGAAACCCTTACAGGATTACAAGTCGTAATAAACCTAAGCGATGATATCCAAGTGTTTTCCAAAACGCTGAAAGAACACAACGTACACATCCGAGCAACACTGCAACGGCTTGCAGATAACGGACTCACCCTCCACAGAGCCAAATGTTCTTTCTATCAAGAGTCAGTAGACTTCTTCGGATACATCTCCTTAAGGGATGGATTGCGAGTGGATCCAAAGAAAGCAGAAGCCATACGTGCTTCCCCGAGGCCGACATCCGACGCTGAAGTCAGGAGCTTCCTGGGAACGTTCACATATTGTGGCCGGTTTATCTCCAATCTGGCTTCCTTATCCGAACCACTCCCCGCCCTCACAAAGACTGGCCAGCCATGGGCCTGGTCCATGAAGGAAGATCTAGCATTACAGGCTGTCAAGGAAGCTCTCATCGATGATCGAGTCATGGTATACTTCCGCCCTAATCGGCGCACAGAGGTCGTGGTGGATGCCAGCCCGGTAGGACTGGGGGCAGTCCCAATACAGGAGACAGAGTCCAATAAATGGGTCCCGACCACTTACGCCAACCGAGCACTGACCGCCACTGAAATGAGGTACGCCCAAATAGAGCGCGAAACCCTGGTCATCAAATGGGCATGTCAACACTTCCATCTATACCTTTACGGACACAAATTCCGAGTGACCACCGATCAGAAATCACTCGTCCCGCTCTTCGCTGGCACCACCCGACTTGCCCCCCCCCACATCGAAAGGTGGGCCGTGCAATTGCAGACATATTGCTTTGAGGTGATCTTCCGGCCTGGGGCTGACAACCCTGCTGACTTCCTGTTGTGGCACCCTGGCATGACTCAACCGCTATGCGCACCCACAGAAGAAGAGTGCACAGAGGAGTTTGTCCGGATGGTCTCTCTCGAGGCCTGCCCTACAGCCATCACGCTCAAAGATGTCAGAAAAGCCTCCGAGGCGGATGAATGCCTCATCAGGATTAAGGCCACGTTAACCAACCACAACTGGTACCACTTCCTGGACGGAGTCAGCTCCCTCACTCCAGAAGAACAACTCTTCCGACTACTCATGTAGAGGGTACAGAACGAACTGAACGTAGGCCTGCATGGTGTGGTTCTGCGAGGGACAAAACTTGTCATCCTGAGGAGGCTTCAAAAGGAGGTGGTCCGCCTGGCGCATCAAGGTCACCAGGGCATCTCGAAAACCAAAGCCAGACTAAGAAGCAAAGTCTGGTTCCCAGGCATGGACGCTGCTGTAGAAAAAGAAGTACAAACCTACCCATCCTGCAACATCACGGGCAGTGATCCCACCCCCCATCCGGTGATCACCGAAGATCCATGGCGGGAGCCATGGTTCAATGTAAGCATTGACTTTGGGCCATTTCCAGATGGGCGGAACACGATGGTACTGGTCAAATCGCATTCTAAGTTCCAGATAATGGAGCTGGTGCCCAACGGTATTTCATCATGTCAAGACAGCGTTGGAGTGCATCTTTGTCGTGATGGGGCTCCCAGCGGAGATCAAGTCTGATAATGGGCCGCCAATTCAAGGCCGAGACTTCCAGGAGTACCTAACCTCCAAAGGAATCCGACACCGGAAAATCTCGCCATAATGGCCCCAGGCGAATGGAGAGGTGGAGCGGTTTATTGGTGCCATGAACCGGGCCCTCAGGATCAAGGGTCGAGAAGTGAGAAAATGTGGAACAGTGCCTCTCACAGTTCTTTGGAGCCTATCGCCATACCCCTCACTGTACAACACAGTGTTCCCCAGCCCATCTGGTATCCAAAAGAGCGCCAAGAGACTGCGTCCCGGCAGATGACTCGTGGAGTCCGCCCATGTTCGATCAAAGTGCAACCCAAGCTCGAAGACAAGCATCCAATGACAAGGTGAGCCTAGCTCGAAGAGGGAAGTCCATGAGTATCCACGTGGGAGATCAAGTTGTGGTAAAAGATCGTCACTCTAACTGGAAGTATCGTACCCCGTATGAACCGGAAGTGTGGGAAGTTGTCAATGTCCATGGCACCATGGTATCAGCTATGCGGGGAGCCCGAGTGGTCACGAGGAACACCTCCTGGTTCAAGAAAGTCAGAGACTGTGCGCCAAGCACCACTCAAGGCATGGAGGACTGGAAAAAAGGAGCAGTCCCGAGGACAAAACACCCGGCCATGTAGAACGACCACAGCACCCCGCTGAAGGAGAAACACAAGTGGAGGAAGAGCCACCGAGCCAAGGCTGTGAGGTTCAGAGTGAAGGAACGAATGTCGAAGGGTTGGAATCCAGAGAGAACTCCCGGAGCCAGAAGTATGGTCTCCGGCCAAACCCAACCCCCAGCCAAAGACTAAGAGACTTTGCATGGTGTGCCCAGAAAGACTGAGCAGTTACCTGAAAGGGTCATGTATCTGAAAGATTGGAGGGATGTGGTGACTGAGCCACCCGGCCCGTTCACTCACGCACAACACGCATCCATGCTCCTCGAGGGCGGGCTCGCCCGAGGGCATAAATGAAAGAGCTCAAGACCGCTCGGGGTCTTGGCCCAGAGAGTAACAGCAGAGTGTATGTGTCTCATTGCCAGTACTTCCCACATTGCGGCCTACCGGTGTTAGAGGCAAACACCACACAGCCCAACGGTGTGTGTGTGTTCCCTCATTCTGCACTACGACCAGTATGATCCTCCATTTTCTGAGATCATCATGACTCCACACATGAGAAGGTCCAAGTAAGGTTTTAAAGGCCTGTACTCTGTGACTCAGCAGCTGTGTTTGGAAACCAAGATATTGTGGGGACTGTGCCCTTACTGGGCGGTACAACATGCAAGTTGCAGAGCCATCAATTCACTATGTAACATATCTAAGCGGAAGCAAACGTCCTGGAAGGGACTCCCAGACAAGTCATCCCTTGTGTGGACTCAGGGTTCACATACTTCCTGGCTTCATCTAAGTAGGCTATATACACAATTCTGTCAACATAAAACTCAAGATTCACCAGAGATGTTTACTTTAGAGCCAAGGTTACGCGCTTTACAGGGTCACGACAAGGGTCCATACTTATGAGTCACAGTGCAGTGTCGAAAGACCAAAACAAAAATTCCTTATTTTGAAACCTACTGAACGCAAAATAGTTTTGTCTACTTTTCACTACAACTCTCTGAAGTTGTTCTCTCGCCTGCAAACAGTACATTACACGTCAGCACCTCCTACATTATTAAACTTTTAATAGTTTATCCCTGTCAGACATACTCTGAAGCAGCAATCCCCAAAATGCTATACATTGCACAAAGAAGAATCAAAGGTAACCATAAACTCATACAAAACCTTTCCAGGGTAACTCGTAACATGCAGGATTTAATTCATGCAGAGATTTGAGAATCTGTGATACGCAGAGGTCTGGGAAACAAAATACCTGAAGACGTTTAGAACACAAGGGGGCAGATTTATTGTTTTTTCACGTAGCGCACTGCAGCAGCCACAAATGCTGAGCTGCACTAAGTGAAAAGGAGAGAGGAGGTGAGCGCCCTATTTACTAAAATAAGATACTCTCCTCCCCTTTCCCTAGCGCTGTTGCTGAAATCAGCTGATGTGGCCACGGAGACACCTTTGCGCCACAGTGAAAGGGTGTCTCTGTGAGTCTAGAATGGGTTTTGAACGGGAAGGATACACTTCCTGTACAAAATACTATGCCTAGACAAGATGCAAAGCATTTCCCACTTTGTAAGTGTGCTGCACATTTCAGCACGCATACAAAGTCGGAAAAGGAAGGAGAAATTAAAGCATTTCTCCTTCCTTTGCTCGCCCCCATGGTGCTAAGTAATGTAAAGCAGAGCATCACTTTCCCGTTATTTTCAGCGCTAAACAAGTTTAGTGCTGGAGAGTACATTGGAAAAAAAGATTCTGCACCGATTGTCGTCACTTTTGTGATGCAAATACAGCGCAAAATCTTCATAACCCCCCCCCCCCCCCCCCCCCTATGCAAACCTCTGACAAATTCATCATGGTTCAAACAACTGGCGAGTTTGTGGTAGGCATTGGTCTAGATTAAGTATATTTATTGGACAATCTAATAAGTAATATTAATATTAAGCATTGGAGCTGTCATAAACAGCAGAGATCTGGTATATTCATAACGTTGCAGACATGGAGAAGAAAAAGCCTGCTACCTTCCCTTAAGTCTTTTATCAGGTTCAGACCCCAGAGCAGTGTGTTGACATCAAGGGGAGCCCCCAGCTTTACTCCCTAAAACACACATTGTGAGACGGACAGTGGTAACAACATAGGGGCATATTTACTTTCAGTTACATTTTGGCGGCGCACACGGCGTAGCCACATCTACAAAGCCTCATAAAGCCACCCTGTGTGGCTTTTAATGTAAGGCAAGGCAATGCAAGTCTCTGCCTTGTCTTTCTCTGCGTAAAAGAGGCATTGCATGGGTGTTGCTCTGGGTGTTCCCACTCAACACCCATGTAATTTGACACTGACCCAGATTAACAACATCTCGCAAACCTGGAGCTGTGCCAAGAACGGTATGCCCCTTATAGCAGGCGTAACGAAGAGAACTATTTAAATGTTCCTCTTTTCATGTATACTGCATTCTGCAGCACACATAGAATGAGGACAATGCCTCTTGTGATTGCTTTTGTGTAGGAAGATGCCCCTTTTAGCACAAAAACAATCCTGCATGTAATGTAGGCATCTTTGCACCATGGTGCAAGGGTGCATGCATTGGAGCAAGGCAGCAAATTGTGCACCAGCGCTGGGGAAATACACAATACAGGAATGTGCATATTGTAATAAATATGGTGCAATCCTGCCCTTTCCCTTTAACACAGTGCAGCACAGAAAAGTACCTGGCTTTCTGTGTTAAATTACTTTCTCATAAATATGGCCCTGTATGTGCTGGGGTTTGAGTGTAATGGCTGTGTGTGCATTAGCAGGTGTGCATTATGGAATATGTTTTTGTGTCTGAGAGAGGCAGCAGATAGTGCAGGGGGGCTCCTTAGGTGCCTGGTCATCTGAGTGACCATCCTTTGTGCACTGCTTCTCACCAATATCTGTTGAAAGGTGAGACTCTGTTCCTGGGGAGGGGGGGGGGGCGGGGTAAGGGCCTCCTACTTTCCCAACTTGACACTCTGCTTCTGCCAGAGCACTCTCAGATCCACCCCTATCGTTCAGCCTGACCTTCATTTACAAAGAATGTGACCTGCTATCCGAGCCAAATCTACAGCTGGGCATGGGGCAGATGAAACCAACACAATAGAAGATCCTGTTGTCCATGGCCTTGGGATAAAGTGATCACGCAAAGGCCATCATTTGATTATAAGCTCTGCTGATAAGTATTGGCTAGCTTGGCCAGTATCTTCTTCCAGAATCCCTCACATCCAAGGAGAAGCCATCCACAAATGTATGTGATGAGGCCTGAGCCCCAGGTACAGAGTCTACCTCTCTGAGCCGCACTAGTATGGGACAAGAATCCTGGTGAATGTCGGCTAGATTGCCTTGCAAGCCTTAGAACGCATCCTGCGGTGAGAGGAGTTACTGGACTGCCATCTAGTAGGAGTTCATCACCTTAGCTGTCTGGTGATCCTTGAATGCATCAAAAGGTCTGTGCTGCTTCAGCACACAAGGTCAGTCAACTGCTGTGCAGGAGGAGGAATCCACAACATATGCTTAATTTGCATGGGTCCCAGCGGAATTGTAGGTGCCTGCAGTTTTGTTTCCTAGTCCCTGACCTCACCAGTGAGAATCCTATGTTAGACCCACTTCACTCCACCCTGTGGCCAGACAAGTCAGAGAGGTTGCTAGGCAAGGCTGCCCTGATTCAAGAATCACCAACCATGGCTGAATCCTTCAATCAGTGCCTGAGATATGAGCCCATGATCCCCAGTTACCAGTCTCCATTTTTATGCCGACCTTTGCAGTCTATGACCTTGGATGTGCGGTCCCTCTGGTGCGGTGTAAATCTAAGTGGGACCAGGGGTTACAAGGTATAGGGTTCCTATGTAGTTTCAACCAGAGCACATGGATTCTGTTGTATAGCCACTAGACAAGGCTTCTCCAGCATGGAGCTCGAGAGCTACTGGTAGCTCTCCAGATACCTGTCAGAAGATCTCCTGTGTGCATTCCAGTCTTCTACATTGAAACATTTTGCTTGGTTAAATTAACTTATGCATGAAAAAATTGTGCAGTCCAAGACAAACATGTGTGTATTTTCAAAACTCTTAAGCTGATGTTTGGAGAAAAAAATCTGAATTTCCAAAATATATTTAAATGTGAATGTTAACGGATGAATCCTGTGCAGAGACTTATTACTAATATGATTGCTTTTGCGCCACAGTACTGCACTTGTGGCTGGAATGTATTACCTTTGTGTAGGCATTCCGAATTGGCAAAACCATTTTCCCCTCCAGATGCACAAAGGTGATAACTGTTGCCACTTATAGACACAGTGGGCACTAATGTAATCTTGCCTGATGTGGGCAGTATTACCAACACTAATAATTAGTAGCTGATGATGATTTTCATTCAACTTAAGTAGTTCCTATTAAACAAAAGGTTGGAGACCCCTGCACCAGACACATCTGTGGTCCCTGACTGCGGTGGGCTCTCACTTACTTTGCTAGTCATCAGTCACTGGCCCCCTTCACTCCCTCTTTGCATCCGTTCTGCTTCTCTAGGTTTTGAGTGTCTCTATCAGGACGTTTTGAAGGTGGGTTTTGGTTTGGGCCTGACCAGTTTCGGTGCCTGTGCATCAAAACCTCATAGCAAATACAAACCCTTTGAAGAGCTGCGAAACTCCTAAGAAAGACTTAACTAGAGCCTGTCTGCCTTTGAAGTGCATCATTCAAGACTGGTGGCCACTGGGCAGTAACAAGGAAATTCATGAGATTGCAATCTGATCGAGGGCTGTGTTGTAAGTCTGCAGACCATATAAATCACGAACTGTGTAAAGATATCAGAAACTTTGTGAACACTGGCCACTGATTGAAAAAACAACAATTGATGGACAGAATGCAGGACAATCTCATACATTCACCCCAGTACAGAGATCTGGGCCTAAATCCATCGTTTTTTGCTCACCATGCCACTCCAGTTTGAACGCAGCCATATGCAAATCAGTCTTGGCCCTGTGCCCAATGGGAACAGTTCAGCCCGAACTGCTATGCCAGGTCCTCCCTGGACTGGAAACAAGCATCCTAGGACCGGTTTCGGGGTTTCACCCCGCATCCGCCAGGATAGCTTGACTCCAGTGGCATGGAGAGCATGGGACCCACATCTAGGCATACCCAAACCACTCAGGGTGACAAATGCGAAAACAACAATTGATGGACAGATATCGAGTAAGTAATATCAACTGACACAATTATGAAGTTGTAAATGTTGTGACACAGAAAATATCGAACCAAACACAAGAAGATGATGGATGGAGCACTGAAACTTTTCAGACACTCACCCCCAGTCACAGATCTGGGTTGAATCCATCATCGTTCTCTAGCTCACTTCGCCACCCCAGTTCAGACACAGCTATATGCAAATTAGTCTTAACCCTGTGCCTCATGGGAACAGTCCTGCCAGAACTGCCAAGCCATGTCCTTCCTGGACTGGAAACAAGCATCCTGGGGCAGGTTCGGGCTAACATCCCTCATCAGCCAGGCTAGCTTGAATCCAGTGGCAAAGTGAGCAAGGGACCCACGTCTGGGCATACCCTGCCAACTTAGGGCGAACAAACCAAACATCGACAGCAAGAATATCGTGATCAAGAATATCGATTTTAAGGTAAGTAATATCGACAGCAAGAATATCGTGGACAAGAATATCGATTTTAAGGTAAGTAATATCGATTTTTAATATATAGAACTCATTAATATAATTTGCAAAAATATTGTTGTTTAAAGTATCTAATTAGTGGTATGTATTCTAGTATATATTTTAAATGTATGTGATGTATTTTTTGTATAAGTATTGTTTATGTTTTTATTTTTTTTGCTAATCAAATTTATTTGCATTTTGAAAAACAAATTCACATAAGGACAGCCTATAATATCATGGTAAATCAAAGACCATCTCTAACAGCCAACAAAATTCACAGTCATGATTGAGGTATTCGAGCAAGGCATGCCATTTGAGAGGCAATATAGCCCTATGTAAAAAAATCAAAGTAAATAATTCAAAACAGTAAATGCAGCCATTTGCCCCATACCTTAAGGAACTTCCCCGGGCCTCGAAGAGAGGTTCCTCCTGGGTTGTGCACCAGTCCACTCCTCGTCGACATTTATGCAGGGTTGGGGGCTTGGCCTGAGCCCAGGACGCCGCAATATCTTGCTTGGTCATCGCCGTGCCCAAAAAGTGTTTGTTGGCTCTGGAGCCGTCCAGTCCATCAAATACCCCCAAAAGAAGGAGTAAGGGTTTGTGGGGAACATGCCAGCCCAGGGTATGTGTAAGCTCAGATTCCACAGCCGACCAGAACAGGGCAAGACCAGGGCAGAAACAGACCATGTGGAAGAAATCGGCCGGGGCTTGGCCACATCGTGTACAGTCTGGGGAGGTTCACAGTACGGCCTTATGTAGGCGCACAGGGGTAAGGTAGGCTGCCGTGTGGAGGTAATAAAGTTGAATGAGACGGAGTTTAGAAGAGGGCTTAAGAGTTTTGGGAGCCATAAGGGCGTCACTCCAATCCACCTCCTCCAAGCCCTGAAGTGATCTCCTACCCAGACGTCTCCAAGGAGCGAAAACCCGATGTGATCCTATTGCCGCAAACCTGCAATGGTTGATACTTCTCGCAGCCACGTGGCATGCCACAGAGGTGTATGTAGAGTTCAAGTTCAAGTTCAAGTTCAAGTTTAAATTTGTATAGCGCACTACTTACCCAGAGGGTCTCAAGGCGCTTGAGGGAGGGGGGGAACTTTACTTATCGAATATCCAAGTTTTCAGTTGTTTTCTGAAGGAGAGGTGGTTCTGTGTAAGGCGGAGGTGGGTGGGGAGAGAATTCCAGGTCTTGGCCACTAAGTAGGAGAAGGACCTTTCCCCCCATGGTGGATCTTTGGATGCATGGAATTGCGGTGAGGGCTTGATTGGACGATCGTAGTTGGCGGGTGGGGGGGTAAAAGGACAGGCGCGTGTTGAGGGATTCGGGTCCTAGGTCGTAGAGGGCTTTGTGTGCGTGGGTGAGGAGACGGAACGTTATTCTCTTGTTGACGGGGAGCCAGTGGAGGTCTTTCAGGTGACCGGAAATGTGAGCTTGGCGGGGGATGTCTAGGATGAGTCTGGCTGAGGCGTTTTGGATGCGTTGGAGTTTTTTCTGTAGTTTGGCTGTGGTTCCGGCGTAAAGGGTGTTTCCGTAGTCCAGTTGGCTTGTGACCAGTGCATGGGTGACCGTCTTTCTTGTTTCGGTGGGCATCCAACTGAAGATTTTTTTGAGCATACATAGGATGTTAAAGCATGAAGATGAGACGGCGTTGACTTGTCTTGTCATCGAGAGGGAGGAGTCCAGGATGAAGCCCAGGTTACGTGCATGGTCCGTTGGTATGGGTGCGGTTCCCAGGGCCGGTGGCCACCATGAGTCGTCCCAGGCGGAGGGGGATGATCCTAAGATGAGGACTTCCGTTTTGTCCGAGTTCAGTTTTAAACGGCTGTTCTTCATCCACTCGGCTACTTCTTTCATCCCTTCGTGTAGGTTGGTTTGGGTCTTCGGTGAGGTTTGGGTCTTTGGTGAGGGAGAGGATCAGCTGGGTGTTGTCTGTGTAGGAGATAATGTTGAGGTTGTGTTGGCGCGCGATGGATGCGAGGGGACTCATGTATACGTTGAAGAGGGTGGGGCTGAGAGATGATCCTTATGGTACGCCACAGATGACTTTGGTGGCCTCTGATCTGAAAGGGGGGAGGCGGACTCTCTGGGTTCTTCCGGCGAGAAACGAGATGATCCAGTCCAATGCTTTTCCTTGTATTCCGACGTTGCTGAGGCGTTGTATAAGGGTGCTATGACAGACTGTGTCGAAGGCTGCGGAGAGGTCAAGTAGGATGAGGGCAGCTGTTTCTCCGTTGTCCAGTAGAGTTCGAATGTCGTCTGTTGCTGCGATGAGGGCGGTCTCGGTGCTGTGTTTGGCTCGGAAGCAGGACTGTGAAGGGTCGAGGGATTTGTTGGATTCGAGGAAGGCGTCAGCAAGCGAGAGAGAAGCATCGCGTTTAAACCGCTAAAGAAAAGATTTCTAAGAAAACGACTGTTCGCGCCTGTGAAGCACTGACTGGAATCACATCCCTGCGATTCCTGACAGCCCCGGCCGGGGCCGTAGAGTGGGGGCGAGGTGTGCTGCCAAGACCTAAACGAAAGGCACGAGGTAGAAGTCCCTGCCACCTCACCAGTTAAAGAGCGTCAAAGGTTAACAAGAAAAGATAATCCTCCGCCCCCCAGCCCCCTTTTGGCTATAAAATCGATCAACTTAAGGGTGGTGTTGTCAATGAAGTCATTTTGGTTGAGCCCTGAATAAAGGATTCGGTCCGTTGATAGAAACCCACACAGGCCAACCCATTACCAACATTCAGAACTTAATCAAGAGCCCTGATGATAGTTTGGAAACTCCATGCCCAAACTTGAAACGCGTCGGCAATCCAGCAAGAGCTAACTATATACATTAACTGTGTACTAAAATATATTGCCTCACGCTTGTGTGCTCTTGTATTGAATTGGCTCTCTTTTTTCGTTTTCCTGATTTGTCTGTATCTAATTGTCTTATTGTTACGCTTATGGTTCAGCACTGTATTATTTGTGGGATGTTACACTTGAAATTGTTTTTCACATTGCTTCTTATATAGTTTACCAATTTCATTGTGTTAATGTAGGTTAATGTTTGTTGTCAATAATTGTGTATGTTGTATTATTGATCTGCTATGAAAAAGTAGTTCTTGAAATAATCATTCAGAAAAAAGGTATAAATAAACATACCGGACCTGATTTAACTTTCGTGTTCATTGGGTCCCTAATATTGAAGTAATTGAGGGAGGGGGCACATTTTGTTGTCTAGTGTTTGGCTCGGAAGCAGGACTGTGAAGGGTCGAGGGATTTGTTGGATTCGAGGAAGGCGGCGAGTTGACTGTTGACGGCTTTCTCGATGACTTTGGCAGGGAATGGGAGGAGCGAAATGGGGCGGTAGTTCTTAAGTTCAGTCAGACCCCAAGAGGGCGCTGAGTTCGGCATGGTTCCAGCTTTCCGGGAAGGTAGCGGAGTTGAGGGAGCAGTTGATGACGTGCGATAATGGAGTCTGCTTTGTTGAAAATGTGGTGGGGACATGGGTCGGTTGGTGATCCTGAGTGGATGGTGTTCATCAGGCGGATGGTGTCTTCAGTGGTGATTGGGTTCCAGGCGCAAAGGTTGTTCGAGGGGGGTTTTAGTTCGGAGGCGGGTGGGGTGGACTGGTCTTCAAAGCTGTTATGTATGTCAGCGATTTTGTTGTGGAAGAACGAGGCTAGAAAGTCGCAGAGGTCTTGGGAGGGAGTGATGTCGTTGGTGCCTGCGGTGGGGTTGGTAAACTCTTTGACGATGTTGAATAGTTCCTTGCTGTTGTGGGCGTTGTTGTCGAGTCGATCCTTGAATGCTGATTTCTTGGTGGATCGGATCAGTTGGTGGTGTTTGCGGGTGGTGTTTTTGAAGGTGGCCAGGTTGTCAGTGGTTGGGTTTTTTCGCCAGGATTTCTCGAGGGTGCGACAGATCTTCTTGGATTTCTTAAGGTCATCATTAAACCAGGGGGCTTTTTTGCTGCCTTGCTTGATTTGAAGGTTTTTTAAGGGTGCTAATTCGTCAGCGCTGTGGGTGATCCATTCTGTGAGGTTGGTGGCTGCTTGGTTTGGGTCCGATGATTTTGCAGGAGGGTTTTGGTGAAGCTATGTGAAGAGCTGGTCGGTGGTAATTTTGTTCCAGTTTCTCCGGGGAATTGGTTGTGGGTGGTTGTGGTTCGTTGTCTTTTTGTAGCTGAAGTGAACGCAGCTGTGGTCCGTCCAATGTAGAGCTGTGGTGTGATTAAAGGAGATGTGCTTGCTGGAGGTGAAGATTGGGTCGAGCGTGTGCCCGGCATATTAGGTGGGGGTGTCTACAAGTTGTTTGAGTCCGAGATTGGTGAGGTTGTCCAGAAGGGTGGTGGTGTTGCTGTCGTCGTTCTTTTCCAGGTGGAATTTGAGGTCTCCCAGTAAAATGTAGTCCTCGGAGGGGAGGGCGTGTGGGCTGATGAAGTCAGTGATGTCTTCGCTGAATTGTGTACGGGGTCCGGGTGGTCTATAGATGAGGGTGCCTCTGAGTGTGGTCTTAGGGTCGGTGTGAATCTGGAAGTGAAGGTGTTCGGTGGTTGAGAGGTTGTCATCGGAACTGGTCGTGATGCGGATGGTTTTCTTTTGGATGATGGCAATGCCTCCTCCTGTTTGGTTGATGCGGTCCTTTCGGATGATCTTGTAGCCGTCCGGGATGGCTACAAGTTAGGTTACCAGGACTGCTCTGGTGATAGGTGGGATCATCTGTGGAATGGGGGGCCAGTACAAGTAAGCTTGGATTCGCGGACGCTCACTCCAATAGGCCGGGTCAGCCCACCCCCCAGTAAACCAGTCATGGACGACAAGGAGCCTGGTAGCCAAGTAGTAAAGATGAAGATCTATCATTCCCATGCCTCCATCAAAGGGCGGGATCAGGCAGCGGGCCAAGGCAATTTGCGGCCTCCCACCCCCCACAGGAACCTATCAATGACCCCGTCAAAGTCCCAGAACCAACTACCTGGGAGATGAGAGGTGGTTTTCTGAATAATGTATAGGAAGTGTAGGAGGATCATCATTTTAAAAAGTGCCCCTCTTTCAAGGGGGTTAAGTGAATGGATTTGCCAGCGCTTAAGGTTGGTTTTGGCTTTTGTGACCAGGGGTTCAATGTTAAGCGCCCATTCCATCTCCGGAAGTAGAGTCATCCAGATCAGAGGAATTTAACGATTGTCTCCTCATGGGGATATTGGACTGCCAATCAAAGCAAACCCTGAAGAGATGGAGGGGGATCAGAGTTGACTTCGCATGAAGGAGCCGTAAGCATGAGATGTTCTTGAAGGCCCGGAGCAACTCCAGGCAGCGTGGGCCAGAGCATTCTGGGTTCGCCAAGAAAAGCAGGACATCATCTGAATATAGGGCGATTTTATCCACCTGATGGGAATCCCAGGACAACCCTTGGATTTGGGAGTCATTACGTATAAGGCAGGCCAGGGGCTCCTTTGCCAGAGCAAATCGGAGTGGTGAGAGGGGCCATCCCTGACGCGTGCCTCTTCAGACTGGAAATGCCTCCGAGAAGGCACCTTTGGTCAGGACCTTGACTTTGGCGTGGGAATACAGGACCCGGAGGAGGCGTCAGAAATGGGGGCTGAATCCCATCAGCATGAGGACGTCCCCTAAGTAGTTCGTGTCAAAGGCCTTTTTTAAAATCTAAAAGGAGGAGGACCAGGTATGGTGTGAGGTTGTGGCGATGGGCTAGGGCAAGGTGGAGGTGTCGTATGCAGTGCCGAGTGCCACGGGCCGGCCTGAAGCCACATTGGTCCGGATGGACCAGTTTGTGTAACAGGCGGCAAAGGCGCTGGGCCAGAGCTGTGTCAAAAATTTTCATTTCAGTGTTGATTAAAGAAATTGGACGGTAGTCCGCACAGGCGAGAGATAGTGGCTGGGTCTTCGGGATGACCACTATAGTAGCTACGTCAGTCTTGGGGGGGGGGGGGGAATGAGCCCTTGTCGGCCACGTGTTGGAAAAGGATCACCAAATGGGGTACCAACAAGTCCCTATAGGACGCATATTTCTCCTGCGGGCAGCCATCTGGCCTGGTGTTTTCCCGGAGTGCAACCGGGAGATGGCCCGTGTATCTCCCCTTGGGTTAAGGGGAGATCTAGGTCAGTTGATTCTTTCTGGGCAAGGCATGGGAGTCAGACAGCTGTCTGCCCCAACAAGTGGACAAGAGAGGCCCCAGGGGAGTGGTCTGAATACAGCTGGGCATAGTAGCCCGAGAAAGCCTGGGCAATAGCCTGTGAGGTGCAATGGCGGGTTCCCACTGCGTCTCGGATCTCGGATCTCGGGGATAATTCTATTGGCCTTTTGGGAGGAGACTAAGTTGTAGGGCAACTTTCCATTTTTGTCGCCCCAACCATAGACATGGTCCACGGAGGAGCGCTACAGCATCTTGGCAGAGTCAATGGATATCTGGCGGATCGCCGCGAGTTGTCCGGCGGGTTGTGCTTTGGCCATATTTGTGACAGTCAATTCCAGACGCGTGGCTTGCAACTCAAGCTGGGCCGCACGTCCCAGAGTGTGCCCGGGGAGTGGACCGATCCCTGGTTGGTGAGGAAATAATGCTGCAGCTCTACTGCAAGTGCATCTTTAATCTCCGCGTCTTGCACAAACCACGCGTTCAGTCGCCAAACCGTCTGAGTCGCATCAACGTTGCCCTCCAGGCGCAACAAAATGGCTGAATGGTCTGAAATTCCACGGTGGAGAATAGAGATGGTAGAGATATGTTGGCAGGCGGTGGCAGGGAGGAGGAGCAAATCAACGCAAGAGTGAGTGTGGTGGGCCGCCAAAGTGTGGGAATATTGTTTGCCCGGGGTTCCAAATCCTCCAGACATCGCACAGTCCAAGGACAGCTGACCAGTCCGACAGCTTCTTGAAGTAAGAGAGAGGCGACAAGGACGGTTCTCCAGTCGTGTCAAGGGACAGTTGCATAACTGCATTAAAGTCACCCGCAATTACTGTCTGATCCAGGGGCAGGGAGGAGATTACACCAGTAAGGACTGTAGTTGATGGGATGTATGTAGAGATTAGGTTCAGGACGTGACCCTCAAGTCTACCAGAAATAGTCACATAACGGCCCTGTGTGTCGGTCGTCACCTGTGCAAGGGTGAAGGGAAGGCCCTTCTGGATTAGTATAGCCACTCCCCGGGAACCTCGCATGAAACCGGAGTGCCACACCCTGTCAAACCCGTATCTTGCTAAAAATCGGTAATGGGTTCCCATGAGGTGAGTCTCTTGAAGGAGGAGTACAACGGGAGGGTGGCGTTGGGCGTATCGAGGAGGAGCATCGGGTGATGAACCAGCGGGGGGGGTCCGGTGTTGATGACTCCACGCCGCTCAGTGGGTGCGGCCAATACTGCCCCCCTCCCACAATGGTTAGAGCGCTATTGGGGTAAGAGCCACAGAGCCAGCCGCATGGGCCCTACTGATGGAGGCCCATCATGACGGCGGGGAAGTTGCAGGGCCGGGGTCAGGGTAGGGTGCAATGAAAGGGCCCACCTCCAGGACCCCAAAGCTGCCTGACAAATGCAGCCGAGTCCCCCTCCAGTCAATGACCTCCGAACCCGGGACGCTCCAAAGCCAAGGCCAAGGATAGGAGCAGTGAAAGGGACGCACTCCCAGGGCCCAACGCCGCCCAATCTATGCGGCTGGCTCCACCTCCCAGTAAGGAGGTTACCTCACCTAGTTGTCACCCTAGTGTAGTCCGCCAAGTCTTGTAAGGCCCCAGGCAACAGAGGGCCAAGCGTTTGATCACAAGTTCACTGAGTTGCTCAGATATGCGGAGGGCCAGGAGAGAGCAAATGCGTGATGGGTCGACACAGCAGGCCGGGATAGGCCAGGGAGGGCCAGGCCTCAATCGGAGGTCTTCACAGAGGCCAGGGGAGGTGCAGCAATGCAGGCTATATAGCAGCCAATCATCCCTCCATGAAAAGCGCAGTCCTCCACAATCGCCCGCAGTCTTGCAGGCCGGGCCAAGGAAGGTGGAGAATCGGTCAGGTAAAGGAAGGGAGATCCGCCTCCACGTTCAGGGAGTCAAATGCCGAAGTCCCGCTCGTAACCAGGGCAGGCACCGCTCAGTCCGACCAAGAACCCCTCCATGCGCCTCGCCACTGATGGAGTGCACTCACCCCCTTCCACTCTGCAGGGTTCTACCATTGGACGTAAGGCAGGAGACTGGCTGATAGCTGCGCAGGCCGCTGCCATAACACCGCCAAAGGAGGAGAAGTTCCAGGACTGCTGAAGAGAGGGTGGGACTCAGGAGCACAGGGCTGACAATATCCACCAGAGCCAGGAAGAGGCCCAGTGCCCCAGGCCTCGGGAACATCAAGGACAGCTCGGGTTGGTCCCGCTCCCCAGGGCTCAAGTGTGGCTGACTCCAGTCCCGCCTCTGGGAAATGCCGGGCAGTGCCTTCTTGCCAGGACGGTAAGCGGGGGCCAGACCAGAGGCAAGCCCAAGCCCAGAATGGGAGAATAGACATCTGATCTCATGGCCCCTGCCACTCGATATATAGCAGCCGATCATCCCTCCATGGAAAGCGCAGTCCTCCACAATCGCCCACAGTCTTGCAGGCCGGGCCAAGGACGGCGGAGACTCGGTCAGGTAGGGGAAGGGAGATCTGCCTCCACGTTCAGAGAGTCAAATGCCCCAGTCCCGCTCGTGACCAGGGCAGGCACCGCTCAGTCCGACAATGTACCGCACCAGGGGACACCCCCAACAACAGGCTGTAGAAGTCTGAGCAAGAGAGCAAGGCTAGAGCGGCGAAGTCATCTTAGAGTCCAGGAGGTCAGAGCTTCAGGGAAAACTATCCCCACAGCAGGTATCCCAGTGAGTTGTTTCTCCACACAGGGCACTCTCCACCTCAGTAGGCACAGCAGGGGACCAATGGGGGCTTGTTTGTGCACTGATGGTGGTGGATTTCGACATGGACAACGGAGGGGTCCGGAGCACTCTTAAAGTGTGACCGCCATCTTGACACGTAAAGCCACACCCCCATTAATTTTATTTTAATTCAATTTTGTGTGTTTTAGTTCCATAGTGGGTTTATAGGGGACTAGGGTGGGAAGTAATTTAATTATAATAAATGAATGATTATTTTTCATTTATTAATATTTATTTCACTGATATTTTATAGTGTTAATTGTGCTTTTAATTTTTGAGTATATTTTATGTGTGGACTGTGGGGTTAATAGGGATAAAAGATGGGAAATAATTAATAATTCGTTTATAAATATTATTAATTAATTCATTGATAATTACATATCGAAATTGTGTAATTTACTTTAGGTGCGGGTTGTGGGGTTTATAGAGGGTAAAGGGTGGGAAGCTATTTACCTTTTATTAATTAGTAGATAATTAATAATAATTAATTAATAACTAATTATGTTAGTTGTTTAATGACATTGTTTTGGGTGTGGGTTGTGGGCATATAGGGGTTAAAGTTGGGAAAGTCATTTATTTCCAATTATTTAATAAATAGTTAGAAATTAATAATAATTCATTATTAATTATGTTAATTGTTTAATTCCTTTTTTGTGTGTGGGTTTTAGGTAAAGGGTGGAGAGGAAATACTTCTTACTTACTTTATAATTAAATGCTAAATAATCTTAGTTATTTAATTGAAAATTAATTGTGTAATTCATTTTTTTAAAGTTACATTTTAAGTGTGGGTTGTGGGGATTATAGGGGTAAAGGGTGGGAAGTTAATTATTTGTTGTGAGTTTAAATTTGTTTTAAATTAAATGACTATTTATTTAATTGATAATTATGTTAACCGTGCACATTTACTTTTTTAAGATTCTAGTTGTGGGTATTGTGTTTTGTGGTGGTATAGATTAGGAAATAAATGAATTAAATATATGTAATAATTAATGTTTTCCTAATAAATAATATCCAATGAAAAATATTTTTTTGTATGAAAATTAGTTTTCTATTTTATTTAATATATTATTTGTAGGTATTTGTGATATGTTTTTAACATTATAATATGCTTTTATTTTTTTAAATGTTTAATATTAAATATATTTTTATTTTAATTTTCAGTGTATTTATAAAAAAAATCACATTGTTTTTAAAATATTTTTATTTTTGTTTGTTTTAAATTTTGAACTGACTAAAGTGAGAATAGTAAATGTTACCTCTCCGCAATCCAACACTTTCCCTACTGTTGCACTGACTGGGGTGGGAATAGTACATTTTACCCTTCCGCAATCCAATACTTTTCCTACTGTTGTACTGACTGGAGAGGGAAAAGTGAATTTTATCTCTCTGCTATCCAACACTTTCCCTACTGTTGCACTCCCTGCAGTGGGACTAGTAAGTGTTTTCCCTACGCAATCCAACATTCGGCGTGAATGTCTGCATGGATGGCACTGTGCTCATCATATGCGTAAAGATTTTGATAGAAAAGCAGACATTTGAGGTGAGCAGATCTAGAGTGTCGCTGGTGTTGAGAGTGCTCTATACAGGAGCTCTATACAGGAGCTGCTTTCCAACTAAACTTGAGAACTACCCAGATTTCTCTGCTACTTTTTTTGCATATATATATATGGAGTAGTTTTCTATCTGAGTCGTCCTTAACAATCTAGGGGCATATTATCAAGCCTGTGCGCTAAAATTATCGCCGCTTTATCGGCCGAAAACGGCCGATAAAGCGGCGATAATGGGCTTGATAATATGCTCTGTGGAATTCCAATCGAAGCCCATGTTAGATGTCTTTACATCTAACATGGGCTTCGATTGGAATTCCATAGAGCATATTATCAAGCCCATTATCGCCGCTTTATCGGCCGTTTTCGGCCGATAAAGCGGCGATAATTTTAGCGCACAGGCTTGATAATATGCCCCCTAGTTTTCCTATAAATGTAGTATACGCACTCCTAGTTAGGTTCCCTATTAGGAGATTTTTTGCGTAATACACACTCTACGGTATTGCTTTGACAACTAGTGATGTTCTGATTGACATACACTTATGTTGATGTACACTATGCACTTTATATGGTTATCCTTTGAATATGCACCTTTTGCTACATTTAAACAGTATTATTCCAGGACTCAATGAAATAGATTTTATTGGGCTTTTCTACGGTATTTTTGTATTGTACAGTAAATTAAATTAAATTTGAATGTAGATAATGTAGATGTATATACTTGTGGATAAAACCAATCATGTGTATATATATAGATGTACAGACATGTATGTATGTATATAGGTGTATATATTTAAGAATAATGTAGATAGTTTGGGGTTATAGGGTTTTTTGAAATATACTTAGGTTTTTTGCATATGCAGATAAATTTGTGGTGTGTGTGTTTATATATGAAATATGGTACTATTTATACATAGTTTCATCTTTTAACTTTTTGATATAACTTTTTTACTACCTGGAACTACTTTAGAGAACTTTAAATAGAAGAATATTGTTTATTGAAGATTCTATACAATGTGAATGCATATTTAATTATTGAGTATCTCTGCTCTCATGGTAGTATGGTTTGTTCCCGCGATTTTGCACTTTGCCAATACTCTTTTCACTTATGCACTTTTTTATACTATTATTGCACTTTAACTTTCGCTGCTACAACAGATATATGCATGTTTGCACAGACTATGACTACTCATGTCAGTTGAAACTTAATTTTGCAATATATGAATATGTTTACATGGTAAAGATATTAGATCTGATATTTATCAAAATTATTTGAGTTACTTTCTGGATTTAACCAGTAACTGTATTTCACATTTTTGCATTATCAGCAAACGAGAAATGTCACCAGCGATAGTATTTCTTCACTATTTATTGTTGATCACGTGATTATGGTGGACACAGGGGGTGGTGTCAGTATCACTGCAAGTATATAAAAAAAGCATTATTATTCCAAACATGTTGCAGCGTGAACAAGAGCTTTTCGCTCGAAACGCGTCGCTGGTTCTGTTGAATAAAAACATCTTTTGCTGACTTTGATGGTCTGGTCCTCATTCCTGCTGGCGTGGAGGCGGTGTCTGCGAGCGCAGAGCGAGCTGAGGAGGAATTCTTTTTCATATATATATGTATATATATATAAATATATATATATATATATATATATATATATATATATATATATATATATATATGTATATATATATATATATATATATATATATATATATATATATATGTTGCATTTTGGTTATCTAAATTGTCTATGACAACTCAATTATGAACTATTATGAACTATTGCTTAGCGTGACCCCATACATCTTGTGTTAATATGTATAGATGCACACTACAAGATGGTTTAAAGTTGCACATACCTGCACAATAACTATAATGATTTGCACGTTCTAAGATGGCCGAAATGTATTTCAAACCCATCTGGTTGGTCCTTTGTTTATTATGGTTGTACCTCACTGTGAACATCCAATGAACTGTTTCAACTTTTATTTTAATACCGCTGTCTCGGGCTGCCGTGTGAAATTGACAAAGGCAGTGGAAACACGTCTTTTGTGTTACAAACAAACCCAATAAACTATGGGTGAAAAGTTTCTTTATGAGTGCTGTACTTGGAAGCTGGAATATATATATATATATATATATATATATATATATATATATATATATATATATATATATATATATATATATATATATATATATATATATATATATATATATATATATATTGTATACTCTGCATCCAGCGTACTTCGTACTGCAGAATAACGTACCACCACGCAGCAAGTAAATATTTTGGGAAGCTTTATTCTCTCATATCACGATCTTCTCAGGCATGACGCGTTTCGGTTAACAAGTAACCTTGATCACATGGCGACCATGCAGTAACCTTCCACATTAAATACTTATTTTCTTCCAACCATTCTCACCATGTGGTGCTAAAAAGTGAAGACATACTACTTGTGACAATGCATTTTTTCTCTTTCTCTCTTTTTTTAATCTTTTTTACCAAGTATGCCGTCCAACATTCATGTTATTTATATGTACTCTAAACGGTTTCATTCTCTAGTAGTCATTATAAAAGAATTGAATATATTCAAAATGTGCAAAATATCATGCCATAAATATTAAATAAATAATAAATATGTGCAATACAATTTCATGACATTTTACAATATAAAAAAACTCTAAAATTGATCACATTCTTAGAATTCATATATAGCAGCCTGAATGCTTTAAATCCACTGTTTGTGCAATATTACGCATTGGTTCATGTTAAAATTCTAAAAGACAATAAAAAGCTGGAATATATATATATATAGGGGCCACTGGGTAAGAGAACTGATGAGCCACGTTTACAGGACTACGACTACCAGCATGCCTGTGGACACGCCCACTGGGGCGTGACTCTATGTATTTATTAAACCGGAGTTCTTTGTTACCTGATTCCTGCCTCTTCATGCCAGTGAACAAGAGTGCCTGATAGCTCGAAACGCGTATGGCTTATGGATTGCGGCTAGGTGGCTGCTGACACTGCCACCTACGAAGTGGTGTGATTCCTGATGAGTGTGGCTCCTCACTTGGGCAAACTTGGTTTTGTATGTTTAGCGGCTGGCTCGGCCGCGAGGAGCCCCCGACGCCTGAAAGCGGATCCTAAGTGCTGGGAATCACTAGCGCTGTTTGGGACTGATGGGGCCTCGCTCGCAGAGGCATTTGGCAGAGTATAGCAGCTGTGTGCACACTGACTTTCCCCCTACACGGGTTTTTTATCATAAGTGATTTGCAGGACAGAGGCCACTGGATAAGAGAACTGATGAGCCACGTTTACATGACTACGACTACCAGCGTGCCTGTAGACACGCCCACTGGGGCGTGACTCTATGTATTTATTAAACCGGAGTTCTTTGTTTCCCGATTCCTGCCTCTTCATGCCAGTGAACAAGAGCGGCTGATAGCTTGAAACGCGTATGGCTTATGGATTGCGTGGTATTTATTTATGTATTTATTATTTGATTTTGTTAAGCGCGGCAGCTACCCAAAAAGGGTTTCCCGGCGCTGGACAGGCAGGTTCTATTAAATCTCCGTTTCAACTAAAAAAGAGTTATTGTTTAAAGAGCCAGGTTTTAGTGGCTCTGCGGAACTGCACATAATTAGTTTCAGTTCGAATGTGCAATGGCAAGGAGTTCCACAAAATGGGGCCTAACTGAGCGAAAGATATACCTCCCATTCTGGCTAGTCTAATTCTAGGCACTACAAAATAGACCATGTGGGCAGATCTCAAATTCCGGGAGGGTACATGAGTGTGAACAAGGGACTTGAGGTAAAGGGGGGCCAGGTCAGTTTTAATTTTAAACATGTAGCTCAGTGTCTTAAATTTGATACGGCTATCTATTTTAAGCCAGTGAAGACTACGTAAAGGACCTGAAATATGGCTAGATCTAGGTAATTTGCACAGCAATCTTGTTACTGCATTTTGTACCAATTGCAGTCGCCCTATTACATCTTTCTTTGCCCCTAAGAAAAGAATGTTTCCGTAGTCTAAGTAGGAAGTTATGAGGGCGTGGACTACGGATTTTTGAGAGTCTTCTGGCAACATCCAAAGAATTTTCTTTAGCCAGCGCAGTATGACAAAACATGTGGCCGAGACCTTGTTGACTTGATCTTGCATTGCCAGTGCTTTATCAATCACAAAGCCTAAATTGCGCACATGATCTGATAGAAGGGGGAGCGAGCCCATTTTAGCGGGCCAATGCTTAGCAGACCATAAGTCATGTTGCCGGCCCAGTATTAGCACCTCAGTTTTCTCGCCGTTGAGTTTTAAAAAATTAAGATTCATCCAGTCAGCAATTCTCCTCAACCCTGACTGCAGGAGAGATGGCGAATCCTGAGCAGTGTTCGAGAGGGAGAATGCGATCTGGGAATCATCAGCGTAGGTGAAAAGTGTGAGGCCTTCTTGTTCTGCTATGTGTGATAGTTGTCTAACATAGAGATTAAAAAGAAGCGGGCTCAAGACTGAGCCTTGGGGTACACCATGAGGAGACATGTGTAAATTAGAGGTTGCAGAGTTAGAGAGGTACATGCTGCTGACACTGCCGCCTACAAAGTGGTGTGATTCCTGATGGGTGTGGCTCCTCACTTGGGCAACCTTGGTTTTGTATATATAAATATATATATCACAATCCTGTTGGTGAAAATCAGGTACGGACCAGAGAGTGCAGTGCTTTATTTCAGTGTAAACGGCATTGAATCAGCATACACAGGAAAGTGCCCAGCGTTGCCACGGTCTTAATCACAATACGCGCTGAAACTCAAGACGTCATTTTATATGCTAAACACGTGATGATGATTAAAACGCTCCCTTGCCTAGTAAAGCTAAAAGATAATTTGACCGATATGTATTACCTTCTGGTGGTTGCCAGTAGGTAGTTATAGTTAGGACCTATTTTCCATAGGAAATCCACAATATTCTATTTGGAATAACTTTGGCACCGGTTGACGAATTTCCGTGAACTTTTCAAAACTGGTGGGGCGCGCTTGTCTGCTCCTATCTTAAAATTCTTAGGGTGATTCGTTAAGTGGGGATTGAGAAAAAAGGGGGGTCCCAAAACATGTTTTCCCCATGCAATTTTCCATAGGAACCATTCATCGCGCCTACAGCCCGAACTGCTGAACGGAATTACACTAAATTTGGCAAAGTGGTAGTCCTTGGTTCAGACTCATGCCTTTTGCTGAAATGGTGTAAATCCGTTCATTAGTTCCTGAGAAAATTACAATTAAAAGTACATATATATTTATGGCCTCAGTGGATCCGCGCATCCTGCGCGCACCCTAAGCGCACCGTCCCGATCACGCTCTAAATGCTAATTGGCTGTCAAGTGGTTGTCAACATTCGAAACCAGGAAGTGTTGGCAGCCATTTAGTGCCTCGGTAGAAGCGAGTTGGAGAAGTCAGAGGAACAAGTGTGCGAAACATATAAAGGGAGCAGGGTACAAATATGCTGACCCTCTATACCTGCTTAGAGGGTCCCACAACGACTTCCAGGGCCCAAAAAATGTTTTATTTCTAAAAACGGCAAAGTGCGCTTAGGGTGCGTGGATCATGCCGTAAACAAAAAAAAATAAAACGAAGCGCGGGCTTTAATAATTAGCTACCGGGGGGCCAAATCCCAGGGGCAAAAGTTTTACATTTTATGGGGTCCCAGAGGGGTTTCCTAGCTCCGGGGATCGCCACCCTTCGGGGCTAAAACATCAATGGGCGGCGGGGGTGGCTGAATCGCCACTCCACCAGCAAAATAGATTGGTGGTGGGGTCAAAGGCCCGCCACCCCCTGGGGCTTTTTCAAAAATGGTTGAGGGGTGCTCAAAGGTCCCTCCAGTCTCGGGGACCACCACTGCTGTTTGCTATGGCTCTCTGGTGTGCACGCGTTGGATGCACAACTCTAACGCGTCGGGTGTGCGACTCCAAGGGGAAAAAAAAGCAATATTTTCCAGATATACATGAGCTTATGTGTTTAGATTTTGGGTGGCTCTAAAAAGAGCCCTCGTGTTTATTGAGAGATTTTGATACTTGCAAGTAAGTACCTATGCAGAGACTAAAGTTGATGAGGAAGACTCTGTTACCCTCATCTGTAAAATGTACACCATCTGTCCTATAGATACCATCCATATTAAAACGCGGATTGTTGTGGTAAATTGACCCCATCCTATCATCTCGGAGAAAAGCAGAAACAGATTTATTGACATACTTCCTAGCTTTCTCAATCTGTGGACAACATTTATTGGACCAGTTCCATTTTTAGATCTACACACACATCTAATCACTTACCTATACATTCACTCATACATGCTGTCAATGATCAATAGAACACTAACAAATATATTTATACAGCTATATTGACATTACACACCAACACACATCCTATTCACTTTTGCAGTCATCCTACTCACTTATGCAAACAATGGATCATACTTAAATTTACTCAGCTACACACTTATACAAACACCACTTCATTTATTCATATAGATAGTAACTCATACTTATTGTGTTATAAAATCACTATTACAAGTATACAGTTATCCATACAGTCACTCATACAATCACTGAGTCTTATGTATACTTATTTATATACAACAAATGTCACATACATCTCCTTGAAGTTACTGATGCCATCCGGGAAGTTCTGGATTTAGGTGGAAAGGCCATATTAGTTATGCTGGATTTGTCGGCGGCCTTCGACACCGTTCCCCATGACGGTCTCCTTTTAAGACTCTGGGAGATCGGATTGCGTGGAGTGGTGTTGAAGTGGTTCGAGTCATTCTTGGCTGGCCGCTGGCAAACGGTCTGGGCACCACCTTTCTCCGCCGACATGCCCCCATTGGAGGTGGGGGTGCCTCAGGGCTCTATCTTGAGCCCCACCCTTTTTAATATCTATATGGCCCCTCTGGCGGCAGTGGCGGAGTCGTTCGGTGCCCAGATCGTATCCTACGCTGATGACACCCAGCTCCTTTTCACCTGCACTAAGGGCTCTGACTTTGATGGTATGCGGATCAGGGACTGTCTGGGAGCGGTCTTTGACTGGTTTAAACAGCACAGTCTGAAATGTAATTCCGATAATTCGGAATTGCTTTTCTTTGGCTGCTCTCCTGATCCGAGAGTGAAGGCCTGGTGACCTCCTGACATGTACCCTCCGGCAGAATCTTGGCTTCCAGATTGATGATGGCCTTTCCTTTGGGCCTCAGATTCGCAAGCTTACAGGGAAATGCTTTGGCATTTTAAAAATGCTAAGGAAATTCCTTCCGATCTTGTCCCTGGAGCACAGAAAGACCACAGTACAGGCTTTGATAGGCTCCCGCTTAGATTATGCGAGTATGCTCTGTCTGGGATTGCCAAAATTTCTTCTTGCGCGCCTTCAGCTAGTGCAGAACTCCGCTGCAAGGGCCATTTTCGGCCTTCATCGAAGAGCGAGTGCATCGGAGCTGCTTAAAAGCCTTCACTGTCTCCCTGTCGCGAAACGGATTACTTTTAAGGCGCTGACTCTCGCCTTTAAGGCACTTCATCTTGCAGGGGCTAGATACATCAGAAGGCGTCTTGCCTTTTATCGGCCCTCCAGAACTCTGAGATCGGCTTCTTTGGCCATGGCTTCTGTTCCTCCCATCAGACGGGCTAGAATTGGAGGCCGCTCTTTTCGATACTTGGCACCACGATGCTGGAACTCCTTGCCCGTCTCCCTTAGGAAAATCAGCAATCTACTGGTTTTCAGGAAGGAACTGAAGACATGGCTTTTTACCCAGTAATTTTTTTCTGCAGCTCTGCATTTGCCCTGGATTGTCTCTCCTTCGGGTCTTTGTCAAAGCGCCGGGACACTCCATGGAGTAGCCATGCGCTGTAAAAGAGCCAAAATAACATAACATAACATAACATACAGGGACTTTTATTTTTATAGTTTGTTGGACCTGTACCATTGAGAGGTATATTTGCTCAACACCACACCCATAAAGATATTCAGTCACACAAACAACTGTTGTGACATGTAGTCTTAACCTCATATACCTACTGAATCAACTATTCACACATCTTTGGGCAGTCACACCCCCTAACCCCCCTCCCCCCCACTGAACCACACACACATTCACTTTCCCATACAAGTACTCAGTTAACTAATCAATAAGTAATATAGACTTTCACAAAGCTAGTAACCAACTTGTACAGCACTTTAACAACTGACAAAGTGATACAGATATTCTCACAGTTTAGTCACTATCCAATATATTTAGTGAGACACTATAAATTAGTCAAGTAAACAGTCAATCACACTGCTACTAAGTCCTCCATCCAGCTATGTATCTATCCACTCATTCGTCAATGCAGATTGCTATATATAATACATATTTAAATAACAAACCAAACCACATTCACTGGATGATGTCATCAGTGATGTCATTTGAGATGTTATCAGTGATGTCATCAGTGATGTCACTGACCATGTCATGAATGATGTAATATGTGACATCATCAGCAGTGGATTGCGGGTGCACGAGTTACAGTTAGTACAACTAACTATAACGGAGGCATTTCAATGGTTTTGGATGAGTGAAATGTCCAACTAACTATAACACCCCGTAAACCTATGTTTTTTTCAGTGAATTTCTAAGGTTTTTTAAATGATAATTCATAACTGTAACGCCCCTGAAACCTATGTTTTTTTCAGTGAATATATATATGGCGGTGATGTGGGGAAGAAAATAAACTAAAACCTGCACTGCAATTTGGGTCCGTTCTCGTCTGTTCGTGCATGAACTGTGACGGTGCCTGTGATATATATATATATATATATATATATATATATATATATATATATATATATATATATATATATATATATATATATATATATATATATATATATATATATATATATATATATATCTGTTAAATTTCATCACTTTCCAACAGCAAAACATAGCCGACTCAAATGTGGATTCATTGCTTTATTCTTAATCAGCCATAACGAGTTTCGGCTCTCTCAACGGCCTTGATCACATGCTTATTACGTGCCGAGGACAGCCAATTTATTCTCCGGAGTCAAACTAATATCGAAGACAGACTCCTGACAACATTTGAAAGAATGCGATACTGTTGGTCAAATTTCAAACTTCGACATCTTAGACGACAATAAAACTAAATCATTAACTCATGTCAAGGTCATATATATTTACATTTAAGGGCCTCATTATGATGTCTGTCGGAAAGCATTCCGACCGACTCCTTGTCGGAATCGTTTCCGACCGACTCGGATTCAGCGAGTCTGACCAATCGATTACGATGTTTCCCAACACCGTTCCCTCGGACTCCCATTGACTTCAATGGGAGCATATGTTCCAACAGACAACACAGGCTCCCATTAAAGAAAGGGGTGGTTGCAGAAAACTTTGCACCCTGTGGTGGCCATTTGGTGGTGCCTGACAAACTGTGCATGGTTTCAGAGGGGGGGTCCCTTGGGTAACCCCACGGACCCCAACCGGAGGTCCCCGGGTAAAGGGGGGCTGCTACAGGCCCCTGGAGTCATCTTCTGACAGACGTTCTATGTTGGACGAAACGAGTCGGAAAGGCTGTTTGAATCCAACTGCGTAATCGCTTGGTCATAAACATGGTCTGTAGAGCTGTACAAGTCGGCTCTGACCGACTCGGTTTCTCCGAATGTCGCCCGGAACCAAGTTGGAAAGACCAAACAGTTACCTTTTATCATATTTGGGTGGTTGGAAATGTTTCCGAGTCGGTCGGAAACATGGGTTCCGACACGGATTCGGACAACTGAATGCCATTCAAGGCCTTTCTGACTGACAACGTAATGAGGCCCTTATTCGTTATATTTTTATATAATTTTTAAATCATAAAATACATTAAAATTATTAGTTTAGTAACTGTTTTAAAGCAAATATTTGTGTATATATATATATATATATATATATATATATATATATATATATATATATATATATATATATATAGAGAGAGAGAGAGAGAGAGATATTAATTATTATAAATGTGTGTTCAACTTTTTTAAATTAAGTTTTATTTGTTATATTTCTCAAGATATATATTAAATCTATTTAAAAAAATAATGTTTCTTTTTAATATATTGAATATTTATTATTTTACAAAAAAACGATATTTTGTGCAACTACATTAATGACATCGATATTTTTTTCAATATTATTGTACTTACCATTATAAATAGAGGATGTTGATATTTTTTACATTGATATTTATGACACAGTTTTTTGGTACGGGGACATTTTGGGTGTCCATATTCTGTCATTAAACCAAGCATTTGTGCACATATACAAGAATACAGTAAACACACTACAAATGACACCTCACCAGTTTTGAAAAACAAGTAATCTTTATCTAAACCAAACAAGATCAAAATGAAAAAAATCCAACATACAGTTATCAAGGTATGACTTCAAAGGTAAACAGTTCTGTCCATAGCAAACTACAGACGAGCCACTATCAACACAAAGGGCCTCCTTTCGACCGCCATCCATTCGGAAATGTGACTGCCAAGTCGACAGTCCCGCCGGGGTGAATTAGGATGTAACCACCACCACAGCGGTCGCAATGTCTATATTTTGTATTGTGACGGGGGCTGCGGAATTACGTAGGAGCACTTAAGTGAGATAAATGTGTAGTGCAGTGGTGCGCTAGGAGCAAGAATAAAATATTTCACCCACTAGTTAGGTATTTGTAACCCTATTCTTTCCCACTCCACACCACTGCACTACACATTTATCTCACTTTAGTGCTCCTATGTAATTCGCAAGTCGTAGCACGCCTCAATCCTTAGCGGATTGAGAGGACCCCTCTGGTGAAGCATGTCACCAAGGGGAAACCCTGGTGAGTGAGGGACTATAGAAAGAAATTCTTCTTTATAACCAGCAGACTTTCCTACTCGACTTGAGCAGAAGTCTTTCCTTCTCCCGTAGCGAGGCATTTCTGTATTCTTAGCAACTACCCATACCACCTCTTTGAGAACACCACATCTTTGAGCAAGCCTTGGACTTCTGTACTCACCTGCCCTGTGAGTCAAGTACTGAAAACGGATGCTAGGTAATCCTATCCAATAGTACACTGGCCCTAAGACACAAATGGTAAACCACTCAAATCTGAACCTGTAACTTCTGATGGCTCTGGGACCCCAGGAAGGAGATCTCACAGGCACAGACAGGGGCTATTTATTCTCTGGTACTGCGACAAAATTGTGATCAATATTTTGTAGGCCAGCATTTTATTCGTCAAATATAAGAATTATAGCAAGTATATGCATAAAGTTGCTTTATACTCACCCTTTTACATTTTCAAACATAAATTCACCTCTTCGTAGTGTTTAATAATTGATGAAAACTGTGGTGAAAAAAAGATCAACATGTTAAGCTCAGAATTAATGTTGAATGTATCAATCAATCACGATCTATAAAGAGTTGCTAAGCACCTGGTATTCAGTCACTTTCAGGTTCAGGGGGATTATTCGAATAGCAACGTCTTGAGGGTCATTCGGAATTCCTTAAGTGAGGTGATGGTCCTGAGGTGTGTGGGAAGGCTGTTCCAGGTCTTTGCTGAGATGTGGGATAAGGAGCGTCCTCCACTTCTGCTTTGATAGATGCAGGGAGTATGGGCAAGTGAAACGGATAGTTGGTTGAAGTTCAGGCAGTGGTTAATGTAGGGGGGTCCTTGGTTGTGTAGAGCCTTGCATGCGTGGGTTAGCAGCTTGAATTGGCATGTAAAAGGAAAAATGTGCCTTGCAGCGTGACAGAAAAGTAGGAGACTCTTCACGCATCTTAGGTAAAGTGAGAGCCAGCACAGACTTTAGCCCTTTACTTTGCAATGTACAATACTGAAACTCCACTGAGTCATAAACATACAAACTAAGGCTCTCAGACTCATAGGTAACAGGACTGGACAGCAGGTACAAGAGCATCCCATTGCAAAATGTTCTCCCTCCACACCTCAAGGAAACCATGTAACATTAAATTAAAGAAATCACATACAAAATAGAAAACAAAAGAAGGTCAAACCGGTCTTTGAGACTTCACTCCAGTAAAACCCAGAACCCTACTGTAAACACCATGAGTGTCCAGCATAGGCTCAATAGAGACAGATCCATGCCATATGGTCAGGATATCCACTAACTCTGTAAATGATTTCAATTTAAATTCATTACATGTAAATGTATATTATGTGGATATCTTGGAAATCGATCATGCATTCCAAAATTGTCTGATGCAAATCATATTCATTTATAACCAACCAGACCAGGTGTTCGGGGTAGACAGAGTGACATCTTGCCTCGGCATTTAGTCATTTTGCAGCACATTTTGCTTTTAAAACGGGTCTGCTGCATTGTTTTATTAATGCATGCAGGAGGAAATGCAGTTACATTTTCACTAGTTGACTTTGTTTCAGCTGTATTGAGCATCTGCCTTAATAAATGTGATGTATTGCTGGCTCTCGTTTAGGAAATAAAAGGGAAGTATCACTGCTGCACTTAACAAAACTTATGGGTGTGAGTGGGTTCATTGCAAAGAAATTTGTCACATCCAAATGTCTGCAGATTTTCCATTATCAAATTAAAAAGTGGTTTATTAAAGATAAAGGAACTTAAAATTGAATCAATCTTAAAAATAATTGCAAGGCCTCCGAGTTTGTTTATTTCCAAATACGAATATGTAGGTCAGATATTCACATCAATTATGGTAATGCAATTATACAATTACATTCTACATTTCTTTCCATTAAAAATCATACAAAAAGCTATAACTAATGCATAAATATTGAAAATGACTTAAAACGCAAAGTAAAAATGGGTCTATATGGCTCACGGCCATCTTAGCTGGAAGCCGAGAGAGCTAAAATTCGAAAATAGAGATTAGGGAAAAAGCAAAACGAAAATTTAGGGTGTTATAAATCTGGTACTTTGAATTCTACTGGTCTGCTTCTATAACCGACTAGTGTGCGGTAGTAATAACTGCTTGTTAATATAGTTACATTTAAAAACAGTATGTAGCTCATACAATGTATGAACTCTCTTACTTGTGGCAATGCTCCATTCCCAGAATCCCCCACAAGCCTCATTTTCTTTATTCACTTTTCTTTCACCCAGTTCGTACACCTGTAGCCAAAGCTGTGGGTTCTGATTACATACTGCAAATTTTGTAGCACCGACTCTCCTGTTCGTCGTTAAATTACTTAACACGTGAGGCATAACGCCCCGCTGACGGACCACACAGTACACAGAAGTCTTTTTACTCTTTAGACTCCCGTCGCCCATCCTGGCAAATGTCATACCTTGTACAAGTATTTATCTTGTATACCCTTTGTCTGCCTCTGCTTTTCACATATCCTTTCTCTTTGCTAAAAACATACTTGTATGCCCTAAAAGCAAAAACAGTTCACTCATCCAACTCCTTATCTGAGGCTATCGATTTGGAAGTTGAGAGGTTTGAGTTACAAAACCTAGTTCTAGAAAAAGAAGTCGCTCAAATCCGTAGAGCAGTCAGTGTGCCCATCGACCTGCCAAACATATGCGTATAGTTCCATTCTGCGGCTTGCAGATATCACTGCCACCTCTGATCTACACCCTTTCTAGGAGGGTAAACGTTCTGTTGGAAGGTCTGAAAGAGGGGTTCACAGTGAGCGTGCCAGCTGCTGCTGTTAATCTTTGGGAAACATGGATGAGTTTGCTGCAGTTAAAAGAACTGCCTCCCAGACTATTGGAAGTAGTTACTCTGCCTAGTAATCTCCCTTAAAGAGCAGCAGTTACTGTCCACATTACAGGCCTCTGCTAGATATACCAGTTAAATTACTTACAAAACTATTTCCTGGTAGGTTTTACGTACTGGTACAAGATATGTGATCCTACCTCTTGGTGTGCACTCAACTGCATTTGAAAATTTTTCCTAATGCTTTAATTTGTAACCATCGTTCAACTTTCCTTCCGAAGATACTGCCTTAAGTCTGTCTGGAAGATGTGCACTGGCTAGGCTGAATTGATACAGAATCTGAGGGGTTAGATATCAGACAGAAATATCTTGTGGTTGGTATAGAGGAATACATGGCATGTTGGTGAAAAAAAATGTGGCCTAGTCACTTTATTTGAAACAAGTGTACCAAATTCACACATTTATTAAATGCAAAGATGTTATTAACACATTTGAGAGTAAACATATGAGCCAGCATTTTCTGGGTCCACTTGTCCAATGGACCTTTTAATCCGACAGAGGTGATGGGAGTTAGCATTAAGAGTCAATCACATTTCAGTTAACAATGCAGCCCATTTGGCCACCCAATGAGGACTAGGAATCGGTAGCCAAGTTCAAAAGGTTTATTATAAGTTAATAATCAAATTCAAATAAACAGTTCTTAGCACCATGCTGTAAAGATACAGAATGACAACTGGGATCCCCTGACGCCTAAAGAAATTGAGGTGAATTATTATCAAACAAACAAGCAGTTCTGTGACTGTGATGCAAAACAATATCATTAAGATCTGGTGCTCAGAGAACAATCTAAGACTTTCTCTCCCATATATTAGAAAGCTAAGAATTCAGAATCCAGAGGATCGTTTAGGTAAAGAAATCTTAGCAAATCAGGGAAAGTCCATTAAAAAAAGGCTAGTGGGCCACAGATTACATCTAAAATCCCTGTGCAGACAAAAACAGTGTTCTAGGTTTAGGTATTGTGGTTGTATCTCACTATATAGATTTAATCTCATTGTACAGTTTTAACCCACTGTGTTCTGTTTATGCTTAAATATATTTGTTTATAACTACTGCACATGAATAAAACATCAGGGTATGAACCATACATGAAGATCCATTGATTAAATTATTGTATTGATTACCATTGCAGAGGGAGAGGAGCAGCTTTATGGCTCTCTAGAGCAGCGTTTCCCAAACTATGGGTTGCAACCCACTAGTGGGTCTCCAGCCGATTTCTGGTGGGTCAGGAAAGAGCAATAAATAAAGATGCCTTTACATTTCGTATTTATCTTGTCACATTTGCTGTGCTTCAAAAGCAGTGATCAAATGTAAGGTGTTATCTTTTAGTATTAAATCTGTTTTATTTAGCTGTTTCAGGAACAAAACATCATAGACAAACATCGCCTACAACTAAATCGTCTTTTGACAAACTATTGTCTATTCTTTTTTAACATTGGGATTAGAGCTTACTTTTCTTTCTCTGACTGCAAAGTGAAAGGAGTTTTTAAAGTGAACTATATGGCAATCTTGCTGTGGTTCAAGGAGTGTGAAAGGAAATGCTGTAGGATGACAATTTTTTGTAACACAACAAAATCTAAATACCTCTAAATGAACAGCATGCACATTTTAGAATATATTAGGAGTTAGGAAAGCAAAAATTAAGCACTTTTTGTAATTCTGAAGTGTGATGAAAACAAAGATTTTAGTAGGATAAAAACAAATCAAGACATTTTACTTGATGATGTGCATATGATACCTACTCATTGAAACCCGATTTCCACACACAATCATTTGTGTGCTGTGTAGTTTTATCAGTAAAACTGTGTCTGTGAAAATGTAGTGCCCATTTCATTGGAAAATATGCTCTCTGAGAATGCCAGTGTGCTACTGCAGGATGATTTAGTAATATATTTGCAACAGTGTGCTCCAAAATGCACAACCAGCTACATACCACACTCATATCACTCTCCTGCTGAATACATCAGCTACATTTTGTGTGAAGCTAGGATTTCTCACAATCCTTACGAACTCAGTGATGCAACTGATAAAACATGACCATACATAATCATCCCTCAAACAACTGTAAAGAGTTTGTTATTTTGGTAATTCACATAATTTTAAAAAACGTCCGCTATTACTTTTTTTTAAAACTTACCCTGCCTCTTGTCCGTTAAAGAGGTGGGTCATGAAAGTTTGTTGTTCTAAAAAGTGGATCCTGGTTATAGAAGGTTTGGGAAGCACTGCATTAGAGGCTTTGTCTCTCATGAACCAGGGTCCCTCCCTACACTGAACAGTGGTAATAATTAGCATATTACACTCTACAAATCTACATGTATGCAATGCTAGACTGTATTTGTAAATGTTAGCACTGTCAGGAAGGGCATGAACCCTTAGTGGTTACCGTCAAAAGTTGAATTAGTGTATTTCTGTAGGAAGAAAATTCTCTGTCACAATGGAAGTTTCACCTAGTGGTGTGAGGTAGCTGAAATAGAAGGGCTCGAGGCTTATGGGCAGAGGTTGCCATTATGCTTTTGATGAATTCTTCTCATTTGCAACATGGACCTCTCCAGCTACTTTTATGTCCCATTATATGCTTCAGGTGGGAGGTTGTAATGATGAGTTTGTGGGTCACTCAGTTTCAGATCAACATGAATGTAAGTTTTTTAAGGTTGTTTAATAGATTTATTGTGTGTGTTTTAATTTTGTTTTCAGTTTTAAAGAGTCACAACAACAACAACACTTTATTCAGCTTTTTTTTAAAAAAGAAAAAAGTCAAGATTACAAATATCTCAAATTCACCATTCCTATGTTTCCTCTACCATAAATGACACTTCTTCATTAAAATACACGATTAAAAATGCAAATAAATACGAAATAAAAGGGATACCAATGTAGCTTTGCGTCCATGCCTGATCCAACATCAGTAATTAGTCACAGCTCAATCTAAACCGGACTGCGGACTTTAAAAAACTAGGAATGTGCAATACCATACTCCCTGAAAGCATTAATAAGAAAGTAAAAGCAGGACGCACTTGTCTAAAATTTTCATGTATTAAAATTGGGATGATATAGGTCTTCCTCAACAACTCATATTAGCTACAAACATCAAAAAGTGGAGCATATCCTGTGGAGACTTGCCATCGCAGCCAGAGGGCAACAGTATCTCACCTTTATTTCTCCCATTTGGGTGGGCGAGGAGACGAGGGCATAAATCAAAGCAAAACCTGATCAGTAAGAAGCGGTTGTAAGAGCTAGGGAGCCCTAGGAGATATGGTTCCGTAAATTGATGTTTTCAAAATGATAAATCCACGTACACTGGACTTACTTAGCTCACGCTCTTCCCTATCTGCCACACGCTGTCTGAGAAAAGCCTCCTTTGCCAAGACAGGTCCTTCCTGCTGATTGATTCTGGGTTACTAAAGAGATCAGCACTTCCTAAACTCCTAAAGCCTTCCCATATGTATTTAAGCCAGGGAATATAATTAACATGGTCAAGGGGCAAACAGTCCTTTAGGATCTATTTGTTTGAGGCAGCCCCATTACCTATCCATATTTTGATCCAAAGAGACGGGGGGAGACAACAGGTTTGACAGATAGGCCATGCCCAGCTCTTCGTGTACTATGAAAGTAGAGGTTTCCTCAAGTACACTTAAGAGCCGTCTCAGGAAATTATTTTCAACTCTTTGGAGCTCATCATGAGCGATATAACCCCGGATTTCACTACCGTACGCCACCTGTGCAATGTACTTGGCTCTGTAAATCTGCAGGAGTGATCTTATTGTTTTTTTGCCCAAAAGGGAGGCAAAGTTGGAAATAGCAGCGTTAGCAACTGCTTTATGCTTTTTAACGGTCTCCAATTTCACTTGGCATCCAGCGTAACCTCCAAATAAGAAGATAAGAAAAAGCACTGGTCTTTGGAACTAAATTAGACAGAACCTTAAAGTTAAAAGACTTCCTTGAGCTATGTCCCACCTGCATCACATATGACTTAGAGTTATTGGCCAACAGGTCCCGATCTTCTTCAAATATCACGAAGGAGCTAAGTAGAGTTTGCAGCCCCCTTGTAGTCCGGGCCATAAGGACAGCATTGTCAGCATTCAATAATACCAGCCGGGCGCCCCGTCCCACCTGGGGGAAGTCCACCTTTGTATCCACTAATAGCTTTTCCAGGTTATTAATATATAAATTAAATAAAAAAAAGTGGCTAATACGCAACCCTGTAGAATCCCTCTCTAAATTGTAAACTGATGGGCCACCTTGCAATCTTTAGTGTAACGTACCTCCGCTTTGGTGTTTCTATGCAGGCCTCATAAAAAGAGTACAATGTCTTTATCCACTCCTAGGCATGACAAGGTCTCCACTAGCTTACTTCTATTCACGTGATCAAAGGGGGAGGACAGGTCCATGAAGGCCAGATAAATGGTGCAGGGGCGGGCAACTGTGTACTTGTTAAGGAACATAAACAAATTCAAGCATTGGTCCACTGTTTACCTCGCCGGAAGAAAACCATATTGGATGTCTGCTAAGATATTATTATCTTCTGCCCATGTGGTCAGCCTGTCCAATAGAATGCGCCCCACCACCTTCACCATTGAATTCAGCAGTGAGATGTTAACAGAGAGTAATCTCCATGTTACCTTTTTTAAACACTGGAACAATGGTGGACATAGCCCAGGTGCTAGGAGGGATGGCTTTTATAGCAGCATTAATAATTGAAGTAAGGGCTGGCACCCACAACTGTTGATTAGATTATGTAAAGATCTGGAGGAATAGCATCAGGTCATGGTGCCTTATTTCTAGAAAATCCTTTTTAACATCTTCAACAGCTGTAGATACAAGAGCTGATTTACCTTCTCCACTGGAGAAGTGTGGCTCAATGGTTAGAGCGGCAGACCCTGATGCAGAGGTCTAGCCCGGGACCAGGTTTCAATTCCCTGCCTTGGCGGGTCTTCGGCTCAAAAATTCCACGGACCTGATAATTATCGCCTCGGTGCCTATTCCAATCATGGAGTCCCACTCTGCAAATCTGGGCAATAGCTTGCTTAATCTCCACAACGGCCCCCACAACGCTAAGGATGCCTGGCCTCCACCTAGGGGGTGCCCAGGAGTGGACGCCTCACAGGGAAAGCCAGGATGGGTTCCACAGCGGTATTCGTACAAGCGCCTTGAGACCCTTGCGGGTGAGTAGTGCGCTATACAAGTATCAATTTATATATATATTTGTTTTACTTCCATAAGCTGCACTGATGTCGAATGGGCATATGAACATTTCCCTAAAGTGACCTACCCATTCATGTAATGTAATGTACGGATTTGTAAACCGCATGGTTACCCGGGAGAGTCCCAGCGCTAAGAAGAGCCAAGCTCAAGACGGAGAGTAGCATAGGTAGGATCACTGGGGGAAGAGGAATGTTTTGAGGAGCTTCAGGAACCGCAAATGGCATGATTCTGCTCGTAGCTTCAGGGGAAGAGAATTCCACAGAATCTCTGCGTTCACAGAGAATCGCCGACCTCCTGTACGCGCCTTCTTTACTCTCGGAATTCTGGCCAGACATTCATGATCAGAGCGGAGGGACCTGGTGGCCTTATACGGCAAGACTAAGCTCTTCAAGATGGGGAGTCACTTACCTTGCAGAGATTTGTGAGCAATGCACAGGGATTTAAACTTTATCCTTTCCCGAATTGGCAACCAATAGAGTGATCTAAGGGCCGGTTTCGCTGAGGCCCTAACCGAGGTACCCGTGAGCAGCCTGGCTGCGGAGTTCTGGATCTGTTGTAATTTATTAATTGTAGCTTCAGGGGCGCCTAAAAAAAGGGCGTTGCTATAGTCCATCCTGGACAGGATCAAGCCTTGAATTAACAGCTTCCTTGAGGAAGGAGGGAGAAGGGGGAGGACTCTCCGAGCCGAACGGAGTAGACCAAAGCAGACTCCAGCCGTTTTTTTAGCCTGAGTTTTGAAGGAAAGATCCTGTTCAAGCCATACCCCTAAGCTTTTGATTTCATTTGGGGGTGGGGGGGGTGGGGGAACTTCCAAACAAGTGGGCCAGATGGCATTGGATAATGATGTCGACTTAGGCCCCAACAGCATAAGTTCCGTTTTGGAGCCATTTAATTTGAGGGAGGACTCGCTCCTCCAGGCATATATTTTCGTCAGGCAGAGGCAAAGGTTTTCGGTACACTGGTCCAATTGGGAAAGTGATACGACAAGTTGGGTGTCGTCTGCATAACTAACTATTTTGATCCCGAATGGAGCGACCACATTCTCCAGGGGGGACATGTACACGTTAAACAGTGTGGGGCTCAATGAAGAGCCCTGCGGTACACCACACTGGAGGGGGATTAGATTGGATCGTGAATTGCCTTCCCAAACTTGGAACGTCCGATTGTTTAGGAACGATGTTACCCAGGCCAGGGCAGTACCTGAAACTCCCACATTAAATAGGTGCTGAATTAAGACACGGTGGTTAACCGTGTCAAAGGCTGCACTTAGATCCAGGAGGATTACTACCACTGATCCTCCCGAATCCAAGATGCACCTAGCCTCCTCGATGACTGATATAAGAGCAGTGTCTGTTTCTTGGCCTGAGCGGAAGCCTGTTTGAGAGCTCCGTAGCAGCTCATTAGATTCCAGAAAGCGGGATAGTTGTTGATTGGCCATTTTTTCTGCAATCTTACTGAGTCCTGGTAAAAATGAGATGGGCCTAAAATTGGCCAACTCCAAAGGGTCCAGCCGCAGCTTTTTCAATAGGGCCTTTACAATGGCTCCCTTCCAACTAGGAGGGACAATGCCTTGACAGAGGGACGCGTTAATTAAATCAGTGGCAAGAGGGGGAATGGTGGAAGCAATCTGTTTGAGGATCCGCATAGGTACGGGATCACTAGGGGAGCCACTTTTCATGGCAGCCAAGACTTTTTGAAATTCTTCCACCGAAACTGAGTCAAAGGAAACAAGCTGATATGCACATCTAGGGCCCCTGCCAAGAATGGACTATTAACAATGCTAAAAAACTTGGCACTGTTCTTTAAGGTTCTAGCCTCAGAGAGCTTGCTCCATGCCTCCTCCCTCAACTCGATCTTGCTAACTCGACTTTATATAGCCTTCTACAGGCCTTTACAAGAACCGGTTCCCTTGGTTTAATATCCAACGCTTTCCTCAATTATCTAGCCGCATGACAGCAATCACGATCAAACCATCTTGGGGTTCGGTTTTTCAGGTACAGGGACGGAGCCTTTAATAGGTCTCCGGTAGTACAAGAGATGACCGAGAATGCCTCCAGGACGACCACCGGCTCTGGTTGCCGGTGTTGTACAGATATCTATCTCCCTATGGCACCTAGCTGAAAGGGACTCGTAGAAGAGATGTGGGATTATCTGTGACCATCTTAGCCTTCTGCCACCATCCGTGGCTTGCAGTATCCCCCTATCTGCTGTCTTCCTAGATTTCGCTAGTGGAGCCCAGCTGATCTTTATACACAAAGAGTTGTGGTCACTGAGGATACTATCTACTATGGAGAAGTCCGAGGAAAGTGAATAAAGGGAAGTTAAAAAAAGATGCACATCCCCCCATGTAAAGGTGGAAATGATAGGTTTCCTGCCTTGGTCCAACCAGCACATGGCCAATGTTAGATCAAACTCATCTCCTAGGGAGTTAAGAATGTCTCCCTGCTAAGTATCTTCTAAGTGCATACCCGTTAAGTGAGGGCAACCCATCCATTTAAATTCAAACCACTCGGATCCCCACATAGGTGAAGATTAAAGTCTCCTGTGATCATGAGGTTACTATAGTGAGGGGCATTAAAAGTCAATATTTGTAGGAAAGAGCCCAACCTCCAAATATTACAAACGTCAGGAATAATGGAGTTGGCACTATAAACATTCAGAAGCAACAAGTTATTAGACCCATGGGAAAAAAACAAGGCCTGCAGACAAAGGTTATCGGTTGGTAGCACCACCTGTCTACAACAAACTGCTAAGGAGACATAGATTACCAGCCCACCCTTAGATCATCCCGCTCAGTATGGGGTGGCAGGCACAAAATAAGTCTTATATCCCTCCAGAAACTGTTCGTGATGGTCCATGTCTTCTGAAGGCATATCACGTCAAATCCTTTTACAAATAGGCTCAATCGTAGGTGTCCAACATTTCCAATTAAGCAAATCTGTCATGGATCACCATCTGCCAACCATGCTGGAAATGAGCAGGGTAAGCAGGATACCTCCACAGGTTCATCTCACTGGGCATTGTCACGATACTCGACGGTCTAGTCTAGTCTAGTCTGGAAATTTGTATTGCGCAGAACATATCACATCCCGTGAGGGAGTCTCATGGCGCATGCGGTCTATAAAAATAACCCATGGGGAGGGCTACGATTGGCAAGGCGGGACCAAGTGGTTTACTCTTATTAGCTGCAAACAAAATTCTCTCTATTAACATTGATGATAACACAGTCTCCTTGGAAGTGTTATATGGACCTCCAATCCATGATACTCTGCGCACCATGTTGATAAAACTCTCCGTCCTTAAACCCAGGGTCATGTTAAAGTTCAGCCAGTGCAGGACTTTATTCTTTAGTTGATAGAAGTCTTCTGAAGCACCAACACATTCCCTAGTACCACTACATACAGTGTTGATTCCGGTGGAAGGTGTAGGGTGGATGACCTCTGCATCAAGGGGTTTGCTGTCCCAGCCTCCCTCCTCTCAATGTCTCACTCAATAAGGGTTTGGCTCGCCCCAGGTGGTCTTTTGGGCGCAAGGTGTTCAAAGCCTCCTCCTCCCCCTGTGGGCCTGCTGCCAGTGGGCCAAAACCTGCCAGGGTTGGTAGGGGTGGGTTACGCTTTCTCGCACTGGATTTATCCGTGATGATTGCACCTGCCCCCTTGTTCCCTGTTCAAGACCTCTAAATTCTCTGGTTGAGAACAGGCTGATGCCCACACTAGGCCGCCATGAGAGATGTTGTCCCCCACAATGCTATGATGGCTAATCCTCGAATGTTCTAGCTCTATTGTAGCTTAACGTTGCCTGATAGGGTCCACTTTGAGGTCCGTACTTGCCAACAGAGAGCCCAAGAAGCCTTACATCATGGCTTCCATATCTTTCCTTTGTCAGGGTTTGCAGCTTGCTGGCACTTTGCACTATCCCCTCTGCCCTTAAATGTTTTGTTTTACTCCCAGTCAAAGAACCTTTTCTTTTAACTCACAGTCCTGACTCCGTTCTGGAGCATCCTGTTTGAATAGATGGCTAAGAGGCCAGGGTCATGAAAGCACCCTTGCTCTGTGCAGTAGGGCATGGTGACTCCATCTGAGTGTTATTGACCATTACATCGGTAGATCAAGACCCACTATCCGCTTCCAGGCTAGTAGGTGAGAATAAAGATACTAAATCCCGCGGAGAAATCTGAGATAAGATAATTCTTGGTGGACTTGAAAGGGGGCGATTTGCGGGGTAGTGGGAGAGCCAACAGGCCACCAACTCTATCTCCTTATCTACAATCCTACTACCCTTTGTAAAAAGAGTCCATTGTGGTTGCTGCAGGCCCTGGGGCTACTGCCACCACTCCTTTGCGTTTTCCCACAACTCTCAGGCAGGATCCCACAACAGCTGTCAAGGTCGACACAGACAGTGCGACTAACAAGAATGTTATAAACGAGCCGGGGCAAATAGATAAGGCAACAGGCTACACCAGTAACCAAGACCAGTACCAAAATAACTGTAAATCTGACTCCCCCACAAGGGCCTTTACTGTAATGGTTCCCTCGAGTCCACCTCTGCCGAGGATATCGAGGCTCCTGCCCACAAGATCCAGATTCAAGAACCAAGAGGGATGGCCCAGCCCAGCCTCCTCTGGGCTCTGTCTGGTGCGACTGGCCTGCCCTTGGCCCCAAGCGTCCCATGCCACTGGAGGCAAGCAGCGCTTTTCAGCATGTGTAGGAGGGCTGCCAGAAGCCCCTGCCACCTTTCCTCCACAGTAGTTACGGGACACTGAGTCCCTCCTCAGCACAATCACTGGCACCCAGGAATTGTGAGGGAGGGGGGCAAGCCAAACAGAGACCAATTCTTTGTGTGTGTAAAAGGCCGCCTTATTGAAACAGGTGCGTATCACAATTTATCAACACTGGCAACTGCCTTACAAAAATAAAACCTCACTATAGATAAATTACCTGACCCCTTGACCCCCCCACTCCTACAATACCCACATCAAATCCCCACCCGTCAAATACAAACTAACATTACATAACAATCATATTACACAAGCTTACACAATATAGCATTTACAAATCCTAACCTCCAATGACCCTTACCCCTACCTGCCTTTGTGCAACTGTAACTAACAAACCTCTAATCTAAACTTAGCCTACCTGGTTACCCTTTCCCTTCCCCTGCTCACAAACTACCAGGTCTCCAAACCTAAAATGGTGGCTAGGAAATCGCGAAAAAAAACATACTTTTGGGCTATGATTTGGCTAATCCCAATGCAGCCCAAAGTAACAGTATCCGGCCAGCCCCTCCCTCTCCCAATCTGCCCGGGGACACACCTTGCGGTGCTTGGCTGCCCCCCAAGGTTATGCTCCGGCCCCCCACCCCACCCACTGCTCCGCACACCATTTCCCTTGCCAGAAAAGTCCAAAGCCCTTGCTCCCTGCCGCATCAGAAAAAAATTGTACATCCCAAACCATGTCACCCTCCCATATCAAGGGGATGCCATTGAAGTTATGTAAGAAAAACTGCCACATTTGCAAGTCTTCTCTCACCCACGCAGACAGACGCACATGATGTCGAGGTGCCCTGCCCAGTCGCCTACAAAACGTCCTCCCTACTCTTACCACTCCACAAGCAAAGTTAAGGTGGCCCAATAGCATCTGAATCTCCTTCAAAAAGACCTTGTTTTTAGACAACATTGTCACCAGCAGCCCTGACATTTGCTGCTTTTTGTCCACCGGAAGGCGTGCCTCCATCAGTTGAGAGTCCAACTCAATGCCCAAAAAGGACAGAGCCGTGCAGGGCCCCATAGTTTTTTCCAGTGCTAACGACACGCCCAGTTCCCTCATGATCTCATTGAAACTGTCCAGCGCCTTCTGGCAGTCCGTGGAGTCTGAGGTGCCCACAAATAAAAAGTCATCCAGGTACTGTGTTATTCCTTGGTGACCTGTCCGTTCCGAAAACAACCATTGCAGGAACGTAGCATTAAAAAAAGAGCAAGACATAGAACAGCCCATCGGTAATGCTTTGTCCACGTACCATTTACCATTGAAATGGATACCCAGAAGATCCCAATCATCGGGATGGACTAGAAGGAACAGGAAAGCCGACTTTATGTCGCACTTTGCCATCATCGCCGTTGCGCCCGCGGTCACTACCAGTGACATGGCCACGTCAACTGACGAATAGGACACAGAGGCCTCACTTGCGTCGATGAAATCATTCACCAAACCCCCTTCTGGCTACGACAAATGTTGTATTAGGCGGAACTGCCTTTGTTCCTTCTTCGGGACCACTCCAATGGGTGACCAATCACATTTTTTAGAGGCTAATCCTCAAAGGGTCCCGCCAGGTGGCTCTCAAGCACCACTTTATCCAGTTTTTCCTGCACTATGTCCAGGTGCTCTTTTGCTGACTTTAAGTTGTCTGCCCACCTTCTTGTCCTAGGTCCGTCATACCCCAGTCGAAACCCCTCTAGAAACCCAAGTCGTTCTGCAGCCTCTACGTCACTATAATTATGCAGGGCTGCAATTAATTTGTGAGTTCTACCCGGAGTATGAGCCTTTTGACCCAGGCCCCTTAGCCCCTCGCCCTCCTGCGAGCGGCTGCTGCTGCAGTCCCCCAACCTAAACCCCCCTGACTGCCACTGCTCGTTCCCCTGTTGCTGCACTCCCCCAAAACAATTGACCAACGCATGTCTGCCTCAGCAACTCGAGCAGTCATGTCTAAACCTGCAGTACTCCAGAGTGCACAATACCTTGTTGTAGTCCCAGCAAGCCCCTTTTGATCCCGTTGTCCTCTTCCTGCGCTACCCACCCCTCCCCGGGTGAGGCTCCCTGAAAGGGTTGATACACAAGCAGTTGGCCACTGGCCGTGAAGATGGTTTTTACCGCCCCGGCCAGCCCCATTGTATGTTGCCATAAGTCCGTGTCCAATTCACCCCATTTGGCCTCTGGGTCCCATGCCATGTGTGCTCTAAACTCCTCATCATATTGGGCCCATGCATAGCCACCCCCAGTAATCTGGGCCTTCCTGATCACGTCCATGTACTTGAACATGGCCACACACCTTTCTGGGTATTTCTCGCAGTATGCACTGGCATATATAAGGAATGCCGCCGTCCAATTCTCTATTGTCAGAGGTACTTTTGGCCTTTTGGCCAACTCAAATTCCTTCTCTTTATACACTTCTTTTGCCCTAACTTCTCTGTGAAGGAGTTTAAGCATCTCAACATATTCACCCTTCTATATACGTTCTTTAGTGGTCAGCATTAGATGCGCGCCCAATGGCTTAGTGATGCCCATGTAAGGCAACCGTTTTATTTTTAACTCTTTACTTTCTAATTTGGTCTCAGGTTCCCCTGTCGTATTTCCACCGTCACTTTCTGGTCAGGCGCGCTGTCTCCTGTGCTGCCGGACGCTTTACCTGCGCCCTCCGCTGATCCCTTACCCGAGTCATCCGTCCCTACTCCCACATCCATCACATACGTACCCTTACGCAACCTACCCACAGCCCCCCTCCTTGTCATCCCCACCCACACCCACACCCACTGAGACTATTAAAGGACGCAATCTCGCTGCCTGTTTTCCAGGATTCCGCCCATCACTCCACTGTCCGTCCTAACAAGGGGGCCGACCTCTCCTCCTAGCGCGATGTCCGACCCGGGTGCTCCGCCTGGCGTCGTGACACCTGGAAAACACTATGCACGGCATTACTCGCCCCCCTCTCCCTCGCCTTCCATGTCCCTCAACTTGCCCTCCTCCATGCTATCCTCCTCATAGTCTAGTTCCACCTCCCTGGAACCACTGGCCTTCACAGCCGGGGGTGCAGACTGCACCCTCCTAGAATTACTCAAAAGGTCGTCCTCGGCGCTCCTCCTTCGGCGGTGTCCGCCGGACCGTTGAGGCCCAGTGGGTGGTGGGGCCGTCGAGCCCGCCTTGGACCTACTTATGCCAGCCGCCACAGGATCCCCCGCCGGTACTGGGTATGCCGTGCGAGGCTCCACCCTCCCTTCTCCTTTGCATCAAGGAGCCGCTCCCAGCCCTAACAAGTCTGGCGCCCTGCGTCGCTCCACCGCCTGAAAAAGAAAAGCATGGTCTGGTGTGCTGGGCCCACATGTCTTCTCTCTCCCATCCCAGCTCGCTTCCTACCTACCCCATATGTGCTAGCCGTACATGCCCGCCCCACCACGCTAAGATCCACCACCTCCTCACTGTCCCCCAGATACCCATCGCTCCACTCCAGAACCGCTGCCCACCTCGGCCCGGCCTCCTCGCACAAATGGACATCCCCCAACTCTCCCTTCACCTCTGGCTGGCACCCCCTGACGGAAACCCTACGTTCTCCCCCGAACCATTGGACCAGGCCCTCTGGTGGCACCCCTCCAACCTGCCCTCCCCATGCGTACCCCTAAACTCTTCCGCCCATGAGGCGAAAATGTCAAGGCTGTCCCAATCCTTTTCACTCCCCTCCTACTCGTCCCTGCGGGGAGACGCGGGACGCGCTCCCCGCCGGGCCACTACACCCATCACCACAGATATCCTGGACCCCCCCTTGCTCCCAAGAGGCCCAGAAATGCCCGCCGGGGCCGTGTTCTCAACCTCCACGTGGCCCCACTGCTTCAAACAGCCCTCCCCCCTCGGGTCGCTCTCCTCAGATACGAGCGCCCCCCATCATCTTGAGTCCCAGGCGGGGAGACGTGGGACGTATCCACCGCCAGGCCCCACAGCCCTTCCCCGTGGATGCACCGGACCCCCCTTGCCTCCACGAGGCCCACAAACACCTGCCGTGGCTGCACTTGCGACATGTGCTCAGCCCCCAAGACTCACCTTGCCCTTTACTGCCTTTAGGGGGGGCGAACGAGCCATGGCAGCCACCCCTGCCGACGCACGCCTTCACTGGGCACGCTCCATCCGAGGTCTCCAGCATAAGAAGATCTAGCCGGCTGGCCTCACAAAGCAAACGTACCGCCTCCAACATGCGGTAATCTTCACTAGCCATCATAAACGCTTGATAAACACCTCGTCAAAAGCTATTAACTGCGAACTAACTGCCACTAGGCCCTGACAAAAACCTACACTGTGCAGCGCTCCCAGCCACCAGGTCACCAAACCTAAAATGGTGGCTGGGAAAGCGCGGAAAAAAAACCTTATACCTTTGGGCTATGATTTGAAATTGGGCTACAATTGGGCTAATCCCATTGTAGCCCAAAGCATCCCAAAATGGCCGCTACCCAGCCAGCCCCTCCCCCTCCCAATCTGCCATGGGGCAGACCTCGTGGTGCTCGGCTGCCCCCCAAACACCCCATGCATCCCACGCCACGGGAGGCAAGCAGTGCTTTTCAGGGCTTGCGGCGCGGGAGGGATGCCGGAAGACTCTGTCTCCTTTCCTCCACAGTAGTTATGGGACACCGAGTCCCTCCTCAGCACAATCATCGGTACCCCTGGAAATGAGTCTATATAATATAATACACCAGTCATTCTCTGTAGTGCGTAGGTCAGCAGGCATGCTTAATTCTTCATTCAACAAAGATGGAGTCCCCCAAAGCAGGATATTATCAGTGTAGAAACTAAGAAATGATCAGTCGCTAGGCTCCCACATCAGCTCTCACAATCTCACCCCTACAGTCAGCAGGTACAATTTCAGCTGGCCAGCCTCAGGCCACAAGTCACCTACTTACTGCACTTTCAGTAGCAGTATCACAGTGCTGAAGCTGCCCATTCCCCGTCCCTCTCTCTGCCACTGCTGGTTCCTCCTGTGCTTGTGGCTTCTGCTACTCACCTCCACAAAGCCTCATCTGGGCCTGATCCCTGTTTCCAGAGGTTACCTCTTACGGGGGACCGCTGATCCACCGCAGTGGTGTAACGAATTTTGAGAGGGCCCCCTGCAAGGTACTCGGAGGGGCCTCGCTCTGGATTTAATCCGGAGTTCTCAGGCCTGAGTACTGTGCTGAGGGAGCCCTGTGCAGCTCGGGGCCTGTGTTACACCCCTGATTTACTGCAGCCCTCCTTGGCTCCTGCATGGGACCGAAAGCACCGCAACGTCAAAGCACCCTGCCCGCCCACTCGCGGCCGCGATCACAGGGTCTCCACCCAGCTGCCAGAATGCCCTTTTCTTAGGTGAATCAAGTCATAACCCTATGGTGATAGGTTTACGTATATCATTATTGGAAACAAAGAAGTGCAATAAAGGCAATTTGAGGACATCAGCAGAATGGGCAATGTATTGGAACAACAGAGTGTCTGTCAAAGGTGTGGATGAACTGAAGGAAAGGTAAAGGCAGGCACACAAACCAACCATTACCATGCACATGATTGGAAACCATGCTTCAGCTTATCACATTTGGATCGTTCTACTATGAATCACATACCATATGTCCTTTTTTCACTAGATCTTGACAAGTACTGCAGCCCAACAGCAGGACGAACACTAAACAAGACTTGTTCTTTTAGACTCATAAGGAAAGACTCAACTCTTCAAGAAAGAGGAGAGGATATAGTTAACAATTTTTCTCAATTTATGGGACCTAGTCACTTGACTACAGGGACAAGCATGTTGACTTATTCATTTTTATTGCAACGAAAATAAAAGCAAGAAATTTGAGGAACATGAAAGTTTATTGATTGTGCGTTCTGCTTTCAAACTGTAGGAAAATTAGCTATTTTTATGTTCTCATATTTCCATGTGGAGGATGGAAGGTTGATTCTTCCTAGGCAGCTGTTCCTTTTTCTGCTGGTTTGTTGCATAAAACATACCATAGTGCGAACATATAAGACCTGGGGACGGTATCAGGAGAGTTATCAACTTTTCCCATTTGTCAATTTAGTTCATCTTTAGTCCACAGGTGCAACACATGCCTTTTAAATATACAAAGGTATGAGGTGTTGTTCAAGAACGCAAGTAACTCGGGCCAGATTTACAAAGGCCTTTAGTCATGTCAGGCGACAAAAGGCAACAAAAGGGCTTAAGTAAGACTTACTAAGCCACACAGACACCTTGTGTGACGGCACATTCAGAGTAACACAAGTTAGGGCAATCGCTGCGTTGCTTTACTATTTATTGTGAAGGCGTTAGGGATTCCCATGCAACCACCCATGGATTTTAACGCAATCCCAGATTCACTAAGGGTAGTAAACCTGGGATTGCGCCAGAATGGTACACCTTCTCAGCAGAGGTTTAACGAAGAGACACATCGTCATTTCACTTTATTTCCTCTTTCTACATGTGCCGGATTCTGCAGTACACATAGAAAGAGGAAACAGCCTCTAAGGAATGTTTTTTTATAGGAAGGTGTCCCTTCCTGCACAAAAACAATCCTGCCTGTAAAACAGGCACTCTTGCACCATGGCACTCCTACCCTGTCACGCAGCATAGCACAGCACAGCAAGTTGTCTTGCTGCATTGCGTTTTCTGACATTTTGATAACTCTGGCCCTTATTTCCTTGCTAGGGATTCCTCTAGGTTCAATAATAGAACATTAGCTACATGGTAGTACACATCAATTGAACCAGACGGAGACATAAGGACCTACATTCAAAATAAACACACTGTCTTGATTAAGCATTTGCTAATTTATTTCTATCCATGTAACTACACATTCAGCCTTAGAAAGATGAGAGACAGCAGATGTTTTAGACCTGGAATGTAGAGACATCTCAAAAATGTGGGTGGTGGGGGCCGTTCTTGAGTCCAAGCTAAATTCTTCAATTTGTATTCCTAAAGACTTGTAGCCTACATGAACTATTCCATATGGCAGGCAGAAGAGGCACCTGGTACGCCAATCTAAAACGTGCTTTTCCAGTCATGCTGTCTACACGGTATTCAGTAGAAGCCAGTGTGCTATAAAAGTCCACGAGTGGGAAAAACAATACACATTATATATATTACAAATGGGTGTGTGAGTAGTGTGCGACCCCATTTGTAAATTATATATATTAGTTGTAAAGCCTGCTCACATGGTGTCAACAAAACCACTTTTCATGACAGCATTTGGTTCGAAACCCCAGACAATAAAGACATCCTCTCACATGTAGGAGTGAGTATGTGGTTTACGTCCTAGAGTGCAGTTGTAATCTACAGTACATAGGAAGTACCAAGTTATCAGGCCACAAAAGAGTGTTACAACACATTAGGGCAATAAAGAACAATGACCCAAGCTACCCAGTAGCATGACATTTTCAGGAAACTCACGGGGGCAAACCAAAGGATCTGAGATACTTCCTCATAGACACTGTCCCAATACAGAGAAGAGGTGGGGACAGGGAGGGATTACTAAGGCGGTTAGAGACCCACTACATATTAATATTAGATACTAAGCAACCAAATGGATTAAATATGAGTGAGGACCTCTATACTTATTTGGATTAACCGCCTTAGATCAGGCCTATCAATTATGAAAACATGGACATTGCGCACTTAGCCAGCGGTCAGTATAGGAGGGCATATCTAAAACACGTCAACATATAATCAGTAATATCTGTTCCGAATATTTTGCTGCTATCCACATCAAGTACACTCATGAAATAGAACTTTTACCAGCAATAAGATGGCACTTTTATATAATAGAAGATTTAAACATATCTATGAATGAATGAATTATTACCATGCAAAGACTCTAAAGTGATGTAATGTATTGTGGGAATCATTCATGCCAAGAGAGGTTACAAAATTAATACCAAGGTAGCCCCCCAATAAAACTGTCTCTGAAATAGATGTTTGGAAATGAAATTTGGAGTTGTTGAAATGTTTGTAATATTTGATAGAAATCAATATAGAAGGATAGGGGGTCACAAGTGTGACACTTCACAATTCCCTTATGCACTTTTTCAGAATATACACTATGGTATTTTAAGTAAGGGGGTTCTGGGGACACACATAGCGAATGAATGTTTTAGACATACACAATTATCCTGGAAAATATTCTGTTCATTGGCACATGTAACAATGCCAAAAAAACAGTTACTCTTTACAGATAAATATGCTTGTTGAGTTGAAGGGCATCTTCTCACAATTGAAAAGTATATCATAGATACCTGGACATAATAAAATAGTGTATTATACAATTATAACTAGGTCTGCGCAATTGCATTTAAGCAGATATGACATAAATCCAATGTATTTTACTTATATTTCACTTGCATTTTATCTGTATTTTACAAGTATTCAATTATTATCTTTTAAACAGTATTGAACAGAAGTAATAGGAAGAATGACAAGTATTTCTTCTATGTCTAATTATGCACAGTCACTTTAAATAGCGGTGTGTCTCACAACATTGTTGTCATGTGATCAAGGCAGGGATCTGCCGAAACGCGTCGTGATGGCTGGTGGCACTCGTGAAATAAACTCAAATCAACACAGAATTGGGTCTACCTCGTCTGACTTGCAAGTCCGTGGTGTAGTTGTGGTGGAGGCGAGCTTTTTGAAGCATATAAAATTCAAATTGAATACATGGTGGACATAGAATATATACTCTTCTATTATTATGGGCACTTGCCCATTATACCTGTAGCCCCTTTCATATATTAATTGTATTTATGTCCAAAGTCTCTTTCCGTTTTTTCACATAATTGTAGAGAAAGACTTTTGTACATATACACACATTATATTACATGTATTATTTATTTATTCATGTATTTAGACAATCTCCTAAGTCTGTTTTCCATATCCATTGAAAATAGGGGAGGAGCCATAGATAATTGTTAACAGTATTTATGCACTGTGGTGGTCACGGCATGCCATGTGATCAAGTCCGGGGTGACCGGACGAAACGCGTCATGTCTGTCTGATGGGAAAATAAAGCACCTTAATCTTGGAACTTGCCGTGTGGTCTGTGTCCTGATTGTTTACCGTCTCTAAAATTGGGAGCTGTAGGGTATATATATATTATATATATATATATATATTCACAGAAAAAACCATAGGTTATAGTGGATATATAGTTAGGAATTTGCATTTACAAAACCTTGAAAATTCAATGAAAAAACCATTGGTTTTAGGCCATATATAGTTAGGGATTTGCATTTACAAAACCTTATTTTACTCGCATAAAACCATTGAAATTCCATATATAGTTATAAGCGCTAACTATATATTGCGCACCCGCAATCCACTGCTGATGATGTCACATATTACATCATTCATGACATGGTTAGTGACATCACTGATGACATCACTGATGACATCTCAAATGACATCACTGATGACATCACTGATGACAACATCCAGTGACTGTATGTTTCTGTAAAGTTAAAATATGTCTTACATATTGAAGAATGAGTGGATGTATAAGTGTCTGGATGAAGGATTTAGTAGGTGCATGACTGACTGTATGAGTGAGTGATTAAATGTGTCTCACTGAGTGCATGGGTTAGTGACTAAACTGTTTTAATTTGTGCATCATTATATCTGTTGTTCTACAAACTGCTGCATATGTTGATCAGTAGCTATATGAGTAACTGTATGGGTTATTCATTGGTTGTCCAAGTATTTGTATGGGAAACTGAGTGTGTGTGTATGGGTGGCTGGGAGGTGTGTGACTGTACATAGATGTGTGAGTAGTTGATTCACTATATGTATGGATTCAAAAGTGTATGTGGAAACAGCTGTATGGGCGGTTGACTGTGCATGAGTGTATTAGTGAGTGAATGGATATCTCAGTTCTACATGTCAAATTAAGTACATATGTAAAACACAGTACATGTGAGAGTTGACATCTATAAATAACTGTGCATAAGAGCCAGTGAATGTGTGAGTGGCTGTATGGATCATTGTGAACATGTATCAGAGATTGTATAAGAGAGTAAAGTAAATATGTGTTAGTATATGTTTGAATAAGTAAGGTGTGTATAACTGTATAGTTGAGAAAATGGAGGTGTGATTGATTTTTGGCATAACTGACTAGGTGTGTGAGTAACTCCATGGATGAGTGACAGTCTGTGACTGTCTGTTTACACTGATTGTATCTAAGGTTATATTAGAGTCTGAAGAGGTTCATGGTATTATCACATGAATGATATCATCAGTGATGTTATCAGTCATGTCAAATGAGATGTTTTCAGTGATGTCATCAGTGATGTCATTTGAGATGTCATCAGTGATGTCATCAGTGATGTCACTAACCATGTCATGAATGATGTAATATGTGACATCATCAGCAGTGGATTGCGGGTGCGCGATATATAGTTAGCGCTTATAACTACATATGGAATTTCAATGGTTTTATGCGAGTAAAATAAGGTTTTGTAAATGCAAATCCCTAACTATATATGGCCTAAAACCAATGGTTTTTTCATTGAATTTTCAAGGTTTTGTAAATGCAAATTCCTAACTATATATCCACTATAACCTATGGTTTTTTCTGTGAATTTCATTGGTTTTTTAATAGCAAATATGAAAAGCTTTAAAATGTCAAGTACGTGATAGATAAAAACATTTTCGTATTTATGCACGCTGATGTGCTTTGAACGCTGCCCCCCCCTCCCCTCTTTTCTCTTAGTAGTACTCTCTCTTTGCAGATAGTGAACGGTAGTTAACGCAGGCCTTTGACCCCGTTGTAATCCGTCGTGCATGCTTGTCTCTCCATTTGATTGATTGTTATCCAAGCATTTACTGTTTTAGAATTGGTTCTCTTTGGATCATTCTCTATTTACAAACAAGCACAAAGTCGCAATACTCTGTTTAGTCTTTGCAGATAGTGAAAAATCGTGTAAAAAAATAAAAGTAATCGAGCAAAATCAGTAGGCCACTAATTGGATCTCTTTTTGACCTCGCTAAAATAGAAATATTAGGAACAACCCTTCATGAGAAATACGAAAATAGTGAGATGAACTGAGCTCCACACCATGAGGGCTGCAAGACAGCTCGACTCCGTCACCCACCCCGCCCAAAATAACGACAAACCCTATGCAAATATTAAAAATATAGACAACACACCAGCAAAGAAACAGGGTAAAACATTTTATTAACTAACTATTTACATAACTATTTTATACTTTTTATTGCCCGATCCGGCTAGCTCAATCGATCGAGCATGAAACTCATGCACTCTGATAGCAAGCGTTGCTACTGATGCTATGCAGACCAAAACTGGTTTTCAGTTTGTACATTTTTCTAGATTTTTCAATCCAAGGTTGGTTGACTTTGTAGAACGATGGCTTCAGATTTTCAACATACGGTGTGGTGGCGCGGACTGGGAGGGGGCGCTTCGCTCCTGCCCCCTCCCCAAGTAAGTTTTTCATACGTGAAAGTACGTTAATGGTTTTGGTCCCTGAGTTGCTTCAATGTCACTGCCATTCTCAAATGGCATAAGTTCTGGATGTTGGGTGCCATAGTTAAGAGTTCTGAGCAGTGCTTGTAACACTGTCTGAAGCTTATTTCCACCTACTGCAGCTTCACTATTCTCAAAGTAAGTGAGTGTCGTTTGTGGACCTGACTGCATTAGAAAACAATGTGATATGTTACCTTCCTAAACAGCTTGACGGAGGCCCCTGAGGGGCGGTGTGATGGCCATGGACTCGGAGAAGACGCTTGGCTCCGACACCCTCCCCAAGTCTTATAGCACTGGTGTAGCCTGAGATCGCCCCCGACATAAGCGGCCGGCTCCCGGGGTCCGGCGGAACTTTTTGCCTTTTGATGAGTCTTCAATTCTGGACCTTGTCCCACAATCCGTTGGACCTGAAGACACGCTGTAGTGGGGCGCCCCTTTACCGTTTCAGTTGCCATTCCGCCCGCTTTTGCTACACTGTGCCTCTTCCGCCATTCTGCTGTTTACCGCCCGCTCTTGCGACTACAGCGTCTCGCTCATCATGTAGTTGAGTTGCTCCCGCTCTTGCGGTGCAGCGATAGGCGGCTGCCACAGGACTCTCAAAATGGCGGCCGGCTCTTCGGTTTTGGGCCTGGTCCACTAAAATGGCCCTGGGACACCTTTGAACTCGGACGCTTCCCTGATAGGGCTTGGGTCCCATTCTCGAAAGCGTCCCCTCAGCCGTGAAGATTCTACAAAAGTCTTGGGGGCCTCCGACTCCCGCAGGCTTCTGGTGGGGAGCGGCTGCCATGATTGCTCGTGGAATGGCCACGACGGAGCTACGAGATGGTAGTGCTCTCATGCTGACGCCAGCTTTAGTCTGAAACATCCAGAAACACTGTAGACTACCAATTCGATCAGTTCCGGTAGCGCCCCAACATGACCCGGAAGAGAAGAACTTGCCCTCCCCTCTTTGACTGATGGTTCTTGTTGCCTGTCCCCTCTGTTGTCATTTAACAGAACTTTTTGACTGCTGAAAGGGGTTGTGTTCCGAACGCTGGTTGGTGGAGACATTTTGACTATATTCTTGACCTACGTTGTCGCGTAATGCGTTATATGACACGCCGCGTTAGCGCACCCGGAAGTGATCCGAGGCACGGCGCGCAGCGCGTAACGTAAGCATAACAGGTCATGTGACTTGTTAATAAAACTTTTCATTGGTTCATTTTGCTTTTGTTATTTTAATGATGAAAAGCTTGGTCATATGACCTAAAAATTACGCTTTTTATTGTTTTCGAACATTATTTTTTTTAAAACATATATGTTATAATATTCCAGGATAATGTACTTTCCCGGAAAATTTACAACTGTCCTGCAAGTAAAATATATTCCTTTTTCGAGAAAAAGGGCGTTTCTTCGTTCCATGACGGAGCCGTTGAGTAAAAGAGACTCGGCCTGCTGTCTTAGTCGCCGATACGCCTGATTATCAGATTCTTATCGATCACTTTATGTTGCAGAAATGAAAAACACAACTGCCCTTGACCATTTATCTTTACTGCGTTCCTACATATTATACCTTTTATCCGTCATGTAATTGGACTGCTTTATTTCACTTGCCTTTTACTGATTCGAAAACAGTGACTAAAAGTAAAAACTTTACCAATGTAAATACTACTACCGTGTTTTGTTTTAAAAACCTTTATTGTGAAAATGTCAGTATACAAATACGGGCCTATAACCACGTGGGCCGGCCACGGAGCAAACTGAAATCGTATATGATGAGGAGACATTTACACTGTAGAGGAACGTAACGGGCGGGCCATTAGGTTGCAAGAACTAAGGTGTCTAACAGTTGCGGAATCGGTGGACGTACATTTTGTAATTAAAATACGACAGGGCCACTTACAATAACATTTTCTAGATATACATTTGCGGGCAAGGAGTTACGAGTCCCATTTATACCGGCGCCATTTTGGGCGAGGCCGGGCAGGTCCAAGATATAGTCAAAATGTCTCCACCAACCATCGGCCAGACCAGAACCCCTTTCGGCCCTTTATGCTACAAGATGGTGTCTTCCATTCAGAAAATATTGTTGGCAGCATTTTGAAAGGAAACAGAAACAGCCGTTCTCCTAGTGAGTTTCACATTGTTACATTTAGGAAGAATGTTGAAGAGTAGTATGTGGAAAATCTGAAGCCATTTTTCTACAAACTCTCAATCAGACTTGGATAGAAAAAAAATCCTGAAGAATGTACAAACTGAAAACCAATTTTTGTCTGTATAGCATCAACAGCAACGCTTGAGTCAGCTTTGTGTCAAGCCGCCATTTTCATTCAATCAATAGCGTCCCCCTGCACACATTCAGGGACCTGGTCGTGTCTTCAGATGAAACGGATTGTAGGAAAAGAAGCAGAAAGGAAAAGGAAAAAAGTTCCGCCGGACCTCGGGAGCCGGCCGCCTATGTCATGTGCGACCTTTGGCCACACCAGGGCAATAGTGAAGCTGCAGCAGGTGCAAATAAGCTTCAGACAGTCTTACAAGCACTGCTCAGAAATCTCAACTGAGGCACTCAACATCCAGGACTTGCCATTCGAATCTTGGCACCTTGTGCTGGTTCCGACCTATTCCCGCATCGGTCCACTACTAACATCACCTCATAAGCCAACGGGGCACCCCACGCCGACTTTCGGCGCAGCATTGTAGGATGGCCACACCAGTGCGGCAACTTGCTGGACACAACCTCGGTGCCATCCGGATCTCGGCGCGTTCGACTCAGTGTACCGCAAGAGTGACCGCAACTCAGCTGGACACGCCGTCTTTCGGCGCAGCATTGTAGGATGGCCACACCAGTGCGGCAATTTGCTGGACACCACCTCGGTGCCATCCGGATCTCGGCGCGTTCGAGTCACTGTACCGCAAGAGTGACCGCAACTCAGCTGGACACGCCGTCTTTCGGCGCAGCATTGTAGGATGGCCACACCAGTGCGGCAATTTGCTGGACACCACCTCGGTGCCATCCGGATCTCGGCGCGTTCGAGTCACTGTACCGCAAGAGTGACCGCAACTCAGCTGGACACGCCGTCTTTCGGCGCAGCATTGTAGGATAGCCACACCAGTGCAGCAACTTGCTGGACACTAACTCGGTGCCATCCGGATCTCGGCGCGTTGTGCTGCCTTCGGCCTATTCGCACATCGGTCCGCTACTGACGCCGCCTCACGTGCCAACGGATTTTCTACGCTTTTTGTAGCCCTATGCCGCATAACAGGTCATGTGACTTGTTTATAAAACTTTTCATTGGATCATTTTACTTTTGGTTTCCTAAAGATGGAAGGCTTGGTCATATGACCTAAAAATAACACTTTTCATTGGTTTAGAACATTTTTTTTTCCCAAACGATGAAAGCCCCACCTTGTTTCTGGATCATTCAGACTGAAGCTGGCGTCAGCATGAGAGCACCACCATCTTGTGGCTCCGTCGTGGTCATTCCGCGAGCAATCATGGCAGCCGCTCCCCACCGGAAGCCTGCGGGAGTCGGGGGCCCCCAAGACTTTTGTAGAATCTTCACGGCTGAGGGGACGCTTTTCGAGAATGGATCCCAAGCCCTAGCAGGCAAGCGTCCGAGTTCCAAGGTGTCCCAGGGCCATTTCAGTGGACCAGGCCCAAAACCGAAGAGCCGTCCGCCATTTTAAGAGTCATGTGGCAGGCGCCTATCGCTGCACTGCAAGAGTGGGAGCAACTCAACAACATGGTGAGCGAGACGCTGTAGCCGCAAGAGCGGGCGCAACTCAGCTGGATGGCCGCCACCTGGGGAGGCCCGTTCACGCCGCCTCCCCCACGCCCCCCCCCCCCCCCCCGGGCCGCCGCACGCAAATTTTCGGAGCAGCATTGTAGGATACCAAAACCAGTGCAGCAGTTTACTGGACATCACCTGGGTGCCATCAACATCTCAGCGCGTTCTGCTGCCTTGGGACTATTCGCACAACAGACCGCTACTGACGAGGCCTCCACCCGCCCCACCCGGGACGCCCCACGCCAATTTTCGGAGCAGCATTGTAGGATCCCAAAACCAGTGCGGCACCCAGGCGACATCACCTGGGTGCCGTCCAGAACTCTGCACGTTGTGCTGCCTTGGGACTATTCGCACAAAAGACAGCTTCTGACCATTGTTGCTTTTTTGGGTGAAAAATGTTTAAATGTTTTTACAGTTTTTGTTCCGTTCATTATAGTTAAATGTTAATAAAGTTTTAAAATCTAACTTTGTTGGAGTGCTATATATGTTTAAAAAATCGGGTGAATGGGGCCTTGAAACGGGTTATTGTCATGTGTGGGCTTTGTAAGTGTACTGCTACAAGATCGGACATTTCAAACTCAAATGCACGTTCTTTTTCTTACCTTTCCGAAGCATGGAGCGCAATAGCAGGCAGAGAAAGGGTGATGCACGTGTTGAACACTGCCTGGCCTGGCAAGTTGCTGGCAGTGCCCCCCCCGCCCGCTCCTGAAAGAGGGCACACACACACCGCCGCCCCGAGTACTTCACAAATCTTTAAAAGACCATGCGCTTGTTCATGAGGCTTAAATGGTTTATCACCCCTTCTAGAACCCCTGCATCGACCCTCTGACGTTTCCTGGAAGAATTAGCACGTAACACAATACCAAGCCCTGTCAGCTGAAACCCCCGAGAAATCATGGGGCATATTATCAAGGGGGTTTATTTCCGCTTTTTGGGCTTTAAAAGCCAAAAAAAAAAGAGATAAAATTATCTCCCTATTACCAAGCTGTCGCTAACACCAGTTAGTGACAGCTAAAAGGTGATAGCGACCATCTTGGGCCCCGCTTTGCATATCAGTGATATTTATCACTAATGACATGCAAAGTGGGCGTGCCAAGATTTTAGCGACTGGAAACAGTCCCTAACCATCGCTATCTCCTATTACCAACTTTTGGAGATATTCGCGCTAAGCGCGAATATCTCCAAAACCTAACACCTGCCCTGAGCAGTTTTAGCCATGTTATCCAATGGGAAGTGGATAACATGGCTAAGAGCATTTGCTGGATAATGCATGAATATCGCTGACTTTTCAACGATATTCATGCATTGCGGCCGTTTTTTATCGCATTTGCGATAAACCTTGCTAATAGCAAGGTTTATGTGCGATAAAATTCGCCGATGTGCGCCGATAATTTTTGTCTCTAAACAAGTTAGAGACAAAAATTATCGCTAGTTGTTGGTAATATGCCCCCGGGTTTTTGCTTGCAGGAATCGGGAGGCGGGAGACTAGCACTGAAATCAGTAGTCTCACGCCTGAATCGGGAGGGTTGGCATGTCTGGATACTCTACAGCTGGGGCCATAAACTACATCCGCAGGGCTAGGTGATAGCCTAGGTCCGGCCTGGACAATCGGACACAGAGGAAGAGGAGTGTCAGAGGGTGCGGTAGTGAATAGGGTGAAAGGGAGGTGTCGGGCGGGCACAGGGTGTGATTCTCAGAGAAGAGCAGCGCAGATGGGGGGAAGTATATGGCCCATGCATGAGAGAAACAGCGGGGTGACCAGTGCGTGGGGGAGATGCTTGCGAGGGTGGGGAGCCATGCTGAGGATCGGCGGCGTGCAGAGAGTGGCCCTGGTCAAGGCATCTAAAATGGCTGCCGTGCACGACAAAATTGTGGCATTGGACAAAAACGCAAGATGGCGCAGACAATGTTTATCAATAAGGATTCATTTATAACAAAATATTTACTCGCAGTGACAAAATGGTGGTCAACACTTCCTGATTTCCATCGAATCGAACGTTAACAAACGTCACGCAGCAAAAAAAAAAAAAAAAAAAGCTCACACACAGAGCAGTTTTTAGCCATGTTATCCAATGGAAGGTGGATAACATGGCTAAGAGCATTTGCTGGATAATGCATGAATATCGCTGACTTTTCAGCGATATTCATGCATTGTGGCCGATGTGCGGCGATAATTTTTGTCTCTAAACAATTAAAACGAAGCACAAAATGGCGAATTCCCGTTTCGCTACCAGTTTGCGGCCCAGTTCGCGGCCCGTGAAGCGCTTCTACCGTGAAAAATCATTTTTTTTTTTTTCCCCACGGGACCCTTTAATAACCCCAACAACAATCCTAGGGGGTCAAGAGGGGTATACCTTGCCCCCTTTCAATAAATTCCCCCTTCGTTTTTCACCTCTTCTTCTCTCTCGATCCTACCGAGAGATAAGATGGCGGCCGCTCCGGACTGTTTAGAATGTTGACAGACACCAGAGAGCCAATCAGCTTTCTGTTATCCAATGGAAGGTGGATAACATGGCTAAGAGCATTTGCTGGATAATGCATGAATATCGCTGACTTTTCAGCGATATTCATGCATTGTGGCCAATGTGCGGCGATAATTTTTGTCTCTAAACAATTAAAACGAAGCACAAAATGGCGAAATCCCGTTTCGCTACCAGTTTGCGGCCCAGTTCGCGGCCCGTGAAGCGCTTCTACCGTGAAAAATCATTTTATTTTTATTTTCCCCACGGGACCCTTTAATAACCCCAACAACAATCCTAGGGGGTCAAGAGGGGTATACATTGCCCCCTTTCATTAAATTCCCCCTTCGTTTTTCACCTCTTCTTCTCTCTCGATCCTACCGAGAGATAAGATGGCGGCCGCTCCGGACTGTTTAGAATGTTGACAGACACCGGAGAGCCAATCAGCTTTCTGCGCGCAAAGTTCCGTTTCGCGAAAAGTAAGCGGACCGGAGCGCTGTTACAGATATATATCTTGTTTTGAACGTTAATTTCTCAAAAACTACTGGAGCACATATATTGAGACCTAGCAAAGGCACATCGGGCTAACAGTCCCTACAATTTTGCCAAGTTTCGTGGAAATCCATTCAGCCGTTCGGGCTAAAAGTGAGTCCAACCGCCCTATGGAAATTAACATGGGAAAAACGCGTTTTGGGACCCCCCTTTTTTCTCGGCCCCCCCTTGACGAACCCCCCCCAAATTTCCAGGAGCTGCTCAGAAACAAAATGTGCCATTTTCCTGAAAATTTCAGCCGATTCCGGTTACAAACGCCAAAGTTATTAGACATAGAATTTTCAGAAATCCCATAGGGAAAAAATCCTAACTATATATACCTACTGGCGACCGCCAGTAGGTAATATATATATATATATACATATATATATATATATATATATATATATATATATATATATATATATATATATATATATATATATATATATATATATATATATATATATATATATATATATACATACATACATATATATATATATATATATATATATATATATATATATATATATATATATATATATATATATATATATATATATATATATATATATATATATATATATATATATAAGACAATCCCTGCTTACTCTCGCCTGGAGCCCAATCCTGGATACCACAGCGCAGAAGAAGAGAGGAGACCCGAGTGCAGGTGAGCAGTGTATTTTATTTAATCGGGAAGACGGCACACCTCAGCATGACATTTCGGCCTTCACAGAGGCCTTGATCACATGACGCATGCGAGGGAGGAGGCAACATTTAAAGTACAAATGCCGGTCAGAATGTATAGTCATTGGTGGAACATGGTCACATGCAAAATGCCTTGTATCATAGACATAGACAACATTACAGTGCTGACTGCTAAACACATCACGGGATAATCCCTGATTTCAAATTTCATCGCAACGTGCAAACAACTGTAAATAAAGTGCTGATGCATTGCTGTCATTTTTAAACTATACAAGGTTCAAATCACGGGATAATCCCTAATTTAAAAAGATTTCCAATGCAGTGCAAAATTGGCAATGTGCAACACGTCAGTAAAGTGCAAATAGTGTTATATAAATAATTGTAATCCCAATAAATAACAATTACATGCATGATCAACAATACCATGTTAAAAACAAGTGTAAGAAAAATATATATGAATATTTATATATATACATGAATGTGCATGAATAATCATAATTAATATATATACACCAAATATACACTATTTACACAAGATGAGACCTCAGGTGATCAGATTGTGTGGCTGCATAAATGCATTAGCCTGTACACCGAGATCGCAGCATCCTGACTCCATTTTACGCACTAGCCAATCATTTGTCTATGTTCTGCTAGAGGATAGAGAAGAGAGGAGATATAATCCAACCGCTAAGTTTGGAGAATATCGCAACCTCACTTCCCATAACCCCATACTAAGGCAAGTAACCATAAGTTGATCAACACCATTCCAGCGTTTGACATAAGAGTGAGTAGTGTAGTCAATTCTTTTGTGTTTTTTTCTCTCCTTAACATTTTGTAAAGTTTTTTATGTATATTTTTATATTTTATGTTATTATACTTCTATCATTATAGATGTTATACTGTTGCGTGCTTATCTAGGTTCCTGATCGATACTGTGACCTTATGCCCCTATTCGGTTATAAATCCATTTATTCCCTATATTGGCATAACCGTTCAAGTGCGATTTTCTGAAAAGTCATCTCTGGCCTCACACGAACAGAGCCACATTCCAGCATGACTCTCTGCTACTTCCTTTGCGACCAATTAGTGCAATGACAGAGCAGCAGTCACTATCTGATATTCCTAGATAACACTCCGAGTTCTTCAACAAGATAAAAACTTAGCAAACCTGGAAATCCCCGCTTGCTATGTTTTGATTAGTAATGGAACTCTAATGAGCAACTGATAACTGTCACTTCCTAGTGACATCTTTAATTGACGTCTTATGTCCAGCAAACTTGCGTCAAACCCGGCACCTGTCAGGTATAAATATTACCAACGTTGCCTTAAGCAATGCGAGCTACTGTTGCTGAAGCCAGCTGCCTGCATGACCCTGTGTTGGTAAATCTAGCACTCTGTCGCTGCAGCCTGCTATCCTGTGGTGGTGAAGCTGCTGATTACCATTATCGCCGCTACAGCGCGAACTATGGTGCAGTACGATTAAGGAGCTGAACAGCCGTCCTCTGCGAAGACATCCAGCAGATTCCAGCTGCCCGCGGACGCTGTCACCCCTCCTTCCTCGACGCGCTGAAGAGAGAAGCCGCTGCCTTTCTCGTGCAGAGAAATCCAGTCCCGGCGCTTCCGGCTTACCCTCGCGGGTGACTGGGATATCGAGAGAGATCCCTGAAGGAGATACCAATCCTCCATCATTCTATTCAGAGGTATGGTGTTGACTAAACCCTTAGACGAGAATTCTTGAAACAAACCTTGGCAAAACCAACTTAACTTAAAGCTACTTACTTACTCCCCTTCTCACGTGTTAGGCTTAGGTCAGGCACACTGGGGTAGGCTTAGTTAGAAGCACCAGTTGAGTATGTTAGCCTAATGTATATATGACTGTATATATGTTTTATTACTTTTAAACCATTGTATGGCTAAGAAACCATATCAATGCTTTTACAGTTCTATTTCGCAATACTTATCTTACTGTACGTACTTTTTATAATAACAATTATTGCAATTGTGGCAATACATTTCTCTTGTACGAGAAGAAAGACTGTTCAATAAATGTTAACCCTTTATTGATACACGCCCGTCTCTCTATTCTCTACATCTCGTGAAAGTAAACTGCACTAGACTGACTGAGTGAAATCTATGTCTATTGTTTCACACGACCCTAGAGATCGACTCTTGATCTGAGGAGCAAAGTTGTCATGTTGCACGGTTGTTGGAAAACTGAATCCCTTCTTGTCTGTGCCAGGGAAGCTGATCACTTCCTATGCAGAGAAGAAAGTTTCCAGTGACCTCTGAGCTAGTTGGTAACACAACCCAATTAAGTTTAGCATAGTCAGTGGAGGCCTGGAATATAAGCAGTTCCACGTCGATACTACTGTTTATGTTATTCCAATGCGCAGGGCCTAGTGGAAAACTAGGAACTACACAACAATACTTGGCGTTTGATACACCATCATGTAGCCTAGGCCTAGGCTACACTACACACTGAAACCATACGCAACACTAGACATGTACTGAACATCAAATTGGACAGTGTCATATTCTCATATCCAGTTGAACACCTTGACAGACCAACTTGATGGATAAATAAATTAGGAATGGATAGTTCAGAACCACTAAATACACTATGTTGGCAATTCAGAGACAAGTGTAAAAGTCTTCCGTAGAATTTAATCCCCCCGGGGCTCGACTATCCATTTCCAGTATGTACCTAGTCTCCAGTTTTCTAAGGGCACCTTCCCTGTCTCCTCCTCTTCTTAATGGGCCCACACAATCTACAGCATAGTAGCGTAGAAGGGTTCTATCATTGTTGTGGTGCTCCTTAAAATGGCGGGCCACCGTGAGGTTCCGTGACAGTTGTAAGTGGTGTTTTCGACTCGCACAAATATGGTCGAGTCTGGTATCTACGAACCGCAAATGACGAGTTTAGTAAGTGTGCGCAGTTTCCCTGTGCTAACTTAAACCGTTCGTTTGTTACGTGGGTTTTTCATCTGTACCCACGGGTTCCATCTTAGATACGGCATCCATTTTGTCTCTTGCCCTCAAGTAGCCAGCGAACGGACGTTGTCCGCTTCGCGACCCTGGGACTCCCAAGATATTTGCGGAAGACACATGTTCTTTGTGAGTGTCTTTATGACGAGGGGGATGATACTGTAAGGCAGATGGCCCCGCTCGAGGCCCATCTTGCCGTGCCGGACTATTGTCTCAGCCGTGCATCTCATTAGGCGCGTCCCTTTGATGCCTGTAGCTCGTGTTTCCTGGTACCTCCCCCTTTTACACCCTTTCCAAACTCCCCACTGTCTCCATCTTCCTCTGCACCTGTTCTTGTTCCTTCTTCGATCTGTTTTATTGCTGATTGGAATGTACTAATGGTGGGAAGATGGGTTTTTACAGTTGGGAACCGCCAAATGTTTCCGCACTTATGTTCCGGACCTTGTGTGTATCAAAGTGACCAAAGCGACCCCTCTGGGGGATGATTATGGGAACCGGGTCGTAAACCTTTGTGTGCTTTGCAAACCTATGGGAGAATTCTGCATAAAAGGAGCGATCCACAGAACCAATTTGAAGCAGTCTCCCCGAACTACACTCGTTGTACTTCCTGTGACTTCTGTGTTTCCCTGCAGCAAATAAACCTTGAATCTTTGACGCCGAAGGAAGTGTCCCGTGTCTCTGTCATTCGTACGCCGGAGCAGGTCACCCACGAAGGTTTCAGGTGTTGTCCCCTGGCACCGCTGGGTCCTAAATAACCCAGTCCTTCAGTTGGCGCCCAACGTGGGGCTGCATCAGTGGTACCGGTCCAAGCCCGACGATCGTGAGGAACTTCGTGTGAAATCTCCGAGGGAAGGTGCACTCCGCTTCATCGATCCTGTTGTCGAAACAAGTTTGCCGAAGACTTTTCCCGCGAAGATTCCCGCCTCCTGACGGCTGCGACGGACTGCTGCCCTGACTGTAGACCTGTTTTGGCGCCTGGCGTAGACCTTGGTAGAGCGAGACGATTGACGGGCCTTCCTGGTGACGCCATCGATCTTTGAGTTAAGTATTTGTGGGTCGCTCCCAGAGTTCTTGGTTGTGGTTGCTTAGTGGTTGCATGGTTCCATTGCATTTGTGGTTCTTGGTACTTTGTTGTGTTGTTTGACGACTGCAGCCGCCAAAAACCGAGGGTTTTTGCTCTTTGCAGGGACTTGGTAAATCCCGTAACCCTTGACGTTTGTGAAACTCGGCTAGTGTGCAAGATGCCTGGTCGCAGTACTTTGTTTAGTTGTTTCAGACGTTGTGGTGCGGATTCCCGACTGGAGGACTCGTGTCCGATACCTCCGGTTGGAACTCCGACTTATGAACTGTACAGCAAACACGGGCTAGGCCCGATTACTTTTAATGATTATTGGATTCGCTATACTAAGAAGGACGGTGTCCTTAGTTGGCCACCTCATGGTAGTTTTGAGACCCCGATCTTAGATAATCTAGAAGCTAAATTGTTCGAGAAAAAGTCGAGGCCGGCCATGTTTGATGCCTTTCGGTTGTGGCGTAAAGAAGCCCGACAGAAGGAAATCAGACAGACTAAACGAAATCAGAGAGACGGCGTTGCTACCATTGTAAAGAAAGCAGAGCAATTTCAGCGTGACAAGGAGGTTAAGGAAAAGGAAGTGTTTGATAGACTACAGCGCATGACTATAGATAAATGCTATCCTGCTTTGCCTACGGAGTCGGAAAAGAAGGAAGAAATAGTTGAGGATCCTTTAATGTCCTATCTTATGAAGTCGCCACCTCCGTACGTACAGGGTGCCGCAGCTCCTGTGGCTCCCCCTGTACCTGTTCTTCCACCTATTCTTCCACCTATTCTTCCACCTGTTCCTCCGCCTGTTCCTCAACCTGCACCCGTTCTTCCGACTGTTCCTGCTCCTTTGCCTGTTGCTATCCCTTCTGCTCCACCGCTTCCACATACTCCTGCTCCCGCTACTGCTCCTGTCCTGTTAACTCCTGCTGTTGCTTCTGTCTCTACTCCTTCACTTGTTAGTCCTTTGTGCTATACTTCTCCCTCTACTCGTGGTCGTACTTCTCCTCTTGCGGCTAGCTTCTTTCATTCTCTCGGACCCGTTCTTGGGTCCGCTGGTTCAGCTGGTCCTCAGATACGTAGTCAGCTTCCTGGTAACAGGGAACGCGCTTCGTTATACAATATGGCGATGGGTTGGATGACACATCCACTTAGAAACCCTCCACGTGTTGTACTTGATACGTTTTGTCAATTCAAGGTATCACGTCATACTGCAGACAGTGGATTCCAAATTTTTCATTGTTAGCGAAACCATTGGTGGCTCTTACGTGCAAGGATGTTTCAACTCCTTTACCATGGACGGAAGAATGTCAGAAAAGTTTTTCTGAACTGCGTGACTCATTGTGTTCGGCTCCTGTGTTAGGTACTCCTGACTACAGTAAGCCGTTCACATTATATGTTCACGAGAGGGAAGGTTGTGCTTTGAGTGTCTTAACGCAACCTTTCGGTGGTAAGCAACGTCCATGGGCATATTTTTCCTCGACCTTGGACCCGGTAGCTAGAGCATTGCCGAGTTGTTTGAGAGCAACAGCGGCAGCTGCGGTGTCCATCCGACAATCAGCAGGATTGGTCATGGATAATATGCTTACGGTGATGGTTCCGCATGCAGTCGATACTCTTTTGAATCGTACGAAAACCCAGCACTTGACGAGTGCGAGATTGTCTGGGTACGAGCTGACGTTGCTGGCAAGTCATATTCAGATAAAACGTTGCAATGTTCTGAATCCGGCGACTTTGTTACCAATTAGCTCAGAGTCAGACGAAATAACAGAACACGACTGTTATTTGCGGACAGAGGAAGAAACAAAAGGTCGAGTGGACCTTAAAAACACACCTTTGGAAGATCCCGATGGGACCTTGTATGTGGATGGTTCATGTTTTAAATTGCCGAATGGTGATGTGACTACGGCGTATGCAGTGGTAACTTTGAATACTGTCGTAGAAGCCGCAAGATTGAATCAGAATTCTGCCCAAGCTGCAGAACTGATCGCTCTCACTAGAGCGTGTGTGTTAGCAAAAGGGAAACGTGTGAATGTGTTTACCGACAGCCAATATGCATTTGGCGTCGTGCATAGTTTTGGACGGTTGTGGAGAGAGAGAGGTTTTCTGACATCGCATGGTACGAAGATTCAGCATGGCCAGCTTGTGAATGATCTTTTGGATGCACTTACGTTGCCTAAGCAGGTAGCGATTGTTAAATGTAGTGCGCATCGTAAGGTGACGGATGATGTTGGTCGTGGTAATGCATTTGCGGATGAAACTGCTAAGGAGACTGCCCGGAACCTTAGCACTCGAATGTATGTGACGAGTTCGGTTAGGTGGCCTACAGAGTCGAGTTTGTGTGAGGACACTATCGAGAGTGTGAAAGCAATTCAGAATGAGGCCACCGAGACTGAAAAGACGAAGTGGAAAGAAACTACGGGAAAGTTGGATGCGAATGGTTGTTGGATTGATTTGTCGGAACAGAAAAAATGGATGTTGCCAGATGCGTATGTGCTGGCTGTTGTGACAATGGCACATGGGTTAGCACATATTAGCGTGAAAGGTATTTGTAAGTTGTTGTCTCCTGTGTGGAAGAATGATGGTATCACGAAATGTGCTGAACGCTTGGTTAAGAACTGTATGGTATGTATGTTGTACAATCCTGGTAAGGGAACCCCAACTCCTCCTGGTAGTTTTGCTCCCCCTTCATGTCCCTTTGAGGTGATCCAACTAGACTTCATCCATATGGAGAGATGCAATAACTTGAAATACGTTCTAGTTGTGGTTTGCGCATTCTCCCGATGGATCGAAGCCTACCCTCTTAAGGACAACACCGCTTTGTCAACTGCGAAAATCCTGCTGAAGGAATACTTTCCTCGGTACGGAATGCCTCGGATTGTATGGTCGGATAACGGAAGTGAGTTTGTGGGGAGTGTGATGAAGAGTGTGTGTAAGGGCCTTGGAATTAATCAAAAATTCCATAGCGCCAATCATCCCCAGTCAGCTGGTTTGGTTGAAGGGTACAACGGCACCCTTAAACTGCAGCTGGCGAAGATTCAGGCTACGACTGATCTCTCGTGGCCTGATGCTTTACCCTTAGCATTACTGTCAACAAGGGCAACCGTACACTCCCGAGTAGGGCTCAGTCCCTATGAAATAGTGTTCGGTCGTCCTGCAAATGTTTGGGGGGTTCCTAGGCCGGGTGTGTTCTGTGATCTTGAGTACCCAATGTTGGTTGATTATCTTCATGACTTGACTGCTAAACTGAGGTTAATTCACCAACAGGTTTACGAAGCATTGCCGACGCAGACGGAGGGTCCAGGCCACCAGCTCCAGCCCGGAGACTGGGTGGTGACACGCAATTTTACGCGCAAGAAGAATCTGGAGCCAAGATTCACTGGACCCTACCAGGTCCTCCTTGCCACGAGAACTGCTGTTCGTCTCGAGGGGCGGAAAAACTGGGTGCATGCCACCCATACAAAGAAAGTCCCTATTCCGTTGCCGGCAGACTCGTGGGTGAGGAGAGGCATTGCATCAACTGAATCCGAAGGATTGCCGGCGTTTGTACCTTTCAGCGACGCACAACCTGTCGGAGAGTCCTCAGTGCAGCAGAAAGACATTGTTGAACATTTGTCATCAAAAGACTCAAGACCAGAACATTCAACTGATCAACAGGACGCGGTCTCTTCAACGGATCCTTTGTTTGACGAACAGACACGTCCTGGGAAAACTCGATATTTTTTGCGATATTTGTCCCTTGACAACTGCATTATCCCGTTTTCCACGATCAGTTTTGAACACTCGTATCATTGTAATTATTTTTGTATATGTATATTGAGTTTCGTTCCTCATATTTTTTGCTTCCACAGCTGAGAGACATTTCGCATATACATAATTGTGAATAAAGGCCGTAGGGCCGCGCGTGTACTTCCTTCTGGTTAGTAGGTCTTGACACTAGGTTAAAGACCGTCGGTTCCTGGGAACTCCTAGGGATTGACCACTACTACACAGAACGAAGTGCGTCAAGAAACGTTGCGGACGGTCGTAGGGGATGGCGTTTTCGAAGCTGATGGACTTGGAAGAAGCTCAGGCGCAAAGGTTCAAGCTGCAACGACTTAGTCGTACCAAATGTTTTATGTTCCAAATATTCGTATTACTTTTGACTGTTTCTGCATTATTGGCGGGTGGGGTGTATTACATGATGTCTTGTTTCTTATCTCCTGCCATACCTACTCCTACTCCTGACCCTAAACTTACCACTGTTGCATCTCCCCATTCTTTTCACATCTTACCCGAACACGAGCAGGCTAGACGTGCAGAATTCCGCAACAATTCCTTTATTCAGCTCCTTCACCAGCACCAGTTAGTGGTTAACACTACTAATTGTTGGGTGTGTGGGTTAATGCCACATACCACGGATAAGGGAATTCCATATCTGGTGTTACCGTATAGTTCCCAAGGGTCCGCTCGAGCATTTCAAACAATGTTTCGAAGCGCACTAGATTCTTACCCCAATAGAGAGCCACGTTCTCCCTACTTTGGCCCTGGCTCATATAACAAGCCTCTGTCTATAGCGATAGAAGACTTAGATAGAGATATCTATGAGCCGTCGCTCATTCCAGTGGAAGAGGTACAAGCCTATAGGGTCCTGAGTAAGGTTGAGTATAGTGCGCTCACGAGTGATAAACAGCTTAAAAGCTCGCCTCCGATATGGGTCGTACCCCACATTGGTAATTTTTGTCTAATGGGTCGTGGCCGAAGATCGAAAGCCCGACTTGGAGAGAGTGCTTGCACCGAAAATTACATGCTGCCGATGATCTCGTCCCCTGTGTTTCTGGCTGCCAAGGGTACCTACTTTGTCTGTCATGATGGTTGCCCTCTGACTTCATGGGCTCATGTTTTATCGCAAACTTGTTGCCTCCGACGTTCACTGTAGATGCAGATTATCACAAGACTAGAGTTGTGAGAGGCGTAATTAGCGAAGAGGATACTGCCGGTCAAGAGGCAGGAGACTTTTTCAAGGGTTTCCTCCCGTTTTGGGGACCTATGGTTAATAGTAGGAACCTGAGACAGTTGACTCGAGTGGTAGAATCGACAGCTAATATTACTGCCAGTGCCCTTGGTAATATCACCACAGAACTTCAGGCGGATAGACTTATGACGTTACAAAACCGTATGGTTTTAGACGTGATCTTAGCAGATCGAGGTGGGGTATGTAAGGTGATCCATTCGAGCTGCTGTATTTTCATTCCTGATAACGCTCCGACCGTCTATCAAGCCATCTCAAAGTTGCACAAGATCTCTGAATCCATACACGTGGATGTAGGGGATTGGACGCTACTTGGGTGGTTCTGGGGCCTGATGTCGACTTGGGGTTGGAAGATTGTGATGGTTATCGGAGTTGTTGTGGCGTTCCTGTTCACGTGTTGCCTTTGTGTGCAGTGCGGTCCTGCCTTATGTGGCCTCTGTGCTACAACGTGTATGAGACAGCCGCCTGTTACCAATGGAACTCGGTTGGACAGAGCTATGCTACAGCAACATCTAGATGGTCTGATGAATATCGAGTATGATTCTGACTAGTGCTTGCCTACATGAGGGCAAAAGGAGCGTCTGAGGTTCCGTGACAATTGTAAGTGGTGTTTTCGACTCGCACGAATATGGTCGAGTCTGGTATCTACGAACCGCAAATGACGAGTTTAGTAAGCGTGCGCAGTTTCCCTGTGCTAACTTAAACCGTTCGTTTGTTACGTGGGTTTTTCATCTGTACCCACGGGTTCCATCTTAGATACGGCATCCATTTTGTCTCTTGCCCTCAAGTAGCCAGCGAACGGACGTTGTCCGCTTCGCGACCCTGGGACTCCCAAGATATTTGCGGAAGACACATGTTCTTTGTGAGTGTCTTTATGACGAGGGGGATGATACTGTAAGGCAGATGGCCCCGCTCGAGGCCCATCTTGCCGTGCCGGACTATTGTCTCAGCCGTGCATCTCATTAGGCGCGTCCCTTTGATGCCTGTAGCTCGTGTTTCCTGGTACCTCCCCCTTTTACACCCTTTCCAAACTCCCCACTGTCTCCATCTTCCTCTGCACCTGTTCTTGTTCCTTCTTCGATCTGTTTTATTGCTGATTGGAATGTACTAATGGTGGGAAGATGGGTTTTTACAGTTGGGAACCGCCAAATGTTTCCGCACTTATGTTCCGGACCTTGTGTGTATCAAAGTGACCAAAGCGACCCCTCTGGGGGATGATTATGGGAACCGGGTCGTAAACCTTTGTGTGCTATGCAAACCTATGGGAGAATTCTGCATAAAAGGAGCGATCCACAGAACCAATTTGAAGCAGTCTCCCCGAACTACACTCGTTGTACTTCCTGTGACTTCTGTGTTTCCCTGCAGCAAATAAACCTTGAATCTTTGACGCCGAAGGAAGTGTCCCGTGTCTCTGTCATTCGTACGCCGGAGCAGGTCACCCACGAAGGTTTCAGGTGTTGTCCCCTGGCACCGCTGGGTCCTAAATAACCCAGTCCTTCAACCGGATACGCCGAGTCACTGGTGTTGATGGCCCTTATGTGCTGGAGTATCCTCTTGTGCACCTGCAGCTTGGTGCTACACACATACCGCAGGGCACACGGACACTCCAGCACATAAACCACATATTCACTCTTGCAAGTCAGCTGTTTCTTGATCTTGCGTGCACTGGGGGTGAATGGGACTGCATATTCAGTTTTGTTAAGCCCGTGCTGGCATGCCTTACAGGAAGAGCACTTCCTGAAGCCTTTACTCTTATCAAGCTAGTTCTTCCGTGATAAAACCTCTGGGCTAGATTTGACTAATGCATCTTGCATTGAATATGCTTTCCTATAGGTGATTGATGGTGTGGCTGGGATTTTGTCACCTATGACGGGATCACATTTGATTAGGCCCCAGTGTTTAGAGATGATTTTACTAAGCGCCCTATGTTGCCTGTTGTAGGCCCAGATCAGTCTTACTTTTTGATCCTGGGAGGTAGTTGGCACGACAGTGGCCTTGCGTTGCAAGGCTTCACCTCGTGACAGAGCATTCGCTTTAGTTATGGCCTTGTCAACCACTGCAGTATTATACCCTCTTGCCAGAAATCTGGTCCTACCAGCTTGCTGAGCTAGATGGCATTGAGCTTCAGTGCTGCTCAGTCGTCTAATACGCAGCATCTCGCCATACGGGATGCTGCGTATGAGGTCGGCAGGGTGATGGCTACTGGCATGGAGTATTGTATTTCCTGCCGTTGGCTTTCGGTACAACCTAGTTTCAAGTTTATCTCGTCCTGGTGCAACTGTCATGTCTAGAAAATGTACCTGTTCCCTACTAATTGCCAAGGTAAACTTCAAGTTATAGTCGTTACAATTCAAAATTTCAATAAAGTGCTCAGCTTCTAGACGAGTGCCCTTCCAAACTAGGAACACATCGTCTATGAAACGATACCAACGTACAATAGACCGCCTAGCAATGTCAGAGTGTTCGCCAAAGAGGACCTGTCACTCCCAGTAGCCCATATGGAGACAGGCATAACTGGGAGAGAAACAGGCCCCCATGGCTTCACCCCTGACTTGCTGGTAGTATCTGTTGTTAAACATAAAGAAATTATGATGTAAACAGAATGAAATCATAGATAACAACATACGATTGTGATCCGCCATGATGATTGGTCTTAATCTCAAAAAGAATTCTGTGGCTCGTAGTCCGTCTTGATGATTAATACTCGTGTATAAAGACGTGACGTCTAATGTGATGAGCCATAGGTCAGAATCCCACTTGATATCCTCAATTTTCCTCACAAAGTCATTGGAGTCCTGAACAAAGGATGGTAAGCTCTCTACGAACTCTTGTAAGAATGAGTCCACATAGACAGTTGTCTTTTCAAGCAAACCTCCGCATGCTGCTATTATTGGCCTATATATATATATTTTTTTTAAGTTTTCAAAAAACTTTATTGATTAGAAGTCACGGTACATCAGTGCAATAAGTTCGTCCAATACAATGTCAAATGACCATACAAGTGAAAAGCACCTTCCCGTGCACGCTGATATACATTTTGCAAAATAGGAACTATGACTAAAGCAACCCCCCCCTCCCACTATATAATAGGTTTGTGCATCGTACCGAAGGTAATCTAAGATAGCAAACAGCAGTTCAGGTAATAGCTTTTTCAAAAGACATTTCGACGTGCATAACATGTGTAATATTATGTATACAAGGTCTTAACGGCACCCGATGGATCTTTATCACATCCCAGCAGAGTCACATCCCCCGGTCAGTCCCAGCCACTCTAATTCGTGGGGTGATCCGTCTAGCATGTCTAGTGCAATTGAGCTATTCTCGATCTATGATAAGTTGTGTGTAGGCATAACATTGCAGAGTCAGGTTGCGATATGGATGTCCCCGTCGCCAGCATTCCCTTCCACCCCGACCCCTCCACCTCGCTTGCCTGTTGTCGGAGGAGATAGGACGTGAATGGACCCCAGATGTCTTTCGGGCGCGACCTAAGTGGTAGTAGTTCCGCATATGTGTGTAGCTGGTCCTGCCATGTGGTCATAGTTAATATCCAGGATTTGAATTTGGGGGCACGCCCTCTCCCCCACCTGCACGCCACCTGTCGTTTAGCCAATAATAGACTCAGTGCCAAACACTTTTTATGCACTGTTACAGTGTTTTGTGTTAGACCCAGCAGCGCTATAAGTGGGCATGGTGTTATCTCAGTTTCTAACATGTCAGATAGTCCTGCGAAGAACGACGTCCAGTATTCAGCAACTTTGGGGCAGGTCCATGCCAGGTGTAAAAAATCTGGCCCTTCCACCCCACAGCGGTTACAGCGATCAGTTTCTCTAAGGCGGAATTATGTAATTTAGCGGGGGTATAATACAGGCGGTTCAAGAATTTAAGATGTACAAGGCGTAATCTATTATTGCTCATGATTGCATTCGTTTGTGTGCAGCTGGCCTCCCATTGCTCATCCGTTAGTGGTGTGCCAAGATCTTTGTCCCAGTCTCGCCGAGCACGTAATGGGGTAGTCAGTGGCGCGCTTTGTGCATATTTATAGAGTAGCGATATGACATGTTGGGGGGCTTCTGTCTGCAGTATAGCATGTAGGGGTGCAAAGGTGTCGGGGTCATCCGGGAATGTGGGGGTGGCAGCTCGAACGCTTTGCCGGAACCGGGTGTACACACAGGTGTCCATTATTGTAGGTAAGCATTCCCCGAAGAATTGGTCTATTGTGCGAAACTGGCCATGTACATACAGGCCACCCCCAAGTACGGTATGCGAGCCCTGTTAGCATCTTGCGGCAGATCTCCTCACAGGTGACCTGCAGTCGAGGATCATGCAGTAGGGGCATCCGCGGTGAGTACATGAAAGGGCTCCCCATGGCATGAGCAAGACGTCTCCACGCCGCTGATGTGCAATCGACCGTGGATGGGTCCCTCTCCCTTTCCCCTACGCTTGTGAATATATAACCAGATTGGCTCGCGGGGGCCATATAGCCGCGTTCCACCGCCAGATGTGCCATATAAGGTGGCGGGTGGAACCAATACGCGGCAAAGTGGGCCTGCGCGCAGTCATAAGAACGCTCACAGTTGGGGACCTCAAATCCACCCTGGTGGTATGGTAGCATTAGCGTATTAAGACTAAGTCTTGCCTGCTATCCACCCCATATAAGCTGCGTCAATTGGGTTCGGAGTGTACGAAAGAAAAACCGTCCGGGGTTATATGGAATATTGGTGAAGAGATATAATAATTTTGGCAGCAGCACCCACCATCTTAATAAGGGAGATTCAGCCCGCCATTGAGAGTGAGAGGCGTATCCATTTGGTAATGCTATGCCTGATTTTGTCGATTGCCGTCCCGTAGTTGGCTCTCATCAGGGTATCTCTCTGTCTAGTGATTCGAATGCCTAAGTATTTCAGTTCCTCCATTTCTCATACAAGGGGGTAATCTAGCTGGTGCGGCTGCGTTCTATCCGTCAAAGGGAATACAGCGGACTTGGCCAGTTAATTTGTATCCCAGCAATGCCACCAAATTTCGTGATTTCGCGCAGCACTGGATTAAGATTTTCTTGAGGTTTCTTGACATATAGCGTAATGTCGTCTGCATAGAGGGAGATGAGTAGTTGTCGGGCTGGGTAGATGAGCGCTCGGGGATTATGATTTTGTCTGAGCTTTGCTGCTAAAGGCTCAATAGCTAACGCAAATAGAATGGGGATAGTGGGCATCCCTGGCGTGTGCTCCTGTGAATACTAAATGTGGAAGATCTGGACCCATTCAACAATACTGCAGCTGTCGGAACAATACAAATTATACCCAGAATATAAAGGCAAAAAAACTTCGGAAGATCAATAAACATAAGTTGATAAGGATGAAAAAATTGTGCTGCAAGTAGAGCATTTACACACCCACTTACACACCCAATCCAAATAGAGGGCGGACACGAGCAGAAAGAGGCAAAATAAAGGTCAAAAACTAGCAGGAAGAGGAATAATAAAGGTCTTAAGTGAGCAGAAAAGACACAAAACGAGCACTCAGGCACTCATGCCACCCACTCAGGCACTCATGCCACCCACTCAGACACTCACACACCCATTCAGACACTCACAAACCCAGGGAGACACTCATGCACTCACTCACATACTCTCAAGGGTTACAGATTAGAGTTAGGAAAAAATGTAAAAAAAGCTTCGAAATTTGCAGAAAAAAACAAAGGTTACAGGGACAATATAGTTAGGAAATAGAATTAAAATCCTTAGAAATTCACAGAAAAAGCAAAGGTTACGGGGACGTTATAGTTAGGCTCAGATTTCACATGAACAAAAGCATAGAAATTCAGCTGTTAGAGTTACCTGAGCTAACCATAACTTATGCCCCGGCATTGCATGAACGTGACCCGAAAGTATCAGAACACTTTACATGAGCACCAGTTGCATTACAGACGAACACATTCATTTTGTTAGGCACAGGGAAATGAAGTGATTTGCCCAGAACCATAGGATGTTGAGCACCACTGCTGAGGCTCGAACCTGGTACCCCAGCTTCGGGGTCAACCGCTCTAGCCATTAGGCCACATCCTCTGCTTATATCTTGCTTATGACCTCACATATCACTCATGACATGGTCAGTAACATCACTGATGACATCTCAAATGACATCACTGATAACATAATCCAGTGAGTGTGAGTGTTCTGTAAAGGTTTCTGAGTGTTAACCCCTTCGATGCGGGGCTGTTTCCCCCTGCTGTGCTGGGGGCACGCACAGCACCCCGGTGCTCATGACGAGGTCTGCTCGTCATGAGCAGACTTCGTCATGAGAATCTCTAAGATAAATGGGAAATGGATGAAGTTTACACTTTTGTTTCTAATGTGATGTGAATACGGATGGGAATTAAAAGCTGTGAATAAAAATGAATGGACTGAAAGACTACATTGGAAAATAAGCCTGGTGTGATGATCATCCCCCCTTGCCTGTCCAATCAGAGTTAGGAGTTACATGATATTGAAACATTATTGGGAGGTATATGAATATTGTAGGGTATAATTGAGGTAGTTCTTAGCTAGTTAGTAAGCAAGAGACCGGGATGCTGCCTGTTGGACCTGGCCCTCCTGGCAGGTTCACCCCTGAACTTTTTGCCTTTTTAATGTTACATCATTATAGTGAGTTCTGGTCTTTGCGCACTTTAGCACTGTGGCGCAGTGTAAAGTGCGTGCGCTCTGTGTGCGTGTGTGAGAGTGGCCTGCCCTCCCATAGGAATACATGGGGAATATGTGTGTCCCTGATAGTTCCTGATGCGTGGGGAGTGCAGGTGCGAGTTTGGTATGTGCGGACTTGTGTGATTAAATGCTGCGTGATGATGTGTGCGGCATAACTGTGTCTAGTGTGGACGTGCCACTTCTAGAAGTTGGAATGTCTGTGTAATTTATGTGAATTGGCTATCTGGCTTGTGATTGGCTGGAGCTGGCTGGTGAGCCTGGCTCCAGGAGTCAGGATGAGTCTGCCCCGGTGGTGAGTGGAGAGATCTGCATGATTGATGTGAGGGAGGAGTGCACATGGGACCTGAATAGGGCTGGGTTTCCCCCACACAATGCTGGCTCCGCTCCCTGTGGTGCGACTGATGACCATAGCCTGGCCAGTGAATGGGGAGAGGGGCTGAGCAACAGAGTGCTCCAAAACCAGCTGCGTCTGGTTTTTCCCCCACCCTGCACCCTAGAGACAAAGGGATTTTGTGTATAAAAAGAGGCTGTGACCTCCTGTAAAATGTTCTTGTTTTCCTGACTAGAATCTACCAGGAGCGTGCTGCTGCTGGGGCCCAGGGGAAGACTTGCCTCCCTGGGCCCTGCCCAACCCCTGGATTGCTGATGGACTTTGTGCTGGGACCCCTCTGCCTTACCTGGGTACTGGAGGACTTCTTTGAATGAATGAAAAAGACATTTGTACAGCGCACGTACACCAGCGGTTTCTTGGCGCTTTTGGACTAACTAAGGCTAACAGCAGAGCATGGGGATTTTAATCAAAGGCCTGTGCAAACAGCCATGTCTTCAGGGCTCTCCTGAACACCGGATAGGAGGTAATGTGACGTAGGTCGGGCGGAAAGGAGTTCCACAGGCGAGGGGCTTGTGATGCAAACCTGAGGCCCCCAAGCCTTTTGCGCTTGAACGTGCAGGTGGAGAGAAGATTGAGTCCAGCCGACCGAAGCGTTCGAGAGGGGGCATATCGATGGAGCAGGGCACCTATGAAGGAGGGACCTTGATTAGCGAGGGCTAGGTACGTGGTGCAGCCTACTTTAAAGAGACTGCGCAGGACTACTGGGAGCCAATGCAGGCTTTTCAGTAGTGGTTTCACCGAGCAGGACTTAGGTTGACGAAAGATCAGTCTGGCGGCCTGGTTTTGGGCGAGTTGGAGTTGGTGGGATTGGTAGAGGGGGATCCCGATGTAGAGGGAATTTGCATAATCAATGCGGGACACTACTAAGCCCAGTACGATGTGGACCAGGGCATCGTGGTAAGAAATCTGCTGATCTTCCTATGCGGCACAGGTGGAAAAAGCAAGCCGATATCACAGATTTAATTTGGTGTTTCATGGACAAATCATTACTCCAAGACTCTTGACCGAGCTCGCCGGACAGGGGGCTCCGCCCAGCGTGAGCAACCAGAAGCTGGGATTCCATGGGTTATTTGGGGGACCAGTGAGCACCAGCTCAGTCTTGTCTGGGTTGAGTTTCAACTGGTTAGCATTCATCCAGCTGCTGATGAACAACATTGTGCTCTGAAAGTTTTCTAATGAGGATGGAGAGGAGTCAATGTTGAAGATGAGTTACATGTCATCTGCATAATTTAAAATGACCACTGGTTTCTTTTGGACCCTCCTGCCCTCTGCACCTAGGAGGACCTTGTTGCTGGGGCCCTGGTTGCTTAAGGGGTCATTCCTTAGGGCCCTGGTGCTGTCTGTACCCCCCAGCACCTTGAGGGCGCTTTACTTTTCCTTTCTGGGCAGAGCGCTGTCGTTTGCCCTCGGAGGGAAGCGCTCCCGCCCTTTGTATGCCCGCATTTGTATTTTTAAACTTGGGTGCCTACCCCGATTATGGCCGCAGTTATATTTTTATTTAAGGGTGCCACCCCTTTTTAGATGCGCCTTAACGGGTGCCCACCCCGTTTCTACATTTATTTTATATTTCGAGGGTGCTTACCCCTCATTATTTCCCCACGAAAGTGATGGCGGCGCCGCGGAAACCGGAAGTCAGGTGGCCGGGCACCTGGAGCTGGGCGGGACTTCCGCTTGCTTCCAGGAAGTCCCGCCTGCTGCCGCACTAGTATTGGCTGCCCGGGGCCACCGCCGAGGGGGGGGAAGAAAAGCAAATGGAGTGATGGCCACCCGGGGCCCCCATGAACTAAGGAGAGCCCCGGGGCCACCAAGAGACAACCGCCGAATGCAGCAGGGCTCCCATTACTAGGAGGGAGCCCCGAAAAAGGAGTTGACCCAGAGCCTTGCGGCTCCACACTGAGTCCCGATCCCAGGATCGGAGACCGGGTGAAGATGCCCCCGTGCCTGCCCCGCCGCGTCTATCAGGAGGAGTCTATACCCGCCGCCGACGACCAGAGGAGTCCTGTCGAGCTGGTGAGTGGGGCGCGTTGCCAGTGCCCGCCCCCCACCCCCCAGTAGCGCTATTTTCATTGAAGGGGCATTTCGTGGGGTAGAGCGGCCCCGTTTGACAGCGGGCCGCTCCCCCAGATTGGCAACATTTGATCCAGAGCCAGATGGCTCCAACATGTACAGTATGGGTTTTAGAGCCGCGAAGGCTCCAACGATGGCCCATATTTGTTTGGAAGGCCCTGTGAGGTGCTTGGGGGGGGGCATGTTATTTGAAAAGCCCGTGAGGGGCCCTTGTTCATGCCCCTGAGGCCCCAGTTACTTTTAGAGCCAGAGGGCTCCACCTTTGGGCGCCTTTAATTCTTTAAGGAGCCAGAGTGCTCCCATGCAGACAGTCATGGTCCCATAGCCTAGAGGGCTCCAGCAATTGGCGGAGTTTGCTCCAAGAGGGCCAGTGAGGCCCCCAGTCGCAGTTTTGGCTGATACACAGCTGCCCAGCAAGTAGTGGGCAGCTGCTACGTTTAGGTCTTTCTTTTAGGGACATGTGTTCTTTTGGACTCAGGAGTGGGACGTACTCCTTCGTCTTACCTTGGCCTTCCCCAGCTGCGCAGCACTTAGTGCCAGCTGCATTGTTTAGGCCCTGTCCCTGTCCTCAGCTGCCCAGCAAGTAGTGGGCAGCTGCTACGTTTAGGTTTTGCCGCAGTGGCGCAACCTGTACCCTAATGTAATCTATGTGCTAATGCTTTGGGTGTTAGGAAATGTACTGTATGTAGTATGTTTTGCGCACCCTGTGTTCTGACACCTCTGAATGTGTTTTTATGCATCATGTGTGAAGCTTCTTACCTACACCGCTGAATGTGTTTTTATGCATCATGTGTCTTACCTACACCGCTGAATGTGTTGAATGTGTTTTTATGCATCATGCGTCTTCCCTACACCGCTGAATGTGTTTTTATGCATCATGTGTCTTACCTGCACTGCTGAATGTGTTTTTATGCATTATGTGTCTCCCCTACACCGCTGAATGTGTTTTCATGCATCATGTGTCTTCCCTACACCGCTGAATGTGTTTTTATGTATCATGTGTCTTCCCTACACCGCTGAATGTGTTTTCATGCATCATGTGTCTTCCCTACACCGCTCAATGTGTTCTTATGCATCATGTGTCTTTCCTACACCGCTGAATGTGTTTTCATGCATCATGTGTCTTACCTACACCGCTGAATGTGTTTTCATGCATCATGTGTCTTACCTACACCGCTGAATGTGTCGTCATGCATCATGTGTCTTACCTACACCGCTGAATGTGTCTTTATGCATCATGTGTCTTACCTACACCGCTGAATGTGTCTTCATGCATCATGTATAAAGCTTCTGGCCTATACCCCTAAACGTATTTTTATGCTTAGGTGGTTGTTTTTCCAAGTATAGTTATGCTAGTGAGTTCATGGTTCCCTGCGTGATATTTTTCTAAGGTGCTTAGGGTTGCATAGGTGGTACTTACCTTTAACCAGTGGTTACTGGATGTGTGCTACAATTGCTATGTTCTATGTGCTATTTCTACAAAGTGCTAGTTCTACCAAGTGCTGATTCCTGACAGTGGTCCATGTGGCCCTGTCCTGTGTATATAATCCCTTGTAAATGGCACATTGTAAAGTGTGTGTTTATTATCTAATGTGTTGGTATAATACAAAGGCTATTTTTATATATACCCTTGTGTGGAGTTCCTTTTGTGGCGAGCCTGGGATGTTGTTGCTGCTGGGTGCGTGCGCAAATGCTTTCCACATCGCCTCTGAGATAAGCCTGACTGCTCGTGCCAAGCTACCAAGAGGGTGAGCAGGGGTTATCTTGGCGGGGGACTTCCTTGCCCTGGCGTAGAATGGTGGTTTCTGCCTGGCTTTGGTGCAAGCCTTAGCCAACCAGAAATCGCCATTTCGAACACTGCCCGAGTGAGATGTGGATGCTGATAGCTGCAGAGCTCGGTATGCTGTCGGAGTGGCGAGAGAAGGTGAAGAAGAATCAAATGCAGAGCCACTTTATCTTAAATTAATTTACTTAGAAGAATATCACGGAAGAATCTCGAGGAGGAAGAGAGTGTCAGAGAGGGGTGCTAGGCAAGCGTCGGTGGTAGAGAGGTCATCTATCCTGTCCTGATTCCTGTCCTGAAGCCTTTGTTGCCTGACCTTTCCCGGGGGACCCTTCCCAGCTCCTTAGCCAGGGGGCTGATTTTCACACCATCCTTGGTGACTATATTTTTGTGTATGTGCAGATGTGCTTTTCTCTCTAGCCTCTCCTTTCTGAGCAACGTCATGGAAGAGAATGATATGTGTTTGATGATTGAACAATTGAATCTTCCTTCCTATGAGTGACTGTAGCTGTACTGTACTTTGTAAGTGGTTCACATGAAATTAATCGAGATAAAGATTCAAAATATTTTCCAGGTCTGTGGTTATTTCATCAAATGTAAGTAGAATATATTTATGTCATTTCACCATCAACTAGTTCAACTAATTTGGTCCATTGACCAGAGGAAAGAACTTTTTGATCCATGAAAGATTAGCTGAGAATAAAGAGACTAATATAGAATAATAAAAATTACAAACAATTGACCCCAGCGGTTTATTACTAGGTAGTGTGAATGTGTGTTTATGGGCCCAGGTGAGTACCTGGTATTAGAGTACCTGTTGCTGGTAATCCGCTGGATCAATGGCAATCTGGAGTGCCTTAAAATCAAACTTGTGACTATATATCAACACAAGTGTTAATCTTGAAAGTAGCTATTTTCTATAGTAGCACAACGTTTTACATATTATGAATACAGACTACATTCTTCCAATTGGTATTTCACAAGTGTTCAAGAACGTTTTTACCATATCTTTTCGCCAAGTAAAGCTACTTTATTTTTTCTTTGACATCTGACTTCAAATAAACAAATGGATATGCTCTTTGACATACAACCTCAAAATCAGCTGAGAATTCCTGCGGCCAAAAATGTACATCAAGACTGTACTAATTTCTACCAAATCTCATCCGTTTTGGCTGAATCTAAAATAAAGTTTATTCCATTTAAATGAAACACGGCTTTGGGACTACCCTCTTGAAAGTTGATGAGAGCCATGCCAGTCCTAACCCAAAGCACATTGCCCACATTCACAGGGTATGAGGGTCAATCTCAACAGAGCACAGAGCCCCTCTAATCAGAATTTCAACTCACTATGATCTTTGACAGCTCCAGCCTGATTTCAGACTTTGGACTGTAGAAAAGTGGGTTAGTGGTTGAGGGGGGTGAAACCCTACTCAAGCAACAACCACAATTCCTGTCAGGGTAAACAACAAGCAAACCCAAAATAACCTGTCTGTAACCCTCTGGTAGCTTGGCACAAAAGCAGTCAGGCTAAGCTTAGAGGCAACGTATAAAGTATATATACAGCACTTCAATAGGCAATAAAGTGAAAACATAATTCAAGAATAACCCCTCCCCAATTTTGAAAAAATAGAGTTAAATTTAATAAACCATTTAAGATCACAACAATTAAAAATCAAATCAGTAGAACCGGAAATATGCAAAGTTAGAGGTTTCAGGTAAGTAGAGCACCTAAAAGCACAAAACGCTACTTGGTCGAGTGAGATTGGAGGAAAGTCACAAATTCAGGTGGACTGTGATGGGGGGTGGGCTTGATACAGGGACCAGATTAGCCCTGCTGAAAGTTATCTTCAAAGTCTGGCGTGAAGAGTCCAGTTTGTGGTTAAGGGGGCCACAAGGGGCAAGAAGATCATTGTGGATAGTCATTGCTGTGAAGCAAAGAGCAGGCCTGGCATCTCAGATCGTCGTTGCTCTAGTTCGAAGATCCTGTCAGGCATGGCGGATGGTCATTGCTGGAAGTCCGTGTTGACGGTCACCGCGGGCTGTCTATGTTGTAGCGCAACCTGTAGATCTTGCATTATCGGTTGTCTCTGGTGGTTGCTGTAGTGTGAAGCGTTTGGTTCACAGGAGCTTCGCATTAGCGGTCTAAATGGGCAACAAAATCTCAGTGCAAACAAGCATATTTGGGGTTGAAAGGCATGTTAAAAAGGCTAATTCAGTGGGAGGCACAAAAAGTGCTGCAGGCCCACTAGTAGCATTTAATGTACAGGCCCTAGGTACAATTAGTACCACTGTGCTAGAGACTTACAAGTACATTAAATAAGCTAATTGGGTGTAAGCCAATGTTACCATATTTTATGAAGTGAGCACAAGCACTTTAGCACTGGTTAGCAGTGGTAAAGTGCACAGAAACTAAGGCCAACAAAAAAGAGATCAGCAAAATGGAAGAATAAGGCAAAAATTGGGGGCTGGCCAGGTCTTACATGTAACCTTCACTTTTTACTGTTTCCAGTCACATCGGTCTGTAAGTGCCAACTATAGTATCTAACTCACTGAAGCTTGGATAAAAATGAGGTTTCAGTAATACAGGTATCTGTCTACCATTTTGTCTGAGGAATATTTGTCGGGATATAGGCTACTCCTACTCCCTGATTTGCTCAGCTCGCAAAGTGGTGTTCCCCTATGAAACTGGTCTTTTAGACCACAAATCTATACAGGTACAGCCACTTGCTTAGTCAACATAAATTATTTCCGGCAGCCTAAAACATCTACATGGGACCCCTAGCTAATTTGCTATATTTTAATGTTTCTGCATCTATTTTTGAGCCATTTCAGGCACTGGATTCATGTTTTTACAATGTTTCAAACGCTATATTCCAGCGAGTTCCTTCTGCTATGCTACTCCTGGTCAATTTTTCTTGTCTAAAATAATGAAAGTATGTTTTTGTACCCTTGTCTTTTCATTCCTTATTGTTTCCTACTATTAAATAATTGAACTATCTTCCTTTGTCGTTGGGAACTTAGAACAACTACACCATTCAGCAAACAGCAAAAAACCTAGCTTTCATATGCATTGGCGCCCTACTTTGTTTTGCAGTTTTAAGATTGTGGTGCCAGTATGCCCGTTAGGGTATCAGTTGCTCTTCGTAGATTACCCATTTACTCACTGATACAGGTCTCCGGTAAGAACACAACTGAAGAATGCCACACACACTAACCTAACCCCGGTGACGTGGGCACAGATAGTGGGTGGTGCTTTGGCCACACGACACTGTGTAACAACTGGTGATACAACACATTCGACTGGGCAAATGGGCACCAAACATTAAGGATGGGAAGTGTCTACTCTCATGTGGACGTAGAATAATTTGGCAAGAACGCACTTTGTAATCGGAAGGAACTGCCACAGCGCCTTTGTGGCAAACGTGAGGTGAGCCGTTAGTCCAACCATGCCCTGGTGGTCCTGAAACAGCTCTCTTCTGTTTACGTTCAATGTTGTGACCATGAAGAAAGAAGCGTTTCATAAATGAACCTTTAGGTCACCTGAGGCCCACAGCTCAAAAGGTTTTTGAGTCAGTCTGCTAGAATCAACTTAAGCACTTATAGGCGCAAAAAAGATGCATTGGGTCTGCCAGATGTTTTCTGACAGCTTTATTTGCTGAAGCGAGGTGTTCCCATTGCCTGTTCTTAAAGGAGGCTATCATGGCGATTCTGATTGAAGTTTGCTGGGACTGTGTACTTCTTGAAGACCATACCCACTGAGGGATAACACAAGTTCGTCACATCAAAGAGGGTGTTGAAATTATTTTCTCTGTAAATTATGGTCCAAGGATTTAGCCAGGACTACTTGCATATGGTCTTGGGGAGGCTCACGCGCCTCTTGCTAAAAGCCAGAGGTCCCAGTACACCCAATCTGACCAGCGGTGCAGCAGCATTCCAAGAGCCCTGGCCTTGAAGATCTCACCTGCTCTAAAACATCTTGATATTGGAGACTGTATGTTTTTGGGTGGTAACTGTTTCTCAGCAACCTGTCTCTTTATGTCTTTTTCATCTTGACATTGCAGGCATAAAACACTTTGTGGCTAATCAAACCATACTAAGGGTCACATTCTAGTCTGGGTTGATTTAGCAGCTTCATGTCACATAAATGCCACATTATGGTGTACTGTATTTCTATAACGCACAGTTATGATACACTCTGATGGCCAATTGATGCACAGATAATCCACTTTTAGTACTTTTCCAAATGACATATAATTTACTTGTTTTTATTTTAAAAAGAAAGTGTAAAATATGTTAAATAAAATAGCCAACTAGCCATCCTTTCATAGCAGCAACACTTGTAAATGATTAACAAATAGATTTATACAACACACTATTCACAGCAGCGGTAAAGTAGAAAAGAAATATCGTCTTAGAAGAGGAGCAGACCGATTAATGAAGCGATATTGAACTTCTAGCTACAGCTAGTGTCATGCGAACTACCTCACTTTTCATAAACAGTTTTCTTGTAGCCCATAGGAACACATTTATCTGCATAAATAAGGTTTTGTCTCAGAAAGGTATTCCTTTTTGGGGAAACGCCCATCAAGAAGCTGTGCAATTGAGGCATAAGGCAACATCTTTGTTCTGTGCAGAATCCTGTGCCCGCCTAAGACGCTTTGCATCTTTACAGGTAGTTCATTTAAAGAGAAGGGTTTGAGGGGCGCATATTACAAGTTAAAACCGGTCTTCAAGTGCTGAAGCGAGAACATAGAAGTGTTAAGCGCTCCCTGCATTGAAATTTTCGGAACAAACTAAGCACGTTTAACGAGGTATATGTTTAAAGATACCACAACTGTAACATGTACGTGAATATAGTTTCTTAAAAAACAAAGTTGCTACCTGCAAATGGAAGAGATTTGTAGTGGTACAAAGACAGGAAGTAAAACCCTTTCTCCCAAACTGCAGCACTCAACGAATGACAAAGAAAAGTCATTCCAACATTCACTTTCCTCCTGTTACCACAATAATATAGGCAACGTTTTCCAATGTAACCTGTAGGCCTGGCTGAGGAGCCCACACATCTGGCTGTACCATGCGTTCCTGTGCAGCGTAGCCAGATGGACGACCACAGAAATTCCACAAGTGGCTGGCCCAATGCGTTCTAAGGGAAGAGGGGCGGAAGTTGCAACTATAACATGAGCATAAGAGACGGGCCTGGCATTGAGGGACACCATAGGCAGGTGTCCGGAGCTCGGACATATGGGATCCGATTCCGGGCATGTTGAGGGGGCCTGCTGGTAAGCTGGCTGGGGCCATTTAAGGCCTTTTGACCAGAGGTGTGCAAAAGTAGTCCTTGCCTTCCTAGTGGTGAGGGGGCCAGCAGCTGGATCCAACACATATGCCCTCATCCTCTGGCACTACTAGTAGAGGTTTTCCAGAGCTCTGATTGGGTTCTGCTCAGAGTTTTCCAACTCACCGAAGTAGACAACCTGTCGCTGCAGCGAGAAGTCTGTATTTGGTGCTATGAGACACCATGGGTCAGTGGTAGGTTCCCGCATCAAAGGCCTATGCTTTGGTGCTGTTGGAGCTTTCACTACGTCACGGCCATGGTTTTTTGCCATTGAGGCGACTGTCTTCTCGAAAATTGCAGAAAGGGTGAGGGCCACCCAGGCCTGAAGTGGGCACCGGAGCACTGGTGTGCAGACAGAGCTTCAGGAACTCTGGCTGGGGCCTATTCAGAGCTTTTCACTTCAGTGGAGGAGGAGAGCCCGGGCAAAACGGGCCAATGTTAAGCCCAAGGCAAAGCCAACCCTTCCCATTAATGTGCCACAGGGTTTCAATCAGCAGTCTGACTCACCCACGGGTTGGTGGGTCACCTGGTGCCCACGGAGGGCCTACCGGTAAGGCATAGGATCATAGTTGGGGTGCAGTAAGAACAATTCATCCCGTCAACATTTGCAGCCAGTAGAAAGGGTTCTGTTCCCTGTCCCAAATCTGGTGACGCTGGAGAGGGGCCAGAAAGTTTCACCTTCATTATCCCTCATAGGTTCAGTCAGCCTTCTGACTCGCCCACAGGTCAGGTCGGTCACCTGTTGCCCAGTGTGAGCTGCCCTGCATGGTGCAACACATTTGGGGTGAACCGAACAACAATCTGCGCCTGTCAACAATCGCATAGCGAAAAAGGGATCTTGTCATCTGTACTCAATCTGGCGACATCGGAGTGGAGCCAGGATGAATGCTTCAGGAGGACACAACGGCAATCTCTCTCAGTCCTAAGGACACAGCAAAACTGCTGCCAGGATGCAGTAACACTTTCTGCCAAAGTGGAGATTGATGTACAACTAAGCGAGTTGTGGTGCACCGCCATGCAGTAAATTTAGGGTGCGCCAGACAGTAGCACCATGGAGGTGATCAGCCCTCCCAGGCAACTGACCCTCACCTTTTTTTGCGCCACAGGGTTTCAATCAGCACTCTGAATTACCCACAGGTCGGTGGGTCACCTGGCGCTTACTGCAGGCCTACTTGCAAGGCAGAGGCACATGATTGTGTTGCAATAAGATTTACCCGCCGGGTCAACAATTGCACTAGGAGAAAGGATTCTGTTCCCTGTCTCCAATTTAGTGACACTTGAGGGGAGTCAGGAAGTTTCACCTTTAATGTCCCTCATAGTTTCAGCCTTCTTACTCGCCCACACATCAGGTCAGTCACCTGTTGCCTAGCGTGATCAGACCTGCATGGTGCTACACATTTGGGGTGCACCGAAGAACTATCTACCACTGTAAACAATTGCATCACAAAAAAGGAATCTTGTCATCTGTACTCAATCTGGTGATCCCTGAGAGGGGCCAGGATGATTGCTTGAGGAGAATACAATGGCAATCTCTCTCAGTCCAGAGGACCCAGCAAAACTGATGCGAGAATGCATAATGCTTTCTTCCGAAGTGGAGAGAGAGCTACATTTAAGCGAGTCGTGGTGCACCGCCATGAAGTAAATGTACGGTGCGTCAGAGAGCAGTCCCATGGATGTGATCAGCTCTTCCAGGCAACTGACCGACTCACTTTGTAGAATCCTCTGCGCAGACTGCAAGGACACCACTTTTTGTTTTTTACTTTGTGACAGTTTCACACCCTCTTGAACTTTCTCTTTCAAGTGCTATTTAACTTTCTCTTAGAAATACTTGCTGACTATCAGTCTTGTACCTGTATTTAGCCTCAAATGGAGTTTACCGCCACCTTTGGGCTGCATTTCCAAGTAAATAAGAAGAGAAAACTGGTCCCAGCCAGTAGGAGACAGCTGCTGGGTTAACACCATATGCAGGCTGGACCTCAATCACAAGACTTTAGAATCTCGAGCAATCCCAGAGAGTCTTATTTTCTGTGCACAACATTTCTGGGTGTGTGTATCCTGTACTGAGTTCTTCCAATGCCATTACTGAGAGAACCCGGACTCATTTCTTTACCTCAGTTTAATAATATCCTTCAATTCAGCGGGTCACAATATCTGATCTGAGGTCATAGTTGGATGCCATAACACAGGGAGCCGGAATAATCCTTGGGTGGAGGTGGGGGCTCTTTCATGCAGAGTACTATCGGAGACTGAGGTCCATGGAGCAGGAGATGAAGCCCACCCCTTGCATTAACTTGAAAATCCTGTAATTGGAACAGACACCGAAATCAGTGTATTTGGGAAGCCATAGAACCCTACAGCCAGCTAATTGTGGCATGCAGCTAATCATCCGATAATTACCCCCAGGGAGGGCTAGGAGTCTACCCTCCTCGTGATTTGGAGGCCAAGTGCACCAGGAATATATAGCTACACCAGGACTGGGGATACTGAGACAGGCAATCAAGGTCTGACCTTGGGATGATTAAAGGAGCAAAGCCCCCTGAGACAGAAACACTCTAGAAGGGCTCCTAGCTGATTGACATTCAAGCAATGTTGACAGGCATGGCCTTAGGAGGAACTCAGGGCTGGAAGGTGTGTTACAAAATGCGATGATCATAGTGTACTGCAATTCACACTGCCCCTCACACCTAACTGCATTCTTCATGGACGCATGAGCTGAGTGATTCAATATACAGACTTTTGTATTCATTTTTTATCAGGATGCAGGCATAGGAAGAGGTGGGAGGAAGGCAGCACCACCCAGCAAGATCATTAAAGGCGTGTCAGGGTTCTTCTATGGAAGTCCGCCTTGACAATACAAAAAGTGTGTCCAGGCACTTGACCTGGGAGCCTCTCCCCACAGTACCGGACGGGCAGCAGGCTCTCATGGCAGCAGAGGCAGGCAACTCTGTTGCCAGCCTGTCCAAGTGCGCAGTCTCCCAGAGGGGAATGCAGAAGTCTTCAAACCCAGGACCGGCCACTTATGACCACACATCAAATGATTTTGACTCACTGTGGCTGCCATAGCTGGGGCTGGACTCTTATTCATCAAGAGCAACCTGGCTGGTGGCAGTCCTAAGACATGCAAGCAGATTGGGTCCTTGACCCGGAAGATGCATTGATAGAGAAGAACAGGGTTTCCCCCAGCATTGAAGTGACTCAGAGGACAACTACTAAGGGTGGCAAGGACATGTTCCCCTCCCACCACTCAAAGCTTTTGGGAGCTTCGAGTGGCTAGGCATCTCTGCTGGGAAAATGAGAGGATACAGGTTCCCTCATGAACATTGCTCCTTCAAATATAGGATGCCCTACTTGCCAGTGGCATACTCCTCAAGGGCTCAAAACTGGGAAAGGCCAGAATCTGGTGCAAAGGGCCCAGCAAGCACTGTCTCTTCGGCCAAGCCTTGGGAGATATTGCTGTTCAAGACCTTGGTATTACCCTGGGCAAGTGTCAGTTCCATCTCATCAGGAGGCCATTTCTACATCAGACCCCTTCTGACTCCACTAATCACAGGAGTAGCTCCGGTTCACCCTGGCCTTCTGCTGTCAGACAGGTCCTCTAGGGTGCACAAAGGGCAGGGACATAATCAAAGAGTGGGTTACCGGTACCTGCCCATGAAAGGGGGACATCTACTGATTCCTTCACTGTAGCACATGTGCAGCCACCGACATACTATCAAAGCCATATTATTGCTCAATCAAGTGTAGTTGAATGCCACATATCCCTATAAGAAGCTGAACATCGACCACTGGTTAGCACAAAGTCTTCTTCCCTATTGAAATTAACTAGACAAATCTCTACACCATCTAAGAATGAATTACACCACCACCCACAGGATTGGGATAGGTGATTGCTTGCCTCATAACAGACCACCAGCTTGATCCCAAATTCCAGCTATGAGCCTTTTATCAGCAGCAACATTAATATATGTTATATGGCCTGAAATTTCAGCAGCTGTTTGCACCAGATTTGCCCTCTACTGGATCTCTGTTAAATGACTGAAAATGTAGTTATTCCAATCAGAGGACTTAAAAAAAAAAGTCCAGCATTATTTTTCATCTCCATATTCACAAGTCTGGAGTCAATAAATGTGTGTGCTTTCTGCCTTTCTTGATCTAGTGGCCCTTTCTCAAGTTCCCTCTCTAAAATCAAACTATGACTGTGTTATCCATCACCCCATGGTAGGCAAAGAAAGAGACACCGAAAAGTATAACTGTAAACAGGAGGCATGACAGGCCCACCGTCCTTTTGTGTCACCAAGGAGGCTGGGTAAGTCAAGGTTGGTCTTGGTCTTCTATATAAAGATACAACCTGGGAGGTCAGCGCAGATGGTGCAATGAAAGAAATCATAACATTTAATGAGGTATTAGCAGTTTCCCTGTACAGTCCATGTGTACTTACATGTGCATGGCTTAATTTTCACAAAAAGTATATGCTGTAGATAACCTACTGAAAGAGGAAGTCACCTGCCCATCCTATGCATCGAGACAGTCTATGATCCCCACAGCCTGCAGGGGATGGGTAGATAGTAGGATTGCATAAGCACTGGCAGTCCAACCTGTTCTGCAAGAGGCAGGAAGTGGAGCATGCTGAGGTACATCATGAACGAAATATATCTAGTTCCACACCACTGGAATGGGAAGTGAGGACACCCCATGGAATTTTCATTCAGAGCTACTTTGGAAGAATGCTAGGTGAAGGATAACATCAAGGAACTGCCAGGTGGCCAGATGAGCGAGTGCCACACAAACCCATCCACTAGGCAGATGATGGGTTTGGGTGGCTACTGGAGAAGGAGCTACCAGACTGTTGGTACAAAGTGTTGACATAAGCAAAAGGTTTTGCTTATAAATGGAAATGCAAGCCAGACCGGTTTGCTTTGCCAGTACTGGTTTCTTATGGATAATAACATTCACCCTCTTATCACTGTGCCCATTCAGTTGTGACATGCTTAGGGTTTCTTGATTTCAGTCTCTATTTGTGGTAAACATTTCCAAATGAATAGAAATCAGTGGCTATCAATGTATAAATGTATTTGTACCATAAAAAATTACAGTCATGGTAGTTTTCCAGTGCCAAAAATAATTTCACTTATCTCCTTCCTTCTCATGTTTAATCTTATTGCCAATTCTTCCTTATTTACTACTACTCCTTCATCCCTTTTACCCTTTCTTTACATTTGCTCTTTCATACAACTTTTCGATAATTTTTCAGTTTCCTGTCTGACTGATTTCCCAGCAGTCAAACTCCTGTTCTCAGTAAGCCAGTCTACCTCATGTCAAGGATGTGCATGGCTGGAACTATGTTTACAATTCATAGAGATGTGGCTGCAACAGACGAAAGGTTAATGTGGGCACTTGAAACACCATCCTGCTGCTCTTTTCTTTAGTCACACGACACTGGTCAGCTGGAAAAAAATATTCTAAGATGTAGGCAGTGAGATTTTCGGTGCTCTGTTATAGATCCATTATTGCAAGCCTCTGTTATTTTGCTCTATTTATCTCAAGATACCAAGAACTGACAGGTATAATAATACACCATAATATTACTGTACATTCGATAGTGGCATTTCCTACTTTCCCTGGCCACGTGAGAGACACCTGCTAAGGAATTAATATGTATACTGTTGCCTTTATGATCTCTGGTGAGAATGAAGTGTTTCTGCATGAAAAACAGCTGATATACTATTAAAAGTGCATTGCATGCAAGAGGACTTTAGTTATTTACCTGTTTATGATACGCTCTCAATGTGGGACTACCATAAAGCAAGATCTATGTACTTTTGAGGATGTTTTCTTTCCTTGGTGTGTAGTATTACATTTTTGGGATGATACTATCTGATCTTGTGCTTTTTTGAAACACAGCTTGAGGACTGCTAAGCAATGATATATACCAGGCTATGTTTATTTGAAAACAATGTAGGGACTGACACATTGTTTTCAGGTGCCTGTGAGCTGCATATGCCTTTCTAGGTGTGTGTTCTTTGCAGTGATTGGCCCACATGAAAGAAATACAACTCTGTGTATGTTGCCTTTAAATGCAAGTCAGCATTGTGCAGAGAACAGGAAACTGAAGCCAGGTAACACAAGGCAAACTTTTGAAATAGCACAGGAAGCTGGAACTGTGGCCCAAGGACCTTAAGACCAGTCACAAGGGCAACCTCCGGTGTCTTATCATGAGCCCTGGGAGGGCTACAACAGGAGCATCTACGGCAGAAAGTGAGTAGAGATGATGGCAATGTTTAACGCTAGTTCGGCAGTAAATAGTGTCAAAGCAGTATAAATGCAGCAAAATTCAGTTCTTTCAGTTTTCCAGTGGAAAGCAAATATGTTTTATTAGAGTTTTATTGGTTTTAACTGAAATCGGAACCCAGACATCTGTTTAAAAATATCTGACTTGATCACGTCACAAGATGATTTGTACAGTGATCCCTGAGCTTTAGTAAAGCTGAAAAACAATCCCAACTGTGCCCCCACTTTTGTTCTTAACCAATTCTACATAGCACATATCTATATCAAAAATATCCCATAAAATTTGCAGATGCATCTGCTTATGTTTTGGGGCTCTTTGCTTGGAGAAGACATTGATGATATATATATCTTAAATGATAATTCATTGAATTTACAGTTTACAAGTCACATGGACAGGACAAGTCTAGACTTCCTTGATCTCAGATTGACTATAGTAGAGAACACGTTGACAAGCGCATTGTTCCGCAAGGAAACAGCAGGCAATAGCCTGCTACATGCGGGGAGTTCACATTCTGCTAATTTAATCCGCAGTATCCCTCTGGGTGAATTTATTAGAGCTAAATGAAACTGCAGTTCACAATCAGGGTAGGAAGCAGAAAAAAAGAGTAATAACCCAAAGATTTCTTGAGAGAGGAGACAGTCAAAATGTGATCAAACAAGCAGAGTTGAAAGTAGATCAGTTGATAAGGAATTACCTGTTAATCCCCAAACAAAGGGAATACAAAGAACAGATCAGGTTTATCACAGACTACAGCTGTCAATCTTGGGAGGTCAGGAGTTTGATACATATACACATATATATATACATACATATACATATATATATTACCTACTGGCGGTCGCCAGTAGGTAGTTATAGTTAGGATTGTTTTCCATAGGAAATCCTCAACATTCTATTTGGAATAACTTTGGCCCTGGTTGAAGAATCTTAGCGAATTTCTCACAGAAGATGGCTCGGTCCGCTGCGCTCCTTCCCTGAAAGTTTGGGGGGGATTGGTCAAGTGGGGGCTGAGATATAAGGGGGGGTCCCAAAACGTGTTTTCTCCATGTTATTTTCCATAGGACCTTTAGACTCGGCTACAGGTCGAACGGCTGAATGGATTTATAAGAAATTTGGCAAAACTGTAGAGTCCGGTTCGCAGATTACGCTTTTTTTGGAATGGTGTAAATCCGTTCAGTAGTTGTTGAGAAAATTAAAGTTAAAGTCAATTATATATCTATAGGCGCGCACACGTGCGCGCACCCAAGCGGCTGCGCGTGAGCGGATTTTTTTTTTGCTGCGTGACGTCTGTTAACGTTCGATTCGAAGGAAATCAGGAAGTTTTGTCTGCCATTTTGTCACTGCCAGTAAATATATTGTGCATTTCAAAGCATTGAAACATGGAAAGGGGAGAAGGTAGAGCTTGTCTTGCTGCGTAGGTTTTCTCGGGGTGTGCAGTAAGGCCCTTAAACGCGAAAAGATATATTTTTTTTCCGAAAAAAAATAACGGGGTGCGCGCACCCGGTCGCGCACACCTATTACCGAGAGTGTGAAAATGGAGATAAATCAGAAGTTTGAGTGCTTAGATATAAGGTGGCTCTGAAAAGAGCCCTTGTGTTAATTGAGTGTTTTCTGCATTTATAAGTAAGTACCGATGCAGAGCCTGATGTTGCAGAGGAAGATTCTGTTTCCCTCATTCGTGAAATGAACACCGTCTCTCCTATAGACGTCTTGCATGTGGTATCGCAAGTTTTTGTGGTAAATAGAACCCATGCTATAATCTCTGAGGAAAGCAGAAACAGATTTATTTACATGTCTCCTTGCTTTCTCAAATTGTGCACAATGTTGATTGGACCAATTCCATTTCTGTCTTTGGCATATATTGGAATATACCAAGGCAGATCGAGGAAAAAGTGTCATCAATTGTCGAAAGGTGTCTTTTAGAAGCATTTCCAGACCTACCCCAGTGATTGTGCCTAGATCGTTCCCACCACAGTGCACAATTATAAGGTCTGGTTCTAGGAGATGCATAAAAGTTTTCACCAATGGAATCAATTGGTGACATTTCAATCCTCTTTTGGCAATCCATGTTATGTGTACATTTGGTAAGCCGAGGTTGCAAATTCGTCTGTTTACTGCATATTTTTCACTCCAGTGAATATAACTGTGTCCTATTAGCCAGACCTTCATTTTCAAGGGATTTGTAGTCGTCCTCCGATCGGTTCTGGAAGTGGAATGGTAGTTAGAAGTTGAAATTCTAAATAAAAAAAAAGGAAGAGGCTGGGTGTGGTTAAAAAAATAAAAATGATTGGTTGATTATAATAAGTGGAGATTGAAGAGTACGTTGCATGTTAATGTTTATGTTAAACGAAAAGTACTATTGGGTGTGAAAAAAAAGACATGTAACAGAGTTGTGGATTGGCAGGTGTTTCTGGAGGGAAAACAGTCTTCTTAGTTTGCTGTAGAACGTTGAGACATGAACTTTTGACCTGTGCCTTCAGCAAGGTGCAGAATGAGGTGTTACCATGGAAACAGCCGGAGATGGCAGTTGGTGATGGGTGTCTCTCACGTGTGTCTGAAAATATTGTGAAGGACAACCAATTGAAATGTAAATTTGATTTTACAATTTTGCGTGAGGAAATGTGATTGGCTGAAGAGAGTTATATGAGTGTGTATTGACTGGATATCTGTGCCATTGAATTTTGGTTGCAGTGATAGAAGCAATATTCAGAGTTCCGCTAACGAATATCTGTTTTGTGACTTTCACTGTTCTACATCGTTCAAAGCATTGGTAAAGGTAAGTGTGTAACTGTTCGTTTAGTCATGTACCGTATAATATAGTTTAATCAGAAACAATGATTGATTTTCCATGTAAAAACTAATTTATGGCTGTCATAATGTGTTGTATTTCTAAAAGTAATTTCTTCCATTTAAATGTTGAATACGCAGTAAAAAATATTTTTAATATAGAGTCATTCTTTTTGAAATTTTGAAGCGTTTATATATAATGAGAGAAGTTGTTGAGGAAATGAAGAAATGATATTAGCAGAGACACAGATAATGCAGAAAGAGAGAGAAATGGTAAATTACTAGTGATACCGTTGTGAAAAAATGGTAATGGTTAATGAATTCGTAAACTTTTTGTCAGTTGACAAAATTTCAGGCTGGTTGGTGGCCGTGGCCTGCACTGGTGGGGGTGGGGCGAGAGGGACGGGGAAGGGGGCTAAAGTGGTAATGATTAAGGTATTCACAAAGTTTCTGTTAGACGTCAAAATTATAGTGCGGTTTCTGGTCGTCGTTTGCACTGGTGGGGTGAGGGAGGTGGTCGAGTGAAATAAAATGAAAAGTTTTGACCATGAGGTTGTATAGAGATTTGTGTAGTAAATGTGTTCGTACATTGAGGTTGGAAACGGAGTATATAAATATCTCTCTCAGTTTTGCTGTTTGACTGCATCTTCATGTCCCTTCTGTTTTCCATCTCCGTTGCCCTGTGTTATCTTATTGTCTGTGTGTGTTTGCCTTCAATCCGGGCTGAGGAAGTTTGCTGTGGAGGCACACACAGATAGTCCTATCAAAGTGATTGGAGCGTTTTCAAAAAAATAATTATATAATTGCATTGGTATTTTTAAAGCGCTACTGAATGTTTTCGTTCTCAATTACCGCTTGGTTGCTTCCTCAGAGCAGAGGGTATGTCGTATTTCACTCTTTGGTGCCTCTGCATCTGAGTCTGTTCTCTGGTGGCTGGCGGAGAACTGTTTGTTATTGTGGAGATGAAAGGGTGATAAGGAGAGAAATACGACATAGCGTCTGGCCTGTAGAAGCGTGGGAGCAGTGATTAAGTCTGAGTGAAGCGGAACTGTGGCGGTGCTTGGTAACAGTAAAAAAAAATTTTTTAACAGTGGTATAACTGTCTGTACGGTGTGCGACCTACTAAGAAAGAGTTCACGGGCCGTAATTGGCTTGCAGGTTCTAGTATCAGTAAGTGAGGTCGAGAAAAGAAAACATTCAGGACTTTATTTATGAAGACCTTGCGCCACCGGTGCGTCACTTTTTCTCATTTTAAAAAATGAGGCACCGGCGGCGGAAGGTCTTCATAAATAAGGTCCTCAGTTACTACAGTTAAGGTTATGTGGAACCCATGAATAGTTTTTCAATATGAAATCATTTCAGTTGAGATTATGGATTAAAAGAGAAACCGTGAATATTTGAAATGTTTATTTAGAAATGTACTGTTTTAAAGGCAAATCATTATGTAATATGAGTACAGAAATTGCAAAAAACACAGTAATTGGTATTGTCAGTAGTACATGGAATACAAACGCTATAGTTGAAGAAAAATGAATATAGTTGGAAAAAAACATTGTACACTCTTATAAGGAAGTATATTATATTTTAATAAATGGAAGAAGGTCTCTGGTCTTTTAGTTTAGGAACGATATATGAAAATGCAAGTTGTTATACATCATTACTTTATCAATCAGCTGTCTACATGCGAAGCACTATCAAGTTTGTGTTATGTTACTGTGTGAGGGAAAAAAAGGCGCCAAAAGCGACAAAATGGCGAGAGGTGCATGTATGTAATCTGTTGGATGCTGCGCAAATCACTATTGAGGAGAACTACTGTATTGAGATATCTTTTGAAGGTTGCAGTATTGCATTTGAAATACAGCACTAGTAATAATGGAAATATTGTAGAACATATTTTTCTGTAAAGTTTTTTAAAAACATAATTTTATAGGAAATTAAAGGAGTAGAGGCGTGTGAGGCGGAAATAAGCAGTTGAGATGCGAAATGGCGTTTACAGTTATAAAAAACTCGTTTGAAATTTACACATTAATTAGAGCACATGTAGCATATATTAGCGAGTTTTGCATCGAGTATGTTTGAAATAACCTTAGATAAGATATGCAATAGAATTGTTGAGATTACACAGTAAAAAAATAAAGTTGAAAATTGAGTAGCTCAAGAAACAAATGTAGTTCATATAAAAGACCAAAATTTAACCAGCACGAAATCATAATGTCCACTGTTAGTAAAGCCAATAGGTCTGTTCTTCAAAAGAAAATATGGAAAAGAACATGAAGAATATAGGGAAGCAAAAGGAAATGAGGACGTCAATGGCTTATATAAGAGTTATTGAAGCATTGTTTAGGCAAAATAGGTAGCTTCTGCTTCTAACAGGAAATCACTTTTATCATTTGAAAGTATGTCAGCTATCCAATGGAAAAGAGTAAAGCAGTACTCATGATCTGTTAAAATCGGAGCCTCTTTTATTATCAGAGGGCAGCTCGGTGGGTTTTCAATGTAGTTCTCTGTTAGGAAAGAGTTAACCGTCCATTGTGTAGGCAAAATAGGCAGCAAGTGCTTGTAACAAGAAATCACTGTTATTATCTGAAAACATGTCAGCCATCCAATTGAGAAGATGAAAGGAGCATTCATGATCTGTCATTATTGGAGCGTCTTTTACCATCATAGGGCAGCTCGGTGGGTTTTCGATGTAGCTCTGTGTTAGGAAATATTGCGCCGCTGCGAATATATTCCAATGACCCAGAACTCCTTGTATCGCTGCAAAGGCCATAATCCCTCCGTCGGAACAAAGCTGTTCATGATCAATTAACGGATTCATGAGGAGATTGTAATTCGCTTCAGGAGGAACCAAATTGCAGAGACATAAATCCAGGGCCCACGTGAAATCACAGCTCAAGCAATGAAATACAGGCTGCACACAGGTGAAATACGAATATCGAAATGATAATCGATATGAAGTATTCAAAGTTGAGAGTGTTAAGGTGCCGTAGTACAGAAGCATTCTCTGTCGAAATAGTTGTATGTGGTCCGGCTCGTTTGCGAAGGCAGGAGGGACATCCATTTTGAATTTACCAAGGTGGTAAAGGAAACGGCGCAGCACTGCCGCTCGTATAGGAACTCCACAGAATTAGGTCGCCGGCTATGCAGTGGAGAGGAGCATAATGACTTGATAAATTTTCTAGGAGTCTAGTCACTTAAATATTGCTTAGGAGTTTGCCACGGAAATATGTATCCATTTTCAGAAGTTTATTATATTAAGGATATATATTAACATGGTGGCTCTTGGTGTTTTGTGGTTCTGTGCAAGTGTACTGCTTGCATGTGTATAATGCTGGCCCTGTAGTTTTTCTCTATGGACATGGGGCCTTATTTATGACGGCTTTGCGTCACCCGTGCGTCACTTTTCCCATGGTAAAAGTGACGCAGTGGCGGCGCAATGTTTCATTAATAAAGCTTTTTTTGTTTTGTGACTTGGCCTTTTACTTTTGAAAGCCTACTGTTGTAGGTGCATGAATTTTAACATGGGGAAAAGTGACATATCTGTGGCACAATGCTTTTATAAATGAGAAATTTTGTATTTATTTTTAATGGAGAGTATTTTGGGAATCTTATTACTTATGCTTGTTCAATGCTATAATGATTGTATCTTGTGTAGGAAATAAGTTTGTAATAAGTTAATAAAATTTGATTTTTTCCATTTTTAGAGTGTTTGGTGCCTGCAAGGATCAACCTGTTGAAGTTATATATTGAGAGTATATATTCTTTTTTTCAGGTGAGTTCCTTTTTATGCTTTGGCAATTTCTGTGGGTGGTGATGAAAATAATAAAGAATAATTTGTAAATGTTTTGAACATGATTTTATCTTAAATTTTTCACATGTGGTTCTATCTGCTTATAGTACATATGTTTTTTGAGATGTTCTCCATTGACAGTTCAAATTATGTTTTAATGAGCTTGGGATATGTGATCTTTTGCTAGGAGTTGAGATTTAGAAATCATTGGAGTATAATTCTTTCAGGTTTGTTTTAATAATACTTGTGAAGTGCTCATTATTTTTAAAATCTTGTTATATTATGTTTGGCAGTGTTCCATTTTTAATTACAGAGTGGTATTATGATATGGATCTAAATTTAATGCTCATTTTCCTGCAAATCTGTGAATATACTATGTATAGGCACTTTTTTAAATATTAATGTAGAGTTTTATTATGAGGTGGTTGTTCATGGTAAGTATGACATTTTGCATATGCTAAGATATTGACATGGTGAGTATACTGTTGTAATATAAATGGAACTGTCTCTGTGGGAAGTAGTAATCTGTAAAGTGAATTAAATGGTTTGTATAGTGTGATCCTTTTCTTTAGAGTGCATATATTTATATTGCACTTTGTAGTGATGAAATAAAAGAAATGGGTCTCTAAAAATTATTATACAGGTAATAAATATTTCAAATATGTAGAAAATCTAAAAATAAATTTTACAGTGAAATGTCTTTTATCAACAGTAATTATTTAATTTTAAAAAAGCACAGTGTCAATGTTTAGAGTTATATTGCCAATTTCTTTTTCAAAACAAGAGGAATGTGGTATCTTACAAATTATAGAGTTAATAAGTTAGAGATTATAAAATTATCTGTAGTTTAAAAATTAGTAAAGGTAGTTTTCAATTATACACTTATGGACAAAGATATAATTTAGTCTTTATATTTTTTTAAAAGGAAATAGAAGAATTTATTGAAAAATATACAATGGAAATGTTTTTGAAGAAAATGAAGTGCATTTTGAAATTATAAATGAACTGATGGAGGAAATATTAGACGCGGTTGTTGGAGAGGAAGAAGATGAAAATGACTATTTTATGGACATTTCATTAGATTCAGCATATTTAGAGCTGATAGAAGAGGAGGACAATGGACTTGAAGAAGTCCCTGATGAACTGATGTTAGAAGTTCTTTTAAATTATGAACTTTTAAATAAATAAAAAAAAGTGATAGCAAACCATCCGTGATGATAGTTTTCTTGATATATTCGTCAATGAAGTGCTTCATGAGAGTGATAAGATATGTTCTCATGAAGTGTAAAAGAGATTGTAGAAAAAAAGATTAAAACACTTATGATGACCGATAGTTTTTGAAAAAAGTGTACTGTTTGTATGCTTTTTAAAAATTTTTTAAAAATTGTCTATGAAGTTTAAAGAAATATACAGTGTGATAAATTTACAAGGAAAATTCACGACAGGATTTACTACTTTGTTCAGAGATTTTCTGTTATTATGTGTATTTTATTAAAAAATGAATGTGTGGTTTTAATTTGTACGGTATATGCTAGTACTGAACTATAATATTTGTTATTTTTGTGTCTTACAGGTTCACAATCTCATCAAAATTTTAAATTAAGATGCCGACCAGAATTGAAAAAAAGAAACTCTACAAACGGACGTACAGTTTAAAGAAGAAAAGTACAGAATTATTTTCAAAGACTGAGAGGACGGATACAAAGAAGAGTACTCCTGGTAAGCAAACTAAAAAGTTTTTCAAAAGCATTTTGGGAAGGAAAAATGTAAATATTGAAGTTTAGAAGGAGAAAACGATTTCATCATCTAAATGGAGATCTGGAGTTAAACAAACTACTATTACTGGAATTAGGAAAGATGAAAGTCAGTACAGTAAAACCCGGACCAATCAATTTAGCCAAATCAGGAAGCGTATGTTTTACAACAGAGTCGTTGCGAATTTATTACAAAAGGAAAAAGTTTCTAAAAAAAGATCTGTTTTTCTTTAAAAAAAAACTATATATAGAGGTTTTGTTGAGCGCGCATTTGAGACAAAACGAAAGTTATTTATTTTAATACTTAATAGAATAAATATTTTAAATAAGGCGATTCGAGTTTTCAAAAGTAAAAGTAAATGGAAGAGACATATAAATAGGAGTAATTTTTGTAAAGTGTTTTCTGGGAAGTGGATGCATACTTCAACTTCTGAGCCATTTCTTAATGAAGAGAGTTACTTTCAAAGTAACGATCTGTTGCATGCAGTTGACACCACTGGTCGAGCGTATGAGGTGAAGGATGGTTGTGTTATTGAGAAAGAGAAAATTGTGGTTAGAAATGCAGAAGATGTTATGGCTAGAGAAGCTTTAGAGGGACGTCCTAATGCTCCTGTTTACAGTTGGAATTGTAGAAGTATTTGTAGTGTACGACAGGATTCAATTGATTTCTTTCGCAATTTCTTACGTAAGTACACTAAAGAAAGTCTAAAGAAAAAAATTAAAATGTTGCAAGAATTAGATGAATGCAGAGTGCGCGAGAAAATAGGTCTGCAAGGCCATTCTCTGGCTTGTCTCTCTAAAACAATATGCCAGAGTGTGTTTCATCACTTCCGGATGTTAGCAGTGCATCACACTAAAATGAGAAAATTAGTGAGAAAGTTGTACTATGCAAAAAGTCCAGCACTTAAACTTAAACAGTTAAATAGTGCTCTTTTGTATGGATGTGAATTAGATGTTAAGAAGATTTGTGCAGAAATTGAGGTAAGTTATTTTGGTCCCGAGGAAGATAATGCAGAAGGTGATATAATTATAGAAGGAAATGTGTTAGAAAATGTTGGGAATGTAAATATTGAAAATTTTGAACAAGAAATAATAAAGTTTAAGGTAATTGCAAGTGAGAAACCAAATTTTTCTTGTGTCTGTTGCCGACGCATTCATTACAAAAGTCAAACGAGGTTAGTTGATTTATATTTAAAAAGTGAAGATGAAAGTAATGGTCAATGGAAAGATTTTGCAACTTATTTGTTGGTGGAAAACTATTTTGATTTGGGTTTTGAGCAACGTGTTTGTAAATATTGTTATAATAAATTAGATGCAAATAAAATGCCTGCTAGAGCTGTTCACAATAATCTAGAGTTGGTAAATATTCCATCTGAATTGATGAATTTAAATACTTATGAGACGATTCTGATTCAATGTGTACATCCTTTTCAGGCTATTGTTCGAATGGAGCCTAAGACTGGTAAATTAAATCCTTCAGGCTTACTAAGAGGATTAAAGGGTAGAGTTGTGTATTTGCCTCTTGATCTTAAAAAAAATATGGAAACAATAGGTGTTGAAAATGTAGAAGAGGAACCTCTAGTTATTCTAGTGAATGGCGTACCTACAAAGAGTAAGAAAATCTGGCAAGATTTAGTGGATGTTAGGAAAGTGAAAAAGGCAACGTTGTATTTAGTGCAAAATAATAAGTATTACAAAGATGTATACGTAGAACAAGAAGATGTAAGTGAAGAAGAGGATAGTGATTTGTGTAGTGGACAAATTGAAAAAGTTGATGTATCTAGATCTGAAGAAATGTATGAACATTACAGTGTTCATCCACTGCATTCCAAAGAAGCAATAGGGAATGCTATTGAATTATTTCAGATGAAAAAGGCGTAAGGAAATCCTATTAGTGTCTGGGAAGAAAGTTTGGAAGGTCGTTGTTTTCCACAGTTATTTCCTACAGGTGAAGGTACACGATATGATGATCGACCTATGCAGATTCCTGCATCTGAGTACCGGACAACAAGATTATATGCAGAAGATCCAAGATTTCGCCAATGCATTCCATATCTGTTTCATCTTCTGTTTGAGAGTGACTTATCTGGTCTGTCTTATGCAGTAAATCATATCTTAAAAAGTGGTGTACATCTGCAAAATATTTCAGCAAAGGAATTTATGGATAGAGTGCATCAGAAAGATAGTGTTTTGGATTCTCATTTAATTAATTTAATGGCTTGTCAGCGGGGTACTAATGAGTATTGGTACCGTCGTCATGGAGATTTAAAGTGCATGCTTAGAAACTTAGGAGCACCAACATGGTTTTTAACTCTAAGCTGTGCAGAGTATGCTTGGGAAGATTTAATTGAATTTCTGGAGGCGAATGCAAACATAGAAAATATAAACTACAAGACACCTGGAGAACTGTGTTCATTAGATCCAGTTAATGTTTGCAGGTATTTTAATCATAGATTTGAAGCTATGATGTCTTTCATTACTAACAAGAAAAATCCGCAAATTTTACACCAAATGTCGCTTTGGATTTGCACGACCGGTACTTTCAAAAGGAAGAGTCAACAATTTGATGTCATGGTTGCGACATAATATCAGAAGGAGGTCACCTAAAAATACGTACAATTTAAGAAGAGGTGAAGAATCGAAATATATTAATGACTATAACCCAGTCATTTTGTCCATGTGGAATGCTAACATGGACTACAATATGTTGCAGACAACTCTATTGCTGTGGCTCGATATGTAACGTCTTACATCACGAAATCTGAAAAGACGGAACTGAAGGAGATGTGGGAAGACATTTCTCATGAAAAGAGCCTGAGCAAGAAATTATATACGTACAGTTTGAAGATGCTGTCTCATCGAGAAATTGGAGCATATGAATGTTGTGACAGATTATCATCAGCAAGTCTTTATGCGAAATCAAGGACTATTCTCTGGGTGAGTTTGGGCCTAGCAGAAACACGAAACCGTGTTCTGAAACCTGTGCAAGAAATTGAGTACTTAGCCCAGAAAGAAATAAACAGTACAGATATTTTGAAAACAAATATGTTGGATACATACTATCCAAATAGAAGTACTGTGCTTGAAAACATTTGTCTGTATGAAATACTTCAAAGTTATACTTTTAAGAGAAATGTTACCGAGAATATTGATAAAGGTGTACATGCTGTAATTGGACATGAAGGATGTCTGGTAAAACAAAGAAAAGGAAACTTGATAAATCATCGGAAACTGAGTTGCGAAACACCTGATAAAAGAGAATTTTACTATTTTGCTCTTTTGCAACTCTTTAAACCATGGCGTAGAGAAGAGGAACTACTTGGAGACTTTGATAGTTATGAAGATTCATTCAACGCATCTAAAAGTAGTATTGAATGTCCTGTTTTCAGCAATTATCTCCAAATGTTGAATGACGAAATAGAGCAAGAAGCGACAATTGCAGCAGAGATTGCTAGAGATAGTTCACAAGGTAGTCAAAGTTCGGGATCATTAAGTCAAGATCCACTGGGACAACCAATTATTCAAAATGAAGCAGCCACCGCCATGGATGAGGTGGAAAGCGCAATGCAGCAAGGTCAAGAGGAAGTAATCGACTTAGAAGAATTAAAGAAGCAGTTTAATGTTGAGCAAAGACAGATATATGATGAAGTGACAGAGCACATTGAGCATGGCTTTCGTCATGAGAGAAAAGATTGCTCATGTATGTCATTTGAGCCTATTCGATTATATGTAAGTGGAGAAGCTGGGACTGGTAAAAGTTTCCTAATTAAAGGAATTACTACATATTTACAGCAAACAACTCAGTCAACACTGTCGTGTGTTGTTACTGCTCCAACTGGATTGGCAGCACATAATATAAAAGGTGTTACTTTACATCATTTGCTGATGCTGCCAGTTGAACATGAAAATAAATTACAATATCAGAAGCTATCTGGAGAAGCTTGTTTTGAAGTTTCTAGAGTCCTTAAAAAAATGAAACTTATTATTGATGAAGTAAGCATGGTCTCCAATTTAATGCTTGCTTTTGTGCATTTAAGAATGCAACAGACACTTAAGACAGAGTATGATGTGTTATTTGGAGGTAAACATGTCATAGTTTTTGGAGATCTACTGCAGCTGACTCCTGTGAAAGGACAACCTGTATTTGAAACTGTTACACATGAGGAGACCAGAAAGTGCCTGGGCAGTATTGGAAATGTAAACATATGGTCACATTTCAAATATACTGAACTGATTCAAAATATGCGACAGGCAAAGGATACTAAATATGGAAGAATTCTTCAAGATATTAGGATTGGAAAATTAACTGGAGATGCGAAACACACTCTACGAACTCGATTACTTTCCAAGCTGTTTCCTAATGAAGATAATGTTCCTGAGAGAATATATAGTAAAGAGGTAGTAGATAAGTCAGTGATATGCTTGATGCCAACTCTGAAAGAATGTTCAGTTTTTAATGAGAAAATGTTGAATTTAGAAAATCAAGAAATTAAGAAACTGGAAGCTAAAGATAGAATAGAGCATGAAGGTAGTACTATTGTTTTGTCTGAAAAGTTGAAATTAAAATTGGATTCTCTTCAAAAAACTATATCTAAAACTGCTGGTTTAGAGAAAAATCTGTATGTATGTTTTAATTGCCGGATAATTTTAAGAAGAAATTTACATGTAGAAAGAGGATTGGTAAATGGAGCAATGGGTAATGTTGTTGGTTTTGTCAATTATACCAATAGAGATGAGATTGAATTTTTGAGGATAAAATTTGATGGGATTGAGGAAGTTCAACAAATTAGTCGATGTTCAACTCGTTTTTTGCTTGTGAAAGACTTATATGTCCGTCGTAAGCAATTTCCAATTTGTTTGGCATATGCAGTGACTATACATAAATCTCAAGGTTTAAGTGTAGATTGTGCTTTGGTAAATATTGGAAGCACTGTATTCAAAGAGGGCATGGCGTATGTTGCTCTATCGCGTGTTAGAACTTTATGTGAACTTTATCTAATTGATTATGATGAGACAAAGATTAGTGCAGATTTAAATTGTGTGAAGGAGTATAATAGGTTAAGAAGAGAATATGCTCCAAGTTTACCTCAATATCCTTTAATTGAAAGGCGTATAGTTGGTCAGAAAAGGAAAAATGAGGACAAATGTGCTGAAGTAGTCCAGAAACAACGAAAAAAAGATGTAGCTGTTGTTGGTAGCTCTAGCAAAACTGTTAGTATTGAAGAGATTGTTGGATTTAAGTTGGAAAATAGGTCTGGTGTCAACTGCTATGCAAATGTAGTAGTTAATGTTGTTTTCTTTCTGAAAAATGTTAAGGAACAGATTATAGAAAATCAGGAGCATACCTTTTGTCATTCTTTAAATTCTATATTTGAAACGTGTAGTAGTGGTGATAGTGAAGTAGCAAGTGTTTCGGAATTAAGGAATGTTTTAGACATATGTGCAGGAGTAAATCAGTTTTCTCAGAATATTCAGCAAGATTGTCAGGAATTTATTATGTATATGTTTACAGCTTTGGAAGATGAAGGTGTAGATATTGATAGTCTTTTTGGGCTTTCTTATAAATGGGAACATAAGTGTGATAATTGCTCATTTTTAAGTAGTACTGAGATACCCAGTGAAAGATTTTTATATTTGACATTACCAGACTGCAAAGAAGTGCCTTTTCATAAACTAGTTAAAGATGCGCATCAAAACATGGTCTGTTCTCAATGCAAGTCTGAAATGTTATCAACTTTATTTATCCATAGATACGGACAATATGTAATTTTAATGTTTCAACGATGCAGAGCTGATGGGAGTAAATTATCCACTTTAATTAAAAATGTTGTGGCTTCTCAAGTTTCTATTTCTAGAAGAACATTTGTAACTGTAGTCATTATTTATCATGAAGGGCATTCTACATCATCAGGACATTATACAGCTTATTTGAAGTGTGCTAGTGGCTGGACACTTTGCAATGATAGCCAATTGACTTTTAAAAAACGTTTGCCTTTTGCCTTAAGTAACTCTTATTTGTTATTTTTGGAACCCAAATTTCAGTAGAATGATTTGCTGTAGGAATATGTATACTATAAAGATCTGAAACTTACTAGATTATAAATATTATGTAAATGAGGGTGTACAAATCTATAAATGAAATTTGTGTTTTGCATAGTGATAACATCAGGTACAAATTTACTTAATGTTTGATGGTATAAAATATGGTACAAATTTTGATTGTGAAAGTACAGAAAACAATAGATAAGACTAAGATTAAATAATTTCAGAAAAAAACTATTTAACTCATAGTATTTGGCCACGTGGAAAAATATGAGAGAAGAAAATGAGTACTTTTGAGAATTATTTAGAAACTTATATGGACGCAAGTGTTTGGGAGAGGTATTTAAAAGATAATGAGTTACCTTATACAATTTGGCCACGCGGAAAGGTATGAGAGATGAAACTGTGTCTTTCAAATACATATTTTTAAAGGTGATTGCTGCACGGGGCTTTGTTGAGATATCTTGAAAAATAAGTGGTATACTTTAATTAGGTTGTAACTGAGGAAGATGTAGTGTGCTTACTCAAGAAATTGCGAATTTGAGGAAAACATTTAAGACATGTTTTTTTCAAGTATTTATAATATGTATGCAGATTTTGTATGGGTTTTTCAATCATTTTGATTGTGTTTTGTTCCCCGCTGTTATATGATGATTAATATTGAAATCACTCTTGATAGTGAAAATCAATGTATTCTGAGAACAGCAAAAATAAATCATTTAATATGTTGTTTACTTATTTTGTTACATTGCATTTAGAATTTTTTTTTACTCTCCTCCACAGATATTATATTTATAAGGTAAGTTTAATTAATAATATCTGACAGTTTTTTTTGCATCTCTCTTATTGTTTCCTATTGTTTTTTTCTTTAAATAATATACTTTATAATCTTATTTTTAATTTTTTTCCACAGGTGCTACGTTTTAATAAGAAATTTACTTTTTTTTTCTTTTTATTAGGTAAGTATATATAATAAAGAAATTTTTACAACATTGTGTTATTTATTTCTCTATCCTTCTTAAAGCAATGTCATCTTTTATATTGAACACTTCCACATAGGATTGGGTGCATTGTTAGAAGGTATGCTTTAAAAGTGATTTAATAAAATGAGCGACATTTCACTGAGTGAGTTTAGCAAAAGTGATATATGAAAACAATGGTGCATATGATATTAAATGTTACATGGTGTTCTTTGCAGGACTTTAAATCCTGTGTTGCAGTTCCAATTCTGCCTCAAGATTAGGGGGCTGGGGGGGCTTAGTGGTACTTGTATGGTCATGATTGAGCTACTCCTTTTATGAGCCATGGTTCAGGTGTGTTTATGATAGAGTGGTTCCGTCATGGTTCTGCTTAGTGAATAGAACGTGTTAAGGAAGCACAATGTTAGTGTTGTGCATGCACAGCGGCAAGTTCATCACAAATTTTGTCCGTCCTGAGGACAGATGAGGCAATGCTCATGATGGAGCAGCTTTGTGATGAGTATGGAAGCATTTAACAGCTGTTAAAAAAACCTGAAGGGTTTCTATAAAGACGAGATATGTGTGTCATTCTAGAGCCCTGTATCATAAAGAAGTGTTCTTCTGAAGTAATACGTATTGAAAGTGGCTGACTGTAATTTATGAGATTTTACTCAGTGACTTTCTGGGCCATGTTGTTTCAAAACTGTGCATGTGATTGCTGCGTCAAGACCTACGCCTACTTCAATTTGAATATAGAGGTATATTATGAAGGGTGTTTATCTGTGTTTTTTTTGCTTTAAACGTCAAGAAAGCAGAGATAAAATTATCTATTACCTAGCTGCTGCTAACACCAGTTAGCAACACTTAGTAGAAGATAGTGAACATTTTGGGCCGCACTTTGCATGTCAGTTGCATTTATATCTAATGAGATGCAAAGTGGGCGTGCCAAGATGTTAGCGACTGAAAATAGTCTTTAACATCGCTATCTCTTATTACTAGCTTTTGGAGATATTTGCGCTAAGCGGGAATATTTCTAAAAGCTAACACCTGCCCTGAGCAGTTCTTAGCCATGTTATCCAATGGGAGGTGGATAACATGGCTAATAGCATTAGGTCGCTATGCATGAATAATGCTGACTTTTCTGTGATACTTATGCTTTGCAACGATTTTTACCGCATTTGCGTTAAACCTCATTAATACCAAGGTTTATTTGCGGTAGAAATCGCTGCAGCGCTGCGGTAAATGTTTAGTTTCTAACCAAGTAGAAGGACTGCTACATACTTGAATATTGTTTAGTGCTTATTTTCATTGAGACCGTCACTGAAGTTCAATGGATCCGAGACGCTGTTCTTGTGCATCTTGGTGACTGCCAAGCCTTTGTAGCAGTGGGAGTGAGGCCTCTCCAAGGGGCGCAGCGTAGCTCCTTTTGATGTTTATAATTGCAGATAGCAGGGTAGACATGTCAGCGGAATTTATGGATGCTTAATCACAGTAGAGTGTATGTGCTGCTCTTAGCACCTCATTACGACACACAGGATGAGCCACGTTGCACAGTTGGAGATCAGAGACTTAGGAAATAAAACTTTATAATAGCAAGGGCTCTAAGCGATACAAATCGCCCGTTCTCGGTGTAAAAAATATCACCGCTATTGGTGATATTTTCTACGGTGTTAGTGCTCGAAGGAGAACAGTAACATATATGTAAAAGAACATTCTGTAACAGGCTCAGCATTTCACATTATCGCGTGAAAACAAAAGTTTTTCTCACATAGCAATAAGTCTCTTATAATTAAGGGACGGAGTGTATCTAGTGCTATTTACTACACTGCTATGTGAACGATGTCGAATGTTTCATAAGGGGAGGCTTTAAAAGTTTTTCGATAAACTGGTTTTCCAGGGAAGTGGGTGGAGTGTTTCGTGTAAATTGCAGAATAGAAACTAGTAAGAACCAATTGGAAGTGTTGTTTTAAAGTCACATGACTGCACATGCGTGCCTCGCTGCTTCTACGCGATAGGTGGGTGCGCGCACCCGGTCGCGCACTAAAAGAAAGCGGCGAGAAAATATCAGCTAATATGCTCTTGGAGCTCGTTTTGGTACAAAGAGTTAGTTCTGAAAAGAACTTTTTTTTTTTTTGGGAAACAAGTGTTATGATGCTTTTGATTTCTTAAAGTTGCTACGACATTTTTCAGTATGTCATACTATCCAAATAAAGTGAAGAAATTTAACTTTTCTTGGAGCATTTATGACTCTCAATTTTGTGTTTAATTAGAATAAAGCTTTGCTCTCCGTATACAAGAAGTTTTCCACAGTTCTTGCATTTCATGTGCACGTTCGCCAGATATGGTTTCAAGTCCATTTCAGCACTCGATGGAGATACAGGTCGTCCACCGGAAGATGTGCTGGTTACTTCTGATGGTAATAGCGTGGCCTCCGTTTTTCTTGTCAAAGGTGGTCGCTCATTTCCTTCAGATTCGGAAGATGAATGCGGAACGGTAGCCATTGCAGCGAAGTCTTCGGGAAGATGTTCGACGTTGTTCTCTCTTGAGAGTAGAAAAGAAAGTGATGGAAGTGGGTGGAGTGCTGCGTGTAAATTCCAGAATAGAAACTACCAAGAACCAATTAGAAGTGTTGTTTTGAAGTCACATGACTTCACATGCAAGTCTCAGGTCCTGTACGCGATAGGTGGGTGCGCGCACCCGGTCGCGCACTAAAATAAAGCGGCGAAAAAACATCTCATAATATGCTCTTGGAGCACGTTTTGGTAGAAAGAGTTAGTTCTGAAAAGAACTTTTTTTTTTTTTTTTGGGAAACAAGTGTTATGATGCTTTCGATTTCTTAAAGTTGCTACTACATTTTTCAGTATGTAATACTATGAAAATGAAGTGAAGAAATTTATCTTTTCTTGGGGCATTTATGACTTTCAATTTTGAGTTTAATAAGAACGAGGCTCTGCTCTCCATACAAAAGAATTTCTCCACACTCGTTGCATTTCATGTGCACCTTCGCAAGATATGGTCTCAAGTCCATCTCAGCACTCGATGGAAATACAGGTCGTCCACCAGAAGATGTGCTGGCCACCTCTGATGGTAATAGCGTGGCCAGGGCTCTTGTCGATGCTTTTGCATAATGCTCAGGGTGCCTTTGTTTAACATGCCGCAGCATGGTGTGTATAGAAAAGGAATATTTTCTATTTGGATTTCCCCTTGAGAGCTCCGAATTGCATATCGTGCAGGTTACTTTTGGCGCATTCACTTTCTTTTGATCTTCAGGATAAGTAAAAAATTGCCAAATGAACGATTCCTTTTTTCTTCTTAACGGTGGTCGCTCATTTCCTTCAGATTCGGAAGATGAATGCGGAAGGGCAGCCATTTCAGCAAAGTTTTCCGGAAGATGCTCGACGTTGTTGTCTCTTGAGAGTAGAAAAGATTGTGAGGAAAGTGGGTGGAGTGCTTCGTGTAAATTCCAGAACAGAAACTACTAAGAACCAATTGCAAGTGTTGTTTTCAAGTCACATGACTTTACATGCGCTTCTTAGGACGTGTAGGCAGTGACACTATCTAGTTACGAACGTGATTTGGAAGTAGCGATGTTCTTTACTGAAGTTTAAAAACGTGAAAAGAAGTGAATTCAAACACATAGGGATTTCACATATTTTTAGAGCTCGATTTAAGTATACAATAAATAAATTATAAAACCTTTTATATTTTTAAAAAAAAATATTGAGGTGTGTACAACCAGTCACGCCCGAACGATTAAAAAAAATTCGGCTCCAGTTAATTAAAAGGTTTATATGACAAAAAAAAAGCCTAGGTTCAGTGTCTTAACGTACTATAAGTTCTTTCATTGGTCTATGAAGAAATTCATTAGGTTTAAATTGGAAACCTTTCATGAAATAAATAGGTGGGTGGGTGCACTTGGTTGTGCATGTAAGATTGGTATGTCGATATTTATTTCAGGTATATCTTTCATACTTAGGAACTAGCATGCAAAAAACCTATGAAATTCACTGAAAAAACCATAGGTTTTACACACGTTATAGTTAGGAAATAGCATTTGAAAAACCTATGAAATTCACTGAAAAAACCCTAGGTTTTACACACGTTATAGTTCGGAAATAGCATTTGAAAAACCTATGAAATTCACTGAAAAAACCCTAGGTTTTACACACGTTATAGTTAGGAAGTAGCATTTAAAAAACCTATGAAATTCACTGAAAAAACCATAGGTTTGACACCAGTTATAGTTAGCTGGAAATTTTACTGACATAAAACCAATGAAATTCCACGTTATGGTTAGTTGGACTCACTATAACTTGCGCGTGTAATGCACTGCTGATGACATTACATATTACATCACTCATGACATGGTCAGTGACATCACTGATGACACCATCCAGTGAATGTGTGTCTTTCTAAAAAATAAATATGTTTTATATATGTATATGTAAAGGTCGAGGGAAGAATAAATGTTTAAATTATTGTCTTAATGAATGTTTTTTAAAAAAAGAAATGATTGGATAACTGGCTTATTAAGTGTATCTTAGTGAATACATATATTAGCGAGTAATGTTTAAATATTTAAATATATGTATCAGTGTTTCACTTTGTGTATAAGTGGCTGCATGGGTTGATGAGTAGCTACATGTGTGTGTATATGGGTTATTAGATTTTTTTTAGTATCAGTATGAGTGTCTCTATGGTTTGGTGGGGGTGTTACTTATCATATAGATCC